>NC_090373.1:170808079-172008079 GCF_036365525.1 Heterodontus francisci
CTTTATTCATTTATTTAGAGTTACAGCACTGAAACAGGCCCTTCGGCCCACCGAGTCTATGCCGACCATCAACACCCATTTATACTAATCCTACACTAATCCCATATTCCTACCACATCCCCACCTGCCCCTATATTTTCCCTACCACCTACCAATACTAGGGGCAATTTACAATGGCCAATTTACCTACCAACCTGCAAGTCTTTGGCTGTGGGAGGAAACCTGAGCACCCGGCGAAAACCCACGCAGACACAGGGAGAACTTGCAAACCCCACACAGCAGTACCCAGAATTGAACCCAGGTCACTGGGAGCTGTGAGGGCTGTGGTGCTAACCACTGTGCCGCCACTGTTTCTTGTGAGATGCTGCCATTTCTCTGCTTAACAGCCACTGAGCATGAAACTAATTCAATGTACATGAAGTGCCCAGAGAAGGTTGAGAGATAAGAGAGCTGTTACATGAATCCGAGGGTTATTTTTCATTTGTTTTCCACAACCTTTTGTAGGTTACCATTCCCGAATCAACTTGGAAAAGTGTAAAGGAGCAGAAAACTATGCGTTCAGACATACAACTCTAGAGAAATGGTAGAAAAAAATTATTAAAACATATGGGAACCTAGGTTATATCGCCAGGAGTGTTGAGTACAACAGCAAATAGATAATGCTAAATCTCCAGAAATTATTGGTTAAGTCACAGTTAGAATACTGTGTTCAGTTTTGGCACCTGATGTTACAAAGGATGCCAGGGCATGGAGAAGGTATGGAAGAGATTCAGTAAAGATGACGACAGAGATGAACGACTTTAGTTCTGAGAAGTGACTAGCGAAGCTGGAGCTCTTTTTATTAGAACAAGGGAGATTAAGAGGGGATCTGATAGGGGTCTTCAAATTTATCAGGAACTTTGGTACGCTTAATAGAGAAAAAACTTTGATAAGCTAAATGCAGAAAAACTGTTTCCACTAGTCAGTGAGCCAATATCCAAAAGGCAAAAATTTAAGATCACCAAAAAAAGGGAGATATTAAGTTTGTTTCTATTTTGCAGCAGGTTATTAAGACATGGATGGCCCCACCAGAAACAAATGTGGAAGCAGAACACAGAATAGATTTTAAAAAGGAAGTGGATAAATACTTGAAAAATAAAAACTAAAAAAGGGAGTGGGGAAAGGTTAGAGTATGGGATTAAATGAACAGCTATTTCAGAGAGTTAACACATGTGCAATAGACAAAATGGCTTTTCCTCTGTGCCTTAAAATTCTATGGAACAGTCTGAGTGAATTAAACGAAAAATGCAAAATGGAATTTTGCCATTGCAGTGCTTAAATAAAAGTTAACACTTTAAATAAATAAAATCATACTGAATTGATGTTCCTATGATATAACTCTCATCATCTCTTTCAATATTGTGGTTTCCTTCTCCCGTTCACTGCAGGTTCTTCACGACAATCATTTCTGTAATCTGAGCCTTTTGGTCTAATCTCACTCTCGTGTTTGCTCTCCGTCACCTGTATATATTACAACTTTTCCAAGTAACCACATTCTTTCCTTTGAAAAGAAGTTCGCAACTTTAAGCGAATTCTAGATTCTAACCAGCTCACTGTAAAGCAATTTGTTCTAAGCTTCCCCGTTTATTCTTTGATTGGCCTGGGACGGGCAGGCCATTTCTCGCTGCTGCCACTGCTCGTAAAATTGCAGTGGGGGCAAGGAGGCCTCGGGAACGGCACCCCCTCCCTCCCACTCAATTTTACTACCCTCCCACCACCAGCCCACTAGAGAAGTGTAAATTCTGGCCCAAGTATCTGGATTGGGGCAACTCTGAGGCAACAGTGCTACCGCTGAGCCAAAGCTGACAATTTAAATGCCACTTGCCAATCAGTTGCAGCTACTGATTTACAAATGCTATTTAATCCAAGACTATGGGCTGGATTTTAACGCCCAAAAAACAGGTGGGTTGGGGTCAGGTCAGAGATGAAAATGTTAAAAAAATCTCAAACCCAACTCCAACCCGCCCAACTTCAGGGTTTAACGGAGGCAGGACAGGTGGCAGGCAGTCAACCCCCACCCTCCCGAACGGCACTGTTGGTGTACCTACACCCCAAAAACTGCAGCGGTTCAAGACAGCAGCTCACTACCATCTTCTCAAGGGCAACTTGGGATGGGCAATAAATGCTGGCCTAGACAGCAACGCCCACATCCATTGAAAATATTTTTAAAAACAGTCCCAGAAGGTGAGTTGGCACTTTAAATACTTTTATTGAGGCTGGCAGTCTCTAACAGATTTAACTGTGGCCTGCTAGGTTTCCCAGGCCTTGGTAAACCCGGTAGCCCAGGGGAGGAAAGAAAAGCTACGGCGAGAAGGAACGTGACTTTACTGTACTCCTTGTGGGCCAGGAACAAAAGGAGGGCTTCCACCCTACCACCACCCCATCCAAAGACCCCTGGAGCGGGGAATCGGATTCCCAGGGTTAGAAGTCAGAACCCCTTTCCAGGATTCTGACAGACCTCCTCCCTAGGGTCAGGGAGCAGACACCCCCACCCCCACCCCCACCAGGGTGAGGGATCAGACCTACCGCGCCCTGCAACATCCCCACCTGACTGGAAGCCAAACCTGTCAATCAAC
This sequence comes from Heterodontus francisci, assembly GCF_036365525.1. Classification (NCBI taxonomy): domain Eukaryota; kingdom Metazoa; phylum Chordata; class Chondrichthyes; order Heterodontiformes; family Heterodontidae; genus Heterodontus; species Heterodontus francisci. Next base: position 170,810,695 of record NC_090373.1, read on the forward strand.
CTGCTTCCAGGCAGTTAAGACATCAGATCGAAAAGACTCGCACTGTGAAGTTAAAACTGGACATCATGCGGCGTCATAGAGTCATACAGCATTGAAACAGGCCCTTTGGCCCACCGAGTCTGTGCTGACGAACAGCCACCCATTTATACTAATCCTACATTAACCCCATATTCCCTACCACATCCCAACACCTACCTACACTAGGGGCAATTTATAATGGCCAATTTACCTATCAACCTGCAAGTCTTTGGCTGTGGGAGGAAACCGGAGCACCCGGCGGAAACCCACGCGGTCACAGGGAGAACTTGCAAACTCCGCACAGGCAGTACCCAGAACTGAACCCGGGTCGCTGGAGCTGTGAGGCTGTGGCGCTAACCACTGTGCCACTGTGCCACCCTACTGAATACTTCTTAAACTTGTCCTTCCCCAGTCATAGCTTCTGTAGATAAACCCAGACTCTAGATCAGAAACTTTATTTTATACTATACAAGGTATGGGTGTGAGATGAAATAAAGTGCAGGGGTTGGGGATAACCCTCTGTTTATTGTAAACTCGCAACTCGGTGGTGCATAGGATTCCACTAAATCTCATCTCTTCAAGATGGATAACAGCTATGAAGCAGAGCCACATCTCAGGCTGAAATGAATCATACCTCAAATCACACAAGTGACTTCAACAAAGATTTAACAAGTGTTTTATTGAAGACTTCTGTAGAGTTCTGCTTACTGCTCTCACTGTGGCTACAAAGGCTATATGACCTTGTAACAACCCCCGGGTCAGATGTTTTCCCCAAAGCACAAAGCTACATTCAGTTTCCCTTTCAAGTACTATATATTCTCTAATACTCAAACCCATACATACAATCATAACATTCGTCCCTTATCAGACAAAAAAATGTCCATGATTTCTGAACATAATCACAACACAAAAACTTTACATGGCTTTGGTGGTCCCCTCTCACACCATGGTTGTCTCAGGAACCCTGGTCACAATGTCAGGATGAGGAAATGTCATCAGCCCCTCTGGAACCAATGTTTCTTCCTCCAGATAGCAAGCTGTCTGCCTGCCAACAGCATCACTGGCTTGGACATCTGAATTGCTAGATGTCAACTTCACCTTAACTCCTATATCTGGTTCATATGCTGTTGTGCCTTTGTCACCATAATACTTTTTGATGCATGAAAAATTTCTACCATACAATACTTCCGGCGACTGCACAGTCATACTGTTTCCCTTCTTGGCAAAAATGGTGCATCCATCTTACTCAGACTCTCCCATCTCAGCAATACATCACCTGGTACCACATCAGACTATCTAGCTCTCCTTCTATGGTCTGTAGCACCCTTTCTTGCAGCACCATTATCTCGAACCTCCTGATCAACTCTAATGTCCCTCAGCTCTGATATCTTGGTGCATATTTTGCACCCAAATAACTACTCAGCTAGGCTCTTTCCCGTTGTGTGTGTAGTTGCTCTATGCATGGCCACATATGACAACAACACCTCCTTCCAGTCTTTACCCTCATTTCTCTAACCCACCCACCCACCCCCGCCCCCATATGGAAGCGAGAGAGAGAGAGAGAAAAACACAGAGACAGACAGAGACAGAGAGGGACACGGGGGGTGGGGGGGGGGAGGAGGATGAGGAGAGAGACAGGAATGGGGGGGAGAGGAGGAGGAGGAGGAAGAGAGAGACAGGGAAGGGGGAGGAGGAGGAGGAGAGTAGGGAGGGGGGATGGGAGGAGGGGGAGAGGGGAGGAGAGAGACAGGGAGGGGTGCAGGAGGAGGAGAAAGACAGGGAGGGGTGAGGAGGAGAGAGACAGGGAGGGGTGGAGGAGAGGAGAGAGACAGGGAGGGGTGGAGGAGGAGGAGAGAGACAGGGAGGGGGGAGAGGAGGAGAGCGATGGGGGGGGAGGAGAGAGATGGGGGGGAGGAGGAGGACAGAGGGAGGGTGGAGGGGGGAAGAGGAGGAGGAGAGAGACAGGGAGGGTGGAGGAGGAGGAGGGAGACAGGGAGGGTGGAGGAGGAGGAGGGAGACAGGGAGGGTGGAGGAGGAGGAGGGAGACAGGGAGGGTGGAGGAGGAGGAGAGAGACAGGGAGGGTGGAGGAGGAGGAGAGAGACAAGGAGGGTGCAGGAGGAGGAGAAAGACAGGGAGGGGTGAGGAGGAGAGAGACAGGGAGGGGTGGAGGAGAGGAGAGAGACAGGGAGGGGTGGAGGAGGAGGAGAGAGACAGGGAGGGGGGAGAGGAGGAGAGCGATGGGGGGGGGGAGGAGAGAGATGGGGGGGAGGAGGAGGACAGAGGGAGGGTGGAGGGGGGAAGAGGAGGAGGAGAGAGACAGGGAGGGTGGAGGAGGAGGAGGGAGACAGGGAGGGTGGAGGAGGAGGAGGGAGACAGGGAGGGGGGAGGAGGAGGAGAGAGACAGGGAGTGGGGAGGAGGAGGAGAGAGACAGGGAGGGGGGAGGAGGAGGAGAGAGACAGGGAGGGGGGAGAGGAGGAGGAGAGATAGGGAGGGTGGAGGAGGAGGAGAGTAGGGAGGGGGGATGGGAGGAGGGGGAGAGGGGAGGAGAGACAGGGAGGGGTGCAGGAGGAGGAGAAAGACAGGGAGGGGTGAGGAGGAGAGAGACAGGGAGGGGTGGAGGAGAGGAGAGAGAAAGGGAGGGGTGGAGGAGGAGGAGAGAGACAGGGAGGGGGGAGAGGAGGAGAGCGATGGGGGGGGGGAGGAGAGAGATGGGGGGGAGGAGGAGGACAGAGGGAGGGTGGAGGGGGGAAGAGGAGGAGGAGGGAGACAGGGAGGGTGGAGGAGGAGGAGGGAGACAGGGAGGGTGGAGGAGGAGGAGGGAGACAGGGAGGGTGGAGGAGGAGGAGGGAGACAGGGAGGGTGGTGGAGGAGGGGGGAGACAGGGAGGGTGGAGGAGGAGGAGAGAGACAGGGAGGGTGGAGGAGGAGGAGGGAGACAGGGAGGGTGGAGGAGGAGGAGGGAGACAGGGAGGGTGGAGGAGGAGGAGGGAGACAGGGAGGGTGGTGGAGGAGGGGGGAGACAGGGAGGGTGCAGGAGGAGGAGAGAGACAGGGAGGGTGGAGTAGGAGGAGAGAGAGAGACAGGGAGGGTGGAGGGGGGAGGAGAGAGACAGGGAGGGTGGAGGAGGAGGAGAGAGACAGGGAGGTTGGAGGGGGGAGGAGGAGGAAGAGAGAGACAGGGAGGGGGGAGGAGAGAGACAGGAAGGGGGGAGGAGCAGGAGTGACAGGGAGGGGGGAGGAGGAGGAGAGAGACAGGGAGGGGGAGGAGGAGGAGAGAGACAGGGAGTGGGGAGGAGGAGGAGAGAGACAGGGAGGGGTGGAGGAGGAGGAGAGAGACAGGGAGTGGGGAGGAGGAGGAGAGAGACAGGGAGTGGGGAGGAGGAGGAGAGAGACAGGGAGGGGGGAGGAGGAGGAGAGAGACAGGGAGGGGGGAGGAGGAGGAGAGAGACAGGGAGGGGGGAGGAGGAGGAGAGACAGGGAGGGTGGAGGAGGAGGGGAGTGACAGAGAGGGTGGAGGATGAGGAGAGAGACAGGGAGGGTGGAGTAGGAGGAGAGAGACAGGGAGGGTGGAGGAGGAGGAGAGACAGGGAGGGTGGAGGAGGAGGAGAGAGACAGGGAGGGTGCAGGAGGAGGAGAGAGACAGGGAGGGTGGAGGAGGAGGAGGGAGACAGGGAGGGTGGAGGAGGAGGAGGGAGACAGGGAGGGTGGAGGGGGGAGGAGGAGGAGAGAGACAGGAAGGGTGCAGGAGGAGAAGGGAGACATGGAGGAGGAGGAGAGAGACAGGGAGGGGGGAGGAGGAGGAGAGAGACAGGGAGGGGGGAGGAGGAGGAGAGATACAGGGAGGGGGGAGAGGAGGAGAGAGATAGGGAGGGGGGAGGAGGAGGAGCGAGACAGGGAGGGGGAGGAGGAGGAGGAGAGAGACAGGGATGGGGGAGGAGGAGGAGAGAGGCAGGAAGGGGGAGGAGGAGAGAGACAGGGAGGGTGGAGGAGGAGGAGAGAGACAGGGAGGGGGTAGGAGGAGGAGAGAGACAGGGAGGGTGGTGGAGGAGGAGAGAGACAGGGAGGGTGGAGGAGGAGGAGAGAGACAGGGAGGATGGAGGGGGGAGGAGGAGGAAGAGAGAGACAGGGAGGGGGGAGGAGAGAGACAGGAAGGGGGGAGGAGCAGGAGTGACAGGGAGGGGGGAGGAGGAGGAGAGAGACAGGGAGGGGGAGGAGGAGGAGAGAGACAGGGAGTGGGGAGGAGGAGGAGAGAGACAGGGAGGGGTGGAGGAGGAGGAGAGAGACAGGGAGTGGGGAGGAGGAGGAGAGAGACAGGGAGTGGGGAGGAGGAGGAGAGAGACAGGGAGGGGGGAGGAGGAGGAGAGAGACAGGGAGGGGGGAGGAGGAGGAGAGAGACAGGGAGGGGGGAGGAGGAGGAGAGACAGGGAGGGTGGAGGAGGAGGGGAGTGACAGAGAGGGTGGAGGATGAGGAGAGAGACAGGGAGGGTGGAGTAGGAGGAGAGAGACAGGGAGGGTGGAGGAGGAGGAGAGACAGGGAGGGTGGAGGAGGAGGAGAGAGACAGGGAGGGTGCAGGAGGAGGAGAGAGACAGGGAGGGTGGAGGAGGAGGAGGGAGACAGGGAGGGTGGAGGAGGAGGAGGGAGACAGGGAGGGTGGAGGGGGGAGGAGGAGGAGAGAGACAGGAAGGGTGCAGGAGGAGAAGGGAGACATGGAGGAGGAGGAGAGAGACAGGGAGGGGGGAGGAGGAGGAGAGAGACAGGGAGGGGGGAGGAGGAGGAGAGATACAGGGAGGGGGGAGAGGAGGAGAGAGATAGGGAGGGGGGAGGAGGAGGAGCGAGACAGGGAGGGGGAGGAGGAGGAGGAGAGAGACAGGGATGGGGGAGGAGGAGGAGAGAGGCAGGAAGGGGGAGGAGGAGAGAGACAGGGAGGGTGGAGGAGGAGGAGAGAGACAGGGAGGGGGTAGGAGGAGGAGAGAGACAGGGAGGGTGGTGGAGGAGGAGAGAGACAGGGAGGGTGGAGGAGGAGGAGAGAGACAGGGAGGATGGAGGAGGAGGAGAGCGACCGGGAGGGGTGGAGGAGGAGGAGAGAGACAGGGAGGGGTGGAGGAGGAGGAGAGAGACGGGGGGGGGGGCGGGAGGAGGAGGCGAGAGACAGGGAGGTGGAAGTAACAAGGAGGATTGATGAGGGTAGTGCCATGGATGTGGTCTACATGGATTTTAGTAAGGCATTTGACAAGGTCCCACATGGCAGACATGTCAGAAAAATGAAAGCCCATGGGATTCGAGGGAATGTGGTGAGTTGGATCCAAAATTGGTTCAGGGACAGGAAACAAAGGGTAATGGTAGGATGTTTGGGTGAATGGAAAGCGGCTTCAAGTGACATTCCACAGGGCTCAGTGTTGGATCCCTTGCTGTTTGTGGTATATATTAATGATTTTGACTTAAATGTGGGAGGCATGATTGGGAAATTTGCAGATGACACAAAAATTGACATGTAGTTGATAGTGAAGAGGATAGCTGTGGACTCCAGAAAGATACCAATGGTTTGGTTGAGTGGGCGGTAAAGCGGCAAATGGAATTCAATCCGGAGAAGTGTGAGGTAATGCATTTGGGAAAGGCAAACAAAGCGAGGGAATACACAATAAACGGGGGGAATGTGAGAGGGGCAGAGGAAGTGATTGACCTTCGAGTGCATGTCCACAGGTCCCTGGAGGTGACAGGACAGGTAGATAAAGTTAAGAAGGCATATGGAATGCTTTCCTTTATTGGCCGAGGTGTAGAATACAAAAGCAGGGATGTAATGCTGGAACTGTAAAAAATGTTGGTTAGGCCACAGCTGGAGTATTGCGTACAGTTCTGGTCACCACATTACAGAAAGGACATAACTGCTCTGAAAACAGTACAGAGGAGGTTTACCAAAAATGTTGCCATGGCTAGAAAATTGCAGCTATGAGGAAAGATTGGATAGGCTAGGGTTGTTTTCTGAGAACAGAGGAGGTAGAGGGCTGACTTAATTGAGGTGTACAAAATTTTGAGGGGCCTAGACAGAGTAGAAGGGAAGGACCTGTTTCCCCTAGCGGAGAGGTCAATTACCAGGGGGCGCAGATTGCAGGTGAATGGTAGAAGGATTAGAGGGGACATGAGGAAAATGTTTTTCACCCAGAGGGTGGTGGGTGTCTGGAATTCACTGCCCCGGATCGGTGGTGGAGGCAGAAACCCTCAATTCATTTAAAAGTACCTGGACCTGCACCTGAATGCTGTAACCTGCAAGGCTACGGACCAGGTGCTGGAAGGTGGAGTTAGACTGGGCAGCCAGTTTATTCAGCCTGTACAATGGACTGAATGGCCTCTTTCTGTGCAATAACTTTTCTATGGCTCTATGATTCTAAGAAGGCAGCTCACCACCAACTTTGCTGGGGCAATCAGGGATGAGCAAAAAATACTGGCCATGCCAGCGATGCTCACATACCATGAAAAAGTAAAATAAACAAAAAATTGATGACACTCATATTAACACTCTCCCTCATTGGAAAAACCTCTTAAAAAAGATTTCTCGCCTTGCTTTTAGTTCTTCCACCCCTTTCCGTATTCTTTCCTGCCTCCTGGATATTTATTGTTAAGGATCCTTGCTTCCGGTTGTGACATGGCTGATATATAGAATTTGCTGTGAGTGGTTATTATTTTCCTAATTTTTGCCTTTCCTTCCCATCCTGGTAGCCATAAAATTACACTAATAGAGTTCAAGAAATCCTGACACCAACCAGGATCTTTTCCTTATTTTTTTGAAACTGCTCACATTTGTGTGCATTGGAAACATTTAGCAAGAGCATATGCAGAAGGCTCTGAACTGTTAATTATTACATTACATATAGAGCAGGTGGGAATGTCTGCTTTTGTCAGCTGTGATGCAGATCTGTCTGAGAATGGCGCAATCAAAATTAAACCCCTTTTCAATGCAAAACGTTAATGGTCCAGGCAACTCAAACATCTTGAGTGTGCAATCACATGCATTTGTCTCTTCCCAAAGCTTCTGACCTGCCTCCTCAGCTTCCACTGCCCCTTCTAGTTGGTACTATTGCAAATTTGACCACTCTGAATTTTTAATCCAGGGCATTTATGTAAATTAGAAATTATGAGCTACATTACCTCCATCTCCCAAGTCCGTCAAAACGTCTCCAACAAGTACTAGTTGTTTTTATCTTTCAGCGAGCTTCTTAACACTTCCTCAGATTTCTGAGTCTCCCAAGCTTTGACTTAAACTAGTTGCCTTTCATGTGAAGCTTCGTCAAAAGTCTTTTGAAAGTGGAAGCACACCATGACTAAAGGCTTTCCAAAAATCCACCTGGGTTTTTTTTATTCGTTCGTGGGATGTGGGCGTCGCTGGCTCGGCCAGCATTTATTGCCCATCCCTACTGCCCTTGAGAAGGTGGTGATGAGCTTCCTGGACCGCTGCAGTCCTTAGGATGTAGCTACACCCACAGTGCTGTTAGGAAGAGAGTTCCAGGATTTTGACCCAGCGACAGCGAAGGAACGGCGATCTAGTTCCAAGTCAGGATGGTGCGTGGCTTGGAGGGGAACTTGCAAGTAGTGGTGTTCCCATGCATCTGCTGCTCTTGCCCTTCTAGATGGTAGAGGTCGCGGGTTTGGCAGGTGCTGTTGAAGGAGCTTTGGTGAGTTGCTGCAGTGCATCTTGTAGATGGTACACACTGCTGTCACTGCATCGGTGACGGAGGGAGTGAATGTTGAAAGTGGTGGATGGGGTGCCAATCAAGCGGGCTGCTTTGCCCTGGATGGTGTTGAGCTTCCTGCGTGTTGTTGGAGCCGCACTCATCCAGGCAAGTGGAGTGTACTCCTGACTTGGGCCCTGTAGATAGTGGACAGGCCTTTGGGGGGGTCAGGAGTTGGGTTACTCGCCATAGATTTCCTAGCCTCTGACCTGCTCTTGTAGCCACAACATTATGTGGCTGGTCCAGTTCAGTTTCTGGTCAATAGTAACCTCCCGAATATTGATAGTGGTGGATTCAGTGACGGTAATGCTGTTGAATGTCAAGGGGAGATGGGTTAGATTCTCTCTTGTTGAGATGGTCATTGCCTGGCACTTGTAAGGCGTGAATGTTACTTGCCACTTATTAGCCCAAGCCTGAATGTTGTCCAGGTCTTGCTGCACTTTAAAATACTGTACCTTCATAACACTTAATCCAAGTTTGTAGAAATGAACTATAAAAAGCACAGATATAAAAATTTTGGACTTCCACTATACAATCTCCTAATCATGTCTCCAATTCTACAAAGATATAGCGGTTTATCCTGCATCTAACCATTCTGTCGCTGTACTACCGCAGCGGCACACTGAGAGAGCAGCCTTCCGACACGGAAGGGCCGCCACACAGCCCCCGCGATATTAGGCGCAGGGGCGGATTTAAATAGAGGGGGTGGAGCGGCCGCTGCCAATGATGTAGAGGGGGCAGCCGCCACGTCCCTGGCAACAGCGTCTGGTACCAACACACAGGCACCATTTTTAAAGGGCTTTAAGCCCTGAACACAGATTAAACTTTTTGAAGATGTAGTGTACTTCATATGTCTTTAATAAATATTTAGGAGTTGGAGGCCCTTCCCCAACCCCCACAATGGTCACTTCACTGCCCGAGATTTGCAAAACTTGCCTTATTTCCTACCCGAACTTTACCCCCAACCTTCTAACTTCTGCCCTTCCCACCTTCCCACCATCCCCCCATCCAATAAAAAGTGACTTCCCTGCTCCCCCACCCCTCCCACACTGAAAATTGTATTCCTCCCCCCCTCCCCACCAGGCTCTTGCCTCGGAACGGGTGCGTGAAGTACGAACGGCAGCCGCCTGCAGGTAAGTTAATTTACATACCGATTGTTAATTTGAATATTAAGATGAAGGGCCTGCCTCATGGTGGGCCGCACCGAGGCAATCTGCCGCAGGCCATTTTTGACGTAGCAGGTCGAGGCAGGCCTCTCCCCGTAAAATTTTACTCCCTCCCCCCCCCCCCCCCCCCCCCCGCTGCGACCCACAGTGTCGAGGGGCTAGTAAAATTCAGCCCAATGTGTCTGTCTTGCCCAAATACTGTGCTTTGCTTTGAAATCTACTGTAAAACCTCACCTTCCTGTTGCTAAAATCCTGTTCCAATTTTTAAAAAAATACTCTTTAGAAAAAAGTCCTTATGCAAACTTAAAAAAATTATCAGTAAAATCTTAAACATCTTCGCAAATGAGTTACTTTTGGCACTTTCTAATGATGTGTCACCAAGAGTGAACTTTAAAGTGTTATAACTTAACAACAGTTGATCAATTTGTAGAAACGGACCATCAGATCCAGGATATGAAAATTCATGAGTACTATTAGTGTTGTCATCCAAAACTTCTGTTTAGCTCTGCTGCATTAAGTTTGAGTCACAGTCACACTTCAACCTGCATCAGAAAAGTTGGGTGGTTGTTTATCAAACGGCTCCCAACTGGCAATTAAGTGTGTCACAACAAAAAGAACCAGAATGGGTAAATAAAGTTGTGGTTCAGAAAGGAGGAGTTAGTCAGGCATTACTATATCGCAACATACACTGAAGGGTCACTCGCAGGTCTGGGAAATGGGCTTACCAAGAATAAATGTGGAGTACAATACATGAATACTGTATATTTTGGAAGCGTTGTTTCAAATGTAGATTATTTCATTCCCCCATGACATAATTTAGCTAGTGGCTGAGATTTTTTTTTCGCACATTTGATTATTTCTCTGCTCCAAGCCCTGGGCTGTCCTCCCTTGTCCAAGTTGTTCACCTGTATCGATTGATGGAACTAACTGCAGTGGGTCAGTCGTGAATAAACAAAGAGGCCATCACACTTCTTTTTGCACAAAACCGTGTGCCTCATGGGCTGTGCATGGGCAATAGTTGAACAGACTGTGTTCAAAGATGCATTTACAATTTCTTGATAGTTGAATAAACAGTGTTTAAATGGGCTAATTACAAGTCACGAGGAAAAACTTTGTTTAGCTTTATGATTTCATTTCACTTAGAAGTAGATTCTATGTTTCTGGTCAACTTTTACTTCCTTGGTTGTTTATGAAAATCTGTTGATTTGGTTTCATCGTAGCAAGATGGAAAGGTTGCTGAGCTTGACTTGATAAGGTTACTAAATGATTAACACAATGAAGATATTGCCAGATTGCGCTGTGTGCAGTAATACTGACATATGTCTATCACTGACTGCATGACATGACAACTGGCTGTAAAGCAGCAATTCCTGCAATTATTACTCTGTGTGCTCCATTCAAACTTTCCATGAGTTTACAAGGAATACATGTTGACTGCACGACCAATTAAGATGATTAATCTGGGTAAGCTTGTGTAAAACAAAAATCTGGCATTTCTCCAGTGAATAGTCTCCTCCCAAACCAGAACATCTTCAATTTAAAGTTATCCAATAGCTCAACTTTTTTCAGCACTAAGTTCCCATTTCGCTGAATTATTTATACTTATTAATTCAAATTATTGGATTTTTTTAAGCACAAAAATGGGGTTGAATTTTTAGGACTACACAACACTGAAGTGTACAATCTGTAGTTGGCCACATTTGAAGTCAGGTTGCCCAGACAGGCCTGCTCTGTCAAACCTGGCAACTCTTACAATTTTGCCGCCAGACAATGGAACAGACATGTCCCAACAGACTAGACAAGGGAGCTAGCTTGGAGCAAACCAACTTCTGATCTTTGGCAATGTGCCTGGTCAGTTTTCAAGCTGAAATGAGCAACCTCTTTCTCTCCCCACACCCTAGTTATGGCGGAGTTTTGACTAAGGGAATGCAGGACTTGCACAGCTTCATTGAGGAGACTTAGAAATGTTATTTTTTCTCCAAAAAAAAAATCACTTCAGGGTATGTACAGCACTTGTCCTGGAGATATCTCACCATTAAGTTTTGGTTTAATAAAAGACAAAGATTGCCAGAGAGAACACTTATATTGTTGTTCAGCTACATTACTGTGTTTTGTAAAAATGGATTACATTCACTAGTGATGAAACATGCTATTTGAAATGTGCAAGTCTTCATTATTATGTTTGTGCCCAAATATGCCAGCAACCCTCTTAATGGCATTATCCCTTCAAGCACTACCAGATAAGTTATTCTATAATAACACAAACAAAATCTCATGGATGAAAAAAAAACACTTGCATCACTGGAATTCATCCCTCTGACACACTGGGGATCAGTTTTCCTAGTCCCCACTGGCCCAGCAGCCAACCCTCCAGGAAAAAGGGGTATGGTAGTATGTTTCTGGAATAATGATCCATGGACATGGGCCAAAATCTTACTGCCCCCCACCCCCCACAGGAGTGGGCTGCTGGAGAGGGAGGCTGTAAAACTGAGTGGGATGTGGGAGCTGCTGCCCGCCCAAGGCCAATCAAAGCCCTTAAATGGCCAATTAACTGGCACTTAAGGGCCTCCTTCCACCACCACTGGTATTTTATCAGTGGTAGGTGGGCAGTTCAGGCAGCCTCTTTGCAGGCTGGGGGGGGTGGGGTGGGGTGCCCTCCTGATCGGGCACCCTGTCCCCCATGGAGGGCCAGCCCTGAAGCCTCAAGTGCCCCCACTCAAAGAAAGATCCCCCTGCCCCCAGCCAACTCCCCCTTGCCTCGCTTGGGCCCGGCCAATTGCCCCCAGTAAGGCCCCAAAAACTTACCTGTCTTCCGGGGCCATCTTGCCTCTTCTGCTGTGGCTAGGTTGCAATCCCAGCAGTGACCACTGCTCCTGGTGGTGCTGCTGGGACTGGGAGCTGCTGGCCTGCTGACTGCCCAGCAGCTCCATTAAACGGGATCTCCTGCTTCAAGGAGGTGGAAGTCCCGCCCAAAACCAATTAAGGGCATGGGGAGCGTAAAATCCCGGCCTTGCTCCCAAGGCCCAGCAGAGGCAGGCTCGCCCCTGACTTTTTAGCTGGTGGGTGGGGCCTCCCACCCAATGTAAAATTCTGGCCATGAGTTCAAATCCCATCACAGTAGATGAGGAATTTAAATTCAGTTAATTAAATAAATCTGGAATAAAAAGCAAGTATTAGTAAGGGTGACCATGAAACTACCAATTATTGTATCTGGTTCACTCATATTCATTAAAGAAGAAAATCTGCCATTCTTACCTAATCTAGTCTATGTGACTCCAGACCAACAGCAATGTGATTAACTCTTAACTACCCTCTGAAATGACCTAGCAGTTGTATTCAAGAAGACAGTCCACTGTCACCTTCTCAAGGGCAATTAGGGATGGGCAATAAATGCTGGCCTAGCCAACAACGCCCACATCCCATGAATGAATGAACAAAGAAATTTAAGGATTAATCTCTCAGACATGGTATTCAAGGGGGAAAAAATGGGTGCATTAAAAAAAAATTTTTTTAACATTTTTTAGTTATTAGCAAAAAAGTATTGGAGATGGACAATAAGGGCTGTTTAACGAGGCTGAGCAGTGGTAAGTCATATGATAAAACCTCCAGAAAAATGTTCAATCGGAGCTGGCAGCCCTAAACAGCATCGGATAGGTGGCCTGCTCCCAAAGGCCTCGGCGCTTACCCAGGCCTTTATTGTGACCGATTGTGATAACCTACGGCCTAGAGCTACCCCTCTACAGTGCCTAGCAGTGGAAAATAGGGGAGCAAAATAGAGTTACAGCTGCAGGCTTGACAGGACAACAGCAGGAAAAGTCTGTGGGCCCAAAAATCAGCCTTTGCTCGCCAGAAAAATATGCTTATGTATCTTCTGGTCCTGCTGCCAGAAGGTGATACTGGATCAGGCACTAGTGACCCCATTTGCTGATCTGAGGTGGGGAGGGGAGTCACTGGTACCAGGCCCATCACTTTATTCGGATGCCCAACTGACAGGAGAAGCAGGAGAGCCAGAAACACATCTCCTGCCTCAGTAATATGGCATCATTAGGCTTGCACCCTTTGCAGGTACAGGCCCAACCTCACCCCACATCTCATCAGGGAAACCTTAGAAATCCCATGGGAACACAGAGAGACTACATGGCAGGCCTAACAGGTCTACCTCTGACTCTATTTTTTCCTGACCTTTGGACTTGGAAATGGTCATTTCACCGAGGGCAAATGTCAGAAAAATTAAGACTTCCTTCCTGGTGTCAAATTAAGCCACTCTCCAGAATAAATCCTATTACTTTACCAGTTGTTGATCACCACCTAGCAATGACCCATGGTTGCCTAGTCCACTGTTACCTCCCTTTTTATATACAAGTTGGATTTTTGCCCACTTCTATCCCTGCAGAAGATCAGCGCTTGGCAATTCTTCATGATGGCAGTCAGCATACAACAATTAGCCTCTCCTTCAGTAACTTAGGATCAAGATTATCTGAACGAGGGGATTCACTCCTCCCAAATTATCATATAGCTCTGTTATGCTTACCTCAAGATTACATAGCAATTTACTATCAACATCTCATATGGACATACAAACTAGGAGCAGCAGTAGGCTCTCCAGCCCCTCGAGCCTGCTCTGCCATTCTATAAGATCATGGCTGATCTGTTTGTGGACTCAACTCCACTTTCCTCCCTACTCCCAATACCCTTTGACTCCCTTGTTTGTCAAGAATCTGTCTATCTCTTCCTTAAAAATACTCAATGACCCTGCCTCCACTGCTCTCCGGGAAAGAGAGTTCCACAGACTCAAAATCCTTTGAGAGAAATAATTTCTCCTCATCTCTGTCTTAAATGGGAGGTCCCTTATTTTTAAACTGTGCCCCCTAGTTTTAGTCTCTTCCACAACAGCCCCCCATTTTACTTTCATTTTTAGTGATTTTTTTTCTTTCTTTTTACATTCTTTTTTACATTTTTTACAATCTTTTTTTTGCATTTATTTCATTTCATCTTAGTTTGTTCAGTTTGCTTACTCACTGTTTTTTTCAGGTTTGCACTTGCTGCTGTTCAATATTCAGTGTATTAACACCTAATCTGTACTAATGCTTTGTCTTTCAACACACCATTAACATATTGTTTGCCTTTGCTCCGTGACTTTTTGGTCAGCTATGCGGCCTGGTCCAATCTAGACCTCCTTTGTTATCTCTTACCCCACCCCCACCTCACTTGCTTATAACCTGTGACTTTTCTAATATTTGTCAGTTCCGATGAAGGGTCACTGACCCGAAACGTTAAACTCTGCTTCTCTTTCCGCAGATGCTGCCAGACCTGCTGAGTGGTTCCAGCATTTCTTGTTTTTATTTCAGATTTCCAGCATCCGCAGTATTTTGCTTTTATTTTAGTGTTTAATTCACTGCCACTTCTCTTCCAGGAATGCCTACCTTGAAGAAGTTCTGCTCTTCTCTCCGACGGGATTTTCGTTTGTCTCTTTTACCTTGTTCACCTTCATTGCTTTCTATTTCCCTTCCGGTGTTTGATAAGGTATCTACCAAAACTCGTTTTCACAGCCACATCTCCTTCCTCAGTGACTGTCTCCGGCTCCGACTTATTCCACGCGGATTCCAACTGCAGTTTCACCCATCATGCTTTGAAACCACCCAGGATCACAGATATCTCCGAGAAATACAACGTTCCTTGGACTGCGACTCTCGCCGCATCCTGAGATCCGCACTCAGTGCTATGCGCCGCCACATGCACACACTGGACCTCACCTTATCTCAAAGCTGTTCTACTCCGCAGTTTCATTTCATCTTTCGTCTCATCCGACGCATTAACAAAAAACTTTTTTTCTTCCTTTCAGGTGTTAAGGAACGCAAGCTCCAGCAGCTGATGGGGACTAATGCCCCTCCAGTTGCTCCTTCCGCTTCACTTCCCTCTGACCCCACCCCTTCTGATCTGACCCCTTGCCGTGTATTCACTATACCCTCTGACCTCCCCCTCTCTGATGCTGAGCGTTCTGTACTCAGCAAAGGTCTCAGTTTTATCCCCTTACGCCCCCACCTCAATGAATTTCGCGCTCGGCATGACGTTGAGCTCTTCTTCCGTCGCCTCCGCCTCCGGGCTCACTTCTTTGACCAGGAGTCCTCTCCACGACCAGCAGACCCATTCACCCGCCTCCAGCATTCTCCCGCCTCCAGCATTCTCCCTCTACCTGGACCCCTCCCCCTGGCCTCTTACCTGCTCTTGATCTCTTCATTGAAAACTGTCGGCGAGACATTGGTCGTCTCAATTTCTCTGCCCCCCTCACTCACTCTAACCTGTCCCCCTCTGAACTTGAGGCACTCCGTTCTCTCAGGTCTAACTCCGACATGGTCATCAAACCTGCAGACAAGGGTGGTGCTGTTGTCGTATGGCGTACCGACCTCTACCTTGCAGAAGCTCAACGCCAACTCACGGACACTTCTTCCCACCTGCCTCTGGACCATGACCCCACCACCGAACATCAAGCCACCGTCCAAAGGACTGTCACTGACCTCATCTCCTCTGGAGATCTTCCCCCTGCAGCTTCCAACCTCATAGTCCCGCAACCCCGGACAGCCCGCTTCTACCTCCTTCCCAAAATCCACAAACGGGACTGTTCCGGCAGACCCATTGTGTCAGCCTGCTCCTGCCCCACTGAACTTATTTCTTCCTATCTTGACTCTATCTTTTCTCCGCTGGTCCAGTCTCTTCCCACCTACATCCGTGACTGACGCCCTACGTCATTTTGACAATTTCCAGTTTCCTGGTCCCAACCGCCTCCTCTTCACGATGGACGTCCAATCGCTCTACACCTCCATCCCCCACCAGGATGATTTGAGGGCTCTCCGCTTCTTCCTGGAACAGAGGCCCAGCCAGTCCCCATCCACCACCACCCTCCTCCGCCTGGCTGAACTTGTTCTCACATTGAACAACTTCTCCTTCAACTCCACGCACTTCCTTCAAGTAAAAGGTGTCGCTATGGGTACCCGCATGGGTCCTAGTTATGCCTGTCTTTTTGTGGGATATGTCGAGCATTCTTTGTTCCAGTCCTACTCAGGCCCCCTCCCCCAACTCTTTTTCCGGTACATTGATGATTGTATCAGTGCCGTTTCCTGCTCCCGCCCCGAACTGGAAAACTTTATCAACTTTGCTTCCAATTTCCACCCTTCTCTCACCTTTACATGGTCTATCTCTGACACTTCCCTTCCCTTCCTCGACTTCTCTGTCTCCATCTCTGGGGATAGGTTGTCTACCAATATCCATTATAAGCCCACCGACTCCCACAGCTACCTCGACTACACTTCTTCACACCCTACCTCCTGTAAGGACTCCATTCCATTCTCCCAGTTTCTCCGTCTCCGACGCATCTGCTCTGATGATGCTCCCTTCCATGACGGTGCTTCTGATATGACCTCCTTTTTCCTCAACCGAGGATTTCCCCCCACTGTGGTTGACAGGGCCCTCAACAGTGTCCGACCCATTCCCCGCACCTCTACCCTCACCCCTTCCCCTCCCTCCCAGAACAGTGACAGGGTTCCCCTTGTCCTCACTTTTCGCCCCACCAGCCTACACATCCAAAGAATCATCCTCCGCCATTTTCGCCACCTCCAGCGTGATGCCACCACCAAATGCATCTTCCCCTCCCTTCCCCTGTCAGCATTCCAAAGGGATTGTTCCCTCCGCGACACCCTGGTCCACTCCTCCATTACCCCCACCACCTCGTCCCCTTCCCATGGCACCTTCCCCTGCAATCGCAGGAGGTGTAATACCTGCCCATTTACCTCCTCTCTCCTCACTATCCCAGGCCCCAAACACTCCTTTCAGGTGAAGCAGCGATTTACTTGTACTTCTTTCAATGTAGTATACTGTATTTGCTGCTCACAGTGTGGTCTCCTCTACATTGGGGAGACCAAGCGCAGACTGGGTGACCGCTTTGCGGAACATCTCCGCTCAGTTCGCAAGCAGGACCCTGAGCTTCCGGTTGCTTGCCATTTCAACACTCCCCCCTGCTCTCATGCTCACATCTCTGTCCTGGGATTGCTGCAGTGTTCCAGTGAACATCAACGCAAGCTCGAGGAACAGCATCTCATCTACCGATTAGGCACACTACAGCCTGCCGGACTGAACATTAAGTTCAATAATTTCACAGCATGACAGCCCCCCATTTTACTTTCATTTTTAGTGATTTTTTTTCTTTCTTTTTACATTCTTTTTTACATTTTTTACAATCTTTTTTTTTGCATTTATTTCATTTCATCTCAGTTTGTTCAGTTTGCTTACTCACTGTTTTTTCAGGTTTGCACTTGCTGCTGTTCAATATTCAGTGTATTAACACCTAATCTGTACGAATGCTTTGTCTTTCAACACACCATTAACATATTGTTTGCCTTTGCTCCGTGACCTTTTGGTCAGCTATGTGGCCTGGTCCAATCTAGACCTCCTTTGTTATCTCTTGCCCCACCCCCACCTCACTTGCTTATAACCTGTGACTTTTCTAATATTTGTCAGTTCCGATGAAGGGTCACTGACCCGAAACATTAACTCTGCTTCTCTTTCCACAGATGCTGCCAGACCTGCTGAGTGGTTCCAGCATTTCTTGTTTTTATTGCTGAATTCCTATCTCTGAAAGGACCCTTTCCTCACCAGGCCTTGGAAGACTGCAAGTGAACTTTGTATCAGAGGATTGTTCATCAGGAAGCATAATCTGCAAAGACTTGATTGTTATTTCTATTTTTTTGGGCAGCTAATTAAACACCAAACTACTGTTAGTTTGGGTATATATGCGAATGCGGGAGTTTGATTCTTTAAATAAGTTATAAGGTCTTTAGATATTGGTTTATCTAAGTAGTGTTTAAGATTTTAGTTTTTTTAATAAAGAGTTAATTTGTTGATATCTAAAGATACCTGGCTTGGTTCGCCTCATTCGGGGATTACTAGATTATTTCAATTCGGCTGTTGCTTTCTTTGATCTGGAAAGCTTAAAGATTTGTATGATGTGGCCTGTGGAGTGGCAGGACTGAATTGACAGTGCGTTGCTCCCACCATAGTCAGAATTATATATATATTGATTGGGGGCTTTGTCTTGAGCGGTCATAACAAAGATCACGGCCGGAATTTTTCCCTCGGCGGCCGGGAGCCGTCCACCGACTGAAAAGTCGGTGGCGCACCTGCCTCTGCCTGGCATGGGGATCCGATCTGCATTTTGCAGTCTCCAGGCCTTCAACTGGTCTGAGGCGGGACGTGACCTCATTAAGGCAGGACGTCCTGCCTAATGGAGCTGCCAGTCAATCAGCGGGAGTGGTGGCCACTGCTGGGACTACACACAGTTTCAAGAAGGAAGATGTCGGGGAGCCCCAGAACCCCTGGTGAGGCAAGGGTAGTTGATTGGGGGGCGTGTTGGGGGTAGTTGGGGCATTGGGGGCAGCCCTCTATCGGGCACAGGGTGCCTGATCATGAGGTTCCCCCTCAGGTCGTCAGGAAGCCACCTGCTTTGTCAGGCGGCTTCTCTCGGGCCTGGGCCGCCCGACCAGCCACAGGTAAAAACCCCGTGGCGGTTGGTGGAGGCCCTTAACTGGCCGTTAAGTGGCTACTTAAGGGCCTTGATTGGCCTGGGGCGGGCGGGCAGTTTTTCGCCACCCCCGCCCTGCGTATAGTGGCGGAGGAGGCGGGATTGTGTCGGGAAGGGCCCCCCCTCGAATCTCCCGCTCCATTTTACGTGCCCCCCCAGCCACTTTCCTGCTCTTTGGGGGCGGGGGGGGTGGTGGGGGGGGGGGGGGAAGTGTAAAATTCCGGCCCACCTCTCATCCTTCTAAATTCCAATGAATTCAGACCCAACCCGGCCAACCTTTCCATAAATTCACACTCTCATCCCAGGAAATTAGTCTGCCTGCTTCCAATGCAATTATAAACAAAAATAAGTAATACTGGAAATACTCAGCAGGTCTGGCAGCATCTGTGGAGACAGAGGCAGAGTTAAGGTTTCAGGTCAGTGACCCTCAGAAATGCAATTCTGTCCTTTAAGACAGACTAAAACTGTACACAACATCTCTACTTTTATAAAAGCAAAATACTGCGGATGCTGGAAATCTGAAATAAAAACAAGAAATGCTGGAACCACTCAGCAGGTCTGGCAACATCTGTGGGAAGAGAAGCAGAGTTAACGTTTCGGGTCAGTGACCCTTCTTCGGAACTTTTTCTACTTTTATATTCTACTTTTACATCCCTTGCAAAAAATGACAACATTGCATTTGCATTCTGAATCACTTGCTGCATCTGCATACTAACTTTTTGTGTTTCGTGTACTAGGACATCCAGGTCCCACTGCATCTCAGAGTTCTGCAATCTCTCACTATTTAAATAATATGTTACTTTTCTATTCTTCCGGCCAAAGTGGACAAGTTCACACTTTCCCACATTATACCCCATCTGCCAAATCTTTGCCCATGCAATTTTAACCTATCTATATCCCTTTACAGACTCCTTATGTCCTCTTCACAACTTACTCTCCTACCTATCTTTGTGTTATCAGCAAATTTTGCAACCATACATTCTATCCCTTCATCCAAGTCATCGATTTGGTTGTAAATAGTTGAGGCTCCAGCACTGATCCCTGTGGTACTCCACTAGTTACAGCTTGCCAACCTGAAAATGACCCATTTATGCCGACTCTCTTACCTGTTAGCTAACCAATCTTCTATCCATGCTAATACGTTATCCCCATACCATGGGCTCTTATTTTGTCTCGTAACCTTTGATGTGGCATTCTGGTCAAATGCTTTCTGGAAATCCACGTACATCACATCCACAGGTTCCCCTTCATCCACGTTTTTTAATTTAGTTTTTTATTTCGAGATACAGCACTGAAACAGGCCCTTCGGCCCACTGGGTCTGTGCTGACCATCAACCACCCATTTATACTAATCCTACATTAATCCCATATTCCCTACCACCTACCTACACTAGGGGCAATTTACAATGGCCAATTTACCTATCAACCTGCAAGTCTTTGGATGTGGGAGGAAACCGGAGCACCCGGCGAAAACCCACGCGGTCACAGGGAGAACTTGCAACTCTGCACAGGCAGTACCCAGAATCGAACCCGGGTCGCTGGAGCTGAGAGGCTGCGGTGCTAACCACTGCGCCACTGTGCCGTCCCAACCACTGTGCCACTGTTCCGTTGTTTGTTACTTCCTCAAAAGAACTCTAATAAATTAGTCAAACATGATTTCCCTTTCACAAAACCATGCTGACCCTGCCTGATTGCCTTGAGATTTTCCAAATAATCTGGTATTACCTCCTTAATAATAGATTCCAGCATTTTCCTTATGACAGATGCTAAGCTAACTGGCCTGTAGTTTTTTGCTTTCTGTCTTCCTCCTTTCTTGAATAGCAGATTTACATTTGCTATTTTCCAATCTGATGGGACCTTTCCAGAATCTAGCAGATTTTGGAAAATTAAAACCAATGCATCCACCATCTCAGCAGCCACTTCTTTTAAGACCCGAGGATGAAGTCCATCAGCACCTGGGGACTTGTCAGCTTTTTGTTCTAATAATTTTCTCAATACCCTTTCCCTGGTGACAGTAATTGTTTTTAGTTCCTCCCTTCCTTTCAACTCTTGATTCATAATTATTTCTGGGATGTTATTTGTATCCTCGACAGTGAACACAGATGCAAAAAAATTTGTTCAATTCCTCCGCCATTTCCTTATTTTCCATTATTAACTCCACAAACTCACTCTCGAGCGGACCAATACTCACTTTGCTTACTCTTTTCCTTTTTAAATACCTACAGAACTCTAGTAATACTTGCATAAAATCTTTGCTTAACATTGCAATTTTTCTAACTTCAATGTTTTCAAGTTGGGCTTTTTGTCTCTCATTGTTCTTTTAGTGTTTTATGAAATTGGAAGAACTTTTTAGTATTGTGTTGCATTGATCCTCCTTGCAATTTGTTTAACCTGTTTTAGCAAATTCCTACACTGACCCATTTCCTCCTTCACCCCTGTAGACTTCGGGTATTTTTTATTCCCATTTTAACAGGCATCCATTTTGGAAACTACTTGGTTCACTTACACTTATTTTATTTGGGTATATACTTATCTTAAATATGCAACATTAGAGTTTAAAACAAGATCAGTTCTTAATAGGTCATTCCAAAACACTCTCTCAGTTCTACCCTCATTTCCTTGAAGTCAGCTGTCCTAAAAGGTCATGCACATTTCTGTCCTGAGCTTTACTACAGGTAATCCCTTCAATACAAAGAACAAAGAAAATTACAGCACAGGAACAGGCCCTTCAGCCCTCCAAGCCTGCGCCGATCCAGATCCTCTATCTAAACCTGTCACCTATTTCCTAATGGTCTGTAACCTTAGGTTATAGATCATATGAACAAAGGGAATTGCTTGTCCTTAATTCCCCCTAATTTATCCCACACTCTGTCATGCTTCGCTCAAAATTGGATAACAATTCAGTACCAACATCTCTAGCAATGCTTTCATAAAACCTTTGCGTCATGTTTCAGTTATTAACTTCAATGTTTTTCATGTTCGACCTTTCCTCGCCAACTGCTTTTGCAGTGATAACTCGTGCCCAGAGGTACAATTACCCCGATCACCTGTAGAAACCAGGACTACAGTAAGATACAACACATTGAGTCAAAAAGCAACCTTGTAGCACATTCACAAGTTGCAATTTTGTTGCATCCTTTACGTTAAGTTCACAATCTTGTCTTACTCAAACAGCAATTCAGGACTCGAGCACATAATCTAGGCTGACACTTCAGTGTGGTGCTGAGGGAGTGATACACAGTCAAAGGTGCCACATTTCAGACGTGACATTAAACTGAGGCCCCCATTTTACTAGATGTAAAAAGAGCAGGGAGTATAGGCTGGTGCCAGTGTGAGGATATGCAGTGAGGTGGTGGTTGGGGTTGGGGGAAAGAGAGAGATTCAGTTTTTGACCTTAACTGCAACAGATAGGCTAATCAAGAAATGATGAACTCAGAATTTAATAAGTTAGCTAGCTCAAGTTAGATGCGAGCAGCAGAACAACGGACAGGCAGGAAAACTGATATGTTCATTATTTGAGCAAGAAAAGGTTGGATAAATACCATGTTAAAATAGTAAACATAGAAGTTAGATTAAGGAAGAAGAGGTTAAAAACTCTTAAAAAATAATGGAGCGAGTGATTGTATCGACACCTATTGAAGCATTTCAGAAAGACCTCTTGGGGAAAAAGAAAGGTCACAGCATTAATGCACTGCTGGAAGATGGCAGGAAATATGAAGCCATTGTAGCTGGACAACAGCCCCCGTAAGCACTAAGTGCAGCCAACAGTATCGGCACCATAACCAGGTCGAAAAGAGCAAGCAAGCTGTGTGGTAAATGTGGTATGCCACTCATGGCAAAATTGCCCTGCATTTCATGATACGTACAAGAGTGCAGCGTAAAAGGACACTGAGCTCACCTATGCAAGAAATCTGGCTCCAAAGACGCAGCCAGAAGTCACAGCAGGGCACAGACAAACAGAAGACAGGCGCAGGAACAGAGTAACAGCAGCAAGGGGAGCGCCAGAGACCTGTGTAAATGCAAGCCGCTCCTTTGCTCATCCATCTGGAATAAATAAAACTTATATTTCGTCCATCATTGGTCTCTTTGATGAACTGCAGGTTTTTGTTTTTGCCGTTCCACCCAGAAGCCCTTGCTAAAAACTCTCGACATACAGGTTAGTCACCGATTTCAACCCACATTAATCTTTGCTGTAGTATCTGACATACTTTGAAGTAGTACTCCTAATTAACCTTTTCTATGCCACTTACTATCTTCTGTATTAATACTATGTAATCTTGTTACCTTGTCCTTCCACTGTGTAGTATTTTGTACTTGTCTGCATTGATTTGTAAATTTTATCTGACTCCTTTTGTAGGTCCTGGACTGTTACTCCAACTCTTAGGTTTCCCTTGTTGAGTAAATGGTTCTCTCTCCTCATGTACACACAGACGTGGTCAGACCAGTTTCATCACATGACTAACTGACTTTTGGAGTTTTTAAAATTTGAACTTCCAACAGGGAATTTGAACTGTTGGCTGTTAGCTTCTAGACTTGAAAAGACCTCTCTCCTGTCTGCTCTCATCTCGCTCTCACCAGCTTCGGAAACCACTGAAGACATATGAACACCAAAAGAGAAAAGTCACCGACAGTGAACAAGGTTTAAGAATACTGGGCCCCAATGAAAAGTAAGAGCTGTCTACAATCAAGGACTCTATGGCGAGCTGGAAACACAAACAGTAACAAAAAAAACCCCTTTAGAGATTGCCTCAAACCTCTCTGCTTATATTTTTCTTCTGCTCTTTTTTTATTCATTCATGGGATGAAGGCATCACTGGCTAGGCCAGCATTTATTGCCCATCCCTAATTGCCCTTGAGAAGGTGGTGGTGAGCTGCCTTCTTGAACCGCTGCAGTCGATGGGAGGTAGGTACACCCACAGTGCTGTTAGGAAGGGAGTTCCAGGATTTTGACCCAGGGCAATATAATTCTAAGTCAGGATGGTGTGTGACTTGGAGGGGAACTTGCAGGTGGTGGTGTTCCCATTTGCTGCCCTTGTCCTGCTAGTTGGTAGAAGTTGCGGCTTTGGAAGGTGCTGTCGAAGGAGGCTTGGTGAGTTGCTGCAATGCATCTTGTAGATGGTACACACTGATGCCACTGTGCGTCGGTGGTGGAGGGAGTGAATGTTTGCAGATGGGGTGCCAATCAAGTGAGCTGCTTTGTCCTGGATGGTGTCGAGCTTGAGTGTTGTTGGAACTGCAAGTGAAGAGTATTCCACCACACCCCTGACTTGTGCCTTGTAGATGGTGGACAGGCTTTGGGGAGTCAGGAGCTGAGTTACTCGCCACAGGATTCCTAGCCTCTGACCTGCTCTTGTGGCCATGGTATTTATCTGGCTACTCCAGTTCAGTTTCTGGTCAATGGTAGCCCCTAGGATGTTGATAGTGGGGGATTCAGTGATGGTAATGCCATTGAATGTCAAGGGGAGATGGTTAGATTCTCTCTTGTTGGAGATGGTGATTGCCTGGCACTTGTGTGGCATGAATGTTACTTGCCACTTATCAGCCTAAGCCTGAATATTGTCCAGGTCTTGCTGCATTCTACATTTCTGTCCCTATTTGCATGTGTGTATCACGTATGCATGCTCGCATGGGCACATTGTACATCCGTAGGCATTAACCGTATTAGAGTTTAAGTTTAAAGTTTAATAAATTTCACTTTTCTTCTTTAAACCTGTTTGTGCTGATTTCTTTGTCTTATAATTGGAAAGTGGTGACAAGGATTCACCAAAGAGGGAGCTCAAAACCGTGTGTTTAAAATTAAACCCTGTTACAATAAGACCAAGTGAAGACAGTAACAGACCCCTCAACACCTTTCTCACCTGGTCGTAACACACTACTTAGCAGCCCCTGTTGAAAAAAGTGCAGGTATACAATATCTGCTGGGAGAAGAATCAAGCTCCAATGGGTCACCCCTTTTTGGTCAAACAATTTGTCAATGCTCAGTCTCCATCTCATACCCAAGAATGGGACGCTTGGAACAACGGAACCAAACCTCAGCAAGATTTGGCATTTTCTGGAGAGAAATAGTAAAGAGATGGGCAGAGCAGAGCGATTTATCCTGGCGCAATATGACGAGGTTTTCTGCACTGCCCACGTTCCAGACTACCATTGCTTTGCATAGAAAGTCCTGGAGAGATGAAAATGTCAGTATTTGAGCACTCATGTCAGTCATCCTAGGGAGAGAGGCTACGCTCATACACTTGTTCCAAAGCATTAATAAATCTTCATTTCCTTCAAATGTTTTTTTAAAAAACTACTTAAACACAAAGAGGAACATGACAGGAAACTGCATGATTAAAAACTCATTTTTTACATAACCAAATACCCTTTTTTAAAAAGCTAAAAATGTACATTAACAATGACCTTTCAGAGGCTATAAAAAAGTTACTATTTCTGATTAAAGACCTTTCCAGCTATCAAAATATGCAGATATGTCCCTTTCATGTTCATATTTGCATACCAATTCTGAAAAGCCCCAAAAATGTCTTTTAAACCAACATTGGCAGATGTCGGTAGAAATACATAGCATTATTTTACATTATTCCTGGTATAAACTAAAATATTTTGACCTGGTTACATTTTCCCAATACCCCAAAGCCAATTAAATTCCAGTTATTGTACCGCGATTACATCATGAAAGGCATCTTTTAGAAGAATCGGCATCGTATGGCAATGAATTGGAGAAACCTGGCTGTCTATCTGTAGTAAGGCTAAGGTTGGGGGGGGGGGATGGTGGTGGTGGGGGATGAGGGATGGAGTGAAGTTCTGCAAGAAACAGTGCCCATTAACTACAGGTTAGATGTCTTATTTTCCTCTCTCCAGTATTTGCCTCTCCTCTCCTGAAGATGGTGACCCATATTGGGAAATGGTTCCCCACGAATGGGAATGGCCTCAGGTGCCTCACCCAAAATAGGACTCTCTCACAATCATTCCCAACCAACTTTATCCTCCTGGATTTAACTTTCGTGCAGAAACGCTGCTTCTATCTCCGAGTAAATTCAATAATTGGATAAAAGTCATCGACCGGAAATGTTAACTCTGTTTCTTGCTCCAAGGTGCTGCCTGACTTGCATTGTTACGTCTTTATGTTTTCTGGTTCCCACTTTAAACTTAGAAAGACTTGAGCTTTTCATTTATTTGTTCAGCCACCATGCTGCCTGCTGTAGGACTGGTGAGACTGGTTTTGTGTTACATACACATGGGGGAGGCACAGTGGCGCAGTGGTTAGCACTGCAGCCTCACAGCTCCAGGGACCCGGGTTCGATTCTGGGTACTGCCTGTGTGGAGTTTGCAAGTTCTCCCTGTGTCTGCGTGGGTTTTCTCCGGGTGCTCCGGTTTCCTCCCACAAGCCAAAAGACTTGCAGGTTGGTAGGTAAATTGACCATTATAAATTGTCACTAGTATAGGTAGGTGGTAGGGAAGTATAGGGACAGGTGGGGATGTTTGGTAGGAATATGGGATTAGTGTAGAATTAGTATAAATGGGTGGCTGATGGTCGGCACAGACTCGGTGGGCCGAAGGGCCTGTTTCAGTGCTGTATCTCTAATCTAATCTAATCATACCCCATGACTCTCCAGTTCAACCATGAATGTGGTCCCATTGGAACACTTACACATAACTAGTTCCTAGCTAATTAGTTTCTGGCATTTTACAGATAGTATAACAATATATAACAAGAATCTTTTCCAGCATTTTCTGTTTTTATTTGAGATTCAATGATGTGTCATATTTAATGGGTTATGGACTGGACAGCATTAGGGGACACAGGAAAGGCCATGGATTACAGAGTGCAGAGAGCTCCTGTTAAGATTTGCACATAATTTTCTCCTTACAGTAATGCACTTTATTCTCCTTTGTATCATAGTACTTATTTTGCATTGTAAACTAAGCTTGGCCATAATATTTTTTTTAAATTGATCAATCAGAATTACTTTTGTTGCTGTGTGAAGCCAGGCAATGGGTTGAGGGGGGGGGAAAAAAAGGAACATGCATCAGTATTTTCTACTCCCTTATAAACAACAGAACATGAATGTATGCATCAGGAAGGAATTTAACCTGCCTTCAAGAATGCAAATGGGATAGCTTTAAACCAACTCGCCAGACAGGAAACCCACAGGATTGGATACAATGCTTACTTTACACCCTTCCCGATTTTACTGTCCACAGAAGTCTAAGAAGAGTACTACTGGGCAGGGTATAAAGTCGGCATTCCACCTGATCCTGTCAGTATCCTGACAGGCGGGTTAAATTAAAATTGTCCCCACAATCTCTACTCTTCCAGGATGAGCATCGAGTATCTAATAACATGTTATAAAACGGTGGTAGTTTGGTCAATAAGAACTCGATTCCTCTGCTGATTAACCCACAGTTAATATCTAGCAGGACCTGCGGCTAATGTTCTCCTTCCTAGCTCAGTAGCTGCCCGGGCTCAGATCAACTTACTCAGAACGCTGGTGGTATTCACAGATATTTTCACTGGTTTCATAAGCATTGTTATCTTCTACAGTTTTGAATTGTTTTCCACTGACACCTTATGATTCAGTTTTTGCTTGACTGTGATACATGTTTCACTGTCCTCTTCCACTGTTTCTCAGTTAGTAGCATTCTCCCCAATGAGTCAGAAGATCCTGCCTTTAAGTCCCACTTTGGAAGCCCGAAGACATAATCTAGGCCAAAGCTCTCAGTGTGGTACTGAGGGAGTGGTGCACAGTTGGAAGTGCTGTCTTTCATGTATGTTAAACCGTTAATGTCTTGCTGCTCAGATGGGCATCAAAGATTCCGTGCCACTATTTCAAAGAACAGCAGGGAAGTTCTCCTCTATTTCCTGGCCAATATTGATCCCTCGACCAACACTGAAAACCAGATGATCTGGTCATCAGCATATTGCTGTTTGTGGTGCCTTGCTGCAAATTGCCAGCCGTGTTTCCTACATTACAACAGTGGCTACACTTCAATATACTCCATTGCTTGTAAAGCACTTTGGGATATCCTGAGGTCATGAGAGATACAATATAAAAGCAAGTCTTTCTTTCTGTAAAAATTATTTTTGCAAAAGCAGTAATCCTATTTGTTCTATATTGGACTTGCATCACTTTAAAAAAAAAGAAAATTCTAAAAAAAAACGTATTTATACGCTACAAATAAAAAACTTAAACTAAGTGCCTCATCGGGTTAAACCCTAGAGGGGGCTATGACTCTTTCTTGGAATGTAATATTTGCTAAATTTTGGGACCAGCCAGAGCTTCATGTTTCCAGCTGTCTTGGGATTATCAAGCACACAAGTGTCCTGAAGAGAAATTTCTATTTACTCCACCAGTCTTTGTAGCCATAATCCACGCAGAACAGCACATTTGATGTCAGAGCATCTCAAAACTGGATCGTACGTAATGCTAAATTCTCCACGTATTGGCAGCAGTAAGTGGGTTGTATACAGACAGACAGTCTGTATGTGACCGAAACAGAATTGCCATCTTCCCTTCACATTAATCATTATATTATTCACAGAGGTATTTTAACAACATAAAGCTTTGCTTGTTCATGTTCTCTTAAAATCTGGATTACTACACACTTCACTGACCCACTACAAACCACCTCAATATGAGTGTCATCTTGACAAGAAATACAGTTTTGCACACCCAATGCACTATGAATAAACATTGTGCATCACTTCTGCCCTTTCAAAAAGGGTTAGAAATAGTCTGAAATTGATTTCCTATCGCTGGAGCATGAAAACGGATCTCGGGAATTCTACGTAAGAATATAAAAAGCTAAAAGGTGAGAAAAGGCCATTGAACCTTGACCCTCTACTGCTCCAACTCATCCAGCCTAGTATCTAACAGCATTTGGTCACCCGTATATTATTCAAAAATTTAGCCCCCTTTGAGTGAATAACCTTTTCCCAATATGTCTATTTATTTGCCCAACATAATGTTTCCCTCACACACTCATGCAATATTTGACAATAGCTCAACTTGCTGAGGTTCCAAACTTCTTGTTTATTCTTTGTGGAATCTCCACCTCAACAATATATTCTGGCCAACCTCTCATAGGGATAGGTAAAAATAAATCTATCCTTGTACCATTACTCTTATACACAGTGGGGATTGGTAGCCTAATGGTTGTTTCTCTCTCTGCTATATATCCCAAACCAGGAGTGGAAGTGGCAGCTTGGTTCAGTTGGTAGCAATCTCACCTCTGAGCCAGATGCTTGTGGATTTAGGTTGCACTCTAGGACTTAGTGCAGCCACTCCCTCACTGGAGTGGCAACCATCAGAAATGCCAGCATTCAGATAAAACATCAGTCGGGATTTAACGCGGAGGCTGGGAAGTCAGGGGCGAGCCCGCCTCTGCTGGTCCTGGAAGCCATGATGCTATTCTGAGTGGCTCAGGCAGTTAATTGCCTGAGTAAATGCCTTCTGCCCCTCTAAGGCAGGATGATCCACCTCCAAGAGCTGCTGGCCAATCAGTGGCCTGGCAGCTCTTCAGTCCCTGGGCTACCAAGAGCGGTGGCCACTGCTGGGACTGCAGGAGGCCCCAGATCATGTCAACGACGGAGGACGAAGAAGATGGTGAGTGGGGCAGGCTTGCTGGGGCCAGTTGGGCATGTGCCGGAAAGGGGGAAAATCGGGAGGGGAGGTGGCGTTCGAGAGGCCGGGGTGGGGGGCGGTTTATCAAGTAGGGGCGGCCCGTGCCGCTGGGCAGGTCCTCCGTGGAGCAGAGGGTTCACAATCAGGATGGGTCCTTCTCCTACCCACCGCCCTCCCGAGCCCACAGGGAGGCCACCAGATCTTACTGGGCATCCTCCCCAGGTGCCCATCCACCGTTGGTAAAATACCAGCGGCCACAGGTAGAGGCCCTTAAGTGGTGATTAATTGACCAATCATCATAGAATCATTACAGCATAGAAGAAGGCCATTCAACCCATCATGTACATGCTGGCTCTTCTAAGGAACAATTTACATACTGCCGCTCCTTCGCCCCCTCTCCACACGTTCCTCCTTTTCAGATATTTAGAATATTTAGAAAATGTAGAAAAATTTACAGCACAGAAGGAGGCATTCTGCCCATCGTGTCTGCGCTGGCCGATAAACAAGCCACCCATCCGAACAGGACATCAATTGGCCTAAGGGCGGACTTGCCGCTCACCACCTACCTCGCTGCTGGTAAGATACCAGCAGAGGTGGGTAGATGATGGGCATGCCACCCCACCCAATTTTAAACCATCCTCCCTGATTTTACATTCCCCGCCACCCAGCCCATTCCCAGGTTGGAGGATGGGGGCGGCAGTTGGTGCTGTAAAAATTCCAGCCATTAAACCCACTGGCCTACTCAAACGGATATTACAAATCCCATGGCATTAGCTGAGGAAGTGTTCTCCTGCCCAACATTCTTCACTCAAATAACATCACCAGGCTCCTTCATCTCATTGCTGTGCATGGGATCTTGGTGTGCACAAAAAAAATCTTGCCATATTGGTCTTCAAAGGTTATTCATAATATGAGAAGCTCTGTGGAATATCCTGAGAGATAAGCTGTAACAATGCAATCAGTGAGTTGGTTGCTGTGACATCTCAGTTGTTTGCGGTGACAGCATGGGGCCTTCAAACTATGTAAATATAGCTCAACTGAGAGCTATGAGGGAAGTCGATAAACTTCCTTGGGGGTTTCTCCCTCTCTGCCACCATAATCTGGGCAGAAACCCCCGTTGAAATGTGTGAACTGGGTTCCCCCCTCACATCCCCCCGTGTCATACATGTATGGAAAGCTTACATATTTTACAATTTCTTAAAAATAACTGACAAGAGGAGAAACTTCCTCGATCCCATTAAATTGGTTTCTACTTTTCTGTAATTAACATTCAGCATCAAGACATTAGGTTTGCTCCTCAATCACTGCACCGTTTAAAAGCTTTGAATGAATTTCAGTCGTCAAATGGTTAAATACCATCGTTGGTGTTGCAGTTTGCGTAACATGAGACTGCCTACCTCAGCACTGCTCAGATCACTGTCCATCCTGCAAAGAAGAGTAAAAATAAAATTAGCAACCACATCTCAGGTTTTTGGATAAAGAAAAAGGCACCATTAAGCTATCCTCTGACTTGATTTATTTAGAATACTTGGATCTAAGGGTTCTCTGTAAAGTTTACCATTTGCAGCAAGTTTGGAAGTTTTGGGATTGCATTATTCATTATCACATTGTGTTTGCATGGGTTTTGCGGTGTGCAAATTGGCTGCTGCATTTCCTACATGATAACTGACTACACTTCAAAAGCGCTTTGGGACGTCCTGAGCTTGTGAACAACACTATGTAAATGCAAGTCTTTCTTTCCTCTTACAACGAAAAAGTCCAGATGAACTTTTCAAAATCTTAAAGATGAAAAATTGAACAGTTCCTCAACAAATTACCTTGCTCCACTGCTATCTAATTGGAGCATCAGTACTTCAATAAGTAAACCAGGATTATTCATCTGCTAAAAACAATTTGAAAGTGCAAGATAGCTCATTTTTTATAAAAAGCAAAATAGTTGACAATTCAACTTCTTTACATTTGTCCTAGAAATCAGAAGTAGGTTTTATGATATATGCTGCCAATACCTACCATGCTCTTCATTAATATACACAAAAATAACCTCTTGGTTCTTTCACCCACCTCCAAATGCCAAGCCACCAACCTTAGCTGGGTTACAAACTTACATTTTCCACTTAGAATTTTGACTGTATGACAGGTACCAGCTACAGACCATACCCACTTAAAGCAACATACAGCCAGCAGACCCAACTTATTCAGTCAGCAACAAGTTGCTAGACAGCCAATGAAAGTGGAGCTACAAGCATGAGCCATCAGCAGCCAAACGTTAGAACATCAATGAAAAAACAAATGAGAATCATCAATCCACTCATTTAAAAGATTAGAAATGAAGGATGATACATGCCCAGTCAACAGAAAATACTGTAGTTGTGAAAAGGTTCAGGTGTGAGGCTACCTTCTCAAGGAGGCAGATAAGGTCACCAAATTAAAGGAGGAACTGGACAAATATTTATCCGAGTAAGGGTCTGACTCTTTGGAAAATAGGGCATGGTGCATCTCCACCCAAACTTTCAGACCTCTAATTCTGGTAAAAAAAAAAATCACACAATTTATAAAGTCACATTAACTTTTTAAATAATGAAAGGGCTTTAATGTGCTCTGGAAACGCCAAAGTAGAGAGTTTTTCTAAGTGATAGCAGAGTGTATTGATGTGCTAAGTTTCTGGTGCCACAGGTATTAGCTGTGGCTCTGTGGGTGGCTCTCTCGCTTCTGAATCAGAAAGTGTAGGTAGAAGTCCCATTCCACAGACTTTTGCACAAAATCTAGGCTGACATTTCAGTCCAACACTGAGGGAGTGTTGCAATGTTCAAGATAACGGCTTTTGGATGCGATGTCAAACCAAGGCCTCACCTGTCCTCTCCAGCGGACACGAAAGATCCCGTGGCACTATTCAAAGAGCAGGGGAATTCTTTCCAGTGTGCTGGCCAATACTTATCACTGAACCAGCATCACTAAAACAGATTATCTGGTCATTATTTCACTGCTGGTTGTGGGACCTTGCTGTGTGAAAATCGGCTGTTGCATTTCTCACATTACAATAATGACTACACTTTAAAAGAACTTAATTAGCTGTAAAGCACTATGGGACATTCTGAGGTTGTGAAATGCACTATATGAAAACAAATCTTTCTTATTTTCTTTTTTGCTGTGATTCCTCAAGTGGCCAGCATCTTAAATTTTGGCCATGTCGCTAGAGAAAAAAAATAAGGCCCTGGGAGAGGCCAAGCACTTACTTTGATGTGTGGGAAGGGCAAGTAAATTGGGTTAGTGGCCATATTAATCTGGGTTGCAGTCCGGCTGCACAATAGCAGCCCAACATACTTATCATTTGGTCTTTCTTCCTTCCCAAGAAGTACAGCAGAACAAATGCCAGCAGTTGTAAGCACAAACTCACTACTCAATGGAACAACATATAGACGTCTCAAAACATATATGAAGGTGCAAATTATTTATTTTCAATGCCAATTTTCTCCCCTCTTTGTGAGGGCATAATTTCTGCTGCAGTTCATTTCCACAACCACCAGTTTCCTTCTGTAACCTCATACATGTTGCCATTATCACGCCTGAGCCTCAGTGGGTATCAGCAGGCAATTCAAATACAGTTTGAATCACAGGCAAGGTCCATCCTGTTCTTGTCCAACAATCATTCCCTTTTTCTTACACACACACATATACAGGCAAGAGTCACTAGGCAGTGATGAAGCTTAGAAGCCCTGGCTGGTTTTGACCTCTCTAACCCAGCAATCCCAAATATATTACCCAACCAACACACCAACTGAGATTATAGAATCCACAGATCGCAGAAGGAGACCATTTGGCCCATCTTGCCTGTGCCAGCTCTTTGAAAGAGCTGATCCAAGAGATCAGCACACTCAGTACAGATCAAGGATTGGACTTGGCTTCCCCATAGTCTTGTGTGGCTTAGACTGTCGGTGGATGAACACGATAAAAATCAACAGGAGCGGCATGATGTGAATTCTTTACCCCAATATCCTGGGGTAAAGTGTCACATGACTGTCAGTGGGAGAGCTCCTACTGCATTAGGGTTGGTATCCAGATTATTTTTAAATTTAAAATTTGGAACAAAATCAAAGTCAAGAGGTGCCGATGATCTTATTAAATGGACGAGCATTGGGCTGCAGCTGATATTGCCTCTCACTTTTAAATCAACTTGTTAAAAGGTTTCCAAGGGCAACAGTAACTATGATTACCAGTACACCACAGAACAGAACAGAACCTCACTTTGGAGGTTAAGCTGGCTTTGCCAACTCAGCCATTCTGTTTCGACTCGAGAGTTACTGGAAGTGGAAAGCTGAAAGGAAGCGGGGGCAGTGGGGGTGCTGGAGGGGGGGGGGGGGCGCAGGAGTGGTGGTGGTGGTGCCACAGTGAAACTCAAACTACGACTCGGTGCAGACACTGGAAATCGTTTACTGCTGTCACACAATTGTACATCAATGCTGATGAGTGTCAGCAAAAAACAAAAGGTGGCACATGCGATCAGCTGGATTGTACAACACTGCAAATATAGATGCACCAAACCCTATGCAAGTCTTTTAATGTTTTTTAATCCTTTATCAGAACAATTAGGTTGTTTCTGAAGGACCTGTTCATCTTCACTTCCGATTCTGATGCCATTATGTTATAAAACGTGTATATGTACAAAGTTAGCAAGGATTTATCAAATCCAAATATGTGCTGCAGGGAATAAATAATAGGGGTCTATTCATGATCTCCAGTGCCTCTCTGAAGTGATTATTATAGGTGAGCCTTGACAGAATAACTCAGGAGAGTAGCACGGGAATTGAGGGGTATTCACGTAATTTATAGCCAGTGATTTGGGCCAATTTTAAACACAATGCAGTGGCTAGGGATCTTGAAATCTGACTAGAGTATTCAGGAAAGCAGAACCAGGCTAGAAGCAGAAACATTATATCACACTTTTCCTTGCATCAGAATCATGAAAGAGACCAAGAGCAGGCAGTCTAATCTACAATATAAAAGGCTCAACTGCCCATTTCAATGATGGAGCAAGAACAATTGAAAGCAGGTGAAGAGTAGGGATGGTTATATAAACCTTCGACGGTAAGGCAGATCAAACTATTGTATATTCCTGTATAGAGAACATCTGTGAACCAAATTGTTAAATTAATCAGAATGGGAACGGTTGCTGTTTGACTGCACTAATATGCCTTGTAATTATG
Organism: Heterodontus francisci; assembly: GCF_036365525.1. Classification (NCBI taxonomy): domain Eukaryota; kingdom Metazoa; phylum Chordata; class Chondrichthyes; order Heterodontiformes; family Heterodontidae; genus Heterodontus; species Heterodontus francisci. Next base: position 170,845,001 of record NC_090373.1, read on the forward strand.
TTTCTCTGTTTCTTCATGTGGGATTGCTGCTATTACCATTTTCTCAGTATTAGCAATTTCCAAAGAGAACTGACACAGCATTCTAGTAATCTGTCACTGCAGAGGCAACAAAAGACCCCCAACCATTAACCAATATCACCATTGGCCCATTTGCTGCCAGGGATCTCTCAACCAAGACTAACTCCAGGATTACGTTCAATAGTAGTCTGCAACACTTCACAGCATCAAAATACAATGAAAGAACCTTTTGTTTTCACACCTTTGTACATATTAACTGCTAGTAGCTCTGGTTCAGCCAAAAACCTCAATTTTCTTCCCAATCTTCTTACAGCCGTGACTGCATGTTGTTCCTAAATTAACTATTAAAAAAATCTTCAAATGGATATCTATTTAAAATGGCTTGCCTCGAAAATGAAATAGATCTGTGAAATATATTAAAATCATCCCCGGCTCATCTATTTCAGGCCTCACCCTCTTCCTATTTCTGTAACATCCTCTAGCCCCACAACCCACCAAGAACTCTGTGCTCCTCCAATTCTGGCCTCTTACTCATGTCCGGTTTTCAACACTACACCAGTGGCGGTCATACCTTCAGCTTCCTAGGCCATAAGCTCTGGAATTCCCTCCCTAAACTTCTCCACCTTTCTCTCCCCCTTCAAGATGCTCCTTAACACTTACCACTTTGACCAAGCTTTTGGTCACTTAGGTACTTGATGGCCAGCATGGACACGATGGGCTGAAAGGCCTGTTTCTGTGCTCCATGACTCTATGACGCTTGTCCTAATATCTCCTTATGTGGATCAGTGTCAAACTTTGTTTTGCAACACTCCTGTGAAATATCTTGGGATGTTTTACTACATTCAAAGTGCTATATAAATGAAAGGTCTTAAAATGGTACGCAACTGAAATCTCGGGGTCATGTTTTCTAACTGAGCAGAGGTGTTCTGCAAAGTGGTCACCCAATCTGTGTTTGATCTCCCCAGTGTAGAGGAGACCACATTGTGAGCAGCGAATACAGTACACTAAATTGAAAGAAGTACAAGTAAATCGCTGCTTCACCTGAAAGGAGTGTTTGGGGCCTTGGATAGTGAGGAGAGAGAAGGTAAAAGGGCAGGTATTACACCTCCTGCGATTGCATAGGAAGGTGGCGTGGGAGGGGGACAAGGTGGTGGGGGTAATGGAGGAGTGGACCAGGGTGTCAGGGAGGGAATGATCCCTTCAGAATGCTGAAAGGGAAAGGGAGGGGAAGATGCATTTGGTGGTGGCATCACGCTGGAGGTGGCGGAAATGGCGGAGGATGATTCTTTGGATGTGTAGGCTGGTGGGGTGGAAAGTGAGGACAAGGGGAACACTGTCGTGGTTCTGGGAGGGAGGGGAAGAGGTGAACGCAGAAGTAGGGGAAATGGGTCGGACATGGTTGAGGGCCCTGTCAACCACAGTGTGAGGGAATCCTTGGTTGAAGAAAAAGGAAGACATCAGAAGTGCTGCTGTGGAAGGTTACATCATCAGAGCAGATGCGTCGGAGACAGAGAAATTGGGAGAATGAAATGAAGTCCTTACAGGAGGCAGGGTGTGAGGAAAAGTGGTGTTGAGTTAGATGATCAGCCATGATCTAATTGAATGGGGGAGCAGGCTCAATGGCTAAATGGCCTACTCTTGTTCCTATGTTCCAATGTCCACTTCAGTATAAGTTTTAATGAAGTCTGCAACAATACATCTAAAATCAATGGCTTTGCTGAATTTCAACTTTTGAATAACAATCCTCACTCTATCCAGAATTTAGAGATTCTTCCAAATCCTTCCATTCGATCAGCAGTGCCATCAAATGTCTCTTAGCAACTGGTCTTGAAAACAAATCTTTTCATGTAGTCCTTCCATTTGTGAAATGTGATCCTGGCACTGTGGAGTTAGGCACAACAGTCCTTCAAAGATTGAAGAATTTGTTCGGGAGAGACAGTTTCCACTGGCAGAAGGGTCGATAACTTGAGAAAACAGATTTGTTACAATTGGCAAAAAGGAAACAAGAGGGAGGTGAGGAGAAATTATCTTTACCCATTGAGTTGCACTGCCTAAAAGGGTGGTAGAAGCAAATACAAAGTAGCTTTCAAGTATATTAAATACTTGAAAAGGAAAAAAATTGCAGGGCTATGGGAAGAGCAGGAGGGCCTGATGGGCCAATTGGCCATCTTTGTGCAGTGTAATGCTTTGAGTCTGAAGGTGGAAGGCGGGATGAATTATCAAGGCAAGAAATGTCCTATTTTAAATCAGCCATTCAGTTCATGGCAGTGGTGAAGAGATTACATATTATTTTGGACGGGCAAGTTAATGGAAAGAGAAGTGGACATCCACAGAAGTCATAGGTTTTACAAACTGACCTGTACACTTAAAACCCGTAATATGAGACTGGCAGAACCTCAGTGATTTATACAGTTGGAAGGCAAATTAAATGCACAGACAGACACTCTTTTGGATTGTTGCCTCAATATCTCAAATCATAAATGACGTGTGCCTACAAAAGCATAAATAACTGTCATTAACTTTCAATAAATGTTGTTGCATGAATCTAAAGTTGCTTTTAACATACAGAAATATGTATTATTTTTGACAACATGGCTGGGATCCTGTCATTGCAAGGTCCCAACCTGCGCCAACATTGATACCCGCATGCATTGCAGTTACACAAGTTGCAAATGAGTTAATTGGCTTGGAATCGTGTTGGCTGCCCAACTAGCGGCGGCCGACGCAGGAAGGAGGTGGGACTGAGGCAGCAGCGGGCCCAATTTAAAGGGTGGGCGCAGTCATTAATGAGGCTGTCACTTGTCTAAAAAACCGAAGCACAACCTGAGCAGAGAGCAGTGGGCAGGGAGGGCTCCTGCGCCGGGGGAGCCGCCCATTTTACAGACGACTCATTGGAGGCAGTGACTGTGTGCAGCAGCATTCTCTTCCCTGCCAGCAGCATCAGAAGGCCCATGAGACTCAACAAGAGGGAATGGATGGAGGTGGCACCTGAGGTCAGCAGCAGAGAACGGCGAGGAGGAACTGGGTGCAGTGCTGGAAACGTTTCAATGACCTTATTAGGTCTGGGAAGGTGAGCGTCAAGAGAGACCCAGGAGCAGTCACCAAACCGCAAAAGAAATAGAAAGGCATCCTGAGGGCCCATAGAGTTCTACTGACTGTGGGAGAGGAGTGTCCTCAGCAGCCTTGCTGACCCACAGGCATAGATCAGAATCCTAGTGCTGCTGGCCATGAGGGTGGAGTGCAGACTGCAATATCGTCTGTGAATGGGAAGCTGCAAGTGGAGAGATAGGGAAGCATTGTCCAAATGGCATCGTTCTTCACCTCTCACACCAAAAGGGAGTTGACTGCTCAGGAGAATGAGAGCGCATGCCTGGACGGTGGAGTGCCCCAACTTGCGGTGCTAACATGATTCAAGGAGCTGGCCCTTGATGTGGCCAAAGTGTCCAGCCACAGGGACACTGGGGATAAAGACGCAGGAGTTCACCGCAGACATGGTGAAGATGTTTCAACATCACCAGCTTCAGGAATGCATGGCAATGCTCCCTGTGCAACCAGCTGTCAATGCATAAGCTGTATTCTCATTGTTTTAAGCAGCAGAGGCATTGAGTGACCAACCTGTTGGGAGAACCATATGTGGCATTACTCAGAGTGGATGCAGGAACAGCACACTGACATGCACATGTCCTAATTTCTCATCACCATCCTCAAAATGTCTTTCACAGGGCCAGCTGCAGAGAGGCAGGTGTCCACACTCCAAGAACAAGCTCCCGAGGAGTCAGAGGAGGACGAGACCTCAGAGCCTGCACAGTGACATCTTACCAGCACACACTCCACCAGCGCAGACACTTGCACCTTGGTGGGTCCTCACACATTGATGGAGAAGTTGGCACAGGGTGATGCGCACCACACAGAGCAGGAAGATTCTGGGGAGGCAGAGTTGGCTATGGCCAGTCCCCATCAGAGGATGGAGGACAGGCACAGCTTTGCTCAGCAGGGTGGAGATGCATTGCTGCAGGAGTCACGAAATAGGCGGCTCTACCTGGAGAATCAGCGCGAGACGTGTGCCCACATGTTGGAGTTACTGGAGGCTCTGCGTAGTCACCGGATGAGAATGGAGGAGTCCATTGTGTTCCACAAGGACTCAGTGCTTTTAGAGCATGAGCTCCTTCATTGAGAGAGTGGCCAACCTGTTGGGAGAGCCATATGAGGTAGTACTCAGAGTGGATGCAGGAACAGCGCACTGACATGCACAGGACACATGCCAGACTCAGCATCATTGACAATCAGTGGCACAAATGGCCCAGAGAAGCATGGAGTGAATGCCAGCTGTGCCCCAGCAGGTGGTCCCACCCAGCCATCACAGGCGCCAAGAAAGGGCTGAGAAGGCAACAGATGGTGATGAGGCCCACCCATCATTGGGTGCTTGCTTGTGTGTGAGGGCCATCTTTCAGACTTCAATGCTGCCTCTGTCCTACCATTCCAGATTGCTCACCACTAACGCACTGCCTCCTCCTCCTCCATGTCGTAGTTTTGATGGTAAATTGAACCCACCCCTTAGAACCAAAATCCAAGTATGGCCCTTAAATGAGCTGTCAACTAGCTCATTGATATGCTTAATTGGCCAATTACACTAAGTGGGTGGGTTGCCTCTTCCAGTTCGTCAAGCCATTCAAAATCTGAGCGTGCCATTTTCGCATCAGCAAACCAGTGTGGCTACCCGAGGGGGCGAGTTTAAGTGACAGCCCGCCCCCATTCCCGCGCCCTCTGACCAATTGAAATCCTGCCCATGTTCCAAAAAGTTCAGCTAGATCTCTCTCTCTCTCACACACTACGGCTGCTGGTTTGGCTTAAAAAAACAAGGCAACAAGGGTATGGCAGTATCTTTTCAGAAATATGGTTGCTGTACAATTAACACCACCTTACTCTTCTGCTGAGAAAAGGAATGCCCTAATAATTTATGTGTCATCCTGAGGGCAGACAAAATCGCTCAGTTTGGTTGTGCTCACCATTGCTCACTCAAGAATTCTGACTCATTAGGAAAAGTCCCGTTTGAGTGTGAAATTCAAAACTACAATCATAAAATAGCAAGGTCTATTTTAGACTTTATTAAAAAGCTGATTAAGTCCATCAGTATGATGTGTACTTGACCCAAGAACTGAGATGGTGTGCGTGGTTGACAAACAAGCTCCTGTGGCAATTTTGTGAAACTAGTATTGATGCTGTCCATCAGAAGAGACCATAGTCAGAAGTCAGTGCATAATAATCTTTTTCAAAACCACATAGTAAAAGTATATATTTCTTTCCAGCATTACAATTTCCTACAACAAGTGACTGCACTTCAAAAGTACTTTATTGGCTATAAAGCAGATTGGGACATCTTGAAGTCGTGAAAACTACATAAATGCAAGTCTTTCTTCCAAATGCATTTTGATTCGAAGAAAACATTTCCATAAAATGCTTTTGCAATGCAGTGCAGTGGTAAAGCAGAATCCATGTACTAAACCATATATACAGACACACACACACACACACTATTATATTTCCTAGAATGAGATTAAACTGTGAAATAAATCTTACCACTTATGTTTAAGGTGCTGTGGTTTAATATGAACCTCCCAGGTAATCAGATTTCTTTGCCATGCCACATAGTCAATCATTGAAGTATTTTTATTGTGTATCTCTAACTCACAACAAGTTGAAGGATATGGAATCTAACTTTCATCTCCCTCCTGTCCCTGCAGAAGAGGTGTTGGGGTTGGGGGAGAATTTTCCACGTATGGAACAGGAATTGAGAAAATCAGAAAAACATAACAGTTGTTCTTATGGAGAGGAGGGGTGAGAAGAATTATTTTTTGTGGAGGAGTTTTGCAGGATGGAACAGTGGAGAGGTGAGGATCGATGTTTGGAGATTTGTTCCATTGCTTTTGGCATGATCTGAGGAATAGTTAGCTGGATGGGCCAATGGCCCGTTCTCATTCCATACTTATTTCTTCTTGCCTTTTAAGGATTTAAAAACGACAGACACACACAGAGCAGTATTTTAATGAAACCAGCCCGCCTGCAGCGGGTCAGGAACCCGATTGTTGATGCAATGGGCGTCGCCGTGGCTGTTTAACTCAGCCACTGCATTGGCATACGATTTCTGTATTTCCCAAGAAGTGACGACGACCCGCATCAGTCAATGGAAATATTTCAATTTAAAGGGACCTCAATAGAGGTCAGAATGGCTACATCCAGCATTGGTTCTGTAAGCTGCAGGAAGGAAAAGGATGGAAACGAGAAATGGGAAGGCCCCACTTCTCTGACTCTTCTCTGGAAGTCATGCTGGATGACATGAGGGCCCACAGAGAAGTGCTGTTTCTTGCGGATGGGAGGAAGAGACCAGCCTCACATACAAGCAGGTGTGGCTGGAAGTCGTGGAAACAGTGGGCAGTAGGAATGACGTCCCTCGAACCTGGATTCAGTGCTGCAAGAGGTTCAAGGTCCTCAAAAGGGCAGGAAAGGTGAGTGGGTTACCACTTTCAGGTGCCACACCATACACTGACTTCACCAACATTCTGCTCAGCAGTACTCAGAAGAACACATTGTGCAGCTCCACTCATTTCCCTCCCTCAAGTCACCTCCTCGTGTCCCCATCTGAGCAGACAACACTCACACTCAACTTATTACCATCACTCAGTGACCTTTCACAAATGTTGTCCTTCCACCTCTCACTCATGACTCTCTGCTTGCTCTCCTTGCAAGAGAAGAGAGCACACAACTCCAAGGAGAGGCAGAGATCCATGGGTGACCCTCCAGTGATAGCCACCCTGACTGCTGTGGAGGTGATGGCCTTGGAAACCTTCAGAATGGCAGATTCAATGGGCATGGGCGATGGTGAGATGTGGATCTCCCACATACCTGGTGACAGTGTTCATTATCACACTGCCCCTTGGCCCATAATAAATCACTCATGTTAAATTGCTATCACCGCTAACTTAAATGTGAACATCTGCACAATAACAACTTTGAACCTTATCCCCATATCAGTTCTGATTCATGTTTTTTTTTTAATTCATTCATGGGATGTAGGCATCACTGGCCAGGCCAGCATTTATTGCCCATCCCTAATTGCCCTTGAGAAGGTGGTGGTGAGCTGCCTTCTTGAACCACTGCAGTCCAATTGGGGTAGGTATACCTACAGTGCTGTTAGGAAGGGAGATTTTCATCACCCTTTCATCTCCCACAGGTCCTTCAAGGGTGACAGAGTCGCTGGAGCAGGAGAAGGCAGAGTTGTTCTCAGAAGAGGATGTGAACTCTGAGGAAGAACCACAGAACTCATGCGCACCCTCCACAAATGCAGATACACATACCTCAGTGGGGAGTCCAATAGAGATAGCTATCATGGTGCACATCACATGAGCAGGAGCAGGTTCTGGAGACAGGGACAGCAGTGGAGACTCCCCATCAGAGGACACAGGACACGCCAAACTCTGCTCAGCTGGACACAAATGTTGAGCCTCTGGGTCATCCATGAAGAGGACACTGCTGGAACAGCAACAGGAAATGTGTGTGGCGAGAGATTGGAGGAGTCCATATTTACCATGTGTGCCATGGAAAGAGTGGCCACCTGCACGGGAATTAGGTGGCTACGTTCATTTTTGCTCTAATCAATGGCCTGCACACTCAGTCTGCCACTTTAAATAGTATGGAGGAAAGCCTTGCTTTGGCTGTTCAGTGCCTCACTGGCATGCAACCAAGTGCCCTCCAGTTCTTGACTAGCAGGGAAATTCGGATGGAGAAAAGGCACGAGGAAATGGGACTTCTCAAGGCTCTCTCACGTCTCATCCCTGTGCTCCCCCATTCCCCACCACCCCACCTTCAGTCAGAGAGACACATTCTGCCTCCTGCCCGATGACTGAGTCTGCACCTGTACAGGTGCAGGTGAGTCTGTCTTTGGCGGGACCCTCACAGGCTCCAAAACACAGAGGATGTCCACGACCGGCAACTCAGCTGTCAGAGCAGGGCAACGAGCAGCCTGTCTCCGGCTCTGTTGAAACTACAGGGATAGCACCACATAGAAGTAATAGAAAGCAGAAGAGAAAAACTTCTTCGTTGCACAAGGGGTTTCACTTGGGTGCTCTTAGCAATTTCAGTGTTGTTATGTATAATGAATATTTCAATGAATCAAGCAGTTTATTTGAAGTCTTCATTGTCTTACCATTTCACGAATTCCAAATGGACACTAACCTTCGGGATAATGGTATGACCAGAGTGGAAGACGAGCAAAGGGTATGAATGTGATAGAGGGATTTTTGACTGTGAGAATGATTTGTGTTGGGGAAGGAATCAGTGGGTTTAGCATTGGAGTACCATATGGTTTCACACATTCAGAAGCATGCCTGTATGAGCCTTCCCTGGGCTTCTCTAGCAGCTAGGTGAGCAGGGACCCTAGCCACATCAGGCTCCTCCTCTTCTTCCTCTGAAGATGTAGAGTGGTCAGCACCTTCCTCCTCCCGGAGCTCCATTCCTCTCTGCAGTGCAATGTTATACAAGACGAAGCAGACCACTACCATTCTTGATGCCCTTGATGGTGCATGTTACTGAAGGATGCCCCCAAATCTGTCCAGGCACCTGAATTGCATCTGCAGCAACCCAATGGCTTGCTCAATAATTGCCCTTATGTTCGTGAGGCTCCAGCTGTACCTTTCCTCTGTATCAATGATAGGGTTCCTCACAGGTCATCAGCCACATCTTTGGAGGGTAGCTCTCGTCTCTAAAGGAGCCACCCGCTCACTCTGTTGGAGGTATGAAGATCTGTGTCTGTGGGAGATATTGCTGTCACAGACTGAAGGAATCATGGCTGCTTCCAGAATGCCTTGCACAGATATGCATGAAAACCTTCTGGTGGTCACATACCAGCTGAACATTGATGGAGTGGAATCCCTTTTGATTGGTAACTACTCCTGGATGATCCAAGGACACCTTGATTGCCACATGTATGCAGACTATGGCTCCATGTAACAGTGGGAATCAAGTCACAGCAAATGTGAAGCCTTCTGGTTCTAATGGGCCTCATCAGTACCAATTAGGGCATAAGTGGCAGCCTTGGCAAACATGGCATTGTCACCTGAGTGATATACTTGTGGGCAGCAGATTGTGATATCCTACAGATGTCACTAGCAGATCCCCAGAAGCAGCTGGAGGCAAAGAAATTCAGGGCTGTGGTGATTCTGATGTCCACTGGCAATGTATGCCCACCTGGTCCACTTGGAAGGGGGTCTTGTTCCAGGAGGCTGCAGGTATCAGCAACGACCTGTCATGAAAGCTTGAGCCTTCTGGACAATGTTTCCTCTAAGCTGCACAGCCACACAGCAACCCAAGTCCCTGTGCAGGCTGTGCACAAGTCCGCTCCTTTAACTTACCGTGAGTGCACAGCCACACAAAAAAAAAAATTAAATGGACCATGCACTTAAATAAATCGTCCCCACATTCCAAAAAAAAAAGGGTATGTTGCTCCATCATGTTGAGAGAGTTGATCCTCTACCTGTAGACCCTGTGCTGGGGTGTCGCCTCCTTCCAGCTGGAGCTGTGTGTCCATCCATCTGTCTTCTGGAGTAGCATGTGGCTGCGGAAAAGGCAGCTAGCTGCTGTTCGTGCAGCTCCTGTTGCTGCTCCTCTTTTTCCTGATCAGAGGTCCATGTTTTGGCTCCATAAACTGCTCCCATGCTGCAAGGACGCCTTACAGCAGGAAGTGCACATCAAAGTGGACAATGTTCAAGGTAGGTGAAATAATGCCCAAAAAGATGGAATCACCAATAAAGCAGTGAAAGCAGAACAAGTATTATGAGCACATGTGTTTCACATAGGGAGGGAAGCAGTTATGCAGTTTCACTCTTTAAAAGGCTTTCAAGCCTGTCAATTTTATTGATCAATGACTATCCGCTATTCTCTCGCCTTGTTAACCCCAGTGAATTCCACATAGCTCATGAAATCCATACGCTGGCTGTTAAAGTCAGAATCCTGGGTTAAAGGCAGAAATAAGTGGCATTTTACAGATGTAGATTAGAGACCTGACATCTCCACAGGAGTTTTCAGCACGCCTCCAAATGCATCAGAGCAAAAGCCAGAAGTGAGCAGGATCATGTTGGGTTGCCAACACTGCAGTACTTTTGGAGATTTAACACCCCACCCACACCCAAACCCACCCCTCCCCAGCAGTTAAAATTCTGCCAGTTGTGCATATGTACCACTCGCCCTACCACAAAACTGTCTACTGTAGTTCTATTTTCCTGCTTTCTCTTCAAACATTCTCCTTATACTTTAGCTCTAATCCTAAATCTCTGCCTCCTTGTTACGGATTCACTAAACAGTGGATACTATATTTTGCTATTTACTCTCTTAAACCCTTTTAAAATTTTGAATATTTGTACAAACTTTTTCCTTACTCCCTGCTCAAATGAATATGAGCCTAATCTTGCTGGAGTGGAACTATCTTATTCATCCATGGGATGTGGGCATTGCTGGAAAGGCCAGCATTTATTGCCCATCCCTAATTGCCCTTGAGAAGGTGGCAGTGAGCTGCCGTGTTGAACTGCTGTAGTCCATGTGGTGTAGGTACTTCCACAGTGCTGCTAAATACAGAGTTCCAGATTCTTGGCCCAGCAATGATGAATGAGTAGTGATATATTTCCAAGTCAGGATGGTGTGTTACTTAGAGGAGACCCTGCAGGTTGAAGTGCTCCCATGTGCTGCTGCCCTTGTTTTTCTAGATGGCAGAGGTTGGGGTTTGGAAGGTTCTGTTGAAATGTGTGCAATAGTCCGCTCTGAAGTGCATTAATTGACATAAAAAGTTCTTGAAATTTAATTTAAAATAAGAAATTTTGCACTGTGTGAATGCTCATATCTTAATATTTGCATAGTGTAATTTCAAGGCCAAGAATCTTCTCGAATTTTATGCAAGATATAAGACGGAATGTATTAGTTTGTATTTCAGCACTCAAACTGTTAAATAGTCCTCTTCTATTTTTAACTTTTTTTTTAAAGTAACTTCAGGAACTGGATGTCAATATTAACTCTAAAACCATCAAAGCAACCACAAGTGACCCAAGTCTCATTGCCTCTCTTAGTACCCTATTACTTTCCACTGAAACTGTCAACCACCTGCAGTTCTCCAGAACTGCTGATCAGCAATCCTTTTGTCTCTACACTCACAAGAACACCATTGTGCATGCTTATACAGTCCAGATGGCCACTATCTTCCTCATGGGACATGTGGGGGGAGGTTGTGTACAGGACTAATGAGTAAGTGGAGCTGACAAATCCAAACCTCTTGGTAGTTAATCCCTTTGATAGGAGAGATTTAAAATAAAAGACTAAGCACATAAGCACAGAATGAGATAAAATAAGTATTTAAAAAAAGAGAAAAAAAAGTAATAACAGGCCTACAAACAGAATAATGTAGAATTTACGTACAGCACAGCAAAAAAAAGTTCAATCTTTGTGCAGAGAGAGAAGTGAAGTGATCGACGCTGGTTGCTGTATAATTAGGAACCAAGTAGAGTTTGTGTCTTAGAACTCAGGCCATTTTTAGTTCCACTGGCATTTAAGCAAACAGCAGTTCGATGATCTAGAAAACCGTAAAACCAACACCGTTTCATCTGTGAAAGGAGGTAACCAGTAATGACAATAATCTTCACTCACTATCTTTTCATCCGTTACCTCCTACTCTTCAAGAATGAAGAAAGAGAACCTCAACCAAATTCTTTCAAAAGAAATGGCCAATTTAGAGTGTGTGGGTTGTTTCAACTTGTTTACTTTTTCACCACTTCAGTAGAGCAGAGTACACCGATAGCAGTGATATACTCACCTTTGTATTACTGTGGGAAAGATGCACATTCTTTTTAAAATACTCTTTATTTGAACCTACCAAGCATTGCAGTTATCGTGAAGTATCAGGTCTATTATTTTTACAGCAGGTATTTTTTCCCCCCAAAGAAAACAATGGGAATGAAATTGTACAAGTTACAAATTTGCTACCATGCATTATCTGCTTAATCTACCAATTGATGATATCTTTATTTCACAAGATCAGTTTGTAGAAAAAAAGACCCCTTTGCCATTTGATCGCATCCTCCCAAAATACAAAACCGTACTATCTATTCGTTACCGTATCAAGCTGATTCTTACATTAATAATGACCTCAACCATCTTCCATGGCAAACTCTCCTACAGTGTGATTATTCTCTGCGTAAAGGAATACTTTTCATTCCTAAACTTGTACTTTGCAATCCTAAAGGAATTAACCACCTCACCTCTAGTTTGGATTTCCAAAGATAGTTCAGCTACCACAGGATGCATGTATTTGAATATGTTGACTCTATACTGCTAGAAGAGTGGAGGGCGGGGGGTGGGTGTGGGGTTGGTAAATACAGACACTTGTCCAGACAAGTGCACCTCCTCTTGGGAGCATGCTGAACAGAAGAGATGGTGCTCATGGTCTGGGTACACCAGCAGATTAACAGGGGAGGAACAAGCCTCAACATAATGGCAGATAAACAACTGGGAAGAGAGAGGAAAAGCTACATAATTAGATTAACAGTGAGAAGCAGAATTTTATAAAGCCTGTTTCTTTTCCCCCCCAAAAAACTCCTGTTTCAAAAACAGAATGCAACAGGGTCTTCAAATTTCCATACTGCTTCAGTTATTTCTGTGTGTACCCATATCAAACAAGACTGAAATACCACAAGATCAGGATTGGAGACACTGAGCTGCTACGAAGTCCAAAAATCGGGTCTATTAAAAAAGAAAAACACAAAATACGTTTTCCAAAAAGCAATGAGAAAGAACTTTCACACAAAGTATTGCTTCCGCCTTACTTAGCAGTTGATACCAACGTATAGAGCATGCAGCTGCACAGGAACATAAAGGCTAATGGGGTTCCCTCAGCCCTTCATGAAAATGGTTTCTGTTCTCTGCTCCAAGAGGGATGGAAAGCTGACACTTTCAAAAGGTCTTGCAAATACCCATGGGACAGCTAAAATGTTCACTACACCCCAGTACTGAAGAGCCATGGAATTTCACAATCTTGGTTTCTTAGCATTTTACTAAACTACATTTCACAATATACTAGCAAAATGGTCAAATGCAAGCAGCTAGTATATATTGGCCATGGTAAATTGCCCCTCGTGTAGGTAGGTGGTAGGAGAATTGAGGGAAGGAGGGGATGTGGTAGGGAATATGGGATTAATGTAGGATTAGTATAAATGGGTGGTTGTTGGTCGGCACAGACTCGGTGGGCCGAAGGGTCTGTTTCAGTGCTGTATCTCTCTATGACTTTATAACATGCATTATTGGGCTCCAAACTGTAAAAAGAATAATAAGAATTTAGAGGGGATACAAAGGAGATTCAGTAAGATGTATGAGGAGATTCAAATATGAAAACTTAAAAATAGTCTTTTTTTCATTAGAACTACAGATTAGTGCGAAATATGATAGCAGTAATTACGATGATGAAAAGATGGGACAGGGCGGATAGAAGCTGTTGTTGAGAGGTCTAAAATATGGGCCAGGAAAAGCCATTTTGAACAGATAACGAGAGAAACATCTTTCTACAGAGAGTTGCGATGCTGTGGAATTTATTTCCAGACTTCGTGGTTGGGGAAGAAACTATGGCAACTTACAAGATTAGAGTAGATAAGTGAATGAAGAAAAAGGGATTGAAGGCATATGAGAACAAGGTGTGTAAACATACGACAATTTGCTCAGGTGAAGGTTAAACACAAACAGACCTCTTGGACCGAATGGCCTGTTTCTGTGTTGTAACTTTGAAGTATTTTTAAACATTGCTTCAATTAACCTTTACACAGAATGGATCCATAGTCTTCAACTTACCCAAAATTTGCATTAACTGCAAAGATAATTTAATGTAAATGGAGATATAGCATTTCCGCCAGTGAACAGCCTCATGTGGACCTAATCCAGACTAGGCAGTAAAACCCCAGGTTCCTTCACCAGTCTGGGTTTAAATAGTTAATTTCAGCCCAGGTAGTGTCAAAGATGCTACAACTGAGCCCCGCATTGGGTGGGGGAGGGAGTACTGAGCTCCAAGTTTAGGGAGGGGTGGACTGAGCACCCGAGGGAGGGATGGAAACTGAGGTCTACAGTGTGGGGGGTGGGGGGGGGGGGGAAGAGAATGAGCTCTGTATTATGTAGGGGGGTGGGCTTACTGAATTCTGCATTGAGTGTGTGAGGGGGCGGGGAATAAGCAACAAAATTATCAGCCAGACTTCCAGATTGCTGATTACTATTCAGAAACTCCTGTTGAATGTACTTGTGAATTTTTTTTCTCTCAGAGGGCTGTGAATCTTCGGAACTCTTCTTCAAAAGGCAGTGGAAGCAGAGTCTTTAAATATTTTTAAGGCAGAGGTAGATAGATTCTTGATAAGCAAGGGGGTGGAAGGTTAGCGGGGGTAGGCGGGAATGTGGAGTCGAGGTTACAATCAGACCAGCCAAACTTTCTATGATTTCTATTTCTATTATTCCTATGAATGGCAGAGCAGACTCGAGGGGCTGAGTGGCCTACTCATGCTCCTAATTTGTATGTTTGTTTGACAGGAATGACCTTAGTTTAACACTCACCATCTAGGCTCATGTGAAAAATGGCCAGGTTCCAGAGTCTGTGCCATGGAATCATGCTCTTAGCTCTTCAAGGAAGGTGGTGGGAATATTGGAAAAAAGTTAAAATTGAGAAATACAAAGGAAATGCACATATACCGTTGTAAAAAAAATTGTGGTTGTTGCTGTCATTAAAATATAAATACTGATGAAATCAAGTCTTGCTTCCAATAATGATCACTTTGACTTTTTTTCTTCCATTTTGTGGCATTAAAATTACAGGAAATACGCACATCAGGACATTGCAACTACGCTGTAAATACCATGATACCATGACAATTACGGCAGCAGCCATTATTTAGCAAACAAAAATGTGATTGAAAAGGCTAGATTTCAAAAGGTCCACTACTAAATATGGAAAATTATTATTGTTTGCTCAAACTCCACATTATTTACTTGTATTTCAATTTTGAGGGTGATAGCACACTCAGTCCGTAACAATCTCACATGCGGAGGAGGTGTGTCAGTCCAGAATGCAGTTGAAGGATTTTTTGTTATTTTATATTCATTCATGGGATGTGGGCGTCACTGGCTAGGCTAGCATTTATTGCCCATCCCTAATTGCCCTTGAGAAGGTGGCAGTTAGCTGCCTTCTTGAACCGCTGCAGATCTTGAGGTGTAGGCACACCCACTGTACTGTTGGAAAGGAGTTCCAGGATTTTGATCCAGTGACAGTGAAGGAACGGTGATATAGTTCCAAGTCAGGATGGTGTGTGGCTTGGAGGGGAACTTGCAGGTGGTGGTGTCCCATCCATCTGCTGCCCTTGTACTTCTAGGTGGTAGAAGTTGCGGGTTTGGTGAGATGCTGCAGTGCATCTTGTAGCTGGTACACACAGCTGCCACTGTGCATTGGTGGTGAAGGGAGTGAATGTTGAAAGTGGTAGATGGGGTGCCAATCAACCAAGCTGATGTCGAGTTTCTTGAGTGTTATTGGAGCTGCACCCATCCAGGCAAGTGGACTGTATTCCATCACACTCTTGACTTGTGGCTTGTAGATGGTGGACAGGCATTGGGGAGTCAGGTGGTGAGTTCCTTGCCGCAGAATTCCCAATCTCTGACCTGCTCTTGTAGCCACAGTATTTATGTGGCCGGTCCAATTCAGTTTCTGGTGAATGGAAACCCCCAGGATGTTGATAGTGGGGGAATTCAGCGATGGTAATGCCATTGAACATGAAGGGAAGATGGTTAGATTCTCTCTCGTTTGAGATGGTCACTTCCTAGTATTTGTGTGGTGCGAATTTTGCTCGTCACTTATTAGCCCAAGCCTGGATGTTGTCCAGATCTTGCTGCATCTTGACATGGACTGCTTCTGTATCTGAGGAGTTGTGAATGGTGAACATTGTGCAATCAGCAAACATCCCCACTTCTGACCTTATGATTGAAGGAAGGTCATTGATGAAGCAGTTGAAGATGGTTGGGCCTAGGATACCACCCTGAAGAACTCCTGCAGTGACACCCTGGAGCTGAGATGATTGACCTCCAACAATCACAACCATCTTCCTTTGTGCTAGGTATGACTCCAATCAGCGGAGAGTTTTCCCATTGACTCCAGTTTTACTAGGGCTCCTTGATGCCATACTCGGTCAAATGCTGCCTTGATGTCAAAGGCAGTCACTCACCTCACCTCTGGAGTTCAGCTCTTTTGTCCATGTCTGGACCAAGGCTGTAATGAGGTCAGGAGCTTGAGTGGCCTTGGCGGAACCCAAACTGAGCGTCACTGAGCAGGTTATTGCTAAGAAAGTGCCCCTTCCATCACTTTGTTGATGATCTCAGTTGTCCTGACTAAACCCCCAAACCTCTCAGCAGTTAAGTCAAATATTTTTACATTTTATTGTTCTTTTTCAAAAAGTCCTTTCCCCTGTTTTTGAATTATACTATATATTGCCATCAAAATGTAGCTTCAGTTTTTAAAAAAATCTTTTATCACCAGTTCAAACATTTTAGGTGTCCCTTTTTGAATCCCAAAAACAGTGCAGAAAATATTTCTCTTACATTATTTAAAAGCTGTGAAAAAATAATTAGGCTTCAACACTAAATATCTCCACAGCGCTGCTCTCCGACAGGTGGAGGATATGCTGTTTATAATGGCAAAGCCATTATACAATATAACTTAAAATATATTAATATATAATACAAGCAAATAACTCATGGCATAGGGTACAAGTAATATGGAGTTTGGATCATGGTTTTAATGTTTTGTTGTTAACCCAACTTGTCCTTTAAATCCATTGCTTAGGAAAATCCAGGTCGCTGTAGTTATTTATATATTGGTGAGAACAGGGAGTATTTCTAACTTCTTGTAAATTTCAGGCTCCATGTCCGCAACTGACTTCCCTTTATTAATATATAAAATATTGGAGTATCTCCCATGGCCTTGTTTATAGTTAGGAAGAGGAAATGTGTCTGTTTTTTTGCAATAGGTTGCAGGCAGCAGCTCTGCAACAAGCAAGAACAGCTGTGGTGTAACCAGCAAAGGGTCATCAACTTAAAATGCTAACCCTACCTTCCGCTCTCCACAGATACTGAGTGTTTCCAGCATCTTCTGTTTTTGTTTCAGATTTCGAGCATCTGCAGTATTTTGTTCTTTTTGTTGTAATAGCATTTGTTTAGAAAAAAAAGTTTTGCATGCACTACCTCAACAGCAATTGGGAATAAAGGAATGAGAGAGACAGGCTGGAGCTTGGGGTGGAACACACTGACAATCAAGCGGTCTGCACCCTTGATGGCAAAACACCCTTCTCTTTACCCAGGCTCCCTGCCACCTTTGTCTGTTTAGATTTTTATCACCCTTCCCCCACCCACTACCTCAACTATTGTCCTGTGTCTCAATTTATTTCAACGTATCTCCTATTGTCAGAAACTGATATCATTTCAGCTGCTCAATCATCTCCTGTTTTCCATTTAAGTCCTTTGCATGTCAGTTTATTTCCTCTGTCTTCTGTGTTTCTTTTTCAAATGCTGTACATCTGTAATTTCTTCCAGTTCGGACAAAGAATTTACATTTGAAACCTTAACTCACTTGTTCTCTCCACAGATACTAACTGACCAGCTGAATGTCTCCAGCATTTTGTGCTTTTGTTTAACAAGAGGCATGACTGCTACAGCATTACCCATTGATTTTAGTGGGATAGGGCAGCGAGCATGTTTCTAACAAGAACTTGAATATTACATAGATGGTTTTGATTCTGTAAAAAATGTGCAACACCTGGAGTATAATGGAAGCACACTACACAGAATAATTTATTTTATATATTTAAAGTGAAACTTATAATTTCAGCTATGGCAAAACCCTGCTATCCATAATCATCTCCCAAAGTCTTGATGCACTGACACAATGTGCCCCAGCAAATGGATTTCAAACTCTTGGGCCTCATCTTCAAATCCTTCCATGGCCTTGCCCCAATCGAGCAATTTTCCCCAGTTGCATATCCTTATCTTCCTGGATTTGGAATTACTGCCCAATTCCCACTCCAACATCAGAGGTCAGAACTTCGATCACCATATCCTTACCCTGGAACATGTTCCCAAGTTGTTGCCCTCTCTGGCTCCATCCCAGCTTTCAAAAGCCTTGTAGGAAACTTTCTCTTGGAACACGACTTTAACCTTCCCCTCCTACCACCCTTTCATTTCTGTTCAACATCTTCCTCCTCAAGCTCTTCAAGAGCTTTCTCTTGCATGAAGAGGACTGAACAAATGTAGATTATCACTGAACTGGATGCTTTCAACATTGTTTCTTATGCTTCATGATTTTATAGCACTTACATCTGTAAACCAAAGCTATTGCACATTATAAGTTCACCAGTCTCTTTTTGCTTAACTTGATTTTCATCCTGTGGTTTTGTCCTACTCTGCACCCTCATCTAGTATAAGGTAAATGATTTTGGATCACAGCACGGTTGGTCAGACAGCATCTGGGGAGGAGATATGGGTTACACAAGGTTTTTGAATGTTTTGTTTTGCCTTGGTCCCGTACTCAGTTCTGATCCCAAGAGTGCAGCATAGCCAAGGACAGGAGTAACCACAGCAAAAAGGGTAGTTACCTTTCCACTACAACGCCACTAATCTACATTGATGCATAATGTTAACTAGTTACCGTAATGGCCTTTGCAGTATGTTGCTCTTGCTCTTACAGGTGGATATAAGAGATCCAATGGCACTATTTAAAAGAGCAGAGGAGTTGTGACTTGGTGTCCTGTCCAATATTTAACCCTTAACCAACATCACTAAATAAAAAGTATCTGGTCATTATCACATAGCTGTTTGTGGAACCTTGCTATGTACAAATTGGCTACTGTGTTCCCTACATCTACCTCAGAGAGTTGTGGAGGCTAGATCACTAAATGTATTTAAGGAGGAGGTAGATAGATTTTTGAAATCTCGGGAAGTCGAGGGTTATGCGGAGCAGGCCCGAAAGAGGAATTGAGACCTGGAACAGATTAGCTAAGCTTATTTTATGGCAGAACAGGCTTGAGTTGCTGAATGGCCTACTCCTGCTCCTATTTCTTATGTTCTTCTGTTCTTATTACAACAGTGACTACATTTCAAAAGTAGTTCAATGATTATAAAGCGCTTTGGGATATCCCAAGGTCGTGAAAGCCACTACATAAATCGAAGTTTATCTTTTAATAATAATGAAGACTGGGATACTAAACTTGTATCAAACTTCTAAAGGACAACATGTTTCTTCTGATGAAGAATTGTTTTTTAGCTGTCATGACCACTAAAGATTGTGTTTTCCCACAAACATTTTGCTATGCATCTGAGCTATTCTTTCCCTCTCCACATTTACACAGTGGCCCTGAAGATACAATCCTGAATGTGTTGTGAGATACAAGATAAGGAGAGAAATCCTAAAGTCAGCCATAGAAGCTTGGTGCTCTTATGCTATAATCCACATGTCCAGCCTTTAGGTCGAGAAGCTTCACCAGCTGTCTGAAATCTTATTTTTTTTGGTGGGGTGGGTGACTGGAAGAGGAAGAGAAACTCACATTAGCTGAAATTCTGAAACACTGCAAGGGGAGCTGAAACATGCAGTGGGTCTGCCATCTGCTGACATGAGGAGGAAATAAAGCAGGACATTCTAATCCAGATACATTGGTCGGGAGTGAGTCAGGGAGGTTTGTCAATAACATATCAATCTGAATGACCTTCCGTTTTAAAAAAAGGTACAGATATTCTCACAGTAGCTGCAAGCGCGACCATGCAAGAAATTTTGAAATCTAGCCGTGACTTTTGAGATATTGAAAATAGACAGTAGGTCAGTCACCATCTATGAAAAGATAAGGCAACATCATGTTGTGGGTAACATAATTTATCTTCCAGAATCCAGTTCTGATGACTTAAGTTTTGGTCGTTCAAGGGATGTGAGTGTTGCTGGCAAAGCCAGCATTTATTGCTCATCCTTAATTGCCCTGAGGTGGTGGTGAGCCACCTTCTTGAGCCCATGCAGTCCACGTGGTTAGGTACACCCACAGTGCTGTTAGGTAGGGAGTTCCAGGATTTTTACCTAGTGACAATAAAGGGACAGCGATGTAGTTCCAAGTCAGGATAACGTGTGCCTTGGAGGTGGTGGTGTTCCCATGCGACTGCTGCCCTTGTCCTTCTAGGTGGTAGACATTGCAGGTTTCGGAGATGCTGTCGAAGAAGGTTTGACAAGTTGCTGCAGTGCACTGGTGACAGAGGGAGTGAATGTTTAAGGCGGTGGATTGTGTGCCAATTAAGTCATCTATCTATAATGTTAACCTATCTTTGTTCTTTACAGATGCTATAGCACCTGTTGTATACTTCCAGCATTTCAAAAGTCATACTAATGGTTGAATTCCAACATTTCTTACATGGTCATATGTGCAGTTATAGTGATCGTATAGGTGAGTATACTAATACTACATTTAAAACACAGCTCTTTGCTGGGTATGTAATTCCCTTTTCCTGTTCTTGAGCTTTGAAAGGTTGGCAACCTATGTACTAAAAGTTTACAGTCACAGCAACAGGCTCACATTGTCTAATTCAGCACTGCCACCAAGTGTTGCACAGTAACATTACAGAACTAGCTCAGCAGGGTGGGTGGGAGATGTGCAAACTGTGAAGCCGTATTTCTCATTTCAACCACAAGCTGTCAAAAAATGTTTCAACTTGTGGTTGGTATTAAATTGTTCACATTGTTAACATACAATTATATTCAGCATGCACCATATAAAATCCCACTAATTAAACAAATGTTTCCAGGACCCAGCCTCACCACATGTCAGCCTTTCCCTACCTCAAACCCTCCATTCCCAATGGACTCTGGATTTGGTTCAGTTTCCATCTGAATGCTTCAACAAAGTCAGTGAACAGAGTGAAACCCCATCCTACAGAGTGACCCGGAATTCTAAGCAAATAGAAGTTATTCCCAATATTAATGTTAAATTGTGTCATGCAATTTTGACCAAATTGAAAGGTTAGCTTTATTCTATTCTCCACAGATGCTGCCTGACCCACTGAGTGTTTTCTGTTTTGTTTTAATTTCTGGCTTTCTTGTTATATATGCATCTCTTCTGAGCAGGGCTTTGCACAAAAACCTCTCTATAACCCTGCAATTTTGGTTCAATAGCTTGAATCAGATCTGCATTGATGTGTTTGATGAGAAGCTAGATAAACTCATGAGGAAGAAAGGTATAAAAGGTTATGCTGATAGGGTTAGATG
Source organism: Heterodontus francisci (assembly GCF_036365525.1). Lineage (NCBI taxonomy): Eukaryota > Metazoa > Chordata > Chondrichthyes > Heterodontiformes > Heterodontidae > Heterodontus > Heterodontus francisci. Next base: position 170,866,359 of record NC_090373.1, read on the forward strand.
AAGATGGGTGGGAGGAGGCTGATGTGAAACATAAACACTGGCATGGACCAGATGGGGCCTGTTTCTGCACCATATATTGTATGTAATTCTTTGCTCTTCCTCCTATTTTGTTTAATGAGGATAGCTTTAGCACCCTTAGCTTCTCTTCACAGCTCAAAAGGTTGTGTGTTCAGCTTAATTTAAGGAATTTAGCATGTAATCTAGGTTAATACTGAGGAAGAACTGCATTGTTAGAAGGGCTGACTTTTGGATGAGACCCCATCTGCCTGTTCCAGCGATTCATCTGGATGTTAAAGGTTCCGTGGCACAATTCAAAGAGGAGCAGCAAGTTCTCCAAGTGTCCTGATCAGCAGGCTTGCCTCGACCAACATTACCAGAAATAGATCAACTGATCATCTTTCAATTTGCTGGTTGCAAATTAGCTATCACACTGAAATACAACAATTGTTATGCAGACCAAAGAAAAGCTTTGTACATCAAGCAGATATAAGGCATGATGTAAGTACAAGTCCTTTTTTAAAATCCTCATTAATCACAATTAGAACAAGCTTCCATGGGACAAGGAGGAGATCAGAGGTGGAATTTTCAAGATGGCAGCACAACATGAAGTCCTAGTTCTTCATACTTTTGCTTTAAACACACAAACATGGCAAGAAAGAGTGAGCTCTGTTAATTTATCACTTTATGACCCAAAGGGTGGCAACTGCACAAAGTGGAAGATGTAGCTATTGAAGAATGTCTTTTTACTATGGCAATCCTGCTATCGAAGATAAGTGAAATTAGAAGGAAGGAAATAAAAGAAAAAGGAACGGAAAGAACTTGTATTTAAAGAATACTTTTCATATCCAAAAAGTGCCCAAAATGCTTTACAAGCAGTATAATTACTTCTAAATTGCAGTTATTGTTCTGTAAGCACTTGTCTTTGACAGCACTACCCAAACCCATAACTTTTACTGCCTTGAAGGACAAGGACAATAGATGCAAGTCACAAATCATCCTGACTTGAAAATATATTGCCATTCCTTCATCAACACTGGGGCAAAATCCTGGAACTCCCGAACAGCACTCTGGGTATACCTATACGACACAGACAGCAGTGGTTCAAGGCAGCAGCTCACCACCACCTTCAAGGGCAATTAGGGATGGACAATAAATGCTGGCTTTGCCAGTGACACATCCCATAAATGAATAATAAACAACTGCAGCAGCCATTTTGTGCACAGCAAGATTCACAAACAGTAATGAAATTCCCAGTAATCTGCTTTTGCTGGTGCTGCTTGAGAAAGGTGTGTTGGCACTACCCTTTAGTCCCTTCTTCCACACTCAAAACATGTTATTGATCATACCAATTCCATGCTGGGCCTGTAGTTCATGACCACAATGGTCTGTAAAGTATTTCCTTGCTATTGGCTATACACAGCATTTGCAACCATCTTCAGCCGGAAATGCCAAGTGGATGACCTATCTCTGCCTCCTCCTGAAGTTCCCAGCATCACAGATACCAATCTTCAGCCAATTCGATTCACTCCACGAGGTATCAAGAAACAGCTGAAGGCACTGGATACTGCAATGACTATGGGTCTTGACAATATTTCAGCAGTAGTACTGAAGACCTGTGCTCCAGAACTAGCCGCACCCCTAGCCAAGCTGTTCCAGTACAGCTACAACACTGGCATCTACCCTACAAAGTGGAAAATTGCCCAGGTATGTCCTGTTCACTAAAAGCAGGTCAAATCCAATCTGGCCAATAGCCTACTCTCAATCATCAGCAAAGTGATGGAATGAGTTGTCGACAGTGCTATCAAGCGGCACTTGCTCAGCAACAAACTTCTCACTGATTCTCAGTTTGGGTTCCGACAGGGCCACCTGGCTCCTGATCTCATCATAGCCTTGGTCCAAACATGAACAAAAGAGCTGAACTCAAGAGGTGAGGCGAGAGTGACTGCCCAAGATATCAAGGCAGCATTTGACCGAGTATGACATCAAGGAACCCTCACCAAATTGAAGCCAATGGGAATTGGGGGAAAACGCTCTGCTGGTTGGAGTCATATCTAGCACAAAGGAAGATGGATAAGAACATAAGAACTAGGAGGAATAGGCAATTCAGCCTGCTCCGCCATTCAATACGATCATAGCTGATCTCATCTCGGCCTCAACTCCACTTTCCTGTCCGTTCTCCATAACCCTTCAACTCTTTTCTAATTAAAAATCTGTCTATCTCCTCCTTAAATTTACTCAATGTCCCGGCATCCACCGCACTCTGGGGTACTGAATTCCACAGACTCACGACCCTTTGAGAGAAGTAATTTCTCCTCATCTCTGTTTTAAATCTGCTACCCCTTATCCTAAAACTATGACCTCTCATTCTAGATTGCCCCACAAGAGGAAACATCCTCTCTATGTCTACTTTGTCAATCCCCTTAATCATTTTATATACCTCAATTAGATCTCCTCTCATTCTTCTAAACTTTAGAGAGAGTAAAGGCCTAAACTGCTCAATCTCTCTTCATAAGACAAACCCCTCATCCCTGGAATCAATCTAGTGAACCTCCTCCGAACTGCCTCCAATGCAACTACATCCCTCCTCAAGCAAGGGGACCAAAACTATACGCAATACTCCAGGTGCGGTCTCACTAATGCCTTGTACAGTTGCAGCAACACTTCTCTACTTTTATACTCTATTCCTTTAGCAATAAATGCCAAAATTCCATTTGCCTTCCTTATTACCTGCTGTACCTGCATACTACTTTTCTGCGATTCATGCACGAGGACACCCAGATCCCTCTGCACCGAAGCACTCTGAAGCTTCCCTCCATTTAGATAATAATTTGCCTTTCTATTCTTCCGACCAAAATGGATAACCTCACATTTATCCACGTTAAACTCCATCTGCCAAATTTTGGCCCATTCACCTAATCTATCCATATCCATTTGTAAATTTCTTATTTCTTTATTGCAACTTACTATCCCAGCGTAATCTGCAAATTTGTCTACAGTGTCTTCTATCCCTGCATCCTAGTCATTAATATAGATTGTAAATAGTTGGGGTCCGAGGACCGAACCCTGTGGCATCCCACTAGTTACATCTTGCCAACCAGAAAAAGACCCATTTATCCCGACTCTATTTTCTGTTGGTTAGCCAATCCTCTATCCAAGCTAATAAATTGCCCCTAACCCCATGTGATCTTACCTTGTGTATTAACCTTTTGTGCGGCACCTTATCAAATGCCTTTTGGAAGTCCAGATATACTATATCTACAGGATCCCCATTATCCACTTTGCTTATAACATCTTTGAAGACTTCTAGCAAATTAGTCAAACATGATTTACCCTTCATAAAACCATGCTGACTCTGATGGATTGTGTTTTGACTTTCTAAATGTCCTGTTATTACTTTCTTAATAATGGATTCTAACAATTTCCCAATGGCAGATGTTAACCTAACTGGGCTATAGTTTCCTACTTTCCCCCTCCCTCCCTTTTTGAATAAGGGCATTATATTAGCATTTTTCCAATCCACTGGAACCTTTCCCGCATCCAGGGAATTTTGGAATATCATAACCATTGGATCCACTATCTCCGCTGCCACTTCCTTTAAGACCGTAGGACATAGGCCATCAGGCCCTGGGGACTTGTCTGCCTTCAATCCCAATAGTTTGCTCAGTACTTTTTCCCTTAGTGGTGATGATTGTTCTAAGTTCCTCCCTTTCTGTAACCTCTGCATTACCTGTTACTATTGGGATGGTACTAGTATCCTCCACCGTGAAAAGTGAGGCAAAATATTGATTTAGTGTCCCGCCATTTCTGTGTTCCCCTCTATTAACTCCCCAGTCTCATCTTCCAAAGAACCAACATTCACTGTAGCTACTCCCTTACCTTTTATATACTTATAGAAGCTTTTGCTATCCGTTTTTATTTTTTGCGCTAGTTTTCTTTCATAATTTACCTTTGCTCTTTTTATTACTTTTTTAATAACCCTTTGTTGATCTTTAAAAGTTTCCCAATCTTCCAGCCTGCCACTGGCCTGTGCAATATGATATGCCTTAGTTTTTGTCTTGATGTTATACTTAACTTCCTTGCTTAGCCATGGATTTTTTTCCCCTTCTTACAATCTTTCTTCCTCTCTGGAATATATTTTAGTTGGGAGGAATTGAATATCTCCTTGAACATCTACCACTGCTCATCAACTGTCCTTCCTTTCAGTCTCCCTGCCCAGTCCACTAGGGCCAAATCTGTCCTCATGCCTATGTAATTACCTTTGTTTGACTCCAGAACGGTAGTGTGGGACTCCAGTTTTTCGTCTCAAACTGAATTTGAAATTCTAGCGTGCTATGATCATTCTTCCCTAGAGGATCCTTAACTATGTGACTAATTAATCCCACCTCATTACACAATACCAAATCTAGAATAGCCTGCTCCTTGGTTGGTTCCACAACATGTTGCTCCAAAAAACAATCTCTAATACATTCAATGATACCTCCCTCGAGGCTACCTTTGCCAATTTGATTAATCCAGTCTACATGCATATTAAAATCACCCATGATTATTGGCGTACCTTTCTTACAAGCCCCCAGTATTTCCTGGTTTACACTGTGCCCCATTGTGGAACTACTGTTTGGGGACCTATAGATTACTCCCACCAGGGACTTCTTTCCCTTGCTAGTTCTTATTTCTACACAGACTGATTCTACGTCTTGCTCTCCAGTGCCTATATCATTTCTCACTACAGCACTGATCTCTTCCTTTACTAACAAAGCTACACCACCTCCTTTTCCTTCCTGCCTATCCTTCCGAAATACTGAGTACCCTTGGATATTCAATTCCCAAACCTGGATTCCTTGCAACCACGTCTCAGCAATTGCCACTAAATCATACCCATTTGTCGCTATTTGCACAGTTAACTCATTTATTTTATTCTGAATGCTGCGTGCAATCTTTGAACCACATATTTACCTCTTTAATCTTATTGACGCTGTGCCAATTAACTCATGGCTCAGGTATTAATCCAAAGATTACCACCTTTTTGGTTCTGCTTTTTAATTTAGCCCCTAGCTGCTCATATTCCCTCAGCAGAACCTCTATCCTCGTTCTACCTATATCATTGGTACCTATGTGGACCACATCAACTGGATCTTTCCCCTCCCACTCCAAGTTCCTCTGCAGCTCAGATGAGATATCCTGAACCCTGGCACCAGGTAGGCAATACAGCCTTCGGGACTCTCGATCCTGGCCACAGGGGAGAGTGTCTATGCCCCGAACTATACAATCCCCGATTACGACTACACTTCTCTTTTCTCCCCCCACTTGAATGGCTCTCTGTACCATGGTGCTATGGTCAGTTTGCTCATCCTCCCTAGAGTCCCTGCTCTTGTCCACACAGGGAGCAAGAATCTCGAACCCGTTGGACAAGGACAAGGGCTGAGGCTCCTGCAGCACTACCTCCTGGATCCCTCTACCTGCCTCACTCAGTCACACCCTCCTGTCCCTGACCACTGGCCTAATTCAAGGTAGTTAATCTAAGGGGTGTGACTGCCTCCTGAAACACAGTGTCCAGGTAACTCTCCCCCTCCCTGATTGTCGCAGCGTCCCAAGCTCAGACTCCAGGTCATCAGCTCTGAGCTGGAGTTCCTCGAACAGCCAACACTTGCTACAGATGTGTTCACCAGGAACCACAATGGGGTCCACCAGCTCCCACATCATGCAGGTACAACACATCGCCTGGTCCTGCATCTTTATTTTATTTAATTAGATTTTAATTTGTTATTTAAATTTCTGACTGTTCTTTAGCTTTTAATCCGCTTTAGTTTTTAGTTTATATACTAATAAAATCGATCAAGTCTTACTCTATATTTGATTTCAATTAAATTAAAAGCTGACCTGAATATCAACCCCAGCTGCTTTCTGTTTCCCTGCTCTCACTGTTGAATGTGACGTTACTCTGATGTCACTTTTCGATTTTTTTCCCCTGGCTCTGCTCCCGCTGTGTTTTCTCTCTCGCTCTCTTTCTGGGTTGTTGGAGGCAAATCATCTCAGCCCCTGGACATCGCTGCAGGAATTCCTCAGGGTAGTGTCCTGTGGCCATGTGAGCCGCATGGAAGATGGCAGGATCCCCAAAGACACATTGTACAGCGAGCTCGCCACTGGTATCAGACCCACCGGCCGTCCATGTCTCCGTTATAAAGACGTCTGCAAACGCGACATGAAATCGTGTGACATTGATCACAAGTCGTGGGAGTCAGTTGCCAGCATTCGCCAGAGCTGGCGGGCAGCCATAAAGACAGGGCTAAATTGTGGCGAGTCGAAGAGACTTAGTAGTTGGCAGGAAAAAAGACAGAGGCGCAAGGGGAGAGCCAACTGTGCAACAGCCCCAACAAACAAATTTCTCTGCAGCACCTGTGGAAGAGCCTGTCACTCCAGAATTGGCCTTTATAGCCACTCCAGGCGCTGCTTCACAAACCACTGACCACCTCCAGGCGCGTATCCATTGTCTCTCGAGATAAGGAGGCCCAAAAGGAGTGTCCTAGGCCCAACCATTTTCAGCTGCTTCATCAATGACCTTCCTTCAGTCATAAAGTCAGAAGTGGGGATGTTTGCTGATGATTGCACAATGTCAACTCCTTAGATACCGAAGCAGTCCATGTTCATATGCAGCAAGACCTGGACAACATTCAGGCTTGGGCTGATAAGTGACAAGTAACATTCGCGCCACACAATAGCTTGGAAATGACCCTTTCCAACAAAAGAAAATCTAACCATCTTTCCTTCATGTTCAATGGCATTACCATCGCTGAATCCCCCACTATCAACATCCTGGGGGTCACCATTGACCAGAAACTGAACTGGACCAGCCACATAAATACTGTGACTACAAGAGCAGGTCAGAGGCTGGGAATTTTTTTTTAATTCATTCATGGGATGTGGGCGACGCTGGCCAGGCCAGCATTTATTGCCCATCCTTAATTGCCCTTGAGAAGGTGGCAGTGAGCTGCCTTCTTGAACCGCTGCAGTCCATGTGGGGTAGGTATACCCACAGTGCTGTCAGGAAGGGAGTTCCAGGATTTTGACCCAGCAACAGTGAAGTTATGGCGATATAGTTCCAAGTCAGGATGGTGTGTGACTTAGAGGGGAACTTGCAGGTGGTGGTGTTCCCAAGCATTTGCTGCCCTTGTCCTCCTAGTTGGTAGAGGTCGCGGGTTTGGAAGGTGCTGTCGAAGGAGCCTTGGCGCATTGCTGCAGTGCATCTTGTAGATGGTACACACAGCTGCCACTGTGCGTCGGTGGTGGAGGGAGTGAATGTTTGTAGATAGGGTGCCAATCAAGCGGGCTGCTTTGTCCTGGATGGTGTTGAGCTTCTTGAGTGTTGTTGGAGCGGCACCCATCCAGACTAGTGGACAGTATTCCATCACACTGCTGACTTGTGCCTTGTAGATGGTGGACTGGCTTTGGGGAGTTAGGAGGTGAGTTACTCGCCGCAGGATTCCTAGCCTCTAACCTGATCTTGTAGCCATGGTATTTATATGGCTACTCCAGTTCAGTTTCTAGTCAATTGTAATCCCCAGGATGTTGATAGTGGGGTATTCAGCGATGGTAATGCCATTGAATGTCAAGGGGAGATGGTTAGATTCTCTCTTGTTGGAGATGGTCACTGCCTGGCACTTGTGTGGCGCGAATGTTACTTGCCACTTATCAGCCCAAGCCTGGACATTATCCAGGTCTTGCTGCATTTCTACATGGACTGGTTCAGTATCTGAGGAGTCACGAATGGTGCTGAACATTGTGCAATCATCAGCAAACATCCCCATTTCTGACCTTATGATTGAAGGAAAGTCATTGGTGAAGCAGCTGAAGATGGTTGGGCCTTGGACACTACCCTGAGGAACTCCTGCAGTGATGTCCTGGAGCTCAGATGATTGACCTCCAACAAACACAACCATCTTCCTTTGCACTAGGTATGACTCCAGCCAGCGGAGGGTTTTCCCCCTGATTCCCATTGACTCAGGTTTTGCTAGGGCTCCTTGATGCCATACTCGGTCAAATGCTGCCTTGATGTCAAGGGCAGTCACTCTCACCTCTTGAGTTCAGTTCTATTGTTCATGTTTGAACCAAGGCTGTAATGAGGTCAGGAGCTAAGTAGCCCTGGCGGAACCCAAACTGAGCATCACTGAGCAGGTTATTGCTAAGCAAGGGCTGCTTGATGGTACTGTTGATGACACCTTCCATCACTTTACTGATGATTGAGAGTGGGCTGATGGGGCGGTAATTGGCCGGGTTGGACTTGTCCTGCTTTTTGTGTACAGGTCATACCTGGGCAATTTTCCACATTGCAGGGTAGATGCCAGTGTTGTAGCTGTACTGGAACAGCTTGGCTTGGGGCGCGGCAAGTTCTGGAGCACAGGTCTTCAGTACTATTGCCGGAATATTGTCAGGGTCAGTATCCAGTGCCTTCAGTCATTTCTTGATATCTCGCGGAGTGAATCGAATTGGTTGAAGTCTGGCCTCTGTGATGCTGGGGACTTCAGGAGGAGGCTGAGATGGATCAACAACTCGGCAATTCGGGCTGAAGATTGTTGCAAATGCTTCTGCCTTATCTTCCGCACTGATGTGCTGGGCTCCCCCATCATTGAGGATGGAGATATTTGTGGAGCCACCTCCTCCAGTTAGTTGTTTAATTGTCCACCACCATTCACGATTGGATGTGGCAGGACTGCAGAGCTTAGATCTGATCCATTGGTTATGGGATCGCTTAGCTCTGTCTATCACATGCTGCTTTTGCAGTTTGGCATGCAGATAGTCCTGTGTTGTAGCTTCACCAGGTTGACACCTCATTTTGAGGTATGCCTGGTGCTGCTCCTGGCATGCCGTCCTGCACTCTTCATTGAGCCAGGGTTGGTCTCCTGGCTTGACGGTAATGGTAGAGTGGGGGATATGCCGGGCCATGAGGTTACAGATTGTGGTTGAGTACAATTATGCTGCTGCTGATGGCCCACAGCGCCTCATGGATGCCCAGTTTTGCATTGCTAGATCTGTTTGAAATCTATCCCATTTAGCATGGTGGTAGTGCCACACAACACGAAGGAGGGTATCCTGTGAAGGCGGGACTTCGACTCCACAACTGTCCAGTGATCACTGCTACCAATACTGTCATGGACAGATGCATCTGCGGCAGGCGGATTGGTGAGGACCAGGTCAAGTATGTTTTCCCCTCTTGTTGGTTCCCTCACAATCTGCTGCATACCCAGTCCAGCAGATATGCCCTTTAGGACTCGGCCAGTTCGGACAGTAGTGGTGCTACAAAGCCACTCTTGGTGATGGACATTGAAGTCCCCCACCCAGAGCACATTCTGTGCCCTTGCCACCCTCAGTGCTTCCTCCAAGTGCTGTTCAACATGGAGCAGTACTGACTCATCAGCTGAGGGAGGGCAGTAGGTGGTAATCAGCAGGAGGTTTCCTTGTCCATGTTTGACCTAATGCCATGAAACTTCATGAGGTCCAGAGTCAATGTTGTGGACTCCCAGGGCAACTCCTTCCCTACTGTATACCATTGTGCTGCCACCTCTGCTGGGTCTGTCCTGCCGGTGGGACAGGACCTCTATCAACTAGAAGGACAAGGGCAGCAAATGCATGGGAACACCACCACTTGCAAGTTCCCCTCCAAGTCACACACCATCCTGACTTGGAACTATATCGCTGTTTTGCGGCAAGTAACTCACCTCCTGACTCCCCAATGCCTGCCCACCATCTGCAAGGCACAAGTCAGGAGTGTGATGGAATACTTTCCACTTGCCTGGATGGGGGCAGCTCCACTCAGGAAGCTCAACACCATTCAGGACAAAGCAGCCTGCTTGATCGACACCCCCATCCACCACCTTAAACATTCACTCAGTCCACTTCTGGTGCACAGAGGCAGCAGTGTATACCATCTACAAGATGCACTGCAACAACTGAACACCCCTCCTTGGACAGCACCTTTCAAACCCGCGACCTCTTCCACCTGGGAGGAGGAGGAGGGCAGCAGACTCATAGGAACACCATCTGCAAGTTCTGCTCTAAACCATACACCATCCTGACTTGGAAATACATCACCATTCCGTCACTGTCACTGGGTCAAAATCCTGGAACTCCCTTCCTAACAGCACTGTGGGTGTACCTGCACCAGATGGACTGCAGCAGTTCAAGACAGCAGCTCACCACCATCTTCTCAAGGGCAATTAGGATGGGCAACATCTGCTGGCATTGCCAGCGACCTTCACATCCCATGAAATGAATTTAAAAAGTGCAATTTACTTTTGCCTGCCTGTGTCTCTCAGAGAACTTGAACTTGAGATCCTGTGGTCATAAGTGCCAGTGCTATGACATCATATGAGAAGACTGCCATATGTATAGACAGTTCAATCATGTTATATTATCATGGAAATAAGACTAGCTTATTGCATGGATTGAAATCTACACCAATCTAATATAATTTGTTTTTTTTTCTAAAGTTCTTGTTCCAGACAAGTGATTTGATCACATTTGGAAACATAGAACTGATCAACTTACATGAAAAACTGTGGCTTTAGGATTTATTTGGCATGTTCTCAAATTTGATTACTTCTATTTTGCCAACAATTGTTTATGCTGGAAAGGTGGAACAATATTAAATTTCTTAGCGCAGGTAACCATACCCTTGAGGAAGGGCAAAAACATTCCATTCCATTCAAAATAAAAAGTTTCCAAAAAGTGAATTGCGAGAGTTGTTGTAGTTTGTCTACCTTTACGAGTCCCAATTGAACCATACAAACTTACAGCACAGGAGAAGGCCTTTAGGCTCATTGTGTCTATGCCAGCACTCTGCTAGAATAATCCAAAACTAATCCCAATGGCCTGTGCTCTCATCATCACTACCTCTGCCAAATATTTGTTTCACATCCCTTTAAGGATGCTGCGGTTTCTGCCTCTACCACTGTCTCACAGCATTTCATGCTCCAACTACCTTCCGCATAAAGATATTTCTTCTCTCTTTGATCATTTTAAATTGACGACCCCTTGTTACTAATTCCCCAACAAAAACAGTCTTTCATTATTTACCAGATGGAAACCATTTAAGATTTAAAATCGTCTCTGCTTCAGTGAAAATAATGGAAATATTTCAAGTCTCCTCTTAAGTACAGTTTAGCACAGGCATCATATTGGTGAATGTATACTATATACTCTGTATGGTTTTAATGTCCTTTCTATAATATAATCAAAGCTCCACACAGCACTCAAACTGTGGCCTAAACATGTAGAAATCTATGACTACTTCCTTACTCTTTGCTCCTGTGTATAAAACCCAAAATGATGCTGGCCTTTAGTAATCTGTACTTGTACTTTCAGGGAATTATGTATTTGAATCCCTATAGTTCCCTGTTCATCCACATCATTCAGTATCTTTTCCATTCCTTGTTTTTCTCCCAAACTGTACTTTCTCACTTGAACACATTAAGGTACATCTTCCACTTGTCTGCCCATTCCACTAACCTCTATGTCTTCCTGAAGTCTTTTTACAGTCCTTTCAGCATCTGCCAAACTCTCTACTTTTGCATCCTCAGCAAATTTTAAGATTGTACTCCCTATGCCCAAATCATCCACAGATATGGAGAACAAAACCTGACTCCTGAGATAGATCCCTTCAAATCACCTCCAACCCAACTAAGACAGCAAAACTTGATCTCTTGTCGATCAACCAATTCTATCAATGCTGCTACATTTATTTTTTATAACAGATATCTGAATTTTTGTAAAAAGTCAGTTCCGCATGTGTCAAACTCAATGGCATTTTTACTGTTGCCACTGCAAGGAAAGGGTATCACCCCACAAGAAAAATAGCTTTCCTGTAGCAAAAGCCATAGTTGGTTGTTCAGTGTAATTCTTGGCCATGAGAATCAACAGCATTCACATTCAAGAAAGAACACTAACTCAACTGATTGAAGCACTGAGTAGTCAAGCATGCAAGGGGAATCCCAGATTCATACCTTCTTTTATACTGAGATAGCTGATCTCAACCAGAAGGGTGTTTGGTGCCCTACAATTGGTCTCACTGTCCTTAGGCTGTGTTGGGGTTGGAGCAGAAAGAGTAAAGATTTTCCTCTTCACCACATAATTAGTCTTAATGCAAATGCAAGTATATGGGGAGAAAATTTAGATAAGCTGCAATGACTCTTATGGATAAGCAGTTGAATGACATTCATTCTCTATGTTCAGGCAAGGCATGAGAAATGCCTATATGGGCAAGGTACCAGCCAGTGAGCAGGGTTAGTGCAATAAGTCGCAGGCTTGTATCTGTGCTTTCCCAATCAGAGAATTCACAATGCCCTGGCACACATTTAGACCATGTAACATGTGACTGCCACCCCATATTGGTAGCAGCTGTTTTGTGTTACAAAGCAGTAAGGCCTGAATCATTTTGCTCAATCTAGAAGAGATTTATAATACATTAAGTGACAGGGTTCTGTTTTATATTATGGACAAGATTCTAATGTTTAAACAGCTGGACAACCTAAAGGCAAAAACAGTCTCAGCAAAGTAGGGCTACATATATAAATTGTCCTCGAGTAGGATGTCAATATGTGTTTGACATACTGTGTAAGTACAGAGGTTATAACCTACAAAACAGTGATTCAAGAACCTTCAAGCTGTGCATTGTTTGTGGAAAGTGTAAAAGAAAGAGATCTTGCGTTTAAAAACAGCTTTCAAGACCTCTGAACATCCCAAAATACTTTGCAGGCAATTAAGTACTTTTTTCAAAAAGTATAGTTGCTATCATCATGTAGGAATCGCGGTAGTCAATTTGCAAGGTTCCACAATAGATAATCTGTTTTGTAGTAACATTGGTTTAAGGGTAATATTGGCCAGGACACAAGGGAAACCTCCCCAGGCCTTCTTTAAACCATGTCTTAGGATCTTTTACACCTATCTGAGAAGGCAGATGGGGGGGGGAGATGGATTTAGGCGCACCAGTGGGACTCCCGGCACTGGGCCAAAAAGGTGAAGGGAACCCCCACCTCGGCCTTTCGGAGCACACCTTCCCACCCCGCCACGTTAAATGCCTGGCGCCAGGAAACCCGTCCCTTTAAAGACTGGTATCCCAACCCCAAGAGCTGCCAGCCAATCAGAGGGCTGGTAGTGCTACCAGGAGAGGTGGTCAGTGCTGGTACTACAGGAGGCCTAGAACCAGGTGCAGTACTGGAGCACGGGACAAGAGGCAAGTGAGGCAGCGTCGGTGCGGCCAGTCCAGCAGGCCCCAACAATGGTGGTGGGTGGGGCGGGAGGGGGGGGAGGCGTGAGAAGGTGGGCGATGAGGGGAAGGGGTTGTTAATGGAGGGGCAGCCTTTGCTGTCGGTGGCCCTCCGTCGGAACCAGCCCCCAAGTGTGCAGGGAGGCTAGCTCATTTTACTGGGTGAACCCCCCACACGGGGGAGGCCTCCCCACACTGCTGCTGGCTTAATTCCAGCGGCGGCAGGAAGCAACCCTTAAATGGCTAATAATTGGCCACTTAAGGGCCTCAACTGGCCTATGGGCAGGAAGGCCGTGTTCAGTCTTTCCCTCTCTGACTTGATTGCGATGCAACGGGAAGGCGACAGGCCTTCCACTGCCCCCGCCTCCCATTTCAATTCTATGGGCCTCTCACCCTGCCTCCTAGCCTGTCTCCTGAAAGGGAGGAGGGGGGGGGGGGGTTGCTGGCTCATATTAACCGGGGTCTCTGTATAACCTCAACTGAAACTATGATGGTGCAGTCCTTAGGTGAAGCAGGCCGAAAGCAGGGGAATAATTGAATTACACCTGGACGTCCTGGGCCATTTTTAAGTCATGCAGTCGCTCCTTATACTTCAGTAATGCTTTGATGAAATGTGAAGCAACCTGGAAAGCAGAGAAGTTGATTTGACGGCAAAATCGAAATTCCTCTGCAGTCGGGACAAGGTGCTGCAAGATCAAATTTGAGGTACTATGGTGCCACCAATGACAGGAGTGTGTTATTCGCAGAATCACAGAATCGTTACAGTGCAGAAGGAGGCCATTGGGCCCATCGTGACTGCACTGGCTCTCCAAATGAGCAATTCACTCAGTGCCATTCCTATGCCTTCTCCCTGGAAGCCTGCACATTCCTTCCTTTTCATATAACAGTCTATTACCCTTTTGAATGCTTCAGTTGAACCTGCCTCCACCACGATTTTAGGCAGCGCATTCCAGATCCTAACCAGTCGCTGCATGATAATGTTTTTCCTCATGTCACTTCTGCTTCTCTCACCAATTACTTTAAATCGGTGCCCTCTTGTTCCCGATCCTTTCACAAGTGAGAACAGTTTCTCTCTATCTACTCTGTCCAGACCCCTCATGATTTTGAATACCTCTATCAAGTCACCTCTCAGCCTTCTCTTCTCCAAGGAAAACAGTCCCAACTTCTCCAATCTATCTTCATAACTGAAGTTCCTCATCCATGGAATCATTCTCATTAATTTTTTCTGTACTCTCTCCAATGCCCTCACATCTTTCCTGAAGTGCGACGCTCAGAACTGGATGCAATACTCCAGCTGAGGCCGAACTAGTGTCTTATATAAGTTCAACATAACTTCCTTGCTCTTGTACTCTATGCCCCTATTAATAAAGTCCAAGATACTGAATGCTTTATTAACCACTCTCTCAACCTGTCCTGCCACCTTCAATGACTTGTGCACATATCGGGCTGAATTTTACCAGCCCCTCGACATCGGAGGTCGTGGCAGGGTGGCCCGTAAAATACTTGTAGGAGAGGCCCGCCAAGACCTCCGACGTCGAGTGGACTCCGCCACATTTTACCAGCGGCTGCGAGGCCTCGATGTAGCCCCCCGCCAAGCCTTCATTTGTCTACTCAAACTTATTCAGAAAAATGTTAATGAACTTACCTGGACCAGACGGCTGTCCCACACTGATATTGCGGCCAGTGGCTGGAAGTCCCATGCCTTCCGAACCCCGTTTGGGGATTCAAGGCGAGACACTGTTGGGGAAGGCAGGGGGTTGGGGGAGGAGTGACATTATCAGGGTGGGAGGGGAAGAACAGGAAAAACACTTTTTATTGGCTGTGGGGATGGTGGGAAGGGGTTAAAGGGCAAATGTGACGAGGTTGGGTGGGGGAGGGGATGTTCGGGTTGGGAATAAAAATCAATTTTCACCATATAGGCCCATAAAAAAAACCATGATGGGCTTGGGGGGTGGGGGGTGGGGGGGGGAGGAGGGTGGTTGGGAAAGGACCTCCAGCTTTTAATTTTTTTTTTAAGAAAATGAACAGTAAGATAACTTTAAATATTCAAATTTTTGCTAAGGGCTTGAAGCCCTTAAAAAATTGCACCGGCGCCTGTGTGGTGGCACCGGACGCCATTGCCAGGGAAGGAGTGGCAAACCCGTCTACGTCATCAGGGTTGGCCGCTCCTCCCCCTCCATTTAAATTAGTCCCCGCATGAAATATCGTGGGAGCTCAGTGGCGGCGCATCCGCGCCTGAAGGCCGCCAACTTCAAAGCGCGCCGCCGCGATTTGCGGCATGCTAATAAAATTCAGCCCATACACCCAGGTCCCTCTGCTCCTGCACTCCCTTTGGAGTTGTACCCTTTATTTCATATTGGCTCTCAACGTTCTTCCTACCAAAATGAACCACTTCACATTTCCCTGCATTGAACTTCATCTGCCATCTATCTGTCCATTCCACCAATTTGTCTATATCCTTTTGAAGTTCTATACGATCCTCCTCACAGTTCACAATGCTTCCAAGTTTTGTATCATCTGCAAACTTTGAAATTGTGCCCTGTACACCAAGGTTTAGGTCATTAATATATATGAGGAAAAGCAGAGGTCCCAACACTGACCCCCAGTGAACTCCACTACAAACCACTCCAGCCTGAAAAATATCCATTAACCACTACTCTTTGTTTCCTGTCACTCAGCCAGTTCCATATCCATGTTGCTACCATCCCTTTTAATCCATGAGCTATAACTTTGCTCACAAGTCTGTTGTACGACACTGTATCAAACGCCTTTTGAAAGTCCATGTACACCACATCAACTGCATTGCCCTCATCAACCCTCTCTGTTACCTCCTTAAAAAACTCCAGTGAGTTAGTTAAACATGGTTTTCCCTTAAGAAATCCATGCTGGCTTTCTTTAATTAAACCCACATTTGTCCATGTGACCATGTAATTTTGTCCCGAATTATTCTTTCCAGAGTTTCCCCACCACCGAAGTTAAACTGACCGGCCTGTACTTGCTGGGCTTATCTTAACACTCTTTTTTGAACAAGGGTGTAATGTTTGCAATTCTCCAGTCCTCTGGCACCACCCCTGAGTCGAAAGAAGATTGAAAAATTATGGCCAGTGCCTCCACAATTTCCACGCTCACTTCTCTCAGTATCCTTGGATGCATCCCATCTGGTCCTGGTGTTTTATCCACTTTAAGTACAGACAGCCTATCTAATACTTCCTCCTCATCAATTTTAAACCCTTCTAGTGTCTGAATTACCTCCTCTTTCACCATTGCCTTAATTGCATCTTCTTCCTTGGTAAAGACAGATGCAAATTATTCATTGAAAAGCTCAGCTATGCCCTCTGCCTCCATCTGTAAATCCCCTTTATGGTCCCTAATTGGTTCCACTCCATCTTTTACTATCCTTTTAGTATTTATATGTCTATAGAAAACTTTGGGATTTCCTTTAATGTTCGCTGGCAGTCTCTTTTCATGCTCTCTCTTTGCTTCTCTTATTTGCTTTTTCACTTCCCCTCTGGACCTTTTATGTTCAGCCTGGTTCTCATTAGTATTTTCTACCTGGTATTCTTCTTTATCTTAATCGCTACCTCTTTTGTCATCCAGAAAGCTCTGGATTTGTTTACCCTACCTTTCCCCATCGAGCGTGCCCGAACTATCTCTTCTTTGAATGCAGCCCATTGTTCAGCTACTGCTTTTCCTGCCAACCTTTAACTCCAATTTATTCGCCCCAGCTCTATTCTTAACCCATTGAAGTTGGCTTTCCCCCAGTTAATTATTCTTACTCTGGATTGTTCTTTGTCCTTTTCCGCAGTCAGCCTAACCCTTATGATATAATGATCACTATCCCCTAAATGTTCTCCAACTGATACTTTATCTACTTGGCCCACCTAATTCCCAAGAACCAGGTCTAGCGGTGCCTCCTTTCTCAATGGACTAGAAACATACTGCTGTAGAAAAATTTCCTGAACACACACTAGGTACTCATGCCCCTCACTGCCCTTTACACTACTACTATCCAAGTCTATATTTGGATAAAAGTCCTCCATTATTACTACCCTATTATTTTCACACCTCTCTAATTTCCTTGCAAATTTGTACATCCACATCCTTCCCACTAGCTGGTGGCCTATAGACAACACCGAGCAATGTAGCTGCACCCTTTATTGTTCCTTAGCTCTAGCCAAATTGATTCTGTCCTTGACCCCTCTGGGACATCCTTTTTCTCCAGCACTGCAATGCTCTCCTGAATCTACATTGCCACCCCCCCCCCCTTTTTTCCATTTCCTATCTTTCCTGAACACCTTGTATGCTGGAATATTCAATACACAGTCTTGCCCTTCTTTGAGCCAAGTCTCTGTTAAAGCCACATCTTATTTCCACATGTCAGTCTGCGCTTGTAACTCACCAATCTTATTAACAATACATTCAGATACATGAACATTAACCCTGATTTAGACTTCATTACTTTCTTCCTTACTCTGACCCCACCTAATAACTTACTATTCACTACTCTAGTGCCATCTATCACTCCCAGTGCACACCTTAGTATTCCTCTCTGATATTTCCTCCCGGTCTCTACCCACTGCCAAGTTAGTTTAAACCCTCCCCAATAACACTAGCAAATCGCCCTGCAAAGAAATTTGTCCCAGCTCTGTTCTGATGCAACCCTTCCAGCCTGTACAGGTCCCACCTTCTCCAGAATTGGTCCCAGTGTCCCAGGAATCTAAAGCCCTCCCTCCTGCACCATCTTTCCAGCCACGCATTCATTTGCACTATTCTCCTATGTCTATACTCACTTGCGTGTGGTACTGGGAGTAATCCGAAGATTACTACTTTTGAGGTCCTGTTTGCTAAATTCTTACCTAGCTCAGTAAACTCTTTCTGCAGGACCACATCCCTCTTCCTATCTATGGGGTTGGTACCAATGTGGACCACGACTGCTGTTCACCCTCCCCCTTCAGAGTGCTCTGCAGCCGTTCAGTGGCATCCTTGACCCCAGCACCAGGGAGGCAACAAAACATCCTAGATTCACATCCACGGCTGCAGAAATGCCTATCTGTTCCCCTGACTATTGAATCTCCTATCATTATCGCTCTTCCAGTCTTCCTTGTGCCCCCTGTGCAGCTGAGCTACCCGCGGTGCCATGGCCTTGGCTCTGGCTGCACTCCCCAGCTGAACCATCACTTTCCTCAGTATTCAGAATTGAATACCTGTTGGGGAGTAAGAAACATTCAGGGGTCTCCTGCCCTACTTGTTTGTTTAGTGGTCACCCAGTCCCTCTCTTCCTGCACACTCTGAAGCTGTGGGGTGACCACATCTATAAACGTGCTATCCACGAAGCTCTCATCCTCACGGATGCACCAAAGTGACACGAGCTGCTGTTCAAGTTCTGCAACCAAGAGCTCAAGCTGCTGCAACTGATGACACGTCCTGCACATATGGTTATCCAGGAACCGAGAAACGTTTTGGTGTTGCCGCATAGCGCAGGATGTGCCCTGCCATGCATTTTTTCTATTGGATAATAAACCTGTTGTTTTTTTGTGGGATGTGGGCAGCACTGGCTAGATCACAGACCTGAAACGTTAACTGCTTCTCTCTCCACCGATGCTGCCAGATCTGCTGAGTATTTCCAGCACTTTCTGTTTTTAATTGTATGAAAGCATGTTGTAGGATTAGAAAAGGATTTATTCAGTATCTCATTGTTAAGTCGACCATGTATTGCTTGATGCTGAGAGTGGCTGCCATGGTGCGAAAGTAGTCTATCTGTGGCAAAAATATTCCTTCCTTGATTAGCACTAATATATATTTGAAATATTAGCTAAACTTACCACATAATGGGTTACTAATTCATCATTCATTTGTTCCAAAACTAATCAAATGTTCGAATAGCAAGTTTATACCTCAAGACTGTGTGTGTACATGTATGAAAAAAACAGTTGCATTTGCCATCTTGCATGTGAGGTTAAGAATATTTGGTTGGGAATTCCGTCCCTAAACCTCTCCACCACTTTACCTCTCTCCTGCTTTAAGACATTCGCTTACATCCTGGGGTGGTCACCATTGACAAGAAATTTAACTGGATCAGTCATATAAAATATTGTGGCTACGAGCAGGTTTGAGGCTGGGAATTCTGTGGCGAATATCTCACCAAAGCATTTCCACCATCTACAAAACACAAGTCTTAAGAGTGTGATGGAATACCTGGATGGATGCAGCTCCAACACTCGAAGCTCGACACCATCCAGGCCAAAGCAGCCTGTTTGATTGACACCCCATCCACCACCGACGCACAGTGGCAGCTGTGTGTACCATTTACAAGATGCACTACAGCAACTCACCGAGACATCTTTAACAGCACCTTGCAAATAGGCAACCTCTACCATCTAGAAGAACAAGCACAGCAGATGCATATGAACACCACCACCTGCAAGTTCCCCTCCACATCACGTGTCATCCTGTAAATATATCTCCATTCCTTCATTGTCACGGAACAAAGAACATAAAAAACAAATGTATCCATTACTACTTAGACAGTACCTCAGGATTGAGGATGACTTGCCTCCACTCCAGTTCAGTGAGTTCTAAGATGGTTAACGAGTCCGAAGGACAATCCGCAGACTCTACCACATGTGGGGCAGGTGGTGATTGAAGGATCGAGTAGATGAGTTGCTTGGAGTGATGGGGGTGATGGCTGTGTGCCCCTTCCACTGACCGGACATGGCCTGTGTCTGCTGCCTAAGTCTTGAGGTGCTCAGTGCCTTCTCGAATGCTCCTTTTCCATTTTGGGTAGCTGTAGGTCAGGGATTCCCAGGAAATCAGTGAGTATGTTGGAGCTCTTCAGGGATGCTTTGCCAACGTCCCTAAAGCATTTCCTCTGTTCCCCTGGGAGTCTCTTGCCGCAATGAAGCACAGAGTAGAACAGTTGTTTCGGGTGTCAGGCATGCAAACGGCATGACCTGCCCAGCAAAGCTGGTTTTGGTTGATAAGCACCTTAATGCTCGAAATTTTGGCTTCAGAGAGAATGCTGACTTTAGACTGCCTATCCCGCCACTGAATTTGAAGAATTTTGTGGAGACAGCATTAGTGGCATTTCACCAATGCCTTGAGGGGCCTACTATAAATTGACCAAGCTTCCGAAGCAGAAAGGAGCATGGGGATCACTGCTGCCTGGCACACCAGGACATTAAGCCTGGGTTTGAGGTCCTTGCCCTCGAATAAGCTTTTCCTCAGGCGGCTGAAGGTTGAGCTGACACATTGGAGGCGGTAGTAGATTTTGTCATCCATGTCTGCCATCGTCGAGAGGAGACTCCCGAGATATGGAAAGTGGTTCATGTTTTCAAATATTTCCCTGTGGATCTTGATCAATGGGGGATGATGTTGTGCTGCAGGAGTGGGTTGGAAGAGGGCCTTAGTTTTCCTGGTGTTTAAAGTAAGGCTCATCTTCTTGTATGCTTTGATGAAGGAGTCAATGACTTGGAGCTCAGGCCCTGAGTGGTGGCCAAGGGACACACATGATTAAACTACCTCAAAAAAGTAAAGTCCTTTCAAGTAGATCCCACAATCATGAAACTCTTCTATAAGGCTGTAGTTGAGAGTGGTATCCTTTTCGGATGTCTGTCATGGTACTGTTGTCTTAGGAATGGAGATTCTTTAGGGATTTTCTTCTCCCTGCTGCTCTCACATGCGTTCAAGTCTTCAGAAGAAGGAATTTTCCTCCACACAAGATCAGGGGGCAGGTTGTTCAACCTTGCCCGTCTAAGAGCGAAGACCAAAGTACGGAAAGTCCTCATCAGGGAACTCCTCTTTGCTGACGATGCTGCTTTAACATCTCACACTGAAGAGTGTCTGCAGAGTCTCATCAACAGGTTTGCAGCTGCCTGTAATGAATTTGGCCTAACCATCAGCCTCAAGAAAACGAACATCATGGGACAGGACGTCAGAAATGCTCCATCCATCAATATCAGCGACCACGCTCTGGACGTGGTTCAAGAGTTCACCTACCTCGGCTCAACTATCACCAGTATCCTGTCTCTCGATGCAGAAATCAACAAGCGCATGGGAAAGGCTTCCACTGCTATGTCCAGACTGGCCAAGAGAGTGTGGGAAAATGGCGCACTGACACGGAACACAAAAGTCCGAGTGTATCAGGCCTGTGTCCTCAGTACCTTGCTCTATGGCAGTGAGGCCTGGACAACGTATGTCAGCCAAGAGCAATGTCTCAATTCATTCCATCTTCGCTGCCTCCGGAGAATCCTTGGCATCAGGTGGCAGGACCGTATCTCCAACACAGAAGTCCTTGAGGCGGCCAACATCCCCAGCATATACACACTACTGAGTCAGCGGCGCTTGAAATGGCTTGGCCATGTGAGCCGCATGGAAGATGGCAGGATCCCCAAAGACACATTGTACAGCGAGCTCGCCACTGGTATCAGACCCATCGGCCATCCATGTCTCCGCTTTAAAGACGTCTGCAAACGCGACATGAAGTCCTGTAACATTGATCACAAGTCGTGGGAGTCAGTTGCCAGCGATCGCCAGAGCTGGCGGGCAGCCATAAAGGCGGGGCTAAAGTGTGGCGAGTCGAAGAGACTTAGCAGTTGGCAGGAAAAAAGACAGAAGCGCAAGGGGAGAGCCAACTGTGTAACAGCCCCGACAAACAATTTTTTCTGCAGCACCTGTGGAAGAGTCTGTCACTCTAATATTGGCCTTTATAGCCCCAGGCGCTGCTCCACAAACCACTGACCACCTCCAGGCGCTTACCCATTGTCTCTCGAGACAAGGAGGCCAAAGAAGAAGAAGAAGAAGAAGAAGAACAGAGGTTGTTGGACCTGGCAGGAAGGGTGTTTGGTGAGCAGATCTTTCTTGACGAAATCTGCTCTCAAAGAATTTTGACGTGAGTAAAAGAGTGTTATGAACAGTGAGAATCGTCCCTTATGTCACTATTACTGTTGGATGTGTCAGGGAAAGGCTACAATCCCTTAGATGTAGGACAAATCAGTTCTTGAACTCGTTTGTGCCTTTCTCCAAGAACTTTTAACAGGAGCTTGATGAATGGATAAGGATATGCACTCATGATGGGACCCATTGACAGATTGTTAAACTAATTCCAGTACATTGAAATATATATTTTAATCAAGTTAGATTTTTTTGAGATCGGGTAATATTTTATTATTCATATGTAATATATTCTTTTGGGCCTCCTTATCTCGAGAGACAATGGATACGCGCCTGGAGGTGGTCAGTGGTTTGTGAAGCAGCGCCTGGAGTGGCTATAAAGGCCAATTCTGGAGTGACAGGCTCTTCCACAGGTGCTGCAGAGAAATTTGTTTGTTGGGGCTGTTGCACAGTTGGCTCTCCCCTTGCGCCTCTGTCTTTTTTCCTGCCAACTACTAAGTCTCTTCGACTCGCCACAATTTAGCCCTGTCTTTATGGCTGCCCGCCAGCTCTGGCGAATGCTGGCAACTGACTCCCACGACTTGTGATCAATGTCACACGATTTCATGTCACGTTTGCAGACGTCTTTATAACGGAGACATGGACGGCCGGTGGGTCTGATACCAGTGGCGAGCTCGCTGTACAATGTGTCTTTGGGGATCCTGCCATCTTCCATGCGGCTCACATGGCCAAGCCATCTCAAGCGCCGCTGACTCAGTAGTGTGTATAAGCTGGGGGTGTTGGCCGCTTCAAGGACTTCTGTGTTGGAGATATAGTCCTGCCACCTGATGCCAAGTATTCTCCGAAGGCAGCGAAGATGGAATGAATTGAGACGTCGCTCTTGGCTGGCATACGTTGTCCAGGCCTCGCTGCCGTAGAGCAAGGTACTGAGGACACAGGCCTGATACACTCGGACTTTTGTGTTCCGTGTCAGTGCGCCATTTTCCCACACTCTCTTGGCCAGTCTGGACATAGCAGTGGAAGCCTTACCCATGCGCTTGTTGATTTCTGCATCTAGAGACAGGTTACTGGTGATAGTTGAGCCTAGGTAGGTGAACTCTTGAACCACTTCCAGAGCGTGGTCGCCAATATTGATGGATGGAGCATTTCTGACATCCTGCCCCATGATGTTCGTTTTCTTGAGGCTGATGGTTAGGCCAAATTCATTGCAGGCAGACGCAAACCTGTCGATGAGACTCTGCAGGCATTCTTCAGTGTGAGATGTTAAAGCAGCATCGTCAGCAAAGAGGAGTTCTCTGATGAGGACTTTCCGTACTTTGGACTTCGCTCTTAGACGGGCAAGGTTGAACAACCTGCCCCCTGATCTCGTGTGGAGGAAAATTCCTTCTTCAGAGGATTTGAACGCATGTGAAAGCAGCAGGGAGAAGAAAATCCCAAAAAGTGTGGGTGCGAGAACACAGCCCTGTTTCACACCACTCAGGATAGGAAAGGGCTCTGATGAGGAGCCACCATGTTGAATTGTGCCTTTCATATTGTCATGGAATGAGGTGATGATACTTAGTAGCTTTGGTGGACATCCGATCTTTTCTAGTAGTCTGAAGAGACCACGTCTGCTGACGAGGTCAAAGGCTTTGGTGAGATCAATGAAAGCAATGTAGAGGGGCATCTGTTGTTCACGGCATTTCTCCTGTATCTGACGAAGGGAGAACAGCATGTCAATAGTCGATCTCTCTGCACGAAAGCCACACTGTGCCTCAGGGTAGACGCGCTCGGCCAGCTTCTGGAGCCTGTTCAGAGCGACTCGAGCAAAGACTTTCCCCACTATGCTGAGCAGGGAGATTCCACGGTAGTTGTTGCAGTCACCGCGGTCACCTTTGTTTTTATAGAGGGTGATGATGTTGGCATCGCGCATGTCCTGGGGTACTGCTCCCTCGTCCCAGCACAGGCAGAGCAGTTCATGTAGTGCTGAGAGTATAGCAGGCTTGGCACTCTTGATTATTTCAGGGGTAATGCTGTCCTTCCCAGGGGCTTTTCCGCTGGCTAGGGAATCAATGGCATCACTGAGTTCCGATTTGGTTGGCTGTATGTCCAGCTCATCCATGACTGGTAGAGGCTGGGCTGCATTGAGGGCAGTCTCAGTGACAGCATTCTCCCTGGAGTACAGTTCTAGGTAGTGCTCAACCCAGCGGTCCATCTGTTTGCGTTGGTCAGTGATTATGTCCCCCGATTTAGATTTGAGGGGGGTGATCTTCTTGATGGTTGGCCCAAGAGCTCTCTTCATGCCATCATACATTCCTCTGATGTTTCCGGTGTCTGAGGCCAGCTGAATATGACTGCATAGGTGTTGCCAGTAGTCGTTTGCGCAACGCCTAGCTGTTCTTTGTGCAGTACTTCTGGCTGCTTTAAGTGCTGCGGATGTTAAATCGCTGGGGGCTTTCTTGTAGTTCAAAAGTGCAATGCGCTTAGCGGCTATGACAGGTTCCAGCTCTTCATTATGAGATTGAAACCAGTCTGCATTTCTCTTCGCACTTTTGCCGTAGGTGGTCAAAGCTGACTCATAGATGGCGTCTCTGATGTGGGCCCACTTGGTCTCAGCATCCCCTGTGGGAGTGTTTTGAAGGGCTGTTACAAGTGAATTTAGAAATTTTTTTAACAGCTGTGGGTGAGAAATTCTGCTCATGTTGATGCGCGGGTGGCCCTTCTGCTTGGAATGATGCAACTTCTTTGGTCTGAGTCTAACCTTGCTGCACACCAGGGAGTGGTCGGTGTCGCAGTCCGCACTGTGGAAGCTGCGTGTGATTTGAACACTGTTTAAGGCGGCTCGCCTTGTGACAATGAGGTCTAGCTGGTGCCAACGATCACGTCGTTGGCACCAGCTAGACCTCATTGTAATATATTAATGAATGAGCAATCTATCCAAAATGAATTTCCGTATGGGCAATAAATTGGAATTAATTTGAAACATATGTACTCATCGCCTGCATACTAAAGCTCAATGACTAAGCTTGGAGTGACCTTAGTTTTGGAATAAATGTGATGAAGGTTGAATAATTTTCCCTCCGTCCTATGGGGAGCTGGATAGAGGTGAGGTGCAGAATTGTGGCGAGGAAGATGGGGAAGAGGGTTGGTGTGATGACAGCCTTGTTTGACCCCAATCTTCACTGATATAAGGTCTCTAGTAGTCATCACGGCTTGCATGTCATCATGTAATAGGTGAAGGATGGTGACAAATTTTCTGAGGGAAGTTAAATTTAAGGAGGACTCTCTATAAACCCTCATGATTAACAGAGCCAAAGGCTTTTGTGAGGTCAAAAAAGACCATGTCCAGTAGTTGGTGCTGCTCCCTGCATTTTTCCTGTATTTGCCATGGAGTGAAGAGGACATAAGGAGGTTACAGACTGACAGATAGGTTGAGTGAGTGGGCAACAATCTGGCAGATGGAGTATAATGTTGGAAAATGTGAAGTTGTTCACTTTGGCAGGAAGAATAAAAAAAGCAGAGTATTACTTAAACAGAGAACAACTGCAGCATTCAGAGATGCAGAGGGATTTAGGTGTTCTAGTGCAAGAGTCACAAAAAGTTAGTATGCAGGTACAGCAAATAATAAAGAAGGCTAATGGAATGCTATCCTTTATTACGAGAGGAATTGAAAATAAAAGTAAGGATGTTATGCTACAGTTATACCGGGCATTGGTGAGACCACATCTCGAATACTATGTGCAGTTTTGGTCTCCTTATTTAAGGAAGGATGTAAATGCATTGGAGGCGGTTCAGAGGAGGTTTACTAGATTGATACATGCAATGAGCGGGATGTCTTATGAGGAAAGATTGGACAGACTGGGCTTGTTTTCACTGGAGTTTAGAAGGGTGAGGGAAGACTTGATTGAAGTTTATAAGACCCTGAACGGTCTTGACAAGGTGGATATGGAGAGGATGTTTCCTCCTGTGGGTGAGTCCATAACTAGGAGGCACTGTTTTAAAATTAGGGTTTAACTCGGGTTAAACAAATTAAAATCAGGTCACCCTTTTCGGACAGAGATGAGGAGAAATGTTTTCTCTCAGCAGGTTGTGTGACTTTGGAACTCTCTGCCTCAGAAGGTGGTGGAGGCGGGCTCATTGAATATTTTTAAGGCGGAGGTAGATAAATTCTTGTTAGGCAAGAGAATCAAGGGTTATCGGGAGTAGATGGGAGTATAGAATTCGAAACACAAACAAATTAGCCATGGTCTTGATGAACAGCGGAGCAGGCTCAAGGGGCCGAATGGCCTACTTCTGCTCCTAATTTGTATGTTTGTATCATTTCTGTAGTGCCTCTCAATGGATGAAATCCACATTGCAACTCTGGGAGGAGCTCTTTGGCCACTGGGAGGAGATGGTTGAGGAGGAATCTTGCAATGATCGTCCCTGTGGCAGACAGCAAGGTGACTCCTCTGTAATTACCACAATTGGACGTATCTCCTTTTTTGAAGATGGTTACAAATACAGCGTTCCCAGGATCCCCAGCATGTTTTCCTTTTCCCAGATAAGGGATTTGAGGTTGTGCAATGGTGCCAGGAGAGCATCTCTGTTGTGTTTTAGGATTTCAGCAGGGAATCTGTCTACTCCAGAGGCCTTGTTGTTTTTCAGCTGCTGAATGGCTTTTCCAACTTCATTCCAGGCCGGGGTAGCGCTGAGACCGAGCCAGATAGCGTACTGAGGAATGGAATTGAGGGCACTTGGATCAAAAGATACAGAGTTTCAACTGAGGAGTTCTTCGAATGTTCCCTCCAGCAGGCACTAACTGCCTCTCTGTTCTTGATAAGCTCTCCACCATTCTTGGCTCTCAGGGGGTAGGCCCTTGGGTATTTGGGCCATAGATGTTCTTGACAGCACTGAAGAACCCTATTACTGTTATTGAAATACTATTGAAAAAGCATTGGTTTCATCATTTCTTTAGTCTGCCCCCAAATTTGAGAAAGGATCAGTGAGAGAGATTTGGGGTGGAGAGGAAGAGAATTATTAAATAAATTAAAGTTATGATGTCTCAGGAAATGCAATTGAAATGGAGCATGACACTTAGAGAAATTCCCCTTCCCCCAAAAAGCTTTCTGTCCATTCCTTCATTCTAACACCTCACCTTTACCACATTTCCCACTTCTCCTTTAAGAACCTCCTGACCTTACACCTCGATCACTTTCCTTGGCCTCCAGGCACCTTCCTCACTGCAATCTTTTATCTCCTGTTTTGACCTCTGCCTTTGTACTGAATAAATCCTTGTGCTCAGTAATTTCAATCTTCATTTGATATTTCCCCATCTTTCTTCACAAACATCCTATGCACTGCTCATCTGTCAACCTCCATATTAACTTCACCACTCACAGTCATAGCTAACCCCTCAATCTCGTCATCATAAATGGTCTCAATGCCCCGTATGCTTCATCATTGACAAGGCACTCTCCAATCGCTTCCTCAGCTCCACTCACGTACACATCCACCCCCCAGTCCCGCCCTCTCTACAGTATTTTCTTGCCCCGAGGAAAAAAGACACTGCTGCCAAAGTCGCTGCCTGACACTGACCATCCATATCTCTGGCTTGTTACTGGTAATGACACGGTCTCCTCTGTGGTAAACATTCTAGCCACCACCGTTGACTGCACCATCCCCCTCACACCCTGTATGGCCACCACCACCATCACTCGCCGAGCATTACAGCCACCTTCACTATCTGTAATTAACAGGACATAAAAGGTCATTCAGGAGATTAAGAAACAACTTCACTACACTTAACTACATCTTCAGACGAAAGTCAGCTTTAACTTGCATCCAAATTTGAGGCCATTTACATTGCAACTACTACTGGCTTTGGCTGTCTGTTACAATCACCTTTACAAGCCCTCTTTATCCAAACACATTATCTAATCTTACATTTAAAAATATCAAAATAACATTTCATATTATTCCATAATAAGATATATGGGCTACAGAAAATTTAGACAGTACACTATTCAAGGTTAGCCTCTCAATCACAACCAAATCTAGTGTAAGAACAATTATATTCTATGAACCACTAGATGGCGCATCAGACTAAAAGGAAAAAAAAACATCCTGCACATGTACAACAACTTATATTTATATAGCCCCTTTAACATAATAAAATGTGCCAAGGCACTTCATAGGAGCATTATAAAACAAAATATGACACAGAGCACATAAGGAGATATCAGGGCAGATGACCAAAATCTTAATCAAAGAGGTAGGTTTTAAGGAGCATCTTAAAAGGAGGAAAGCGAGGTGGAGAGGTATTCCAAAGCTTGGGGCCTAGGCAACTGAAGGCGCAGCCATCAATGATGGAGTGATTAAAATGAGGGATGTACAAGAGACCAGACTTAGATGAGCACAAATATCTTGCAGGGTTGTGGGGCTGGAGGAGATTACAGAGATAGGGAGGGGCTGGGCCATGGAGGGATTTGAAAACAAGAATGAGAATTTTAAAATTAAGACGTTGCTTGACCAAGAAGCAATGTAGGCCAGTCAGCACAGGGGTGACAAGGGAACGGGACTTTGTGCGAGTTAAACCCGGGCAGCAGAGTTTCGGATGACCTCAAGTTTACAAAGGGTAGAATGTGGGAGACCATCCAGGAATATGTTGGAATAGTCAAGTCTAGAGGTGACGAAGGCATGAATGAGGGTTTCAGCAGCAGAGCCATGACAGGGGCCAAAGTTACGGAGTTGGAAACAGGTGGTCTTAGTGATGACATAAATGCAAGATAGGATGCTCATCTCGGGATTAAATATGGCACCAAGATTGCAAACAGACTGGCTTAATCTTAAAATGTTGCCAGGGAAAGGGGTGGAGTCAGTAGCTAGCGAACGGAATTTGGAGCAGGGACTGAAAACAATGATTTCAGTCTTCCCAATATTTAATCGGAGGAACTTTCTGCTCATCCAGTACTGGATGTCAGATAAGCAGTCTGATAATTTAGCAACAGTGGAGCAGTTCAGAGAGGTGAAAACTGCAACTATTAGAAATCTGAAATCAAGAGTACTCAAAATACACAGCAGGTCCATCAGCATCTATGAACAGAGAAGGTTTATGATTCTAGTCTGAGATCTCTCATCACAGAGAACTGGAAGATACAATGCTCAACCTGAGCATTGTGTCTTCCCACCATGTCATACTATGTCATATTTGAACATTTGTATTGAACGGAACAAGGGGATGGAGTGAGAAGAGACATAACTGGTTGGATGCTCAAAAGTTTTTTAAGGGAAATTATTGTAAAGATATGAAAATTAGGAGATCACCTCTGTGATAATTAAGAGAACAAAAGGCAGCAAACAAATTTATACTTGGCCTGTAACATAGGAAATCATCCCAAAGTGCTTTAGAGGTCAATAAAAATGGACACCAATCATCAGAGAAGAGGTTGAATAGGTATGTTTTGAGAAGTCATTTAACTCTGAGGGCAGAGGAAGCGAGGCGGAAGGAATGGAGTCCCAGAAAAAACACTGCTACCAATGATGATACAAGATCGGAATACTACAGTTAGAAGAGCAAAGGTTTTACACGGGCCCTAACAGTGGAAGTAGTCGGAGGCAGAGTTATTGGTAGAGAGATTTGTAGAGGATGATGAGGATATTGAAATCAATGACATGAGGGATAAGAAGGCAAAGAAGGTAATGAGACAGAGCGTGGGAGAAGATGAAGGGCCCATAATTTTTGTTGAGTTTGAGCCTATGCAGGATCAAGTTCAAGTGGCCACCAAGCAGCAAATCAGAAAAACGAAGTGTGGAAGTGATAAAAGCATAGATTAGGATTTCAGCTGCAGTGGGAGCAAGGATGGAGCAGATACAAGCACTGTTGCTGCAGGAGTTTAACCATACCAGGACAGTGCTACAAAGAAGGACCTTGCAGAAGAGATGGTGGAGCAGCATAGCATAAATCCAACACTGCAAAGGCAAAGGTGAGAAAATGAGGTACATATTCACCCTTACACCCTAGTGTGAAATTGAAAGTGTGATCGGACACCTATTATAGAAACAGCCCCCATTTTTATTTCCATTGAAATCAGAGCAATGAAAATTGGGTGGTTTCTATAAGAGTTGGCCAAGCTGCAACATCAGTTTTACGCCCAAGCAACACGTTGGAAATCTAGCTGGATTTGGCCTGATCGCAAATACAAGAGGATATCGACCAAGAATCAGAGTGAAGAGATTTAAACTGGGATGGAAATGGTTGCCTCTGCTCAGGCACTGTCCCCTTATCCTTCAAAACTACTCTTACCACCCCTCCTCCCCCAACTCAAAAAGCCGACCCTCCCTGGGACTCAGTTGTGGGAGAGATGAGTAAGAAGTTAGAAGTTGATAAGAGTCAATGGTCTTGAAATGGTGAAGGAGCTTAAGGATAAGTGGTGGCTGGAGATAATGAGAGGTCCAGGAGTGGGCATTTTCAGGAGGGAGTTGGTGTGTGTGGAGAAAAACAATGCCCAAGATGAGGCGACCATGTAGAATGTCAGCAGAGGGCCAAGAAAAGGTAGTTCAGTGTTCAGGATGAAAAGGTCATTGACCTGAAATGTTACCCTTGTTTCTCTCTCCACAGATGCTACCAGACTTGAGTATTTCCAGCACTTGGTGTTTTTATTTCAGTGTTCAGGACCCGAGTGGAAAGAAGACCAGGCGAGGAGGAAATAGGTCTCATTGAAAAGTTGTGCTTGGAGGGACAGCAAGGAATGAGGGCAATTGCAGAGTGATAAAAGGTTCACAGAATCACAGAATTGTTTCAGCGCAGAAGGAGGCCATTCGGCCCATCATCTCTCCAACAGCTCTCCGAAAGAGCAACTCACTCAGTTCCATTCCCCTGCCTTTTCCCCATAACCCTGCACATTCTTCCTTTTCATATAACTGTCTAATTCCCTTTTGAATGCTTCAATTGAACCTGCCTCCACCACACACGCAGGCAGCACATTCCAAATCTTAACCACTTGTTGTGTGAAAAAGTTTTTCCTCATGTCACTTTTGCTTCTCTTACCAAATACTTTAAATCTGTGCCCTCTCGTTCTCAATCCTCACACAGGTGGGAATAGTTTCTCTCTATCTACTCTGTCCAGACCCCTCATGATTTTGAATACCTCTATCAAATTACCTCTCAGCCTTCTCTTCTCCAAGGAAAACAGTCCTAACTTCTTCAATATATCGTCATAACTTCACCATTCTCGTGAAGCTTTTCTATACTCTCTCCAATGCCCTCACGTCTTTCCTGATGTATGGTGTCCAAAACTGGATGCAATACTCCAGCTGAGGCCGAAACTACTGTCATGTACAAGTTCAACATAACTTCCTTGCTCTTGTAATCTATGCTCGTATTAATAAAGCCCAGGATACTGTACACTTTATTAACCGCTCTCACAACCTGTCCTGCCACTTGCAATGACTTATGCCACTATACACCTAGGTCCCTCTGCTCCTGCACCCCCTTTAGAATTGTACACTTTATTCTAAATTGTCTCACCATGTTCTTCCTACCAAAATGAATCACTTCACATTTCTCTGCATTGAACTTCATCCGCCACCTGTCTGCCCATTCCACCAACTTGTCTATGTCCTTTTGACATTCTGCACTATCCTCCTCACAGTTCACAATGCTTCCAAGTTTCATATCATCTGCAAACTTTGAAATTGTGCCCTGTACACCAAGGTCTAGGTCATTAATATATGTCAGGAAAAGCAAGGGTCCCAACACTGATCCCTGGGGAACTCAACTACAAACCTCCCTCCAGCCAAAAAAACATCCATTAACCACTACTCTTTGTTTCCTGTCACTCAGCCAATTTCGTATCTGTGTTGCTACTGTCCCTTTTATTCCATGAGCTATAGGTTTGCTCACAAGTCTGTTGTGTGGCACTGTATCAAACTGTTAAGGGTACTATTTTCTGTCCAACTCATGCCATTATTTGTTGGCACCATTAACAGGGGAGAATCAAGAATGCAGATTTCAAAGCCCAAATTCTCAATGTGTACTTTCAACACATGAAGGGCTTGTGGCAGAAGTGCTACATTATACGTGCAAGCTATGTCTCAGTGGTGGCTTGAACACTTAATCTAGACTGACATTTCAGTCCAATATGAATGGAGTGCTGCACTGTCAGAGTTGCCGTGTTTTGGACAAGACTCCCATCTTTCCTCTCAGATGGACGTAAAAGGTCCCACAGCACTATTCAAAGAAGAGCTGGGCATTCTCCCTGGTGTCCCGATCATTATCTCATTGCTGTTTATTGGGTCCTTGCTGTGTGCAAATTTGCTGCCGTGCTTCCTGCATTACAACAGTAACTACACTTCAAAAATACTTCATTGACTGTAAAGCATTTTAGGATGTCCAGAGGTCACTTACTATATAAAAACAAGGTTCTTTCTTTCATATTCTGTTTCCAGCCAGCATTGTTGGATTATAGTCAGTAGTGGTGGAGTTTCTTCCTCTCCCTAGCTTAGGGCACAAAAGCTAGTTCTTTATTTCATACAACTTTACCCGACATCCTTGAACTGGGCTTCTCCGATGAATGCTAAAGGAAATTTATGGTTAAATATTCCATTTAATGACGTTATCTGGATTTCATCTTCTTTATGAACATCTCTTTGAACATTTCCAAAAATTGACAGACTTTAAGGCTCCAGTTAATGAATGCGTAAAGCTGACTCAATAGAATTTTTGTCATGCAAGGCTACAAAGCATCTTGATTCTTTCCCCAAACCTCTCTTGGCATTCAACTATGATGCAAAAACCCACAAATGCAAACACTTGGAAATGATGGCATTCACTCATTATCCTAGAAATGCCAGAGCTTAAAAAGCAACAAAAAAAAAAATCACATGGGTTCTGCAAAACTCCCTGCATTAGTTACACCTTTATTTACATTTTTATCTATGGTCATAGGACCAACTATTGGTGTACAAGAACTGAGTCATCCAAGATGGCCAGAAGGATTTAAACATGGTGGTCTACATGATGGTTCTTTCCCAAGAGGAGGACGTCCCTGGAAAGACTGGCATTTATTGCCCATCTGTAGTTGCCCTGAGAAGGTGTTGGTTTGCCGAGGCTTTCTTGAAGTGGTTGAATACACAAAGTAGCTTACTAAGCAACTTCGGAGGGCAGTTAAGAATCAAGCACATTGGCGTAGAGAGGCACATATAGGCCAGAGCCAGCAATGACAGCAGGTTTCATACCTTATAAGAGCATTAGTGAATCAGTTAGATTTGTACAACAATCTGACAACTTCATGGTGACTTGTATTCCCAGGTTTATTTAAAAACTCTGAGTTCAAATTCTCAAATGGTAGGATTTGAAATCATGGGGGGGAATTTTGTGCTCTTGCCTGTGGTGGGTTTGGTGGCGGGGAGAGCATAAAATTGGGCGGGATGGTGGCAGGGAGGGACCCCGCCACCTTCCCGCTTCTGCCAAAATTAAGTCTGGGGTGGGAAGGCCTGTCAATGGCCTTCCTGCCTCACTGCCAATTGAGGTCCTTAACTGTACAATTAATACCCAATTAAGTGCCTCATCCCACCGTCGCCATTAGCCTTGCGGCAGGCAGCCCTGTCACGGCGCAGGAACCATGACATGATAAACCATGCGGGCAGCTTGCCGATTCCCAAGGCGGAGGTCCCCTTGTTAAAAGGCACTTAGTGCCTAAACGATGGACCTGGTATCGGGAAGGGAGGTCCCACTGAGAGAGCACCCCTGCCCTTGCTAATGACCCCCCTCCACCCCTTTCCCCACATTCCCCACCCTGTGAGACCCCTCCTATCCTGACTTACTTGTGGCCTGGTTCCAGTGCCACTCTTGGGCCTCGGGTAGGTGCTCCACTGGTAGCAGCCACTGCCTCCGCAGTGGCGCTGTTCAGTGAAAGAGCTGCCAGCCTTTGATCCACAGAAAAGGCGACAGGGGTTCTTGGCATTGCTTTTTCTGGATGCAGAGACCCCTGTCGTCAGGATAAAGTCCTGGCCCATGTTCTCTGGATTATAACAAAAAAAATCACACACAAGTGCCTTATACCCCAAATTTTGCAGCAGGCATCTCAACACCTTATTATAACTTTCACAGCCAGTATATACTGGAAGTGGTTCAAGAGTTCACCTACCTAGGCTCAACTATCACCAGTAACCTGTCTCTCGATGCACAAATCAACAAGCGCATGGGAAAGGCGTCCACTGCTATGTCCAGACTGGCCAAGAGAGTGTGGGAAAATGGCGCACTGACACGGAACACAAAAGTCCGAGTGTATCAAGCCTGTGTCCTCAGTACCTTGCTCTATGGCAGCGAGGCCTGGACAACATATGTCAGCCAAGAGCGACGTCTCAATTCATTCCATCTTCGCTGCCTCCGGAGAATCCCTGGCATCAGGTGGCAGGACCGTATCTCCAACACAGAAGTCCTTGAGGCGGCCAACATCCCCAGCTTATACACACTACTGAGTCAGCGGCGCTTGAGATGGCTTGGCCATGTGAGCCGCATGGAAGATGGCAGGATCCCCAAGGACACATTGTACAGCGAGCTTGCCACTGGTATCAGACCTACCGGCCGTCCATCTCTCCACTTTAAAGACATCTGCAAACGCGACAAGAAGTCCTGTAACATTGATCACAAGTCGTGGGAGTCAGTTGCCAGCGATCGCCAGAGCTGGCGGGCAGCCATAAAGGCGGAGCTAAAGTGTGGCAAGTCGAAGAGACTTAGCAGTTGGCAGGAAAAAAGACAGAAGCGCAAGGGGAGAGCCAACTGTGTAACAGCCCCGACAATTTTATCTGCAGCACCTGTGGAAGAGTCTGTCACTCTAGTATTGGCCTTTATAGCCACTCCAGGCGCTGCTCCACAAACCACTGACCACCTCCAGGCGCTTACCCATTGTCTCTCGAGACAAGGAGGCCAAAGAGAACATATTTGCACAACCTGTCAACTAAATATGATTGGAATAAATTTACTTTGTTATTTGCTTTGAATCCTTCTCGCAGTAATTCAGTGTTAAAAACAGGATCTGCCAAATAACTTTTGTGTTACTAAGTTCTTCTGCAAACACTAAGCCTTACATGACTCGTCCCTCCCATTGTTACACATTTCTTTCCCTTGCCAAGAGGACAGAAAGGTGGCCTTTGCCAAAATAAGTTTTATAACAAATAATTGCAGTCAGTGATAGGCATGCTGTTCCACATAGTCGATTAATTACTGTAAATGACCCAATCTACAGTAAATAAACAACATCAGGATCTGTGGGAGTGTGGCCTATGAGTCTACTACCAACATAAAGGCTGCTTATTTCAGGAGCATAACTGCAGGCAATTTCTCCTCGGTCTCCCTGAACTGTAGATTCCTTGGCTGCATACAGTTTTGTTTGATATTCGGCCATGTGTAGGGCCTTGCAAAGTCCCGAACACTGAATAAATGCAATTTGTTTTTGTTGCAAACACTTGCCTATTGCAGCTAATAGCAACCTTAATCTAATCTAGGTGTCTAAAGTGATTAAAGGATTTAATATGGGTATGGAGACAAACTATTTCCTCTGGAGGGCAAATCCAGAATAAGGGGGCATAATCTTAAAATTAGAGCTAGACCATTTAGGATTGAAATCAGGAGCATTTTTTTCCCACACAAAAGATATTGAAAATCTGGAATACTCTTCCCAAAATGCTGCAGATGCTGGGTCAGTCAAGATTTTCAAGACTGAGATTGATAGATTTTAGGTAGAGAAGAAGATCAAGGGATATGGAGAAAAGGCAAATAAATGGATTTGACGTACAGATCAGCCATAATATACTAGAATACAGGCTCAAGGGGCTAATGTTTCATGAAATTGAGAAATTTTTAAATTACCGAACTTAAAACTATTTTATCATTTAAAACGTCTCACTTATAGGGCTGAATGTTATCAGCGTGCTGCGCACTGCGGCAGCCTTCTGACACAGAGGTGCTGCCACACAGCCCCCGTGATATTATGCACGGGAGTTGATTTAAATGGAGGGGGCAGAGCGGCCGTATCCCTGGCAACGGCGCAGGCACTGGTGCCATTTTTAAAGGGCTTCAAGCCCTTCAGGACATACTTAATTATTTAAAAGGTGACCGTGAGCTTTAAAACATTAATAAACCTTTAATGTAACCTTGAATCCCTATCCCACCCCCGACCTCCACAAAGTCATAAACATAAGTAGGCCTATCACCCCCCAAAAACACACTTTTGACAATTCGGAACTTTCCCCCCACCCATCTTCAGTATCTTTGACCCTCAACCCCTTCCCACCATCCCCACAACCAATAGGATTAGTTTTCCCTGCCCCGATAATTTTATTCCTCCCCCCTCCCCACCAGCGTCTCGCCTTGGAACACCAATGGCATTCCGAAGGCATGCAAGTCGCGCCTGGTTGGCTGTAAAATTGGCATGGGACAGCCACCGTCGGCAGGTAAGTTAATTTGAATTTTATTAATGCTCATTTAAATATTTTAATTAAGGCTCTGCCGCTTGGCGGTGGAGGGGGCCGCCGCCGCTAATAGCTGGTGGGGCCTTCTCGGTATCGTGGGTCGAGGTAGGCCGCTCCCACTAGCATTTTACAGGCCTCCCCGCCACAACCCACGGTGGCGAGGGGCTGATAAAATTCAGCTCATAATTGCATCTCCATTGTGGAAAAGCAACTGAAGCCAAATTAAAAAGGGAGCATGTTGCTCTTCCAAGACAAATAAAAATGACCCTGTATTATTAAAACATTTTAATACCAGTTGCTGAGGGGTATCGGGATGAACCACGATAACTGTCTCTTCATTCTTTACTCCCTCCTTGTGTGGAAGGGCCTGAATTCCACTTATAACTTTTCTGAGAGAACAGGCTACAGACCAGGTACACATGTTGTTAAGAGAGAGAGAGAGAAAGAGAGAGAGAGAGAGAGAGAGGAAGTAAAAGAAGAAAGGCTTGCATTTATATAGTCTCTTTCATGACTTCAGGATGTCCCAAAGTGCTTTACAGCCAATGGAGTATTTTTGAAGTGTAGCCACTTGAGTATTGCTGTCAAGGCTTTACATCAGGACAGACGCAAGAATGCCAAATTTCAGCACAGTGACTCCTGACAATGCAGAGTATGCGCAGAACAATTCCGGACATCATCAGTGCGTGCGAACATTGGCCAGCTTGCCATTATGAATATGCACACGTGCACACTGACATCACCGCGCAATCACCACCTCCATTCCCCCTAACAGTACCCTGCTCCCTCCCACCATCCCTGCTTCAATTGCCGCTTTCAATTTCCCGCTCCGACTACTCATCGCTTCATCCCGCCTCACCGTTTCCTCCCCTCGGCCGCTTGCTCCCAGCCTCACTGCTGCCTTCCCGCCTCGCTAATGCCTTCCTTCAGCCACTTGCTCCCACGCTCGCCGCTTCCCCCCTCGGCTGCTCGCTCCTGCCCTCGCCGTTTTCCACCTTGGCTGCTCGCTCCCCACCACGCCACCCAAAGAAGCAGCAGGTAGGGGGCGCAGAGAACGAGCTGCCGAAGTGGCAAGGAGGGGAGCGACTGGTTGAGGAGTGACACAGGAGCGAGTGGCCAAGGGGGCGGGGAGGGGGGAAGGGAAGCGGGGAGTGAGCAGCTGAGGGAACGCAGTGGCGAGGCGCGGGAGGGAGCAGTGAGCAGACGGTGCGGGAGGGAGCATGAAGACGAGCGTAATGGCAGGAGGGAGCCAGGTACTATTGGGGTGGGATGGAGGCGGCAATTGCGATCAGAGGGGATTTGGGTTTAATTTCTTCTTTGTGAAAAATTGAGCAAAGTTATTACTGGCAGCTGCCTGAGACATAGCTGACTGTGACGTTTCAATGGATGAGGCTGCATTTACGCAGGTGTCAGTACTGCATCACCTAGCGGTTGCGTTGTCAGCAAACTCAGCTAAATTTCAAAAGGGACCAACAATTTATACTGCATGAAAAAAGGGTGCTGATTGGTTGGCAAGTCAACTGTGATTGGTCGAGGCGTTGCCATGGAGAAAGCCTGGACAAACTCAGAAGACGTTCTGCCTACCACACAAATGAGTAATGTGGTATATGAATTTCAGTGCCGGTGCGATGCCAGGTATGTAGGCCATTGTCCCAACAACTGGCAGATCCCTTTGGCTGTTCGCAATAGGCAGAGAAACTAGCGTGTGCTTGCAAAACTCAACATGTCCAACATTAGATGTGATTCCACGATTGGACAGCACTTTCTGAACAATCTCAAGTGCGCTAAGAATTACACTAACAACCAATTAAAATTATCAGTCAGGCTTGCAGTGTGGCTCCCATACACGTACTAGAAGCTGCATATATTCATACACAGGGACCTGTCCTCTGCAGGCTAAAGGAACATGTCCAAGCTTTGTATCTTTTTTGAAGTAAACAAAAGCATGAGGGACGATAGTTCCCTGGTGTATTCTCCATGGCAATGCCTCGACCAGTGTCAACTTGCCAACCAATCAGCATCGTTTTCTCATTCAATATAAATTGCTGCTCCTTTGAAATTTGGCATTCTTGCATCTGTCCTGATGAGTTCAAGACGAAAAGCTTTGACAGCATGTCACTTTTTTTTCAGCAATATCCCCTGCTCTTCTTCAAAATAGTGCTGTGCGATCTTTTACATCCTCCTTAGAGGGTCACAACACCAAACCGCCCACTGCAGTTCACTAGCTTCATTTAAAAAAAAAAGTTATTTAATTAATTTGAAGAGTGCCAACAACTGCCACATCTATTGGCAGCAATGTGAATGCTAAAACATTGCTGGGTATTTAAGAAGTACTTGCCATAAGAAGTCACACATGAACAGGCTAAGTTGAATGACTTTACACATAACAAAAATGTTAATGTCAGCTAACCACCAATGCAAAAGCGAAATACTGTGAATGCCAGAAATACTCAGAAGGTCAGGCAGCATCTGTGGAGAGAGAAACAGAGCTAACGTTTCAGGTCTGTAATCTTTCATCAGAACTGGGAAAAGTTAGAAATGTAACAGATTTTGAGCAAGTGAAAGGGGGGAGGGTGGGAAGAAGAACAAAAGGTAAGTTCTGTGATAGGGTGGAGGGCAGGAGAGAGTAAATGACAAAAGATTATCTCACCACTAACTAGAATTACTCTAAATCAATCAGTCCACATTTCCTCACTAAACTGTTCAATGTCCATATTTTGCCTAAAATGATGTTAACTGATTATTTAATGGATAGTGTGCTGTTTAAACATACTGTCAGAAATCCAAGGTCTAAATTCAACAAGCAATACTCGACCCCCCCTGCTGAAACCACAAATGGAATCACGAGATGGTTTTATGTATATTATACTCCACATGATCATGTTTATGAAATGGCCACAAAAAAAAATCAGTTACTCCCTTGGCCATTCACAAGGATTTAAAAACTTCAAAGGAAGAAAAGAGAAACACAGGCAGATAAAATGTCAAATATATAATTACTGATTATAATACTCTAGATCAAAAAGGTATGTAAAGTACAGCATCATTGTGATCCCCTTAGGAGCCTGACAATCCAGACCACGTGCTCAGTCCTATTTATGTTTATATTCCTTGTTCGTTGGTCTCTGACTTTTGTGGACCTGGACATTTGAAAAGGGCTGTGCTGAGAAGAACTGCCTCACAGCTGGATAAAATCTGTTAGTACCTGCAACTTGAAAAAGATGCAAAAGAATGGGATCACCCCTGCATGTCCTCAAATTGAAGGCTAGCACCAAGACCAGGCTTACATGGAATCTGTGCTTTAGCCTCTGTATTGATTGAGCATTTCAATCAGGGGTGGAATAAAATTTGCAAATCCTATAAATTCCAAAGCTACAGTAACCAGAGGCAAGACCAGCATCTATGTCAATTGGAGCTGCTTCATGTCCCAGGCAACACAATGCTTATATGCTGATGTTGGGAATACACATGTTGTCACATTCAATAGGAAAGTGAAAATGGAGGTGGGGTTGGTCATTGGGGTGCTTCTAACTTCCATTTAAAAGAAGACTTTAGATCTCTGGTTTGCGGGAACATTGTGGAAAATTATTGAATGGTGAATCCGATGATCCAAATCAAAACCATTGATAAATCACCCAACTCAAGAGCCTCAATTATCATTCCTAGTGCCATTGCAAAGGATATCATGTTCTTTCATAAACTGAAATAGTTCTTGGCCGGTTTCGTCATCAAAGAATGTAATGACAGCAAACAGTTTTGTGTGATCCACATTCTTCTGAATTAATAGTGGAATATTACATATTGAACGTACCCTGCTGCTGCCATTATATACTTTGATGTTCATGGAAAAATTAGTATGGTTTACATTAGAAGAGTCTGCTACTTTAAATGGTTCCAGGAAGTCTACTAAAATTCCAGACTTGACGAGTGGGAAAACACTGTAAAGCTATGTGGCTTGGTGTCATATTTTGTTTTATAACGTCTCTGTGAAGCACCTTGGGACATTTTATGTTAAATATTATGCTCACCCAAGTACGATAAAAATTCTCTCACCAGGATATCTTTACTGCTTTTCTCCCTCAGTCTCTGCA
The DNA here is from genome assembly GCF_036365525.1 of Heterodontus francisci. NCBI lineage: Eukaryota > Metazoa > Chordata > Chondrichthyes > Heterodontiformes > Heterodontidae > Heterodontus > Heterodontus francisci. The sequence goes on from NC_090373.1 coordinate 170,907,024, forward strand.
CCAAGTGACTTCTCATCCTTGGTGATTTCAACCTCCGCCTCAACTCATTGTGCTCTCTCTCTCTCCTGAGTTCACTGGCCTCTTATCCTCCCTAAATCTCTCCCTCCATGTAAACTCCCCAGCCCACATTCATGGCCACTCCCTTGACCTTGCCATCTCACGAGGTCTTGCTAGACCCATTGTATCAATCACAGATAAGGCCATCACTGTTAATGTCCTTGTATCGCTCTCCACCCACATCTCCTTTCCACGCACCATCCTTCCATGCCTCAACCCTATTTCATTCTGTATGCGTCCCTGGAAAAAAATAACCATCAATTCACTTACAACTGCACTTTCAAAATCCCAACCGTCTAGCCTTTGGTCCTCTGTTCTCCACAGTATTTCTGCAGCTACTGATTTGCTCAACTGCACCCTCACCTCCACCTTTGGTGCCCTAGTCCCCAATAAAACCATTAGTGTCGCTCTCACCTGGCTATGCCCCCAGTACAGCCCTTGTCTCCACTCCCTCGAGTGCAAGAGTTGCAGACTTGAGAGGATATGGCGTACAACTGGTTTAGGCATCCACCATCAGATCTGGTTGGATCACTTAAAACAGTATTGGGTCCTGCTTTTATCTGCTAAAACTACTCTGTATTCCAGGATCATCCTGGAATGCAAAGATAATCCCTGGTTTATTTTCCCTACTGCAAACTGTCTTCTTAACCCCTCTCCCTGGTCTCCTCCAGCCTCACTTCCAACAATAATTGCGAGTTTTATGACCATGCTTCTATATTAGATTTCTTTTGTTTGAGGACTCATGTATTTTAGAATTATGGACATTGTTTTATATGGGAAAACTGAAAAGGATTCCATGGATGTTTTTTCACTGGGATCGCTGAAAGGACACAGAGGTCTTCTTTTGAAAACATTTATTGGAAGTCATCGTCTTCAGATAAATGCCCAGTAGCGGGTTTTTGACTTGGGGGAAGTGTTTATGGAGAAGTGACAGGTCAAGATTTATAGGGGTCAGGGGGCTTAACTTGAGATATTGTTTTTGGCTTTGGACAGTGTGTTGGGTGTGAACTGTTTTGAAGGCATTTGGAGAAAACCAGCCAAGAGAGCAGTCACCATCAGTACCCTCTTCCATCTCTTTGAGAACTTACTGAGAATCAAGTGTAAGAAATAGAGAAATTGATGCTGCATTCCTCCTGAAAGATCTCCCAGAAACCCCTGTTGCTACATTTCTCCTGGAAAGTCTGCCAAACTGATCTTCAATGTTACCTGAAAAGAACTGTTTTAGAAAAGATCCCAATGACAGCCGTCTATGCGTATTTGGGGCACCAAACCAAAAAAGGGACAACTGACATCTTTCCAAGTCTTCTCTTTTTTTCTTCAATAATTAGCACATATTTGGTCAAAGTATTCTTTTTTGTCTTTTTTTTGGTAACAGAGCACTACAGAGAAAACCTTTATTTTTCGGTTAACCTTGTGCATGTGTATGTGTGGGGCTAAGGTAAAAAGGGAACTTTCATATTTCATTTGTGGGTTAATGCTTTGCTTCACTACTTGTTTTATAATAATTTTGTTGTTTATTGAAGAAACCTGGTTGGTGTATTTTATTCTGGAATAAAGAGTTTATATCTGATTATCCAGTTAACGAGACAGTCGATCATTTAAATATATGTTGTGACCTGTGGAAAAGTGGAACTTGAAAAGACAGTGCACTCCTCCCACCTCAGTCGTAACACGAGGAGCTCATGAACTTCTTTTTCACTGTCTGTTCAGCTGCCTCTTCCATGTTCCTCCCTTCCACAAGTCCAAACTCCTCTAAAGCTCCCCCCACCAGCCCTAGCCCTGAACTCGCATCTTTCTCTGGTTTCGCTCCTATCTCCCCTAATGCCCTTTCTGAGCTCATCTTGTCCATGAGACCCACCTCCTGCTCCCGGGACCCTACTCCCACTAAACTGCTGACCACCCAACTTCCCCTCCTGGTGCTCATGTTAGCCAATATTGTTAACAGTTCTCTCTCTCCAGGTGTTGTCCCTCTCTCCTTTAAATCTGCGATCATCACTCCCTCCTCAAAAAAATAGCACTAACCCCACTGTCCTTGCAAACTACCGCCCCATCTCAAATCTCCCTTTCCTCTCCAAAGTCCTTGAACGTGTTGTCGCCTCCTAAATCCGTGCCCATCTTACCCAGAACTCCATGTTTGAATCCCTCCAATCAGGTTTCCACCCCTTCCACAGTGCTGAAACAGCTCTTATCAAAGTCACAAATGACATCCAATATGTCCAATATAAACTTACCCCCCTTGACCTTCTTGACCTGTCTGCAGCCTTTGACATGTTTCACCACACCATCCTCCTCTAGCTCCTCGCCACTGTTATCCAGCTGGGTGGAACTGCTCTCATCTGGTTCCATTCTTATCTATCTAATCGTAGACAGAGTATAACTTGCCATGGCTTCTCTTCCTGTTCCTGCAAAGTTACCTGTGGTGTTTCTCAAGGATCGACCTCGGCCCCCTCCTATTTCTCATCTACATGCTTGGCCCCTCGGCCACATCATCCGAAAGCACGGCGTTAGTTTTCACATGTATGCTGCAGACACCCAGCTCTACCTCACCACCATCTTCCTTGATTCCCCAACTTGTGTTAAATTATCAGACTGATTATCAGACATCCAGTATTGGATGAGCAGAAATATCCTCCAATTAAATATTGGGAAGGCTGAAGTCATTGTTTTTCAGTCCTCACTCCAAACTCTGTTCCCTAGCTATCGACTCCATTCCTCTCCCTGGCAACAGTCTGAGACTAAACCAGTCGGTTCACAACCTTGGTGTCTTATTTGACTCCGAAATAAGCTTCTGACTACATATTCGCACCATCGCTATTTCCACCTCTGAAACACTGCCCGACTTCACCCCTGTTTCCACTCATCTGCTGCTGAAATGAGCATTTATGCTTTTGTTACCTCTAGATTTGACTATTCAAATGCACTCCTGGCTGGTCTCACAGAGTCTACCCTCTGTAAACTTGAGCTCATCTAAAACTCTGCTGCCCTTTGTCTTCACTCACACCAAGTCCCATTCCCCTATCACCCCTGTGCTCACTGACCTACACTGGCTCCCAGTCAAGCAACATCTTGGTTTTAAAATTCTCATCCTTGTTTTCAAATCCCTCCATGGTCTCGGTCTTCCCTACCTCTGTAATCTCCGCCAGCCGACAAACCTCAGAGAAATCTGCACTCATCTAATCCTGGCCTCTTGAGCATCCCTGATTTTAAATCGCTCCACCATTTTAGTTGTCTAGTCGCTCAGCTTTGGAATTCCCTCCCTTGCTTTCCTCTTTGACCAAGCTTCTGGTCATCTGATTCAATATCTCCTTTTGTGGCTCAGTGTCATATTTTGTTTTAAAATGCTCCTGTAAAGCATCTTGGGACATTTTATTGCGTTAAAGGCACTATACAAATACAAGTTGTTGTTGGAAAGGTGCGATATAAATACAGGATGTTGGTCGAGCTGTACGAATTCATGAAAGATAACATTACTGATTAAAAATGACAAGTAAGGAGTAGTCAAAGTGTACAGAATGGAATAATGGAAGTTGTATAGCATTCATCATATGCCATAAGTGATTTATAATGTAGAACTTAAAAGTGACTTTGGGTCTCTTTATATACTATATAAGAAATGGATGCTTATTATAGAATCATAGCAAGTTTAAGGCAAAGACTTGGCCCATCGTGTCTGTGCCAGCCAAAAAACGATCCACCTATTCGAATCCCACCTTCCAGCATTTGGTCCATAGCCCTGCAGATTATGGCACTTGAGGTGCAGATCCAGAGTCCTTTTGAATGAGTTGTGGGTTTCTGCCTTAAATACCATTTCAGGCAGTGAGTTCCAGACCCCCACCACCCTCTGGGTCTCTGGGTGAAAACGTTTTTCCTCATCTCCCCTCTAATTTTTCTACCAATCACTTTAAATCTACTCACTGACTTCTCTGATAAGGTGAACAGACCCTTCATCCCCACTCTATCAGGCGCCTCAAAATTTTGTGCATTTCAATCAGATCTCCCCTCAGCCTTCTCTGTTCCAAGGAGAACAACCCCAGCCTATCCAATCTTTCCTCATAGCTGCATTTTTCCAGTCCTGTCAACATCATCGTAAATCTCCTCTGTATCCTCTCTAGTGCAATTACATCCTTTCTGTAATGAGGTGACCAGAACTGCACACAGTACTCAAGCTGTGGCCTAACCAATGAGTTATACAGTTCCAGCATAACCTCCCTGCTCTTATATTCTATACCTTGGCTAATAAAGGAAAGGATTCCATATGCCTTCCTAACCACCTTATCGACCTGTCCTGCTACCTTCAGGGATCTGTGGACATTGACTCCACTCACTGTTCAGTTATATCATGTGCACATTCCAGTTTTATATTTTGTTACAAACTTAATACATTTTTACCTTCAGTATTCAAAGATCAGATTCAAGGAAAAGCAATGCCAACGATACCCATGTGCACAGTTGAGGTGCATTTTACAGCATTTGTTCTGTTTTTCACATACACTAAGTTAGCTGAGAATGGTACACCATGAGAGCAGGGCAGGGAATTGGAAGCTTAACCAGTCCCATGTATCAACATAAAAGCAAAATACTGCGGATGCCGGAAATCTGAAACAAAAACAAGAAATGCTGGATTCACTCAGCAGGTCTGGCAGCATCTGTGGAAAGAGAAGCAGAGTTAACGTTTCGGGTCAGTGACCCCGAAGAAGGGTCACTGACCCGAAACGTTAACTCTGCTTCTCTTTCCACAGATGCTGCCAGACCTGCTGAGTGAATCCATGTATCAACATGTTCACTTTGAAATGCTAATTTGTATCAGAGCACAAGCACACCAAAACCACCTGAACGCTCTTGGCAAGCCACAGGAGTAGGTTGTTCTGTTACTAGGTCGGGAGACTGTCAACCATACAGAGATCAGGCCAATTACATTTATGATTGGAGTTGCAGCTCCAAGACCAACATCAGCAACTGACTGTATTATAAACAGTTGACAACTATATAGAAATACACAACTTGCATTTAGATACCACCTTTCACGTCACTGGGACGTCCCAAAGCTCTTCATGCTCAATGAAGTACTGTTGTAATATAGGCAAACTCAGCACTCAATTTGTGCACACAAACAGCAATGATATAAATGACCACATAAATTTTTAGTGGAACCTCCTCTTCCCTTCTTCAAATAGTCGTATGTGATCTTTTACATCTACCTGAGGGATAAAGGGGCCTCATTTTAATATCTCATCCGAGACACATCACATCACTCCTTCAGTATGACACCGAATCGTCGGCTTAGCTTATGTGCTGATGTCACTGTTGTGAGGCTTAAACCTAGGGCCTTCTGAGTCAAGAAGTGACAGTGCTATCACTGACCAAGGCTGACACCTATACAACTTTGAAAACACCTCAAAGCACTTCAAAGTGTGGGGTCAGACACAAATAGGAGTAATGCGGGAGGGTTAAAGGACAGAGGCTCAGTCAAAGAGACAGATCTAAAGGACATTTATAAATAACTGGTTAGGCTTCAGCTAGAGCATGTGTTCAATCTGGAGAACACATTTCAGGAAGGATGCCCAGGCCTTGGAAAGAAGATTAACCAGAATGATATCAAGCATGAGGGACTTCAGTTAAGTGCAGAGACTGGAGAAGCTGGGGTTGTTGCTTATGGAAATTAAGGGAAGATTTAAATAGAGATGTTCAAAATTATGAAGGGTTTTCATTGAGCAGATAGGGAGAAATAGTTTCCACTGGCATGTCAGTCAGTAACCAGAGGATACAAATTTAAGGTTAATTAGTAAAAGAACTAGAGACGGACATGAAGAGAAATGATTTTACATAGCGAGTTTTAATGATCTGGAATGGCCTGCCTGGAAGGATGGTGGCTGCAGATTCAATAGTAACATTCAAAAAGGAAATTAGTTATATACTTGAAACAGAAATATTTTTTACAGCTGAGGGGAAAGACAGGGGGAGTGGGACCAATTGGATAGCTCTATCATAGAGCCGGCACAGGCCTTAATGGGCCGAGTGGCCCACTTAAGTGATTCTATGATTCTAAGGCTTTTGAAGGCGAGGAGACATGCAGCAAGGTTTAAGGGCCAAACACCATAGTGTGAGACAGCTGAAAGCTCTGCCATTGATGGTATTGCCAGTGGGATGAGGTGGCGCAAAGTAGACCAGAATGGGAAGATCAAAAGACACAGAAATGACATAAGTTTGAGATCCAGCCAGTAATGTAAACTTACCTTTTGACAGTGGGAATTTGATGGAAAGTGATTGGGTTGGGGGTGGCGGGAGAGGGGAACACTAAGAACTGCTGTGGTCTGCATGGTGATGAGAAAAATGCTTACTGAACAGAGCAGGTACACGTACTCTCCTTACACTGGTCCAGCAGCACAGCATGTGTTTTGCTTAAGGTACTGCTGCCACAGAACAGCACCAGTAGTTTGGAGGCAAGTTGCTATGGTTATAACTGGCACAAACCACTGCTGCATGTCAGCTGGTCGCTGTCTAAAATGCTTTTCTGCAGCTTCTAAAAACTTCCAGTAAAGCAGGTCTGATCAGAAATTTTATGTTTCGTATATGATAGAGAGACTTGCATTTATAGAGCACCTTTCATGACCTCATGCTGTCCCAAAGCATTTTACAGCTAGCGAATGAAATGCCTTTGAAGTGTAGTCAGTATTGTAATGTAGAAAATGCACAGCAAGGTCCCACAAACATCAATATGATAATGAAAGAGTGCCAAGCCTGCTATACTTTCAGCACTCCACGAACTGCTTTGCCTGTGCTGGGATGAGGGAGCAGTACCACAGGAGATGCACGATGCCAGTATCACCCTCTATAAGAAGGGTGACCGCGGTGACTGCAACAACTTCCGTGGAATCTCACTGCTCAGCACAGTGGGGAATGTCTTCACTCGAGTCGCTTTAAACAGGCTCCAGAAGCTGGCTAAGCATGTCTACCCTGAGGCACAGTGTGGCTTTCAAGCAGAGAGATCCACCATTTACATGCTATTCTCCCTTCGCCAGCAACAGGAGAAATGCCGCGAACAACAGATGCCCCTCTACGTTGCTTTCATAGATCTCACCAAAGCCTTTGACCTCGTCAGCAGACGTGGTCTCTTCAGACTACTAGCAAAGATCGGATGTCCACCAAAGCTACTAAGTATCATCACCTCATTCCATGACAATATGAAAGTCACAATTCAGCATAGCGGCGCCTCATCAGACCCCTTTCCTATCCTGAGTGGCGTGAAACAGGGCTGTGTTCTCACACCTACACTGTTTGGGATCTTCTTCTCACTGCTGCTCTCACATGCATTCAAGTCTTCAGAAGAAGGAATTTTCCTCCACACAAGATCAGATGGCAGGTTGTTCAACCTTGCCCATCTAAGAGCGAAGACCACAGTACAGAAAGTCCTCATCAGGGAACTCCTCTTTGCTGACAATGCTGCATTAACATCTCACACTGAAGAGTGTCTGCAGAGACTCATCGACAGGATTGCGGCTGCCTGCAACGAATTTGGCCTAACCATCAGCCTCAAGAAAACGAACATCATGGGACAGGACGTCAGAAATGCTCCATCAATATCGGCGACCACGCTCTGGAAGTGGTTCAAGAGTTCACCTACCTAGGCTCAACTATCACCAGTAACCTGTCTCTCGATGCAGAAATCAACAAGCGCATGGGAAAGGCGTCCACTGCTATGTCCAGACTGGCCAAGAGAGTGTGGGAAAATGGCGCACTGACATGGAACACAAAAGTCCGAGTGTATCAAGCCTGTGTCCTCAGTACCTTGCTCTACAGCAGCGAGGCCTGGACAACGTATGCCAGCCAAGAGCGACGTCTCAATTCATTCCATCTTCGCTGCCTCTGGAGAATCCTTGGCATCAGGTGGCAGGACTATATCTCCAACACAGAAGTCCTTGAGGCGGCCAACATTCCCAACAAATACACCCTACTGAGGCAGTGGTGCTTGAGATGGCTTGGCCATGTGAGCCGCATGGAAGATGGCAGGATCCCCAAGGACACATTGTACAGCGAGCTCATCACTGGTATCAGACCCCCGGCCGTCCATGTCTCCGTTTTAAAGACGTCTGCAAACGCGACATGAAGTCCTGTGACATTGATCACAAGTCATGGGAGTCAGTTGCCAGTGATCGTCAGAGCTGATGGACAGCCATAAAGGCGGGGCTAAAGAGTGGCGAGTCGAAGAGACTTAGCAGTTGGCAGGAAAAAAGACAGACGAGCAAGGGGAGAGCCAATTGTGTAACAGCCCCGACAACCAATTTTATCTGCAGTACCTGTGGAAGAGTCTGTCACTCTAGAATTGGCCTTTATAGCCACTCCAGGTGCTGCTCCACAAACCACTGACCACCTCCAGGCGCTTACCCATTGTCTCTCGAGACTAGGAGGCCAAAGAAGAATAAGAATCTGTTTTAATCACATTGGCCAGGATGCCAGGAAGAACTCCCCTATACTTCTTCAGAACAGTGCCATGGTACCATTTACACCCATCTGAGAGGGAAAATAGGGCCTCGGTTTAACATCTTATTTTTTAAATCTGTACATCCGACTGTGCAGCACTCCCTCAGTATAACACTGAAGTGTCAGCCTAGATTTTGTACTCAAGTCCCTGGAGTGGTTGAAGCCACAACCTTCTGACTCAGAGGCGAGAGTGCTACAAACTGAGCCACAGCTAACACCACAAAAGAGAGAGTGCGCTACCAAATGAACCATCCCAATAATGCAAAGGTACACTGTTATAACATGGTGTGACTGGTCAGACAGGTTAGATTTTTTAAATACCCAACTCTGCAGGAGCGTAGATCAGGAGCACTGAAACAAAGACCAGGCTTGAGCAGAAACCTTAATTTAGACATCTTTTCAAAAAAAAACTCAATTTGTTTCAGTTGCTTAAATTTTTTGCTCACCAAGGCAAAAGGGCAGATTATTGGAATACCTTCCCACTTACAACACTCAGTATCTAGCATCAAGCAAGGCTTTCCCATTGCTGTCATTGACGTTTCCTGTTTGGTGAGCCTAACTATGCTGATTACCCACCAGAGGCCGCCAAACACCATCCGTCTGGTTGACTTTTCATCACCCTCTGGTGGAATTTTTAGCAACAACCGGAGTTCACAACCTCAGCAACATAGAATAGGTGCCTCAGTTCTTAGAATGCCTATCTTCTTCCAAGTCAGGGTTCATGTCATTATAATTAATATGTTATCTATAAACGGAAAACAGAATGGAGTGTTGCAAAAAAATAAATGAGGAAGTTCTACAGACTATCATACAGAAGTATTTTACTTCCTATTCTTTGCTTCTATTTCAAACCGAGCAGCTATAGAAATAATGAGCATGCTTGCAAAAATGCAGAACTCAGCATTTCTGAGCTCCCACTTCTTCAGCACCATTACATGGCAGATGTATAAAATTGCCTGAGCAATTCAGAGTCACTGTATCTGCATTTCATACTTTGCTCCTCTTGAATTTTAACCTTAACTTAAGAAATACTGATTGAATGCCCCGAGCTGCAGTCTGAGAAGTGATTTCCTTTTACAGAGTCTGGGCTAAATTGAAAAATAAGCAACCAGTTTGTTTACAATATTGTTCATTTTTGCATATTTAAAAAAAATGAGGCATGCTTTAGAACTACTAAAAAGTTAATTACATCCTGTATCAATTTCACTCCAACATCACACACTTATTGAAAATGGAAGCACCTGATTGGAAGGTTGAGATTTGCATATCCAACCAGTTTGTCAGAACTAGAGATACAATTCTCTGATTGGGTCCCTTTAATGTGAAACAGACATCCTCTGTCTTCTGGTTACAGGGTAGAATCCAATTCTCCTCTAGAATGTCAAAGGGATTTCTCACAGCAGCACTCAAGTCTGTCAGACAACAACTAACTCGGCAAGTGACTGGGTCTCAGGCCTCAGTCAGGTCACAAGGATGCGCAACACACGAGTGAGTAACTCCCTGGTTCCTCCCCATTCCCAACCTTCCGCCGCACACTCCCCTCCCTACCCTACCACACCCTCCCTCCCTCTTACTCTATCCAACTCCATCCTCTCTCTCCTCACCACCCATTCTTTCTCCCCCTACTATACATCCCCCAAATCCTCCCTTCTCCCACCCCATGCTCTCATCCCCTCCTTAACCTGTCCAACCCCCCCCCCCCCACCTCATGTTCCCCCTGAGCTGTCACCTGAAATTCCTCCATATGAATCACCCAGGCAAAGGGGGAGGATAAATGAATAACTCTACTTGGTTCATATTCTTTGCCTTGTAATACATTGTTCACATTGTTCACTAGATAAACACTTTGTTGGGGGGGGGGGGGTGGAAATGAACATATCTTCAGAATGGTTGGCACGGTGGGAGCAGGAAGGGTTGCAGGAATGTATAGTAGGGGGAGGAAGGGTGGGTAGTGAGGAGAGAGGATGGAGTTGGATAGGGAAAGGGGGAGAGAGGGAGGGTGTGGTGGGGTAGGGAGGGGAGGGTGTGGTGGAGGGTTGAGGATGGGGAGGAACCAGGGAGTTAATCATGCGTGTGTTGCACACCCTTGTGTCCTGACTGAGGCCTGAAACCCAGTCACTTGCCGAGTTGTTTGCCACTCACTTACTAGTTCTGTAGTGTTCATATCTCTTTTTAAACTATTGGTGATTTTTAAACATTTCACTAGTAAATTAAAAGATTTTTTTAAAACCTGCACTTGAAAAATTCCAGTAAGTTTGGGCTAGTGTGCTTTTGAACCCACATTTCACCTTCCAGTGCCAGTGTACAGAGTATCAACAGGTTGTATCACCGTGCCAACCATTCTGAAGATCTGTTCACACCCCTGCCCCATTCCCCGCCCCACCCCCCACAAAGTGTTTATCTACTGAACAATGTGAGGAATGTATTACAAGGCCAAGAATATGAACCAAGTAGAGTTATTCATTTATCCTCCCCTTTTGCCTGGATGATTCATACGGGGGAATTTCAGGTGACCGTAATGTCAGCTTCAAGCATATTCAGCTATGCACTAAACCTGCATTTATTTTCCTCCCCAAACTGAAATGGGTTTTAATCTTGTCTGTTACCTCTCCCAGGAGATCACAGGTCAGGTGTGAAGTACTGATGCTGAAGCCATTGCAGTTAGGTGTGGGGCAGGCTGAATGGACCAAAGGATTCTTTCCTGTCTCTACGTTTGTACTGTTCCCACAAACCTTTGAAAAGCATTGCGGACTGCAGCAACATGGAAAATGGCAAAATAAAAAAGAATCCGGCCCAGCATCCTTATGGCTCAAGTAAGATTTTGCACTAAGTTGCAGGTCATTTTCTGCCTTGCGCCTATATCTGGCTCAAAATTTCCCAGATTCATTTACTTGGGCCAGCATTTATTGCCCATTTCTAATTGCCCTTGGGAAGTTGGTGATGAGCAACTTTCTTGAACTGCTGCAGTCTGCTTGAAGGTGCCCCCACCGTACGGTTAGGTATAGAATTCAAGGATCTAGATCCAGCGATGATGAAGGAACAGCGGTATCAAAAGAACTCTCAAATCATACAGTCTGTTAGGAATAGATTGAGATCAGAAGGAATGTTGCAAATTTCTAAGTTCCATTTTTTAGCATCCTTTGTAATCACTATAAAAACAAACTGTGCTTGAGTCATAGGATGCACTTTCGGCAAAGGCTTTCAAACTGATACACCGGCAGAGTTGCTTCTGCTAGTATTTCCCAGTTACAGACATGCTTAAGCACTAAAGGTTTACATCTTTAAAGAGGAAATAATTTTGGGCCTACTTTCTCACACTATTAATTTCCATCTCCACCCATTCCCAGGCACGGATTAGATATCAGGTGCCACCCGATCAAGAAAACAAGGGACTGGTGTGTATTTAGCTGTTTTGAAGGTAAATGCCTGAGAATCCTTCCTGTATCCCTGTGCATCTTGGCATTGTGAAGGGCAGTCATATGTCAAATAGGTATTCTGCAAAGGACCCTTTAGGCTGGGTGGTTCAACCGGATTGAAAGTTTCCATAAATTACAGTCCTCCTCCCTTCAACAACATGCCTATCTTATTGCTGTCAACCGCATCAAATGTGCTTAAAACATTGTTTGTAGTTTTTTGTTTGCCAGCGATGCCCACATCCCAAGAATGAATTAAAAAAACAACAATGCACTGCTAATATTGCGGTCGCAAACAACTCATGAAGCCAAATCACTTAATACTCATCTAATGATGGCTATGCATTTTGAGAGTCATATGCAGTAGACCATAACATGAAATGGTATTTCACATCATCCTTCTCGGAGAATGCGGCCGATGAATGCAGCACTCCCATGGGTGAAACGCAATGCTTCACACCATAAACTGTGATGCTAAAACTATGAAAACAGCAATTTAACTGCAACAAACTTCAATAGTTACATCTTCCACTGTTGCCTATCACCTGTAAACTACTCTAATAATGTAATCTGAATCCTAGTTTCTTTACAATGCATTTCAGCAAGGTCCTTCCACAAAACAATTCAAATTTAAAATGTAATATTTTGTACCCTAATATAAAAAATGTAATACACCAAAGGAAACTGTCTCTTCTTAAAAAAAAAAGACATTCCCATAATGAATGGGGTTTCATGCATGTTGAATGGTTTTGCATGAGCTATTTTTAAGACATATTTTAAAACTTTATGAATGTAGCTCTGAAGGCAACCACTTCCTCTCCAAAATGAAAGCAGGGCAACTAGTTAGTTACCAGAGTTTACTGGAAAATGGAGATTAGTTTTAAAGAACAGACTTGGAGCTTTTTGGTTTTTTTTAAATAAAGATTTAAATAATAGTGCGTACATCTATTTGAAATGAATATAATTAGAGATTTTACTTTCCTGCACGTATAACTGCAGATTCTGATAGGTTCGTTTGTATTTAAACAGTACTAATCTAATGTGGGATCATATTACTCTCTTTACATGGTGGGCGGGACTGTTACTCAGGTGCAACATTCTGAAAACTGATACTAAAAACGGAACTGCGGATCGTTAGTAGTTAAAATGACCGTGTGCGAATGCACGATCCGTGTAGGATTATACAAGGTAATTCAGTAAGCTTAACCCTCATTCACGAAGACTTCTGGAAACCCCAGCATTGTGCACGCAGTGCCTGGGCATTATTGCAGGATTTCTCCATAGGATATAAAAGCCCTTCATTCAAAAAAACCCACCGCCAACTACATGCGCTGATTAAGCAGAACATTAACACAGCGGTGGTGTGGTGCACAGCAGACTTGTTTTAAAAGTTAAAAGCACAACATCAAATACATAAAACATAACAGAGGGTACAAACAGCCAAAGCAAATCTTCTGATCTTACATATGCAGAAGTGAATACCCCCAAACCCCTATCCCTGGCTCTTCCCATCATGCAAAATTAAGTGCCAGAGTTTTTTTTGTGTGTGTCACGGTCCATCAAGTTAGGGCAATGACCTTGTCTTGACAAAATGCCAATAAACACGATACATGTTGCAGTATTTACCGCTATACAACCTGTCAAAGATAATTGCACATAAGGAAGATAGTTTTGATCTTTTAAAAAATTCTTTCATGGGATGTGCCTGTCGCTGGCAAAACCAGCATTTGTTTCCCACCCTTGAGAATGTAACTGAGTGGTTTGCTAAGCCATTTCAGAGGGCAGTTAAAAGTCAACCACGTTGCCAGGTTAGGAGTTACATGTAGGCCAGACCAAGTAAGGATGGCAGATTTCCTTGCCTACAGGACATTAGTGAACCAGGTGGGTTTTTACAACTATCGACGATAGTAATAGTGCCACGAAACTGAGACTGGCTTTCAGTTCCAGTTTTTTTATTAATTGAGTTTTATTAATTAATTGAGTTCAAATTCCAGCAGCTGCTGTAGTGAAATTTCAACCCATGTCCTCCCCAGAGCATTAGCCTGGGCCTCCGGATTACCAGTCCAGTGACAGTACCACTACACCACCAGCTCCCCCACGTATCTAGCAAGAGCCAACAATCCTCCCGTTGTAACATTCAATTATTTCTTAACTACGCCCAGAGTTTCGTTCTTTATTGCTCCATCCCTAAGTAATATGGCTTAGTGGATGCCACTAAAAAAAAAGTCCAAGTTTTACTTTTGTTGTTTGTTCTTCTTGTACGGAATAGAGGTCATCAATGTTCTGGGACTTTGTTGATGTTTTAAAACACATGATTCCCTTTCACTGCAAGCATCTTGGCCAAATAAAAATCTGCACGTGGCACGCGGATAGATCCTAAATGTTGTCTCAATATTTATTAGGTTTCTTTCCTCCCAGAACTAAAAAAAAAAGTATTTAAAATACTGCGAAACAAACCTTAAAACGCATGTGTAGGAGAAGTTCTGCATCACATTCTGCAGAATCAATGGAATATTAAAGTAGTGAAATCCTATCAGAAAATGGGCTTAATATTGCTTAGTTACAAGGCACATCTTTTCATCCCTCCTCTCTACTGCACTACACACGGAACTGGAAGGACACTACAGGGCGGTAACAGATGATGTCACAAACTGTTTGAGTCAAGCTCCCGTTCCAAGGATGTCATCTGTGCTCAAGACTGGATTAACGGGTTTTACTCCCTTCCGAGTTAGTTATTTTGTTGCATGACCAGGGGAGCAGGGTATGAACGCGGGGCAGCTCTCCGCACTGTACCAGTTTAATTTGCCTAATCCTGGAGTAATGCCCAAGAACAGCGTGGGCTGACTTGCCTTCCATTTGTCCTTCCCCTCCATGGGGCTAAGTGCCCAATTTCTGCTTACCGTTTCCCAAGCACACTTCGCACAAAATGCACAGGTGTTAATGAAATGCATTACAGCTATCTGCAACCCGAGTGCAACCTGCAATTTCAGATGCAGCCTTCTAGTTTGAAAACCATTATATAATCACTGCATAGTTTCAGAACATCCACCTAACACAAAATCAGTTCAAATGTCAAATGATTGTGTTGTACTACGTGCCAGCAATGTGGTCTGAACTTTGTTTAAAAGTCTCTTAAGAAATGCACACAAGCTTCTCAGTCATGCAAGGAATGCAACCGAGGAATTACATAATGCAGTGCAATTTGTATATTTTAGGATTTGTAGTTTTAGCTGGAAACTTTAATCGCACGCAGTTTTTGCCTTGGCTGTGTTTTAGCAAAATAAAGTGAAATGCTTTTAGAGGAAGTTATTGGGTTTTTGCTTATAACTAAACTGATCTAAAAATAATGGATAAAATCAACAGGCTCAGATCAATTTTAAACTAGGGGAGCTATTTATACTAAGCATTTGTTTCAGATTTGCAAAGAAGAACCTCACTGGCGAAATTACCCTCTATTGCAAGATAACCAGAAAGATGTTGCGGGTCTTTAGCCTTAATTGACCCTGACCAATTAAATCGTGCTAGATTTTTAAATTCTTTGAATTTTTGTAAAAAAAAAAGTAACAGGAAGCTTTGTTACAACTTCAGTGCACTTACTTACCATACCACATACTTCCTCTATAGAAACTGTGAACCAGCAATGAAATTTCCCTCAGTAATGCGATTCAATGACTACAGATTAAATACCTGCATTAGGTTCTCACAGAAAATAGGGTGCTGATCATACTGTATGTGCAGATGGACAGACACGTGTAGAACATTATTTGCTAAAAATGGGACACAAAAACTAACATATATGCAGAATTTAAGTGAAATTAATAGTTAATTATTGAACCACCTACAATAATTGTGTGTTTTACATTGGTCGAAAAATATCAGTGCAAAATTATTGGCTACAGTTTAACGTAAATAGAACTGTTCGAAGCAAATAGTAGTACTGGAATATCTGGTCACTTACCATTGCAGGAACTTTTTCCTGCTTGTTTTCTGAACAGGCCAGTCCCCCTCAAATGACAGCTTGACTCCTGTCAACCTGCTTGCACAAATTTAAGGAATCCCTTTCTCACTTTCTTTCCCCCTCCCCTCTCTATCTCTCCCTCCCTTTCCAGAGATGTCCTTCTTCTGGTCCTTTGCATTACCGGACATGCCAGTCAGTTTTGTGTTGTATGTTGGTCTCTGAGCAGCGGTTGCCTGTACTCATTCACTCACTCACTCAGTCACAGGCTGCCTCTGCCCTTAGTGGTCACACCCCCTCCCGGCACGCGCTCCCCCTCACTCCTCCCGGGAGCGCGCGCTG
Source organism: Heterodontus francisci (assembly GCF_036365525.1). Lineage (NCBI taxonomy): Eukaryota > Metazoa > Chordata > Chondrichthyes > Heterodontiformes > Heterodontidae > Heterodontus > Heterodontus francisci. Next base: position 170,923,269 of record NC_090373.1, read on the forward strand.
TAGCCGAAATACCGTAAAGCTCCGAGTGCGAGAGCGGCTGGTGCAAGTTGCAGTCTCGTCTGGATAAAGAGACAGAATTGGGCAGACTGTTTATTCATTTAAGGTATGTGGACTGTGTGTAGTGCAGTCTATGCACCCCCACCCACACGCTTAAGATGAAAAGAATATTTTTTTTTGCATACCACCTATTCTAGTCTGTCTCTGTGGCAACTGGTGTGTCCACTTGAGGTACCTAATTTGCATAGCAGATAATGGTATTTAGAATTGGGATTTTAGATACTTGTTCATCCATTACTGTGCAGTGCAAATATTGTGTCAGAGCTAATAGTTGAGTCACTTACTAAACTGTGAGCTCCTTATAGTCCTTATCACATGCTATTGACTCGAGTCGTTTTAAACAGGCTCCAGAAGCTGGCTGAGCGTGTCTATCCTGAGGCACAGTGTGGCTTTCAAGCAGAGAGATCCACCATTGACATGCTGTTCTCCCTTCGCCAGCTACAGGAGAAATGCCGAGAACAACAGATGCCCCCCTACTTTGCTTTCATTGGTCTCACCAAAGCCTTTAACCTCGTCAGCAGATGTGATCTCTTCAGACTACTCGCAAAGATCGGATGTCCACCAAAGCTACGAAGTATCATCACCTCATTCCATGACAATATGAAAGGCACAATTCAGCATAGCGGCACCTCATCAGACCCCTTTCCTATCTTGAGTGGTGTGAAACAGGGCTGAGTTCTCGCACCTACACTGTTTGGGATCTTCTTCTCCCTGCTACTTTCCCGTGTGTTCAAGTCTTTAGAAGAAGGAATTTTCCTCCACACAAGATCAGATGGCAGGTTGTTTAACCTTGCCTGTCTTAGAGCGAAGACCAAAGTACGGAAAGTCCTCATCAGGGAACTCCTCTTTGCTGACGATGCTGCATTAACATCCCACACAGAAGAGTGTCTGCAGAGTCTCATCGACAGGTTTGCGGCTGCCTGCAACGAATTTGGCCTAATCATCAGCCTCAAGAAAATGAACATCATGGGACAGGACGTCAGAAATGCTCAATCCATCAATATCGGCGACCACGCTCTGAAAGTGGTTCAAGAGTTCACCTACCTAGGCTCAACTATCACCAGTAACCTGTCTCTCGATGCAGAAATCAACAAACGCATGGGAAAGGCATCTGCTGCTATGTCCAGACTGTCCAAGAGAGTGTGGGAAATGGCGTACTGACACGGAACACAAAAGTCCGAGTGTATCAAGCCTGTGTCCTCAGTACCTTGCTCTACGGCAGCGAGGCCTGGACAACGTATGTCAGCCAAGAGCGACGTCTCAATTAATTCCATCTTCGCTGCCTCCGGAGAACCCTTGGCATCAGGTGGCAGGACCGTATCTCCAACGCAGAAGTCCTCGAGGCAGCCAACATCCCCAGCATATACACCCTACTGAGCCAGCGGCGCTTGAGATGACTTGGCCATGTGAGCCACAAGGAAGATGGCAGGATCCCCAAGGACACATTGTACAGCGAGCTCATCACTGGTATTAGACCTGTCATCCATGTCTCCACTTTAAAGACGTCTGCAAACGCGACATGAAGTCCTGTGACATTGATCACAAGTCGTGGGAGTCAGTTGCCAGTGATCACCAGAGCTGGTGGACAGCCAAAAAGGCGGGGCTAAAGAGTGGCGAGTCGAAGAGACTTAGCAGTTGGCAGGAAAAAAGACAGAAGGGCAAGGGAGAGCCAACTGTGTAACAGTCCCAACAACCAATTTTATCTGCAGCACCCGTGGAAGAGTCTGTCACTCTAGAATTGGTCTTTATAAACACTCCAAGCGCTGCTTCACAAACCACTGACCACTTCCAGGCGCTTACCCATTGTCTCTCGAGACAAGGAGGCCAAAGAAGAAGAAGATTGACTTGGAAATCTGTATCCCAGTGAGAGCTTTTGGAGCGTCAGGCTCCTCATGAATGCTATGAATCTTACCAGTTTCCATCCTGTCAGCGTCCCCGATCATTCGTAAAATTCAAGGCATTCCCACCATCTACAAGGGCCGAAGTCAGGATTCTGATGGAATACACACCACTCACTTGGTTGTGTGGAGCTGCAACAACACTCAAGGAGCTTCACAAGTTCCAAGACAGAGCAGTTTGCTGCCTTGCCACCCCAGCCAATGGGTAAATATCCATCCACCTACACCACAACTAGCACACTTTAGCTGCAGAATATGCCTTCTACAGGATGCAATGCAGTATCTCACCAAGGTTACTTTGGCAGCACTTCTGAACCACACAACCTCTACCACAGAGAAGATCAAGGGCATGGGAACACCACCATCCCTCCAAAATACACACCATTCAACTTGAACATAGAAAAAAAAGGTGCAGGAGTAGGCCATTCGGCCCTTCGAGCCTGCTCTGCCAGTCATTATGATCTTGGCTGATCATCCAACTCAGTAACCTGTTCCCGCTTTCACCCCATGCCCTTTGATCTCTTTAGACCCAAGAGCTATATCTAATTCCTTTTTGAAAACATACAATGTTTTGGCCTCAACTGCTTTCTGTGATAGCGAATTCCACAGGATCACCACTCTCTGGGTGAAGAAATTTCTCCTCATCTCAGTCCTGAAAGGTTTACCCCGTATCCTTAGAATATGACCCCTGGTTCTGGACTCCCCACTAACGGGAACATCCTTCCTGCATCTACCCTGTCAAGTCTTGTTAGAATTTTATAGGTTTCTATGAGATCCCCCCTCACTCTTCTGAACTCCAGCGAATATAATCCCAACTGACTCAATCTCTCTGCATATGTCAGACCCGTCATCCCAGAAATCAGTCTGGTAAACCTTCGCTGCACTCCCTCTATAGCAAGAACATCCTTCCTCAGATACAAGACCAAAACTGCACACAATATTCCAGGTGTGGCCTCACCAAGGCCCTGTATAATTGCAGCAAGACATCCCTGCTCTGGTACTTGAATCCTCTCGCTATGAAGGCCAACATACCATTTGCCTTTTTTACCACCTGTTGGATCTGCATGCTTACCTTCAGCGACTTGTGTACGAGAACATCCAGGTCTCACAGCATATTCCCCTCTCTCAGTTTATAGCCATTCAGATAATAATCTGCCTTCCTGTTTTTGCTACCAAAATGGATAACCTCACATTTATCCACATTATATCATTGTTATCTAACAACTCAAATTCACTACCTAACTACTTTGGGAGTACCTTCAAAATCCTGAAACTCCCTATCCAACAGCACTGTTAGAGTATCTTGAGCACATGGACTGCAATAGTTCAAGAAGGAGGCTCACCACTGCCTTCCCAAGGGCAACTTAGGATGGGCAATAATGGCCTTGCTAATGACACCCATATCCTGAAAATGAATAAAATATGGTATTAGGATGGTTACATTGGCCTTTCCCTAACTAGAAAACTAAATAGTTGCAAACAAGATGGCCTCATACTTACACTTTACTGATTCGTCTACAGCGCTGCATCTTGAGCACTTAATTTGGTTCTGGTCACAGAAACACATGGGAAACATCTAAGCCTTGGAAGTGGTGGAGAGAAAGACCTTAAGGTTGATCCGATAGACTTATGTGGAACAGTTAGAAAAAATTTGGATTCTTCAGCTTGAAAGGAAACAAATGACAGTGGAGCTTTAGCGGTGGATAAAATATCAATCATTTCAAGTTAAACGGGGAATACAAGAGATGGGATAGCAGTACAAAATAGTAAAAAGCAGGTTTAGGACAGATGTCAGCAGACATTTACATTTGGAATGGTTTTCTGGGTGGGATAGTGAGACAAAAAGTCTGGAGTCATTCAAAAGACTGAGCTGTGGTGATGGGTAGTGGGAGGAATTTTAGGTTTCTATGGAAAGATGAGCCAGATACATTGACTGACTTCCCACATCTGGACTTTATGAAAGTTGGCAAAATGTGGCAGAACTAGTTCACATTACTTTTAAAATCTGAAGCTTTCTTTCAAAAACTCATGTAACTATTCTTTCAAAACCCCGGTAACTATTAATTTATTGTAAACCACATTTTACCAAGCATAGCCCACAACTTCAAAGGGGGTTTGCTTAATTTGACTTGTGACCATTTATTTAAGTTGACAATAGTCCCTGATGGTGGATATAAATAGGGGTTGGAAGCTCAGCTGTGCTCCAATAAAGCGTCGAGAATGATACAGCATTCGGCCCATCATGCCTGTGCTGGCTCTTTGGTAGAGCTGTCCAGTTAGTCCCACTGCTTTTCTCTATATCCTTGGCAATTTTTCCCTTTTGAAATCTACTATTGTATCTGTTTCCACCACCCTTTCACGTAGTGCGTTCCAGATCATAACAACTTGCTGCCTCTAGGAGGGCATCCTCAGCTTCTCCAATCTCTCCACATAACTGAAGCCCCTCATCCCTGGTACCATTCTATGTCCCCTTTGGCTTGAGAAAGTAGAGTGCTCCATTAAGATGCTTCAGGTCTTTTAGAGCTACAGCAGTATGCCATTTCCTCCCTCTTAAAGGGTGAGCTTCCAGTCCAAGGCACCACTCATACCTACAGCTATCTCACACTATGCAAATCATGCTGAGCTCACAGATTTGACTGCACTGATCACCTCAGGTGGCTGCCAATCCTGCACCACCCAATTCCCACCTGTTCAAAGCTTGCGTACAAAAATAGACTCCTTATTAAGTTAAAGATGCAATATAAATATAATTGTTTTTTACTACTACATTATTTATAATCAAACATTTAATCCAAATTTGTTGCTGTGGCAACTGGTCTGAATCAGGCCTTTTGCACATCTGTTAATAGCCTGTGGCATGGGTGCTGCGGATCAAATTTTCAGCCTGCTTAACCTACAGTTGTGAATCCCACTCCATTTAGCTATCCCAAGCTAGCACTCTGCTTAATCCAAGCCTGGGGGAAACATGACGTAGTGTGCAATCACATGATCATTGCAGGACAATATCTTTTTATGTTTTGTGTCAATTTTCCCAAATTTTCTGCCATTTTACATTCTTTTTCTGACTCCTCCATGCTCTTTCCCAACCATAGTACTAATGCTTGTATGAGAGGATGCACAAATGACGTCACAAATTCATTCATTCCCGGCACTAAAAGGTGCGAGAGAGACAATTGGTCCAATATTTTGTTCACTTGTCTCCCTATAGAAAATACAATACAAATGGTACTCCAAAAATATAAAATGGTGCAGAATAATATATGACAAACCTAGCAGCAAGAAGGACAAGGGCAGTAGATACATGAGAACACCACCACCTCCAAGTTCAACATTCCCTCTAATTTTCTTTGTTTTGTGCTGCTTGTTTACTGCACTATGCTGAACATTCAAGTGCACAGCTCCGCACACATTCACCTTAAAGGGAACATTGGTTGTGCATGGCCTGTTTATCTTACTGGTTGGTACATTCCTGATTGCTGAACAGCCACCCACTCATGCAACTTAGCGGGAACACTATCCAAGTTCCTCTCCACAATATCCCAACTTGGATGTACATCACTGTTCCTTCATTGTTACTGGAAGTCTCCACCTACACTATTGTGGGCACATCTTCATCACATGAGCTGCAGTGGTTCAAGAAAAAGGCTCACCTCCACATTCTCAAGGGCAATTAGGGATGGGTAATAAATGCGGATCTTGCTATAGATGGTCACATGCTGAGGATGAATTAATTTTTAAAAATTTTTTTAAAAATATTCTTTCAGGGGCATCACTGGCAAGGCCACACCTAATTGCCCTTGACAATTGAGTAGCTTACTAGGTCCTTTCAAAGGGAGTTAAGAGTCAACCACATTGCTGTGGGTCTGGAGTCACATGTAGGCCAGACCAGGTAAGAATGGCAGATTTCCTTCCCTAAAGGACACTCGTGAACCAGATGTTTTTTTCAACGAAAGTCGATGATAATTTCATGGCACTATTACTGAGACCAGCTTTCCATTCCAGATTTTTATTATGTAATTGAATTTAAATTCCACCAACTACCATGGTGGGATTTGATCCCCTGGTCCCAGGGCATTAGCCTGGGTCTCTATATTACTACCTCAATGAATATGCTAAGTGTAGCGTGCTTGGGACAAATAGGTTATTTTGGGCCTATGGTTCCCAAAGCTGTCCACCACGGGGGTTTCCTAATGTCATATTTGGGCTGTTACAGATTAATTGATTGCCATAATTAGTCAACGGCTTTGTTTTTGTTGTATTATAATGGTAGAAGGCAAACTAGATGTCTTTTCCATCTAGCAATTCCTATGTTCAAAAATGCCTTTGTGTTGCAAAAAGTAGGCATTTCATCTAAAATATTTCCTATATAAGGAAATTCAGTAAATGCATCTTGACATATTAGTAACAGAGGAACTCACTGGCTTGAAGTACAAGTTTCACTGGAATTGAGAGTTCATTTGAAAGATCATGGGCCATTTGTTCTCAGTAATTTTGAGGTTGTTTGACTGGTTTTGCCCAGACTCATTAGTTTGTGATGTAGGTAAACTTGTTAAGTAGACAAGATATCAAATGTGTATCTCGGAATGTAACCCAGAACATGTTACAATTATCAGTCCTCTATCATTAATAGAAAGTTAACAACATGAAACCTTCACATTGAAGCAACATTTAAAATCAGAGTCAGAAAGTGGGGGAAAATAGTTAAAATGGAAAGCAATCTCTGGCCAGCTCTAAGAAACTTTGCAGCCCACATTGCAGTCAGCAGTGATATCTATGCATTCCTTCATGCCCAAAATGGTTTTTCTTGAAATGAAAAACAGGAGAATATAATTTTCTCAGTAACAAACAACTCTCTAATGAAATTCCATTTGCTAAAATCACATGTTTCCAAGCCGCATATTATAGCAATTTTGTTAGACCAGTTGTGTAAAAAATGGAATTCCCCTGTTTTTCATTGGAAGAGTAAATTTAGACCCTAGTAGCGTTTAAGTATTGTAGAGAATTTGCAAATTGAAAAGTAGTGTTCTGACACCAAGTACCCAAAATTTCTGAGCCAGGACTTGAGCCAGCTGGAGGAGTGTGTGGGGTGTGGTCGTGGGGTGTGGGGACGTCTGATTTCGAGCAGGACCAACTTCCACTTGGTCTTCATCTTTTTATTCTGACAATGGGAAATTACATGCTGGCTTCAGAGCAGGAGGTGGAATTGCACCTGCCAGTCTTGCATCCCTGCATCATGTAGATATAATTGAAACAATTGAGCAGAAGTTTGCCCTCAGTGCCAATGCTTTAGCAGCAAGTTTGACATCTGCTCCTCTTAATTCTCTGACTGTCATCAGCAGAAATGGCCCACACCACCCCCGCGCCACCCCCCACCCAACACAGCAGCAAGGTGCTGTTCTGATAGTCCTGCTCCTTCCCACCCCACGCAGAGAAAGGCCCAAAGAACTCTGTAAATAGCACAGATACCCATCCACACCCGTTATGCAAGTGACCCGGAAGTAGAGTAGGCCTCTTGGAATTTGAGGCCTTGAGTATCTGAACCTGAAGTTCCTTTTATACTGAGCAGGATTACAGTTAACAGCAGTACCTGTTAGAAGATGGAAATGGATAATCCCAAACTATCTGATTTTAAAATACATCTATGTGTAAACTGACGTTTGCCAAGTGTCAAATAAAATAGACTCAATGTTAGGAGATTTCCGTGGGTCTAACTTCCTCCATGTATTAGTGCTTTCACTTAAAATTCTTTTATGCGCTATTTTAATTCAGTGCATTAAAGTAACATGCCCCTCCCTTCCTAGTCCAAGGTCAAATGCAGCTCCCCTTCCGCCACCTCAATTCAAATGAGCCAAGTCAGCCCAGATCAGGAAACAGACCTTGGGCCTACTTGGCCTGCATGGCTCAATTCTGCATGGGACAGTTCACTTGCACACAGAACTGTATTTTAACATGTTTCGAATAAGCGGAGTCAATGATAGAGTTACTCTGGTGGGGGGGGGAGTGGAATTTAGTGCCAGCAGATTAAATGTTTGGAGAACCATTGAGAGCAGTTATTCCTATCCTATAGAGTTAAAAAGTGTCCAACCTGTCAAACAGCAACCTTGCGACACTAAAGTGTGAAAAGGTTTATGTTTATATGCATTTGATGCTTATTGCACAGTATAGATTGGTCCCTTTGATAAAGTTACTATCATGCAGGCCCCCACCTGCCAAGAATGAGGCACATTAATTTCGCCACATGGACATTAAAGTTCAAATTGTTGCTGGGAAGAAGAGAAGGCCTGTTACAAGGAATTGCCAGGCCCTTTGCCGGAAAGACATTTAATCATATTAGCAGACAGTGTTCAAACAAAGGAGCTATCCTTTATACAATGCACAGAACAGACCCGGTCAAACCAGTCGGTCACGTGACCACCCTGCTGGCCAACTTCGGGAGGTTTAAGTTGTAGAGACAGCTTTTGAACTTGGAGAAAGTCTGTTTGCTCCTGGACTGAGAAGATCTCTCTCCTGTCTGCTCCCACCTCTTTCTCATAAGCCTCTGAATCCACTAAAGACACATGAATCCCAAGAGAGATAAGTCTCCTACAGTGCACAAGGTTTAAGAAGAATACTGGGCCCCAATGAAAAGCAAGATCTACCTACAATCAAGGACTCTACAGTGAGCTCGAAGAACCATAACAACAACTTTTCAGATATTGCCTCATATCTTTCCATTTTATTTTTTTCTGCTCTTTTCTGTCTCAATTTGTCTGTGTATTGTGTATGCATGCTAGCATGGGGCAAGGCGTATATCCATAGGCATTAACCGAATTAGAGTTTAAGTTTAATAATTGTCAACTTTTCTTCTTTAAACCTGAGAAAGTCTGTTTGTACTGGTTTCTTTGCCTTATAATTGGAAAGCGGTGAACAAGGATTCACCAAGGGGGTGGGAAAAACGTGGTGTGTTTAAAATTAAACCCTGTTACAGTAAGACCAGGTGAAGGCTGAAAGGGAACCCTAGACCTCTTTCTCACCTGTTTCTAACAGTTACTTTTTAGTTTATATTCACATCATAATGTGTTAACCAAACATCTGGTGGACGATTGGTGTTCCATATTGGTATTGCAATGCACAGTCAACCATGGAAGGGGGAAGTTAAGAGTACACCTCTTAAAGCTGTCTAAAATAGTAAACACTATGGAAAGAACATTTCAAGCTAAACCATGACTGTAGAATAAGAGCATACAAACTAGTGAAGGGCAAAATTAACATTGACATCAGGGAGGTCTTCAGACAGAGGGCGTCATTTTGATTTTGTGCAATAGTGTAAAAGAAATTGAATCAAAAATGAGGAGAAATGAGCTTCAATGTTTCACTATAACCTGCTTTACAATGTCGCACAAAGGCAAAATTATCCCAAGAGAGTGATTAATACATGGAAGATCTTCTGGGTAGAGTCGCGATCGTGAAAACTACAGAATTATTTAAGAAACAGTTGGATGCCACAATGGAGGAGAGTGTAGGTTATTTCTGGATAGATGAGCTAGGATGGGCTGAATGGCCTTCCTCAATCGTACCTATCCCATGATCCCATGTCATTGTCTAAACTTGCCACTTCAATAATCATAGAATCATACAGCACAGAAGGAGGCAATTTGGCCCATCATGTTTCACTCCACTATTTTTTTCCCCATTTTCATTTTTAAGTATAACTCTCAAGTCAAGTTCCTGATCTTAATCACATTGCCAAAGGAAAGACAGAAAGTTAACATGCAGGTACAGCAAGCAATTAGGAAGGCAAATGATGTTAGATTTTATTACAGAGGGTTTGGAGTACAAGAGTAAAGAATTCTTGCTACAATCATATAAGGCCTTGGTGAGACCACACCTTGAGTACTGTGTACAGTTTTGGTAAGGGTGGATATACTTGTCTTAGAGGGAGTGCTGCCTAGGTTCACCAAACTGGTTCTTGGGATAAGGGGATTGACTTAGAGGAGAGATTGAGTAGACCAGGCTTATATTTCCTAGAATTTAGAAGAATGAGGGGTGATCTGCACAGTGGCGCAGTGGTTAGCACTGCAGCCTCACAGCTCCAGGGACCCGGGTTCGATTCTGGGTACTGCCTGTGCAGAGTTTGCAAGTTCTCCCTGTGTCTGTGTGGGTTTTCACTGGGTGCTCTGGTTTCCTCCCACATCCAAAGACTTGCAGGTGATAGGTAAATTGGCTGTTGTAAATTGCCCCTAGTGTAGGGAGGTGATAGGGAATATGGGATTACTGTAGGGTTAGAGTAAATGGGTGGTTGTTGGTCGGCACAGACTCGGTGGGCCGAAGGGCCTGTTTCAGTGCTGTATCTCTAAAATAAAATAAAAAAATCTCAACGAAATATATAAATTTAAGAGGCTTGACAGGGTACATGCTGGGAGGAGGTTTCCCCAGGCTGACAAATCTAGAATTAGGGGGTCACAATCTCAGAATAAGGGATCAGCCATTTAGGACTGAGATGGAGGCTAAATTTCTTCACTCAAAGGGTTGTGAATCTTTGGAATTTTCTACCCCAGAGGGCTGTAGATGCTCAGTTATTGAGTATATTCAAGACAGGGATCAATAGATTTTTGGATGCTAAGGGAATCAATGGACATAGTGCTTGAAGGTACAGTTGATGTAGAAGATCAGCCATGAATGGTGGAGCAGGCTCGAAGGACCAAATGACTTACTCCTACTCTTATTTCTTGTGCTATTATAGTAAGATACTCCCCATCAGGTTGAAAAGGAATCTAGGTGGGAAGTCACCCTGGGCTACATTCACAAACCAAGTGGTTACCAATCTTCTCTCACAGGCAGGAAATGATGCACAGTTTGAAGGAATCTTACTGGTTGCAGTAGTGTAATGGTTTTGTTACTGGACTACTAATCCAGGGAATTTGATTTCATAATCCCACCATGGTAGTTTGAGAATTTGAATTCAGTTTCAGTAAAAAAAAATCTGTAGATTAAAAAGTTAGCATCTGTGCATAGGGCTAATGGTACTGGGCAATAAATAAATGAGGAAAGGAGATAAATGGAAAAGTGGATTTAAAAAGGGTAAGCTATTTATTAATGATGTAAGGCGGCACAGTGGCGCAGTGGTTAGCGCTGCAGCCTCACAGCTCCAGCGACCCGGGTTCAATTCTGGGTACTGCCTGTGTGGAGTTTGTAAGTTCTTCCTGTGACTGTGTGGGTTTTCGCCGGGTGCTCCAGTTTCCTCCCAAAGACTTGCAGGTTGATAGGTAAATTGGCCATTATAAATTGCCCCTAGTATAGGTGGGGATGTGGTAGGAATGTAGGATTAGTATTAATGGGTGGTTGATGGTTGGCACAGGCTCGGTGGGTCAAAGGGCCTGTTTCAGTGCTGTATCATAAAATAAAGACTTCCTTTATCGATCAAATCTGTTCCAAAAGAACCATTTTGCTAGAAATAGTAGGCAGAAGAAACCTACCCAGAACCTGCTAGAAGTAAATGGTAGTTCTGTTGGCCTCGGGAAGGGACAGGTGAAATGGTAAAGGTTAAGTAGCCAAAATAACTACCCTATCTTTACTCAGAGGTTGATGGACCAGCTGTGTGTCTCCAGCATTTGCTGTTTTCATTTCAGACTCACAGCGTCTGCAGTTTTTAAAAAATCTTCTTGAAAATCTCTCCCCAAATATATTTCATGTTAAACAACAGCATTAACAACTTGCAGTTATAATGGCACCTTTAACATATTAAAACATACCAAAGTGCTTCACAGAAGCAATTATCAAATGAAATTTGACACCGAGTCACAAAAGAAGATGTTAGGACTGCTGACCAAAACCGAGTCAAATAGCTAGGTTTTCAGAGGCTTCTTAAAGGAGGATTGAGAGTCAGCGAAGTTTAGGGAGGGAATACCTAATCACACCTAATCTCAACCCATGTGCAAGATTGAAAATGTAACAATTTATATGCATATATATATATATATATATAATTGACTTACACTTCCAGCATTTGATTAGTTTAGAAACAAACAAATAATTAATTAGTAACCCATTATGTGGTAGTCTTAATATTTAAAAATGTTATTAGTGCTTATCAAGGTAGGAATATTAGTGCAATACATGGAATACTTTAACATTTTTAACACCCATTGTCAACATCAAGCAATATATGGTCGATATAAAATTGTTGGATACTGAGTGAATCCTCCTCTAAACCTATGGAATGCTTTCATACAGAGGACCAACCCCATTGCACTTCCATGAATTTTTGCCAATCAGTCTCCAAAGGACTGAGCTCAAGGAAATGTTGCCACCCACTTACTGTTTTCAGTGGGGGGGTTTTTAGCGGCAGTTGATTTTTTAACATTATGACCATGCCCTCATATCTCTCTAATTGAATTAAACATAACAATGACTTAGCACACAGGACAAACAAGCTAATTAAACAATTAAAATAAGTCAAGGTGCCATCTTTTGAGTGTGTGCCAAACATCAGGGGCAGTGCTTAACATGCAGTACCCTACTACATTAGAGAAATGTTTCATCGCAAGTTTGCTTTGTGTATTCCATTATATATGAAACTGTTGTGAATTATAGAACTATTGGGATTCATCATCATTTTACTGTGATTTAATCACAGAAGGTTCTTAGGATTTGTAAGTGTGGGAAATATTCAAATTACTTGCAGCTGATACATGAGTCATATGTGGAATCAAATTGTACTAAAAGAATGGAGGCTAAATGTGAACAGAACAAGGATGTTTACTGTCCCTTGTCCAGATGGTCAGATAACAGTGAATTCTCAGGGTTCATTTATCAACAAGATACACATTTCCAAATGCCATAAGTGCATGTTCAGAAAACTTACACAGATGATGTTAATGGCTTGACTACAAATATTTTAGAGACATTTTAGAGAATTTTTAATCATATATGGAGAATAACCTTTTGTTAAGACACCAAACCTCAGATTTGTAAGAGGATTCTCTTGCCTGCTCGTGAGTTCGGATGAAGTATTTCTAAGTTGCAGCTTTTTGATGTATGTGGGTTTCACCCCTCCCTATTTCTGTAAGCTCCTCCACCCCAGCACACCTCCGAGATCTCTGTGCTCCAATTATTCCAATTATGGCCTCTTGTACATACCTGATTTTAATCGCTTCACCATTGGTGGACGTACCTTCAGCTGCTTAGGTGCTAAGCTCTGGAATTCCCTCCCTAAACCTCTCTGCCTCTCCACCTCTCTCTCCTTTAAGACAGTCCTTAAAACTATATTTGCAGTGCACTGCCTTCCCACACCAACTGGAAAACAAATAGGCTTCATTACCCGATCGGACCATTACTGACTTTCTGTCAATCATGTCCCATATTTTTATAACTAATAAACAAAAATGATCCAAAATTTTTTTCAAATGCAATGACCTTTGACAATGCCAAGCTGCAAGTTTCCAGCCTGTTTTCTCCTTGTGCAGATGTAACATTTTCAAGATTGGTGTTCCTCTTCTAGTTTGCAGTGCTTTGGTGCCAAAGTAATGTGACTGGAAAAGAAACTTCTTTTCACCTCTAGTTCAGCATACCATTGTTATCAGACTTGTAGGTGTAGACACCCTTTAAAAAGTCCTCCTTCAAAGCTAGCAAAATCCAATGTGGCATGTACTACGAGTTCTTACAGTGTTTTGGGATTAACATCGTGAAATGTCATGCAGGAGTTCCTCAGGGTAGTGAGCTAGTCCCAATCATCTTCAGCTGCTTCATCAATGACCTTTCCTCTATCATAAGATCAGAAATGGGGATGTTCGCTGATGATTGCACAATGTTCACCACCATTCACAACTCCTCAGATACTGAAGCAGTCCGTGCCCGTGTGCAGCAAGACTTGGACAGCCTTCAGGCTTGGGCTGATAAGTGGCAAATAACATTTGCTGCACAAGTGCCAGACAATGACCATCTCCAACAAGAGAATACCCTAACCATCTGCCCTTGACTTTCAATGGCATTACAATCACTGAATTCCCCCACTATCAACGTCCTGGGGGTCACCATTGACCAGGAATTTAACTGAACCAGCCACGTAAATGCTGTGGCTATAAGAGCAGGTCAGAGGCTGGGAGTTCTGCAGCAAGTACTCACCTCCTGATTCCCCAAAGCCTGTCCACCATCTTCAAGGCACATGTCAGGAGTGTGTTGGAATATACTCCACTTGTCTGGATGAGGGCAACTCAAGAAGCTCGACACCATCCAGGACAAAGCAGCCCACTTGATTGGCACCCCATCAAACACCTTAAACATTCACTCCCTGCAACTCAAAAATACTTCATCCGAGCTCACGAGCAGGCAAGAGAATCCTCTTACAAATCTGAGGTTTGGTGTCTTAACAAAAGGTTATTCTCCATATATGATTAAAAATTCTCTAAAATGTCTCTAAAATATTTGTAGTCAAGCCATTAACATCATCTGTGTAAGTTTTCTGAACATGCACTTATGGCATTTGGAAATGTGTATCTTGTTGATAAATGAACCCTGAGAATACAAGCGTACAGTGGCAGCAGTGTGTATCATCTACAAGATGCATTGCACAACTCACCAAGGCTCCTTCAACAACACCTTCCAAACCCTCAGCCTCTACCATCTAGAGGAACAAGGGCAGCAGACACAGGGGAACAACACCACATTCCCCTCCAAGTCACACACCATCCTGACTTGAAACTATATCGCTGTTCCTTCACTGTCGTTGGGTCAAAGTCCTGGAACTCCATTCCTAACAGCACTGTGGGTGTACCTGCACCACATGGACTTCAGCGGTTCAGGAAGGCAGCTCACCACCACCTTCTCAAGGGCAATAAGGGATGGGCAATAAATGCTGGCATAGCCAGTGATGCTCACATCCCAAGAATAAGTGAAAAAAATTGTTTCCAGAAGCTCCCAGTGAATAGGTCAATTTTCTTCACACCCAGGTGATGAGACTGAAGAGACATGAGAGGTAAGGACATGAGTCATGCCTCTATCATTCCTACAGGAAAGGTATGGGGAAAAGTACCTTCACTTACCTTGGCTGACCTTGTGAGATCATTGAACCTATACATAGAAATACATAGCAATTACAACACAACAGGCCATCAACCTCCATGCAAGCAAATAGTCCTAATCACATTTACCCACCCTGTTCCCAAGCAGCATTTGCTCAGCAATAACCTGCTCACTGCTACTCAGTTTGGGTTCTGCCAGGGCCATTCAGCTCCTGACCTCATTACAGCCTTGGCCCAAAAGAGCTCAATTTCAGAGGTGAGGTGAGAGTGACTGCCCTTGACATCAAGGCAGCATTTAACCGAGTGTGGCATCAAGGAGCCCTAGCAAAACTGGAGTCAATGGAAATTGGGGGAAAACTCTCCGCTGGTTGGAGTCATACCTAGCACAAAGGAAGGTGGTTGTGGTTGTTGGAGGTCAATCATCTCAGTCTGAGGACATCACTGCAGGAGTTCCTCAGGATAGTGTCCTAGGCCTAACCATCTTCAGCTACTTCATCAATGACTACCCTCCATCATAAGGTCAGAGGTGGGGATGTTTTCTGATGATTGCACAATGTTCAGCACCATTCGCGACTCCTCAGATACTGAAGCAGTCCATTTCCATATGCATCAAGACCTGGACAACATCTAGGCTGGGCTGATAAATGGCAAGTGCCAGTCAATGACCATCTCCAACAAAAGAGAATCTAACCATTTCCCCTTGACTTTCAATGGCATTACCATCGCTGAATCCTCCACTATCAACATCCTGGGGGTCACCATTGACCAGAAAATGAACTGGACCAGCCACATAAATGCTGTGGGTACAAGAGCAGGTCAGAGGCTGGGAATTCTGCGGCGAGTAACTCACCACCTGACTCCCCAAATCCTGTCCACCATCCACAAGGCACAAGTCAGGAGTGTGATTGGATACTCTCCACTTGCTTGGATGGGGGAAGCTCCAACAACACTAAAGAAGCTCGATAGCATCCAGGACAAAGCAGCCCGCTTGATTGGCACCCCAACCACCACCTTTATCATTTACTCTTCCCACCACCGATGCACAGTGGCAGCAGTGTGTACCATCGACAAGATGCACTGCAGCAACTCACCAGGGCTCCTTTGACAGCACCTCTCAAACCCGTGACTTCTACCACCTAGAAGAACAAGAGCAACAAATGCATGGGAACACCATCACCTGCAAATTCCCCTCCAAGCCACACACCATCCTGACTTGGAACTATACCACTGGTCCTTCACTGTCGCTGGGTCAAAATCCTGGAATTCCCTTCCTAACAGCACTGTTGGTGTACCTACACCACATGGACTGCAGCGGTTCAAGAAGACAGCTCACCACCACCTTCTCAAAGGCAATTAGGGATGGGCAATAAATGCTGGTGTAGCCCACATTCCTCGAATGAATAAAATAAAACGTTCAATCCCCTTTCCTTCATTCATGTCCAGTCTAATCCTAAATGTTCGTGTAGTTTCTTCCTTGATCATGATACCTAGAAGAAAATTCCCCATCCTTACATCTCACTGTATAAAACAATTTCTCCTGTCCTTTGTTTTCAATCTCTTACTTAATCTTGTGGCAACTATGGCTCAGTGGTAGCACTCTCACCTCTGACCCACAAGGTTTTGGGTTTGAGTCCCAGTCCAGGGCTTGAGCACAAAAAACAAAGCTGTCACTGCAGTGCGCTGTCAGAAGTGCAGTCTTTTGGATGAGATGTTAAACTGAGGCCCTGTCTGCTCTCTCAGGTCAATGTAAATGTGAATGGCACTATTTTGAAGACGAACAGGGGAATTATTCCTTGTTGTTCTGGCCAATGTTTACCCCTCAATCACCATCATAAAAACTATCTGATCATTATCATATTGCTGTTCGTGGGAGGTCACTGTGTGAAAATTCGTTGCTGCGTTTCCTGCTTTACAACAGTGACTACACTTCAAAAGTTCTTTTATTGGCTGCAAAACACTTTCAGATCTCTGGTGGTCATGAAAAATGCAAGTCTTTCTTGTATCTATGGCCCTTCTTTCTTCACCCCCTCAACTACTGGAAATAGTTTGTTCCTATCCTACCCTATTCCGGGTTCAAGTCCCACTCCAGGGCTTCAGCACATAAATCAAGGCTGACACTCCAGTGCAGTACTGAGGGAGTGCTGCACTGCTGTCTTTCAGATGAGACATTAAACCGAGGCCCCATCTGCTTGCTCCCATAGCACTATTTAGAAGAAGAGCAGGGGAGTTATCCCTGGTGTCCTGGCCAATATTTATCCCTCAATCAACATCACTAAAACAGATTTATCTGGTCATTATCACATTGTTATTTGTGGGAGTTTGCTGTACGTAAATTGGCTGCTGCGTTTCCTGCATTACAACAGTGACAGTACAAGAAAGCCTGTCCACCATCTACAAAGCACAAGTCAGGAGTGTGATGGAATATGATGAGTGCAGCTCCAACAACACTCCTTCAATGTTACTGGATCAAAATTCTGGTTCCCCCCCCCTAACAGCACTGTGGGTGTACCCGCACCAGATGGACTGTCGTGGTTCAAGAAGGCAGCTCATCACCACCTTAGAATCATAGAATTATAGAGTGATACAGCACTGAAACAGGCCCTTTGGCCCACCAAGTCTGTGCCGACCATCAACCACCCATTTATACTAATTCTACATTAATCCCATATTCCCTACCACATCCCCACCTTCCCCTACCACCTACCTACACTAGGGGCAATTTACAATGGCCAATTTACCTATCAACCTGCAAGTCTTTGGCTGTGGGAGGAAACTGGAGCACCTGACGGAAACCCACGCGGTCACAGGGAGAACTTGCAAACTCCGCACAGACAGTACCCAGAACTGAACTGAGGCTGCGGTGCTAACCACTGTGCCGCCCTAAAGGGTAATTCTCAAGGGTAATTAGGGATGGGCAATAAATGCTGGCCTAGCCAGCGACGCCCACATCCCAGGAAAGACAAAAAAAAAACTACAGTTCTAAAAGTACTTCATTGGCTGCAAAGCGCTTTGAGATGCCCGGTGGCTATATAAATGCAAGTCTTTCTTTCTTTCCTAATCCACCCTTTCATCATTTTAAACAATTCCATTGTATTGTCCCATGACCTACATAGTTCTAACAAGAAACAACCCAATTTTTAAAAACTTTCTTTGTATTTATATTTCCCTATAACAGACAAGGTCCTAGTGACTGTTGTATTTTCTCCAAAGCTTTAAAATCCTCCCTCTGGTGAGGCATTTTGTGTGGGTTCCTCTCGCTTCCCTCCACAGTTTGAACCACTCTTTTTTTGGAGACTTCCTGGTCTCAATTCAGAGGAGGCTTTATCTTCCACTTCTCATTTCTGCCTTCAGGCAGCACTAGATCTGGCAGCCCTTCCTGGTGATAACAGCCTCTCCCTCCTCCGGTGCTCCTCCTTCCCCACTCATTGCCACACGCTTCTGTAGCAGCGCTGAATCTCTCTCCCTTCCAGAAGTGATAAACTGATAGATGGATGTTTTACCATTGCCACACTGCCCTGCATAAAAGATAAGAATGACGTCCATTTTTAAAGCGTTTTCACAGTCTTTCATACATAATGAGGGCCATCCCAAGAAAACGAGCGGGTTAGTGGTGGAAGGCATATGGATAGGCAGACATCTGCCAATCAGAAGAAAACGCAGCCCATTATCTAAAAATTCAGAGCATTCCCACCAGAATTTTGTCCCCTATTTTTATCTTTCCTTTTTATCAGCCATCAATGAATTGTAAAACGGTGGAGCTCCTCAGCGTACCCTTCCTTCCATAAGAACTGCCAGTTCTTGATTTATCTTGCATCCTCCCCTTGGCTTGGATGTGTGAGTATTAGTGTATGAACACTACTATATTTAGCTATTATAATGTTGAGCTGTCAATCCATTTAAAAGTAAATAGTTTAGCCCATCTGCTGAAATAGCAGATTAATAATTGTTCCTGTGAAACGCCTTGGGATGTTTTACTACATTAAAGGCACTATATAAATGCAAGTTGTTGTTAGTATTGTTGTTGCAGTCCCAGTACAGAGACTTGAGCACATAATCTCGCGTCATTGCAGTACCGAAGGAGTGCTGCTCTGTTCGAAGTGCAGTCTTTCAGATGAGATGTTAAACTGAGGTCCCATCTCAGGTGGATTTAAAAGATCCACTGGCATTGTTTTGAAGAAGAGCAGGACACTTCTCCTGATGTGCTGAATAACCGACCAACACCAGCAAAACATTCATTCGCCTCATATTTTTGGGATCTTGCTATTAGCAAACTGACTGTCATGTTTCCCTACATTGTAACAATGACAATACTTCAGTGCAAGTTCTTTCTTTTTTTTTTTCTAACTGTGCTTGTATATCTTGTCTTCTTTTGCATATACATGATTTCAAAGATTATTTAGCCATACGTATGTATCATTTTGCATATAATTAGCATTTGCTGTCATTTGTAATTTTTATTTATTTATTTTTATTTTTATTTTATTTACTTATTTATTTTTATTTATTTATTTTATTTTTATTTAGAGATACAGCACTGAAATAGGCCCTTCGGCCCACCAAGTCTGTGCCGACCAACAACCACCCATTGAGACTAATCCTACATTAATCCCATATTCCGTACCACATCCCCACCTTCCCTCAATTCCTCTACAACTACCTACACTAGGAGCAATTTACAATGGCCAATTTACCTATCAACCTGCAAGTCTTTTGGCTGTGGGAGGAAACCAGAGCATCCGGCGGAAACCCACGCGGTCACAGGGAGAACTTGCAAACTCCACAAAGGGAATACCCAGAACCAAACCCGGGTCACTAGAGCTGTGAGCTGTAATGAAGATGGTAATCTTCTTGCAGAAGAAATAAAAACAAGAAGTGCTGGAAATACTCAGCAGGTCTGGCACCATCTGTGCAGAGAGAAGCAGAGTTAACGTTTCAGGTCAGTGACCTTTCATCTCTGCTTCTCGCTCCACAGCTGCTGCCAGACCTGCTGAGTATTTCCAACATTTCTTGTTTTTATTTCAGATTTCCAGCATCTGCAGTATTTTGCTTTTATTCTTGCAGAAAAACTTTATTTAAGGTTCCCATAAATAAGTCCACTGGTGTACAACTTCCTGAATTGAGCACTAACGCTTCCCTGCAGTGACCATAGTTGGTTAGACCAAGCCTGGTTGTAGATAGTTACAGTAGCTCAATGGAAGGAGAAATTAGACAATTTCGCAGATAGTACATACAAACATACAAATTAGGAGCAGGAGTCGGCCCCTCGAGCCTGCTCCACCATTCAACAAGATCATGGCCGACCTGATAGATGCTTATCAAGAATCTATCTACCTCTGCCTGAAAAATATTCAAAGACTGTGCTTCTACTGCCTTTTGAGGAAGAGAGTTCCAAAGACTCACGACCCTCTGTCTTAAATGGGAGCCTCCTTATTTTTAAACAGTAACCCCTAGTTCTAGATTCTCCCACAAAAGGAAATATCCTTTTCAGATCCACCCTGTCAAGACTCCTCGGGATCTTATATGTTTCAATCAAGTTGCCGCTTACTCTTCTAAACTCCAGTAGGTACAAGCCTAGCCTGTCCAACCTTTCCTCACAAGACAACCTGCCCATTCCAGGTATTAGTCTAGTAAACTTTCTCTAAACTGTTTCCAAGTATTTACATCCTCCCTTTCAATAAAGAGACCAATGAGTTCAAGGGAGGGAACAGCGATATCCTGGAGCATATCAACATTACAAAGGAGGAGGTGTTGGAGGTTTTGAAGTGCATTAAAGTGGATAAATCCCCAGGGCCTGACCAGGTGTATCCTAGGATGCTATTGCTGGGGCCCTGGCAGAGATTTTTGTATCATTGTCAGCCACGGGTGAGGTACCAGAAGACTGGAGGATAGCTAATGTTGTGCCTTTTTTTAAGAAGGGCAGCAGGGATAAGCCAGGGAACTCCAGGCCGGTGAGCCTTACATCAGTGGTGGGAAAGTTATTGGAAGGTATTCTGAGAGACAGGATTTATATGCATCTGGAAAGGCATGGTCTGATTAGGGATAGCCAGCATGACTTTGTGCGTGGGAAATCATGTCTCACGAATTTGATTTGAGTTTTTCGAGGAGGTGACCAAGAGGATTGACGAGGGCAGGGCGATGGACGTTGTCTACATGGACTTTAGCAAGGCCTTTGACAAGGTCCCGCATGGTAGGCTGGTCCAGAAGGTTCGAACAAATGGGATCTAGCAAATTGGATACAAAATTGGCTTGGTGATAGGAGGCAGAGGGTGGTAGTGGAGGGTTGTTTTTCAGATTGGAGGCCGGTGACCAGTGGTGTGCCGCAGGGATTGGTGCTGAGCCCTCTGTTGTTTGTCATATATATTAATGACTTGGATGTGAATGTAAGGGGCATGATTAGTAAGTTTGCAGATGACACCAAAATTGGTGGTATAGTGGACAGTGAAGAAGGTTGTCTAAGGTTACAACAGGATATAGATCAACTGGGAAAGTGGGCAAGGGATTGGTAAATGGAATTTAACGCAGACAAGTGTGAAGTGATACATTTTGGGAAGTTAAACCAGGGCAGGACATATACAGTGAATGGCAGGACCCTGAGGAGTGTTCTTGAGCAGAGAGACCTTGGGGTGCAAGTACATAGTTCCCTGAAAGTGGCAACACAGGTAGACAGGTTGGTGAAGAAGGCGTATGGCATGCTTGCCTTCATCAGCCGAGGCATTGAATACAAGAGTTGAGACGTCATGTTACAGTTGTACATGACGTTGGTTAGGCCGCATTTGGAGTACTGTGTGCAGTTCTGGTCGCCGCACTACAGGAAAGATGTGATTAAGCTAGAGAGGGTGCAGAAAAGATTCACAAGGATGTTGCCTGGTTTGGAGGGTTTGAGTTATTAAGAGAGATTGGATAGGCTGGGTCTGTTTTCCCTGGAGCGAAGGAGGCTGAGAGGGGATATGATAGAGTGATATAAAATTATGAGAGGCATAGTTAGGGTAGATAGCCAGAGTCTGTTCCCCATGGTAGGGGTGACTAAAACTAGAGGGCATAGATTTAAGGTGAGAGAGAGGAGGTTTAAAGGGGATCAAAAGGGTAAATTTTTCACACAAAGAATAGTGGGTATCTGGAATGAGCTGCCTGAGGAGGTGGTGGAGGCAGGAACATTAGCGACATTTAAGAGGCATCTGGATAGGTACTTGAATGAGCAAGGCATAGAGGGATATGGAATTAATGCAGGCAGGTGGGATTAGTATAGATAGGCATCATGGTCGGCATGGACGTGGTGGGCCGAAGGGCCTGTTTCTATGCTGTATGACTCTATGACTGTATACAGTTTCACCAATGCCCTGTATAACTGAAGCATAACTTCCCTACTTTTGTATTCAATTCCCCTCGCAATAAACGATAACATTCTATTAGCTTTGCTAATTACCCGCTGTACATGCATACTAAGCTTTTGCGATTCATGCACTAGGGCACCCTCTGCATCTCAGAGATCTGCAATCTCTCACCATTTTGATAATATTCTTTTTTATTCTTCCTGCCAAAATGGACAATTTCACTTTTTCCATTTGCCAGATCTTTGCCCACTTACTTAACCTATCTATATCCCTTTGTAGCCTCCTTATGTCCTCTTCACAACTTACTTTCCTACCTATCTTTGTGTCATCAGCAAATTTAGCAACCATATATTCAGTCCCTTCATCCAAGTCATTATATAAATTGTAAAAAGTTATCCCTGATCCCTGTGGCATACCACTCGTTACATCTTGCCAACCAGAAAATGACCCATTTATGCCTATTCTCTGTTTCTTGTTAGCTAGCCAATCTTCTATCCATGCTAATATGTTACCCCCTACACCATGAGCTTTTATTTTCTGCAATAACCTTTGATGTGGCACCTTATCAAATGCCTTCTGGAAATCTAAGTACAGTACATCCCCTTTATCCACAGCACATGTTATGTCTTCAAAGAACTCCAGTAAATTGGTTTTATATTTCTAGCTAGCTTTCTCTCGTACTCTCATTTTTCCCCCCTTATCAATCTTTTAGTCATTCTTTGCCGTTTTTATATTCTGTCCAATCTTCTGACCTGCCATCCGTCAAGTGCCCTTCTATAATGTCTTTAATGATAGCATCTAACGTTTTCTCTATGACAGATGTTAAGTTAACTGGCCTGTAGTTTCCTGCTTTCAGTCTCCCTCCCTTTTTGAATGAAGGAGTTACATTCGCTATTTTCCAATCTTCCCCGAATCTAGGGAACTTTGGAAAATTAAAGCCAGCTCATCAACTATCTCACTCGCCACTTCCTTTAAGACCCTAGGATGAAGTCCATCAGGACCCGAGGACTTGTCAACCTGCAGCTCCAACAATTTGCTCAGTACCACTTCCCTGGTGATTGTAATTTTCTTGAGTTCCTCCCTCCCTTCCATTTCCTGATTTGCATCTATTTCTGGGATGTTACTTGCATCCTCTGTAGTGAAAACCGATGCAAAATACCTGTTCAATTCATCTGCCAATTCCTTATTTTCCCTTATTAATTCCCCAGACTCACTTACTGTGGGACCAACATTCACTTTGTTAACTCATTTCTTTTTAAAATATCTATGGAAACTCTTACTATCTTTTTTTATATTTCTAGCTAGCTTTCTCCTGTACTCTCATTTTCCCCTCCTTATCAATCTTTTAGTCATTCTTTGCTGTTTGTTATATTCTGTCCAATCTTCTGACCTGCCTCCCATCTTTGTGCAATTATAAGCTTTTTCTTTAAATCTGATACTATAACTTTTTTGTTAACTATGAATACTGGGTCTTCCCCTTGGAATTTTTCTTTCTTGTTGGAATGTATCTATTCTGTGTATTCTGAAATATCCCCATAAATATCCGCATCTCTATTGACCTATCCCTTAACCTAATTTGCCAGCTCACTTTAGCTAGCTCTGCTTTTATGTCCTCATAATTGCCCTTATTTAAGTTTCAAATACTAGTCTTAGACTCACTCTTTTCTCCCTCAAACTGAATGTAAAATTCAATCGTACTATGATCCCTGCTACCGAGGGGCGCCTTCACTATGAGGTCATTAATTTATTTCACCTTGTTGCATAATACCAGGTCAAGTATAGTCTGCTATAAAAAAACAGAAAGTGTTGGAAATACTCAGCAGGTCAGGCAGATCTGTGGAGAGAGAAGCAGAGTTAACGTAGGAATAAACGGGTCTTTTTCCGGGTGGCAGGCAGTGACTAGTGGGATACCGCAGGGATCAGTGCTTGGGCCCCAGCTATTCACAGTATTAATGACTTGGGTGAGGGAACTAAATGTACCATTTCCAAGTTTGCAGATGACACAAAGCTGGGGGGGAATGTGAGCTGTGAGGAGGATGCAAAGAGGCTCCAATGTGATTTGGACAGATTGGGTGAGTGGGCAAATGCATGGCAGATGCAGTATAACGTGGATAAATGTGAGGTTATCCACTTTGGTTGTAAAAACAGAACAGAAAGGCAGATTATTATCTGAATGGTGATAGATTGGGAAAGGTGGAGGTGCAACGAGACCTCGGTGTCCATGTACAGCAGTCGCTGAAAGCAAGCATGCAGGTGCAGCAAGCAGTTAGAAAGGCGAATGGTATGTTGGCCTTCATTACAGGAAGATTTGAGTAGGGGAGCAAGGATGTCTTACTGCAGTTATACAGGGCCTTGGTGAGACCACATCTGAAGTATTGTGTGCAGTTTTGGTCTCCTTATCTGAGGAGGGATGTTCTTACCATGGAGGAAGTGCAAAGAAGATTTACTAGGCTGATTCCTGGGATGGCAGGGTTGACGTATGAGGAGAGATTGGGTCGACTAGGCCTATACTCACTAGAGTTTAGAAGAAGGAGAGGGGATCTCATAGAAACCTATAAAATTCTAACAGGACTAGACAGGCTAGGTGCAGGGAGGATGTTCCCAATGGCTGGGGAGTCCAGAACCAGGGGTCACAATCTCAGGATACGGGTTTAAAAAAAAATTCATTCATGGGATGTGGACGTCACTAGCCAGGCCAGCATTTATTGCCCATCCCTAATTGCCCTTGAGGAGGTGGTGGTGAGCTGCCTTCTTGAACTGCTGCAGTCCATTTGAGGTAGGTACACCCACAGTGCTGTTAGGAAGGGAGTTCCAGGATTTTGACCCAACGACAGTGAAGGAACGGCGATATAGTTCCAAATCAGGATGGTGTGTGACCTGGAGGGGAACTTGCAGGTGGTGGTGTTCCCATGTATTTGCTGCCCTTGTCCTTCTAGTTGGTAGAGGTCGTGGGTTTGGAAGGTGCTGTCTAAGGAGCCTTGGTGCATTGCTGCAGTGCATCTTGTAGATGGTACACACTGCTGCCACTGTGCGTCGGTGGTGGAGGGAGTGAATGTTTGTAGATGGGGTGCCAATCAAGCGGGCTGCTTTGTCCTGGATGGTATTGAGCTTCTTGAGTGTTGTTGGAGCTGCACTGATCCAGGCTAGTGGAGAGTATTCCATCACACTTCTGACTTGTGCCTTGTAGATGGTGGACAGGCTTTTGTGAGTCAGGAGGTGAGTTACTCGCCTCAGGATTCCTAGCCTCTGACCTGCTCTTGTAGCCACGGTATTTATATGGCTACTCCAGTTCAGTTTCTGGTCAATGGTAGCTCCCAGTATGGTATGCCATTTAGAACCGAGATGAGGAGAAATTTCTTCACTCGAAGGGTGGTGAACCTGTGGAATTCTCTACCACAGAAGGCAGTGGAGGCCAAATCATTAAATATATTCAAGAAGGAGATAGATATATTTCTTAATGCCAAAGGGATCAAGGGATATGGGGAGAAAGCAGGAACAGGGTACTGAATTAGATGATCAGCCATGATCCTTTTGGAATGGCAGAGCAGGCCCTAAGGGCCGAATGGCCTACTCCTGCTCCTATTTTCTATGTTTCAGGTCTGTGACCTTTCATCGGAACCGTCACCTGAAATGTTAACTCTGCTTCTGTCTCCATAGATGCTGCCTGATCTGCTGAGGAGTTCCAGCACTTTCTGTTTTTATTTCAGATTTCCAGCATTTGCAGTATTTTGCTTTTATTCTAGTATCACCTGCTCTCTGATTGGCTCCAGAACATGCTGTTCTAAGAAATTATCCTGAAAACATTCTATGAACTCCTCATCTAGGCTACCTTTGGCTATCTGATGTTTCCAGTCTATATGTATATTAAAATCCTTCATGAATTATAACATATGGAAATTCACAGAGAGAGATAGCCATTCAGCCCATACCCTCCCGAGTCCATGGACGATCATTCTATCATGGACTTTCCACCCACACTACCTGTGATTCCTTCCCCAACATCCTCTGAAATAAAAATCAAGCAATGTTGTCTAGATTTTCTGCCTTCTTGCCAATCATACAAGGTGAAATGGGATTGTTAAATTAAAGGCAGTTTTGTGCTTTGGTTTCTTTCCCTCAAACTTTCTCAATCTCTTTTCCTGTATGACCCTTACAAGCAAAGGAAACCTTTATCCAATTAGTCTGGGCTGGATTTTGAAATCAGGTCATGGAGATGAAAGTTCAGTTCCTAAATTGGCATGTTTCAAAACGAATTGTGCCAAAGACCCAGAAAAATACAGACTAGTGAGTTTGATGTCCATTGTTGTTAATGTTATAGAAACCCTTATTAAAGATAAGATCATGAAGAATCTGAATAGAAATGAAATCATAAAAGCTAGCCAATATGGGTTCATGAAGGGGAGTTCTTGCCAATTTAACTTAGTTGTTTTCTTTGAGTGTGTGACAAAGGAGCATGATTGGGGTAATGTTGCGAATGTGTTTTACTTGGATTTCAGTAAGGCCTTTGATATAGTTCCTCTGGAAAGGCTGGTATTGAAAATAAAGTAAGTGGAAATCAGTGGCAATATTTTACAATGGATACTGTTATGACCGACCTCCAGTCAAAGCCCCCAATCAAATATATATGATTCTGATTGTGATGGGAGAAACGCACTGTTAATTCAATCCCGTCCCTCCACAGATCACCTAACATATCATTTTAAACTTTCCAAATTAAAGAAAGACCCAGACAAATTGTACCATCTATTAACCCATGAATGAGGCGAACCAAACCAGGTGTCTTTAAATAAGCAGTAAATGATGCTTTCCTTCACTGAATTTCAACAATTAACGACTTGCAAACACTTTTTAAATGAATCAATTTGGCTTTAGAATTTTTGAGGGATAAAAGATTGTCACACTCTAACTTCCCTTCCTTCAGTTTAAATTACCAAAGATCTCTATTTCGGCTTGACTTTTTTTTAGAATTTTGAAAATTAAATTAAACATACTAAAATTCTCTTCCTTCAGTTTAAATGGCTGAGAGCTCTTTTTTCAGGTGCGAACACCAGCTGTCTGTCTGTGTTCTCTGTTAGAATAAACTGTCTTCAACTAAAAGCCAGTTCAAATTTGAATTGTTATCAGATGTATTGCATGATGCTCAATCCAAGTGGCCGTATCCATGTTAACGAGAATGCACCCTCTGAATCGCAGTCTCCGAATGGCTATATCCAAGGTAATGAAAATGCACCTTCTCGGTAACTCCGGAGGCCTGCTGGTTCTTCAAGCAGTACTGATCCTTTGCAAGCCTTAAAGGTACACTGCATATTTCTGACAGAAAAAACTACGTGACCATGACAATTCGTAATTGTTAACCCATTGAATGTAAAGGGTGCTGGTACAGGAATTGTCATCAGCCTTTGAAAACATTACCAGTAAGGTCCCGCAGGGGCTAATTCGCAACTCATTTGTTTAATATTTTCATAAATGATCTGGAGGTCGGAGTCACAAGCATAGTACCTAAATTTGCAAACTATACAAATGATGAAGGTCGTAGACTCCAAAAATGAACTGGGTGAGTCAAAGGAGGAATTTGGAAAAAATTACTTGGAAATTAGGCTGGCAGGTGGCAGATGAAATTCAATGTCAAGAAATGCAAAATGCCTTACATCGGGACAAAAAACAAATCCAGGACGGGACTATTACTTAAATTGAAAGAAAATATATTTTTTATTTGTTCATGGGAGGTGGCATCACTGGCAAGGCCAGCTTTTATTGCAGCCCCCTTAAATCTCTTGAGAAGGTTGAGGTGAACTGCTTGCTTGAATTGCTACAGTATGTGTGGTGAAGCTACTCCGACAGTGCTGTTAGGTAACGATTTCCAGGATTTTGTCCCAGTGACAATGAAGGAGTGGTGACATATTTCCAGTCAGGATGGTGTTTTCCTCACTTGTGTCTGGGCCTGGTGCAGACTAATTGATAAAGACTGATTACTATATTCAACAACTCCATTATTGTTGCATAATGTGACTGCCGGAGTGGGAGAACGTGAACTG
Source organism: Heterodontus francisci (assembly GCF_036365525.1). Classification (NCBI taxonomy): domain Eukaryota; kingdom Metazoa; phylum Chordata; class Chondrichthyes; order Heterodontiformes; family Heterodontidae; genus Heterodontus; species Heterodontus francisci. The sequence goes on from NC_090373.1 coordinate 170,951,588, forward strand.
GATGGATCTTGGTCTTTTATCGTCTGGTAATTCCTTTGTTCTTATTTGCCTACAAAACTGATTCCACTTCAAAAAGCAATTAATAAGATGTGAAGTGCCTTGAGATATGATGAGGATGTGATACGGTACGATATAAATACAATCTCTTCTGAAGTACTATTCATAATTTCATCTGTGCAGCTCAACTGCAGCATTTCTCACAAGCTGCATTTACTCAGGAATAGTTTATGGAGAAGCATTTTCTGACCCGTTTGCTAAATGTCAACACACAGAGGGCTGATTACTCCTCTCTGTATCCGGTAGGAACTACCATGTTTACATTGACTCGTAATGCCTGAAAAAGTGGCAGGAAAAAAATGTTTTGCAAAAAAAGCTCAAGTTCAAATTCACACAAAACATTTATTCTTTTTAAAATTACAACTGCGCGACCCTACAACAACTTGTGAGTGGAACATGTGATATGTTGTTTACTGCACACACCAACTATTGGTCCTGTTTAAGTGTTATCTTTCCATGATAGAGGACAGGCAGCCAATCTGCGCTTAAATCTCTACCATTTCCCTTCATGAACCAGAGTTTCGGTGGTGCACGTGTGTATTTACTGTGATGACTTGCTTTATGATCTTTTACTTTGCTTTTTATCTAGGTAAGAGCCTTGTATCATCTTTGGCCTCCTTATCTCGAGAGACAATGGGTAAGCGCCTGGAGGTGGTCAGTGGTGTGTGGAGCAGCGCCTGGAGTGGCTATAAAGGCCAATTCTAGAGTGACAGGCTCTTCCACAGGTGCTGCAGAAAAATTTGTTTGTCGGGGCTGTTACACAGTTGGCTCTCCCCTTGCGCCTCTGCCTTTTTTCCTGCCAACTGCTAAGTCTCTTCGACTCGCCACACTTTAGCCCCGCCTTTATGGCTGCCCGCCAGCTCTGGCGAACGCTGGCAACTGACTCCCACGACTTGTGATCAATGTCACAGGACTTCATGTGCCGTTTGGAGAGTCTTGTATATGCTTAAAAAATAGATATGTTGCATTTATGCATATAAATAAATGCAAATAAATGCATTTATATAGCACCTTTATCAACCACAGGACGTCTTAAATGTGCTTTACAGTCAATTAAGTACTTTTGAAGTGTTGTCACTGTTGTAATGTCGGAAACATGGCAGTCAATTAGTGCACAGCAAGCTCCCACAAACAACAATGTGATAATGACCAGATAATCTGTTTTAGTAGTGTGATCGCCAGGACACCAGGGGGAACTCAACCTGTTCTTCGAAATCGTGCCGTGGGATCTTTTATGTCCAGCTGAGGGGACAGACTGATAGTATCTCCAATAGTGCAGCACTCCTTCAACAAGTGTCAGCCTAGATTATATGTGTGGGTCTCAAACCCACAATCTTTTGACTCAAAAGCAAGAGTGCGACCGCTGAGCCACGACTGACATAAGCCATATAAGAAAGGCCCATGGTAAAATAAATTGCGTACTTGGTCATGTGCAAGGACAAATGAAACTTGAGCAAAAATGGTTTTATAGACCGAACAAAAACAGGGATAGGTATAAATCTTGCTAAAGGCAATGAAAGTTGCTATCAAAACAGCCACAAGGTCATTGGTGAAGATGGTGGATAGATGTGATAGCAACAGTAAGATAATTATTTTTAATTATGTCGAGTCAAAAGGCCATTAACAGCTATATAGTGTTATTGAAGAATTCCTCAAGGAATATTGAGGTTAACTCCCAGTACATGGCAGAGGTATTAAATGGGTATTTTGTATCAATCTTCACAACAGCAGATGATGCTGAATTACCAGCAATACATGTTGGCATAGAATCATAGAATGGTTACAGCACAGGAGGAGGGCCATTTGACCTGTCCTTTCCATGCTGGCTCTTTCAGGAGCAACTCAGCTAATCCCACTACCTTGCCTTTTCCCCATAGCCCTGCAATTTATTTTCTTGGAGATAAGTATCTAATTCTCTTTTGAAAGCCACAGTTGAATCAGTCTTCACCACACTCAGGCAGTGCATTCCACACACTCAGGCAGTGCATTCCAGACCCTAACCACTCGCTGCCTAAAAAAGTCTTTCCTCATGTCGCCTCTGGCTCTTTTGCCAATTAGCTTAAATCAGTTTGCTCTGGTTCGCAACCCTTTTACTAATGGGAACAGTTTTGCACTATCTACTCTGTCCAGACCCCTCATGATTTTGAACACCTCTATCATATCTCCTCTCAACCTTCCCTTCTCAAAGGAAAACAACCCCAACATCTTCAAACTATCCAGGTAACTGAAGTTTCTTATCCCCAGGACCATTTCACAAATCTTTTCTGCACCCTCTCTAATGCCTTCACATCCTTCCTAAAGTGTGAAGCCCAGAATTGTTGAGGCTGAATCAGTGTTTTTTTTTTAAATATAAAAGTTCACCATAACTTCCTTGCTTTTGTACTCTAAGCCTCTATTTTTAAAGCGCAGGATCCCATTTGCCTTATTAACTGCTTTCTCAACCTGCCCTGCCACCTTCAACGATTTGTACATAAATATCCCCAGGTCCCTCTGCTCCTGCAGCCACTTTAGAGTTGTACCCTTTATCTCTCTGTTCTTCTTACCAAAATGTGTCATCTCACACTTCTCTACATTAAATTTCATCTACCAAGTGTCCGCCCATTCCACCAGCCTATGTCCTCTTGAAGTTTATCACTATCCTGCTCATAGTTCACAATACTTCAAAGTTTTGTGTCATCCGCAAATTTTGAAATTGTGCCATTAATATGGCTCAAGAAAAAAAGTGGGCCTAAAACCAATCCCTGGGGAACCTCACTATATACTGTCCTCCAGTCTGATAAACAAAGCCTACTGCATCTGATATTGCCAGGCAATCTCACATCCAAGCCTGACTCTACTTAGCTTCTGAGATTAGACGAGATTGAGTGTTTTCAGACTAGTATGGCTGTAGACATTAAAGTTGAAAATGGCAAAGTCAATGGGGATATAGTCCTGGCTAGAACAAGAGGTCTTGAAACAAATCGAGCCTCTGCTCCTGACAGCTTTCAGTCTGACACCGCTCAAAGAAATAGAGCCTTATTCAACAATTCTCCCTTTGCTCATAAGATAAAAACAGCTGACTGTGGTCTGGGGTTGTTCCCATGTATGGCAGAGAGGCCCATGCGATGCCATTATTTAAACATAGAAAATAGGAGCAGGAGTAGGCCATTCGAGCCTGCTCCGCCATTCATTACGATCATGGCTGATCATCCAACTCAGTAACCTGTTCCCGCTTTCCCCCCAGATCCTTTGATCCCTTTAGACCCAAGAGCTATATCTAATTCCTTCTTGAAAACATACAATGTTTTGGCCTCAATTGCTTTCTGTGGTAGCGAATTCCACAGGTTCACCACTCTAGGTGAAGTAATTTCTCCTCATCTCAGTCCTGAAAGGTTTACCCCATATCCTTAGACTATGTCCCCTGGTTCTGGACTCCCCCACCATCGGGAACATCCTTCCTGCATCTACCCTGTCAAGTCCTGTTAGAATTTTATAGGTTTCTATGAGATCCCCCCTCACTCTTCTGAACTCCAGCGAATATAATCCTAACCAACTCAATCTCTCCTCATACGTCAGTCCCGCCATCTCTTATGTGGGACTTTGTCGAAAGCCTTCTGAAAATCCAAATAAACCACATCCACTGGCTCCCCCTCATCAACTTTACTAGTTGCATCTCCAAGAATTCTAGTAGATTTGTCAAGCATGATTTCTCTTTCGTAAATCCGTGCTGACTCTGTCCGATTCTACCACTGTTCTCCAAGTGCTCTGCTATAAAATCTTTTATATTGGACTCTAGAATTTTCCCCACTACCGACGTCAGAAAGGGCAACAAGGAAGAAAAGGGGAATTACAGGCCCATTAACTTGACTTGATTACAGCACATTTCTGGAAGGCATCATTAGAGTTAATCTGTATGATCACCTTGATCGAGGAGGGGTTATTAGCGACTCTCAACATAGGTGAGAAATGACCTTTTCAGAAGCTGAGGTATTTATTAGCTTGGTAGATTCAGGTAAACTGGTTACATTGTACAGAACAGAGCTTGTGGGGTTAGTGGAAAGATTTTGGATTGGATAAGGAATTGAAGGCTGAAGATAGTTACTAATGGCAGTGACTCCACATGGGGAGCAGTTCCTCGTGGAATCCACAGGGATTGATGTTAAGGCCACTGCTCTTTACCACCTTTATCAATAATCCAGAAGAAGCTATCAGGGAAACTGCAATTTTGTGGATGAAATAAAAGTTTGTATGACCTTTGAGGGGTTAATGAAGTAATTTCCGTCAGATGGGCATGACTTCATGAAAACAGGAGCAGATGGTGTAAAACAGCTAGTGAGCAGGTGGAGTTGGGCTGGAAGAAGGTAAATGGAGATGGAGACTCCGGTGGGGGTGGTGGGGGGGTGGGTGGTGGAGTTGTGTGGTTAAGAGAGTGCAACTAGGGGTTGGGTGATTGAGGTTCGTGGCGGGTGATGAGTAGGAGTCATTGGAACTTAGGAGAAGAATGATACAGGTGACTGGGATGGAAGTAAGGGTATACAGACTTGAGTAGGGAGAGAGGAAGACGATAGGCCTAGGGGACAGGGAGAAAATGAAACTAGGGAAATTGGAGGATAGGGAATAGGTCTTGGTTAAGGAAGCAAGGGAAACCCAGGTCCTGATCCTTATTTCAATGGCCCTTAGTTGCCACAATAGGCTGAGACAGGTGGGGCATTTCGCTCTAGAAAAGCAGAGTTTTGGGAAATTTGATTAAGCTCTTTAAAATAATGAAAGGATTAGGTTCAGTCCAAATAGACACAAAAGCAAAATACCGGAGGCTGGAAAATCTGAAATTAAAATGTTGGGGCTCATAGCAGGGGGGGCCTGGAAAATCCTTCCGGGAGAAACCCGCTACAGGTCTTGATGCTGGGAAGGCCCCGGCCCATTTTACCGGCGGCAGAGAAGCCTTGTGATCGCCTCCCTGCCGCACGGCGGAGACTTTATTTAAATATGTTAACTACATTCTCTTTGGCCTCCTTATCTCGAGAGACAATGGGTAAGCGCCTGGAGGTGGTCAGTGGTGTGTGGAGCAGCGCCTGGAGTGGCTATAAAGGCCAATTCTAGAGTGACAGGTGCTGCAGAAAAATTTGTTTGTCGGGGCTGTTACACAGTTGGCTCTCCCCTTGCGCCTCTGTCTTTTTTCCTGCCAACTGCTAATCTCTTCGACTCGCCACACTTTAGCCCCGCCTTTATGGCTGCCCGCCATTAATTACATTACGTTAATTACATTAAAATGAATGAATATGATTTATGTTGTAGTGATGGCCGTGCCATGCCGATATTCCGGCTGGTCATCGGAGGACTCATGCCTTCGGATCTCCGTTCGGTGGGGACCGGGGAGGAGTGAATTTTCAGGCTGGGGAGGGGGGGTGGGGGTGGGGGAGGATGCAGGGGGAGGTCGAATCAGTAAAAACTTATGCGATTGGTGGCGGGAACGGGTTAAAGGGTAAAGTGGAAAAAGGTCGGGGGGAGGTTGGAATCTAATTTTTTTGGCTGGCAAGGGTTCATTGCTGTGGCGGGGGTGGGAGAGGGGATTTGAACTGCTAATCAAGTTTCCACTTTATTTTTTTCCTACATGTCATTTTAAACATTTAAATTAAACTGCAGGACTTGAAGCCCTTTAAAAATGGTGCCAGCGCCTGCGTGGTGGCGCCGGACGCCATTGCCAGGGACGATACACCTGCCCCCTCCATGTTAATGAGTCGACGTGCAAAATTTCGTGGCGGCTCCACAGTGCACGTCTCGCACTTTTGGAAGCTCGCCATCTAATAAAATTCAGCCCACAGAGTTAATGTTTCAGGTCAATGACCTTTCATCAAAACATTTAGGCTATTTTCAGTTAGATACTGGAGCACACATGGTGTGTATAAGTTACACCATGACAGAGAGACAGGCTGTGCAGAACAGCTGGTCTTTTCTTATCCGTCCTTTTTGCATGTTTGTAAAGCAAATTTTACTCCAAAATAAAACATTGCGACATACTGCAAAAGTAGATGTTTTTATTCACAAATTCAGTTCATCTTCAGTCAACAGATGCACATCTAAGACCTGATGGCAATGCACAGAAACTACTAGTGGGATTTACAGTCTTTGCTAACGTGCTTTACAACAATAACAATCAAGGTATTTAAAAAAAAATCTTTGTAATGACACAGAATTAACTCCGTAACTGGACAGTGGAGAGAATCCAGTGATGGTCCTACTGTGTCTCAAGCTGTAATAAACACCAGTGACCATCAAACCAACATTGCTTGGGGACTTCCGAGAATCACTGGAGCTAACCTAAGCAAAGCCTGCACTGGTAAATGTAGTTGGCTGAATTTCAGCAGGAGTTCTGAAAAACTTGCAGTACCTAAAGAAAAAAACACAAGTACAGTGTGTGTGAAAACAGGAAATTCAGTAATTTCTAGTCATTCCAAGATGCATAGACATTGAAATCTAAAAACTGATGTGATATGTATGTAACAGAGGGACATACTCGTAGTGTGCAGAAAGACACCTTTCAGATGAGATCTCTAACCAAAGCCCAATCTGTTTGTTGAGTTGAATCCGAAAGATTCCATGATGTTATTCAGAGAGCAGGGAGTTCTCTTGGTGCCCTGATCAACAGTCCTTCCTCAGTCACCATCAAGAATGGATTAACTAGTTATGGATCTCATTTGCTGTTTGTATGACCTTGCTGTGCAATGACCTGCGTAATTATCTTACGTAATCATGATTGTACTTCAAAAGTAATTGGTTGTGAAGCATTTTGAAATGTCCTGACAATGTGATATGGTGCTATATAAATGTAAATTTGTTCTTCCCTAACATTATTTTCCACAATGTCTAGAACAGTCACCTGAAATGTATCTAATGTGAATTGTTTTTAAATAGACAACTTGATTTATGTAGCACCTTTCGTGATATCAGGACATCCCAAAACACTTCACAACCAATTTTCACACAGCAAGATCCCACAAGCAGTAATAAGATGTGACCAGGTAATCTGATTGGCTGACGGATAAAGAAGATGGATGAAAGTATCCTGGGGGGAAACAGCTCCGATCAGATATATAGAAGGGAACTCCTTAAAATGGAGGAGCTGAAGTATACACAGGGTGCAAACATAGGAAGGAAAGTGTCAATGCCACAGTGGCGAGTGCTCCCTGATCTCCATATTGAAGCATATAATCCCAGAGAGGATGTGCAGCGTTATCTTTGGAGAGGTGGAATGAAACCTCTGGGACGGACCCAAATGACTGGCACTCAAAACCAAAGGCTGCGTCATATTGACAGACACTTTCCAAACGGCCAATACCTTCCCCAGGTCCAAATTGTAAAATACTTTAAATATAAAACACGAATGGTATATTTGTAAGAAAATTAGTTTCAGGATTATTCTTGGATTATGGCTCCAAAGTGATGGGAATAAATGAGGAGCTGCAGGTGCACGCAAAAGGGCCATTCTGTCCATCAAATCTGCACTGGCTCTTTTGAAAAGCAATCCAGTTAGTCCCACTCCTGCACTCTCTCCCATATCCTCGCAATTTTTTCTCCTTCCAGTATTTACCCAATTCCCTTTAGAAGGCTTCTGTTGAATCTGTATCCACTACTCGATCAGGCAGTACATTCCAAACCCTAAAAATGTTCTTCCTCATGTCGTCTGGTTCTTTTGCCTTAAATCTGTGCCCTCTGGTTATTGGCCCTTCAACCAATGGAAACAGTTGCTCTTTATTTACTTTATCTAAACCCTTTATGATTTTAAACAATATTAAAGTTTTCTCTCTCTCCAGGTGTTGACAGATGTAATACTGAATTCCAGTATTTTCCTTTTTTAATTTGCAGTTTCATTTTATACATGATTTAATAGTTCTTCAATCTTTCATCACAATTCTTACTTTACAAGTAACAAGGGACTTAAAAGTCATAAAATGATACAGCACAGAAGGAAGTCATTCATACCTCGGCTGACTATTTAAGAGAGCTATCCAATTAGTTCCACTCCCACTTTTTCCCTACAGACCTGGAGCTTTTTCCCTTTGAAGTATTTAGCTAATTCCTTCTGAGTGTTACTACTGAATCTCTTATGCCACCCTTTCAGGCATTGCATTCTAGATCAGACTTGGGTTAAAGTTTTACCCTTACCTTCAATTCCTGTTGCAGCTATTTGCTGGAGTGTAGGGACTGAATGATAGACTAGAAAACAAGCCAGCATACTAATTTGTGATTCCTCCACAAGCTGACGACTTAGGTAAGAATGTAACAGCACATCACCCGACCCTAGATGTAGTGGTTTGGGGAGGAAAAATACAAAGTAATTTAATTCACAATTATACTGGGGACTTGCTGCAACTGATTAACATCCATTAATGCCTTTATTATAAGCATCACATGGTCGCCATTTTTTGGTCTTATAAAGCTAGTTGATAAATACCAAGGTTTTGTTCCCCTAATTGAACTAATGTTTCCAAACTTCCCGCTCTCTGCAGCCTCATTTCAATAGGTAATGTTTTCCTCCTGACCTCTCAGTGTATCTCTTTGCTGGATGATGAGGGCAGTTCATAACCTGTTATACGTTGCCCTGAGCAACCTTCTTGAACAGTTTTTAAAACCGATTTGGTTGCTAAGCCATGTCAGAGGACATTAAGAGTCAACCACAGTGGGCACAGTGGCTAGCACCGCAGCCTCACAGCTCCAGCGACCCAGGCTCGGTTCTGGGTACTGCCTGTGTGGAGTTTGCAAGTTCTCCCTGTGACTGCGTGTGTTTCCTCCGGGTGCTCCGGTTTCCTCCCACATGCCAAAGATTTGCGGGTTGATAGGTAAATTGGCCATTGTAAAAATTACCCCTAGTGTAGGTAGGAGAATTGTGGGGACGTGAAAGGGAAAAAATGGGATTCATGTAGGATTAGCATAAATGGGTGGTTGATGGTCGGCACGGATTCGTTGGGCTGAAGGGCCTGTTTCAGTGCTGTATCTCTCTATGACTCTAAGAGAGATTGGTGAAACTGGGCCTGTATTCTCTAGAGTTTCGAAGATTGAGGGGTGATCTCACACAGTGCAGGACTGGATTCACCTGTAGGCCACACCAGGTAAGAGTAGCAGGATCTCTTCCATGAAGGATGTTAGTTAACCAGCTGGGTTCTTAGAACAATCTGGCAGTTTTCAAAACAATTTTTTTCTGGCACCAGCCCACAAATTACCAGGTTTATCCAATTCAGTTTCGCAGCTTGCCCTTGTGGGGGTTACCAGGCCAGTACCTGAATTCAACCTCATCATCTCCCTCCTTTCTCCAAAAGCTACATAAAGACATTCCCTTTTGACTCTTTTTTTTCTTTCATGGGATGTGGGCATCACTGGCAAGACCAGCATTTGTTGCCCATCCTTAATTGCCCTTGACAACTGAGTGGCTTGCTAGGTCATTTCAGAGGAAAGTTAAGAATCAACCATATTGCTGTGGGTCTGGAGTCACAGACCAGGTAAGGACAGCAGGTTTCTTTCTCTGAAGGACATTAGTGAACCAGATGGCTTTTTACGACAAATGATGTAGTTTCACGGCACCGTTACTAAGACTAGCTTTCATCGTGATGTGATTTGAACCAGTGCCCCCAGGGCATTAGGCTAGGTCTCTGGATCACTAGTTCAGTGACATTACCACTATGCTATTGTCTCCCCCGTCTGTCCTATTTCTTCCAGAATACCATGGGCAAAAAATGGATTTGCTTTCATTTTCGGGCATGGAGGGTGGTGGGGGGGGGTCATGATTCACGATCAGCACTCAGTCCTGTTGAGGCAGGCAGCACACAAACCTCCTCATTTGAATGATTGCAGCATTCAAGTTGAGCACAACCCAAGCAGCTGGCTGACTGAATGCTGAAAAAGGGGACCCAGCAGCAAGTGTGGCTAGCAAGTGGTTCACCCAGCCTGCACCTCTTAAAGGGGAGCTCTGCTGATTGTAAGGAAGCTGCTGCTAACTGTCTCTGCAGGAATTGGTGGCAAGGAGAAGCACTCAAAATGGAGCAACAGGGAAGAGGAAGGGCTTCCAGGATCTCAGATACAGCGCTAGAGACCCCAGTCCAGGAGGTCAAAGGAGGAGAGAGGCCATGTTTCTGTAGGGGGGTGGGGGCTGAGAACCTTAAGGAATACCCTTAGAAGGGAATGGAAACAGGTGGCCAGGGAAGTCAATGTGGGGAGTCTAGCCCCGAGTACCTGGCAGGAAATCAACGTCAGCGAATGCATCCTCACATGACATCTCCTACCCACCTCTCCATCAACCTCTCGCTGCTCAAAACATCACACCCCCATCAGCAGTCAGATGCTCTACCTCACTATCTCACACCCACCAATGATGCCAGCCTCTCAATGCTTCCACATATCTCTAGCTATTCAGCTGTGGCAGGCACATCACTCAAACGCAGCACAACAAACTCACTGGCATTCTGCCTTTTCTCTTGCAGGATATAATCGCAGGGAGAACAGAACTGCTGGTGGGGAAACAGGCGTGCCAGCATCACTTAAGCCCGCTGGAGGAGATGGTGCTCTGGATCATGGGGCCAACTGTCATAGAGGCTGCTGCATCTGGCGCTGCCAAGAACATTCAGGATGATGGTATGTACTTGCCTTATTCCCTTCTCACATCCGACCTCACCCTCATTCTACTACATGGCATAAAGGGCACACTGCAGATCTGGTGACCATGCACCTCTTGCTTTCCAACACATCCCACCCCCCTTCTGATTTTCTGCTTTCAGATATCCAAGAACTGCCATGGTCAGCCAGTGCAGCCTCATGAGGGAGGGTGAGAGCTGCTACATATCCCTGAGGAAGAAGCATCATCACTTGATCTGACACTCTCAGCCACCTACTCAGATGCTGACACTGCACATACCTTAGAGGATAGTAGAGTCGGGACCTGCACGTGGTGAGTCAGCCAGGCCAGGCTCCCCAGACGGCAAGATCACAGATGAGTTCTGCTACAGGGGACTCAGGTGAGGACTTTGATAGGATGACTTGGCATACAGAAAGAACACTAGAGCACTGCACACAGATGCTTGCTGCATTGCCAGGCCTGCCAGATAGCCTGTGGTCACATAAACGAACATGGAGGAGTCCGGCTTCAACATGGCACAAGAAATCACGTTCTTTTCAGCCTGTAAGTGGTGGCCAGTTCCATGACAGCACTTGTGGACTCACCTGTGAGTGATGCAACGTCTGGTGGCCAATGTCTCTGCTTCCATTGCAGTACAGGCAGCATCCACCCAATGTCTCAATGCTGCAATGGAAGCGGAGGTGGTGGTGATGAGATCCATGCTTGTTGCCATGCATGCTCAGACTGCTCCCATCATAGTTGCATCTCAGTGCTCACAGGGGCTTGCAGGCTTGAACAGCTTATTAGGATTGCTGGGGTGCCACCCCGGGACATGGCAGTGGCTCTATGGTGCATTCATGCTCCCACCATTGGCAGCTTGCCAGTGCCCTTGCTGTTAACCTCCCAGCAAGCCAGCGCAGATGCTGCCACCCGTGCTGTGGAGAAGCACTCGCCAAGCCAGGCACTAAGGATTGTACAAGGGTGAATAGTTCAGATTCTTTTTATATTATTGGATCAGCTGTTGGATAAAGTTGCTTCTGTTGGTGGCTTTTATTGCAGAACTTAGGCCAAGAGGACACAGTGAAGGGATGTTGCAGATGGGGGGAGGGTGGGGATTTGTGGAGCAATGATGGTGGTGGGACGTCGTTCTCAGGGAACCAGATTCTCTGTATCTGCTCATGAACAGCCCATCCAGATGGGGTCCTGAATGCCTCCTCCCTGCCTTCTCCTCTGTATGCCTAGCGTCAAGGGTTGTGCCTTCGTAATAGCACAGTAGTGGATGATGCAGCAGACCACCATGAATTTGGAGACACTGCAACGAGTATTTTAGGATTGCCCCCAAGCTGTCTAGGTAGCAGAACCATTGCTTGAGAAAGCTGGTGGTCTGCTCCACAATTTTCCTGGTTCTTGTTGTAGACCCTTTGTCCTCAAATGGTTGGGTGGTGGAGGGGTGTCATCAGTCATGTGTATAGGAGGTATCCCTGGTCTCCAAGCAGCCAGCCTCTGGATGAAGGCATTCACTGTCACGATGGTTTGGGCACTGTCACGCACCAACTGCATGTTGATGGAATGGAATCCTTTGCGGCTCCTCTACCTCTCCCCGTTTACATGTGGAGCTCACAGAGCCACATGCACCATTGGGAAACCTGCTACCTTAGCAAAGCCACATGCCTGCTCATCCTACTTCTCTCTGGTTAGAGAAAAAAACAACCAACTCTCCTCTTCTCGTGTACAGGGCCTCATCACCTCTTGGATGTAGCAATCGTCACATAGAAGCTGAGAGCGATGGTGAACTTGATGGCCACTGGCAGAGCTGTCCTCACCCTGCTGCGAAGCTGCAGGTCCTGTTGAAGGAGGTGGCACAGTTCAGTGACCACCTGTTTGGTGAATTGCAGGCACCTCAGGCATTGCTCTTGGCTGGGGTGGAGAAACACTCGCTAAAAACTCTTGGATGGGTACAATCTTCTGTGAATAGCCCTCCTCCCTCTGCGCATGGCATCCCCACTTTGTAGCCTCAGCTCCATCTCCCCGTCTTGTTGCAGATCCAGAGGGACTGCAACTACAGCCCCCCATAACTGAAGCAGCCTTTCAGTGAACAGGTCTCAAAACTCCTCTGACCTTGCTGTCAGGATGCAGGACCACACCCCTCCAAATCTAGCAATTCCCCAGAACTCCTCCAAAACACACCACAGTACTTCCACAAACTTTGCAATAGCAATGATAAGTCAAAAACATCTCACCTGCAAGTTCGATGACTGGCCCTTTAAACAGCACTACTGGGGGATCCCTCGTGCAAAGGCTGTTTGATGTCACAATCTGCCCACTATGAAAGCCTCTGCCTCCCACGTGAGCATCCTTCCCAGTACAGGGCACCATGCAGGCTCTGCTGAAAGTGGCCAGAAGTGCTGCGTTTGCCATTTTGAGGGCCTCCGGCTTCTACCGTGCCAGCAACAATGGCACAAATCAGCTGAATTTTGCGGCCCTATAGCTTCAGAACACAGCAGCAACTGATGTTGGGTTGTCAACCATTTGCACACTCTGACCCGAACTAGCTGTGTGCTTTGGAATCCATCATGCGCTTTCTGATGAAAGCTTGCAGCCGTAGCGGCAGTGACTATTTACTGTGTTTGACCGCTGTAATAAGTTTCCCAGCAAACATTTGTCAATTTTCAGCTTTAGCAACAGAAGAAAAAAAATCTCCATAATAGGAGCTAGAAGTTGTTGGTTAGATTGTAGGGAGCACTGATGACATTATTTTGCTGCTTGTTAATCTCTAGAATCAGTATCTCAGGAGGGGAAGCAGAGAAAATATATATTTTAATTTGGAGTATTAGGGTATAGAGAAAACATATTCTTTGAGGCAGAACTGTTAGCCACACATACAACGTGGTTTATGTTACTTAGCTCACGGTGAGACAGCACACCAAGGTCATTTCTTGCAGCCAGAGACCACTAGAAGAATACTTTTAGTTCAGCTTTCCTTGATAAAATGCATCGCCGGTCAGAACTGGTCTCACAAACCAAAAATACTCAGCTAAAACCAAGTGGCGGTGAGATACCACACAACCTACTTCCTGTCTTAGGCGGCAGAATGACTGGTGACAGGAAGTGCTGCTGGGGTTATTAGCTGTTGGGCGGAGGGAGGGGGTTGAGATACTTGATGACATCATTGCCTCCGTCTTCAGAATGTCTGTTCCAATTCATTGTAACATTCAACGGACAATTCATGAATAACTATAATTTGGCTAGGGACAAAATTTTGAAACTGAAAACTGATTCTAAAAATGTGCAATTTGTAGGGAAAGTTACTAAAATGGTCAAACACACTAAATTAATGAGATACAAGTTGCTTCAGAACATATACAAACATTTGAACTAATGGTCCCACATACGTATAATTTGAAACATCATTCCTTTCCTTGTGGAAGGCCATCATATATTTTATCCAGGTAGTCAAGTTACACACAAAGTCTACAATTAGTAATACAATACTTCAATATGCTTGGATTCTGTTACAGCAGAAGTGGGGATGGAGGGGTGGGGAGGATTATTTATCAGACAAGAATAGGCTCTTGGCATAAGAGTGTTATTTAGCTCAATTATCCGGCTGTTTTAAAGATAATATTCATGACAACAAACTACAGAGAAATCAGAAGTTGTGTTTTGTAACTTGTTTTTCAAGTAGCTGTACTTTATCCCAGTCAGAAATATTTACTGCCCTTTTTTAACCTCCCCCCTCCTCACTGTCCTACAATTCAGCAGGTACTGGTTGCCTTCTGTTCCCTAGACCTACAACCTAGACAGTAAGTGTTAGCTGGTCGTCCAAGTGTAAGGGACACCATTGCTGAGCCCAGTTCTGTCCTTGCCCGATGTTCACGCATGTTTGTTTGCCAGTAAGGACCGAGAGAGAGAATCATACAGCACAGAAGGCGACTCTTCGGCCCTTGGTGCCTGTGCCGGCTCTTTGATGAAGCTATCCATTTAGGCCCACTCCTCTGCCCTTTCCCCCTGCAACTTTTTCCCCTTCAAATATTTTCCCTTTTGTAAGTTAATTAAATGGTCTGCTTCTACCACCCTTTCTGTAAAAAGACTTCTCACCTTGCCTCTAGTTCTTTTGGCAATTACCTTAAATCTGGGTCAGTAACCAGAGTACACTTCTCCCACTGGAAAGTTTTTCTTAGTTACTCATCAAAACAATTCATGATTTTGAACACCTCCATTAAATCTCCTCTTAATTTTCACTACTATTGTCTACATGACAACAGTGACAACACTTCAAAAAGAACTTAATTGGCTATAAAGCACTTTGGGCCATCCAGTGGCTGTGAAAGACTTGTAATAAACGCAAGGGGGCGAAGGTTATTGGGGCTAAGCGGGAATGTGGAGTTGAGGTTACAATCAGATCAGCCACGATCTTGTTGAATGGTAGAGCAAGCCCGAAGGGCCGAGTGGCCTACTCCAGCTCCTTGCTCGTATGTAAGTCTTTCTTTTTTCCCTCTGCTCTAAGCAAAGCAACTCCAGCTTATTTAGTCTCGCCACATAATTGAAATCGCTCATCGCTGGTACCATACCAATAAATCTCTGTACCTTCTCTAAGGCCTTGAGTTCCTTCATAAAATGTTGCGCCCAGAATATGAGTGTAAACTAACAAGAGACATAAATACTGATTGTAAACATTTCTGTAGGTATAGAAATAAGAAGAGATTAGAGAAAGTAAACATGGGCCCATTAGAAGCAGAGGCAGGTGGAATTATAATGAGGAATAAGGAAATGGCAGACGCATTAAACAAATACTTTGTACCCGTGCTCACGGCAGAAGACACAAAATATTCTGGAAATAATGGGGAACCCAAAGCAGCTTCATTCCACAGGTGAGGTGAGAGTTACTGCCCTTAACATCAAGGCAGCATTTGACCAAGTGTGGCATCAAGGAGCCCCAATAAAATTGATGCCAATAGGAATTAGGGGGAAAACTCTCCACTGGTTAGGGCAAATCGAGCACAAAGGACGATGGTTGTGGTTGTTGGTAGCCCAACATCTAAGCCCCAGGACGTCACTGCAGGAGTTTCCCAGGGTAGTGTCCGAGGCCCATCCATCTTCAGCTAGTTAATAAATGACGTTCTGTCCATTATAAGGTCAGAAATGGGAATGTTTGCTGATGATTGGAGTTTTCAGTAACATTGCGACATCTCAGATACCAAAGCAGTCCATGTCCACATACAGCAAGACCTGTACTATATGGCTGATAAGTGGCAAGTAATAGTCACGCTACACAAGTGCCGGGCAATGACCATCTCCAACAAGAGAGAATCTAACAATCTCCCCTTGACATTCAACGGCATTACCATTGCTGAATCCCCCACCGTCAACATGCTGGGGCTTACCATTGTCTAGAAACTGAACTGGACCAGCCGTATAAATACCATGGCTACAAGAGCAGGTCAGAGGCTGGGAATTCTGCAGCGAGTAACTCACCTCCTGACTCCCCAAAGACTGTCCACCATCTGCAAGGCATAAGTCAGGAGTGTGATGGAATACTCTCCACTTGCCTGGATGAGTGCAGCTCCAACAACACTCAAGAAGCTCAACACCATCCAGGACAAAGCAGCCCGTTAGATCGGCACCTCATTTGCAAGAACAGGGCAGATGGAATAAAATGTGGTAAAGTGTGAAGCAAGATAAAAAAGGATATTTTTTGAATGGTGAGCCTGGGAAATGTTTGCATTCAGAGGCACCTGGGTGTCCTTGTACATAAAGCAGAGAAAGATAACATGCAGGTACAGCGAGTAATTAGGAAGGCAAATTGTATGTTACTTTTCGCTAGAAAGGGATTGGTGTATAAGTGTAAAGAAGTGTTACTACAATTATACAGGGCATTGGTGAGACCATGCCTGGAGTACTGTGTGCAGTTTTGGTCCCCTTCCCTCAGGATAGATACACTTGCCCTGGAGGGAGTGCGACGGTGGTTCACTAGGCTGGCTCCTGGGATGATGGGATCGTCTTATGAGGAGAGATAGAGTAGACTAGGCTTATATTTCCTGAAGTTTAGAAGAATGAGAGCTGATCTAAATGAAACATATAAAATTTTAAGGGGCTTGACAAGGTAGATGCTGGAAAAAACATTTGCCCTGGTAGGGGATCTAGAACACAGGGCCACAGACTCAGATTACGGGGTCAGTTATTTAGGACTGAGATAAGGAGAAATTTCTCAAAGGGTTGTGAATCTTTGGAATTCTCTATGCCAGAGCTGTGGATGCTCAGTCATTCAGTACATTCAAGACAGAGGTCTGAGATTTTTTGGTACTAAGCGAATTAAGGGTTATAGGGACAGTGCAGGAAGGTGGAGCCAAGATAGATCAGCCATGATCTTATTGAATGGCAAAGCAGGCTCAAAGGCCCAAATGGCCGACTCCAGCTCCGATTTCTTATGTTCTTAATTGAAAGCAATACTCCATCGGTACCTAACCAGTGATTTATAAAGGATTAGCATAAATTCCTTGCTTTTTTTCCAATAGGAAGACACAGCACTGTCCTGTTTTCTCAACTTTAGATCGAATTGTGAGAGCTTAAATGAAAATTTATTATACTAATTAAACATGAAAGGTCAGAAAGGCCTCAAGATCCATAATTGAGCTGAGAATTAGCTGATGCCAGGAATGTGGTAGAGGCATTTGTGGTTGGCCTTAGAAATGGCACAGATAAAAATCAGCTGGGGTCCCCACTCTTAATTGCTGTCCAGCGACCCCCGCTGGAAACAGCAGGTATGGGGCTCGGGCTAGGATGGGGTCAGGCTTTGGCGGTAATGTCCCCATTAATGGTCAAAGTGCATGTCTTCACCTAATGGAGGCTCACACATGAAGAATGGCCACTAACATGAGGCACTGGAGGTGGGCAGCATCGAGGGAACCTTAGCATTGGTCATGCGTCACTACATTCAGAACGGAGGGGAGAAAACTGAAGAATAATAATAACAAAACAGAAATGGAAAACATGCACCTTGTTCAGGGTCTGGGCCACGATAAATAAAACTCCAGCACATCTATCGGATGTTCTTCTTTATATTTGGATTTAAAAACAATTTTATTTCAAACACTAATTCGGATTTAAAAAAAAAGATTTGGGGTTATAAGTTTAGTAGGGTTTATTTTGAAAAACAAATGACTTGATCTCAGAACAAGGCATCAAAAGTTAAAGAAATGTTGAACAATTCAGTGTTTACAATTAAGAACAGAAAAATAGCAATTATATTGTGTATATGCATTATAGGAAGACTCAATTTGAATTAATGAGTAGGCAACAGTTTTCTGAGCTCTGAATTCTCTGTTTGCTGCATTATTTACAATGATCAATTCAAATTATTGGATTATTTGAATTGGAATTATCAGGAGGAGACTGCACTTGTTGAACTACTACTTCTGGTAAGCCTGTGACAATATATTGACATTCAGGAAAGGCAAGTGTAGTAGTTATCTGCTAGCACTTACAGTTCCTCATTGAATTCCGAAACATAAAAGGGAACTTGGGCCCAACTGTAAGCCCAAAGAATGAGGTTTTATTTGTCATTTCACCATCTGCCCCCATGTGAAAGGATAAGTACAAGTTCTTGTGTGCGTTTAGCCTTTATGTGCCCTTGCAGCTGTTTTAGCCTCCCTTGTAAAAACAATTTTTGTAATCAAAAACAAGGCTCACTCATTTCAGTGCAATGGTACTGTAATGATATATGTCAAAGGATTGCCCATAGAATGTCTACTTAAACAGATTCATTTATTTTTGTCTCACCTCCTCTCCAAAAGTGTTGACTCCCTGACTGGGGTATATTTTCATGGGGCTGGTCACCCTCCCGTGCCTTATCCAAGTGATCATGACTCTTTCATCAGAAAGGTCATTGACCTGAAACATTTAACTCTGTTTCTCTCTCCACAGATGCTGCCAGACCTGCCGAGTATTTCCAGCAGTTTGATTTCATTTCAGATTTCCAGCATCCACCGTATTTTGCTTCTATGATCATTACTCTTGCTTGCGCCTTGATCGCCAGTTGGGAGCGTTCCACAGCTGAGCCCAATTCTGTCCTCACCTGACGTCCACAGATGTGCACTTTACAGCAAGAGCTTAGGGATACCAATAAAGAATGGGAAAAATGGATGGCTTCTCTGCCCCCTAACCTAGGCCTATTGGAGCTAATTGTGACATGCTTAGGTTTAGCTTGCTCAAGATCAACTATCCCAGAACAGAGTTTCCCAATTGCTACCCAAACCACAAAAACAGCCCGAGAAGAGTCTGCAAGAGGACCAACCATATAAATTAAAGATTAATTTCTTTCTTCCAGTAACAATAATGTCTCCCTTCCATCCAAATGATTGTTTTAAAATTGGGTTTAACGCCACCATTTAAATTTTTGTTTATATCGGTAAAACATATGGGTTCACCTTGAAAATCGCACCCCCCAAACCAAATGGCTAAGAGGCCATCAACAATCTAAACACAAAATGACAGCAAGCATTTACCATGGAGCCACTGATCCAGGGTTTTATCCAACATGCTCTTCGTGGCAAGGAGAAACTCGGGGTTGATGAGAAGTCCACTGCTACTGCTGTTAAATTTATCCTGGAGACAAACAGAGTTGTAGAACTGCTGCACTAATTTTATCTGCCACAGCTCGAAGGTTTCTGACATCTCTTTCTGTTCTAATCGCCTCACAGCCTGAAACGAGAAAAGTAAACAGTCCTAAATTGAGCAGTTTCGTTTCTTCAGTTGGACGACAATGCAACACATTTTTTTTTAAGATAAATTAATAAAGAATGTAGGAAAATGCAGTGGAACTTATCAGAGAACTATTTAGTGACTGAACACATCTTCTTCTATTTGGATTGTTCCTTAAAATTCATGGGCCCCATGGTTAAAACAGAACCATTTTAAATGTGCAATGTATGCAGGAATAGCCACACTTCCTAACTGCATTTATTATGCTCATGCTTTGAGTGCCAGCAGAAAGACTGTAGGAACGACTGCTGAATGTCCGTTCTGGAGACTTCTCTGCAACTTAACAAATACATAATTTCCAGAAGACCAAGTAAAGTCATAAAAAGGGAAATATAATTTGAATCAACAGTGGCATTGAGTACAGGAGTAAAGAGGCAAAGAAGAATCTGCACAAAGCAACCCTCGGGTTGGTTGTTCATTACCAACTCCTCTGGTATGGACACCTCATGTGTCATTCTGAGTCTGACCCTACCACCAAATCACCACTAACATGCAAGAGGCCATGTGACAGACCCAGAACAACATTGGGTGACAACCTAAAAGTGCTCTTTAATAGCACTGGCCATACACATGAGAATCCTGAACCATAATGCAACAAAAATTTTTTTTTTTTTTTTTTAAAGATAAATGAATAAAGAATTTAGGAAAATGCAGTGGAACTTATCAGAGAACTACTTAGTGACTGAACACATCTTCTTCCACTTGGATTGTTCCTTAAAACCTGGAAGAAACTGATCGCAGCAACATTCTCTTATGGATTAGCCCCAGAGGACAATGCCAGTGCTCTGGCCACAGTAGTGTACAGAGTTTTGGGCACCCCATTATAGAAGATGTATTAAAATCTTAAAGAGAACATACAGCATAGAAACAGCAGGATGAGGCCAGGAAAGATGTGAAATATTGGGACAATTTTTATTGAATCAGAGAAGGCCAAGAGGTAGTTTTTAAAATTATGGTTTTGTGTGGGAGAATAAGGAAATACTATTTCCTGTACTTGGGTAATCATAGACAAGGGGTCAGCAACTTTATATAGACAAGAGACTGAGGAGAGAGATTGGAGAAATGTCTTTACAGAGGTAGAACATGAAATACTCTAGGAAGGCGTCTTTGAGGCAATTGGATCCTTTAAGGGAATAGTGAATAAACACATGAATTAGAGGAGGTTACAGGGCTACAGGGAAAGCTCAAGGCAGTGGGAAAGTAGTGGATTGTTCCAGGAAAGCTAGCACAAACACAATGAGTCGAATGACCTTGTGTCCTACGAACTTCCATGGTTCCAAGTAAAATTGATGAGACTTGGGAATAGGTTTCATGCTGGTCTCCTCCACTAAAGTTACCATGAGGCCAGGAGAGATAGTAGAAATAGGAATGGGAGAAAATGATGAGAGCCCGTGAGATACCTATTTTACCTGGTCAATGGCCATATATGTAGGCAACATTTCTGGCTTCTCTTGAGTAACGCATTCATATAGGATAGATGAGAGCAAGTCCAGCAGGTCCTGTTTCCAAAGGGAAAGAACGGTTTTATTGATAAAAACAATACTGTTATTAACATTCACAGAAGATACATCATGACGATCAGCAATAAACTACTTTCCGCCTTGTCATATTCAAAGATGAAACGTGGATAATTAAGCACTCATTCAGATTGGGCCTTAAGATAACTCTAACGGGGATTTACAACGTAAAAATAAACTACTCCACCCAGGCCTGAAAATCCAGCAAAAATACTCGCGGCTTCACACTGCAATATCTTAAATTTTCAACACTTGTGCATTTTGTATTTCCTAACAGTATATGGGGAATTCAAGCAAAATTGACAGTTATCCGCAGGCTGAGGAGTTAAGTACAATATTGCCAACCTAAGGGTGGTGAATGTGTGTTTGCACCTACCCCTTCCCACATCTCCAAGTTTCCAACTTCAGCTGCATCTCTGTGGGAGAATGCAACACAGAATTCAAGTACTATATGCAGCAAAATTGCCAACTTAAAAGAAAAGCGAAAGCAAAATCCAATTGACGATTTTCACTTCCCCTGATGGAAAACAGAAGTGGTGGAACATCAAATTCCAGAGGCTAAAGGTTCACACTCATGCAAGTTATAGTTATTAGTGCTGCCTCACCCACCTATTATACAGTGTCTCTGTGACATTGAGAGTTACAATTACCATCAATCATTCAGACAACTAAAGCAAGTGCCCTGACATCTCAGGGAGTGGCAGAGTTACATCAGCTGGAAACATCTCAGTTTCTAACCCCATCGCTCTGTGCTGAGTTAACTGATCTCAGGTGGGGCAGCAGTTACAGTGCTACAACTGGCCTCAGCACCCTGCATTGGGTGGGGAGGCATGTGTTAACGAAAGAGAAACCTGCCTCAGTCCTCACTCTATTGCTATCTGGAAGTTTGTATGTGTGAACGGGTGAGTGCAGGCAGGGCTGGGTTGGGCTGGTCGCAGCTGCAATGCCCTTTGTGGTCAAACTGTTGGCCTGCACTTACATTAAGGCTCACTTGTGAATAGGGTCCACATGGCTGAGATACCAGGAGGGTGCTGGCTGCTTGTGGAATCACACTCCAGCAAGCAGTCAACACATTCAGATGACAAGGAAGGAAGGAAACTGGTGAGAAGAAGGGCAAAATGGAATAAAGAAATAGGAATACAAAAGCAAAATACTGCAGTAATACACCAGTAACAGACTGTGGCAATCACATCATACTCCAATAACAGACAGTCGCGTGCCCAGAATCACCCAAATGAAAATATACACATTAACAGGAAAAAAATTCTGCCAAAAACAGAGAATGAGACAAAAATATGCAAATATTAAGATACATAAATAATCACAAACTAATTGAGGATGTGAAAGGGTCATCTCCTGAGAATGAACCTCATCAAGCTGTTCAATAAATGATTCAGGGTTTCTGCCTCTAAAGATCCCTCTCAGTTAAACCAGTTAAACACATTCTGTCGCTCATCACAATGAAGTTCACAACTAAATATTTTTCTGATTATAGCTAAGTGCTTTGGCAAATATTCTATAGAACACCAGAAAACAAAACCAAAATACTGCGTGCTGATGCTGGAAATCGGAACTAAACACAGAAAATGCTGAAGATACTCAAATACAGATCATCAGTTCGGATGAAAGGTCACACAGCTGAAACATTAACTCAGTTTCTCTCTCCACGGATGCTGCCAGACCTGAGTATTTCCAGCATTTTCTGTTTCTACAGCAGGAAACAGAACTTGGGAGCAAAAAATCAGGTAGACATTGTAACAGACACAGGACGATACAGCATGGTAGGAGTAGCAGGTATTCGAACATCTCAGAAGACAATGGACTATGCCTGAGGTGTATGTCACTTCTGAGTTGAAGATTGCCTGTTGCGGCTGTAGAGGCCAACTCATGAGTGGCAATCCCTTCCACAGATGAATATCGTTGGCCCGAGGTTGACTGACGTTTCTTTCCTTCCACCGGGCTCTCTATTGTGCCATTTAGTTGTTTCTTCTGTCCTCTGTTTTTTCCCCACCTTTCCTGACTGCCAATCTCCAGGAACTCTGGTCAGCAGCAAGGCTTTCCCATGCATCAACACTGATCCCGGTCAACTTGAGGTCTTGCTTGCTGCTATCCTTGCATCACAGATGTAGGTGACCTGTTGGTCTTGTGCTGATAGCAAGCTCACCATAGAGCATGTCTTTGGGGATGCAGCCGTCATCCATTTGGCTCACATGACCCAGCCAACAGAGCCACCGCTGACTAACGAGGGCAAACATGCTGGGGATCCCTGCACGCTGGTGTACTTCCTTATTCAGCACTCTGTCCTGCCAGGAGATGCCCAATACCTGTCTGAGACAGCGGAGGTGGAAGCTGTTCAGCCGTTTTTCTTGGCTTGCATAAGTTGTCCATTCTTCACTATTATAAAGGAGGGTGCTGAGAACACAAGCCTGGTACATGTGGAGTTTTGTATTTTCTGTTAGTTTGGTGTTGGTCCACACTCATCTTCTCAACTTTGACATGATAGCTGCAGCCTTGGCAAACCTGGTGCTGATTTCAGCATCAAGGGGCAGATTACTGATGATTGTTGATCCAAGATATGTGAAGCTGTTAATGATCTCCAAAGCGAGGTTGTTGTTGCTGAAGGAAGGTGGAGACTCTACGTCCTGGCCCATAACTTTTGCCGTCCTGACACTGATTGTCAGCCCAAACTTCTTGCAGGCCCAGGAGTACCGATCTACAAGCTGCACTGTAGGATGTCAGTGCAGCGTCATCAGCAACTCACTGACTAGGACTCCCATACAGCATGGTAAGGAAGAACATATATACAAGGACTGTAATTGTACGACTGGTGAACCGTACCATCAGTACGTCCTTTCGGCTGTTCGCGATAGGCAGGGTATTGACCGTACTTAACCAGCCTGCACTTGCAAAAGAGCACATGTCTAATGTTAGATGTGATCCCGCGATTGGACAGCACTTGCTGAACAATGCCCAGTGTGCTAAGAATTGCACTAACAACCAATTTAAGCTCATCAGTTGGACTCGCAATGTGGCTCATTTACACTTGCTAGAAGCTACATATGTTCATACGCAGGGACTTGTCCTCTGCAGGCAAAAGGAACATGTTCAGGTGTTGTGCCTTTTTTGAATTAAACAAAAGCATGGGGGACAGTAGCTCCCTGGTGCATTTGCCATGGCAACTCCTTGACCAGAGACGATTTGCCAAAATCAGCATCCTTTTCTCATGCAGTATAAATTGTTGCTGCCTTGGAAATTTGGCATTCTTGCATCTGTCCTGATGAGTGCAAGATGAAAAGCTTCGACAGCATGTCTCTTTTTTCAGCAATACTTAAGTTCTGCACTACTAAGCAACTATTTGATTATAATTTTATGTTTTATTGCTACTCCGATAAGGAATGCTTACCTGTCCCTCTTTCTTTGAATGTTTGCAAAAGTACTCTGCAAATGACAGCAAAGCTGGGTCAGAGGTAAAAGCTGAAATGGCTTCAGGCTGCAAAGAAAGCAAAGCGAGATTTTAAAAACCAGTTGACACAATGGAGTCAAAAAAATAAACTAAGTGCTGTCCACTTTTGTCACAAGCAAAGACAAAGCCATTTCCTAGACATCAGTGTACTTTACAGAAGCGGGTCAGAAGGAAGCAGTCTACTTGGTAGTACCTTGATAGAAAGGAACTCAGGATTTCTGTGAGTGAAAGTCTGAGCTAAAAGACTGCGAAACCCTTTCGGATCCTCAGTGTAGGAGAGATGCCCTGCTCGGAGCTTGACATAAAGAAAACCATCTTTCGACAGAATTGATCTGAAAGAAACAGTCTATGAGAACTCAGTGATAACAAATTACCTGGTAGACAGCACTGAAGTACAGCTTTCAATATTATTGAATAAATGGACAGGACAAGATACAGACAACGAATTATGTTACAAGGATACTCACTGCAAACTTGCAGGTCCTTTAGAGAGATCCATCACAATCTCCCAATACTTGGGACCTTTTACTTTGATCTGGAAAGAGTAAACCAATTGTCATCTGTCTTTTATCTTGAGGTTGTTCATTTCTATTAATTTGGGTCTGTCACAATTAATTAGGAGAAATCATAGGGAATGAGGAAATAGCAGAGATATTAAACAAATATTGTGTTTCTGTCTTCACGGTAGAAGACACAAGTTTCATAACAGAAATAGTCGGTAACTTAGGGGCTAAAAAAAGTGAGGAAATTAAGGGATTAAAATCCAACAAATCCACAGGACCTGATGGCTCTAAAAGAGACAGCTGCGGAAATTGTGGACGATTATCCAAAATTCCTGAGTTCAGGAACGGTCCCATCAGATTGCAAGTCGGCAAATGTTACACCGCTTTTCAAAAAAGGAGGGAGAGAGAAAACAGGGAACGACAGGCCAGTGGTGGAATCTATTATTAAGGAAGTCATAACAATGCACTTCGAAAAGCATAGTATGATTTGAACAAGTCAACATGGTTAACTAAAGGGAAATCCTGTTTGACAAATTTATTAGAGTTTTTTTTGAAGATGTAACTAGTAGGATAGATAAAGGGGAACCAACAGATATAGTATACCTGGATTTCCAAAAGGCATTTGATAAGGTGCCACGCAAATGGTGAATAGGCAAGATAAGGGCTCACGGAGTTGGGGGTGATATTATTAGCATGGATAGAGGATTGGTTAATGGACAGAAAGCAAAGAGTGGGCATAAAAGAGACATTTTCAAGTTGGCAGGCTGTGACAAGTAGTGTGCCGCAAGGATCAGTGCTGGGGCCTCAGCTATTTACAGGCTATATTAATGACTTAGATGTTGAGACAGAGCATAATGTATCTATCTGATGACACAAAGGTAGGTGGAAAGGTAAGCTGTGGGGAGGACACAGAGGCTGTGAAGATATATAGACAGGTTAAGTGAGTGGGCAACAAGATGGCAGATGGAGTATAATGTTGGGAAGTGTGAAGTTGTTCACTTTAGTCGTAAGAATAGAAAAGCAGAATATTTTTAAAAAGGTGTGAAACTTGTAAGTGTTGATGTTCAAAGAGACTTAGGTATGCTTGTACAAGGAACACAGAAAGTTCGCATAAAAGCAAAATACTGTGGATGCTGGAAATCTGAAATAAAAACAGAAAGTGCTGAAAATACTCAGCAGGTCTGGCAGCATCTGTGGAGAGAGAAGCAGAGTTAACGTTTCAGGTCTGTGAACTTTCATAAGAATTGCCAGTTCTCTCCACAGAAAGTTACCATGCAGGTACAGCAAGCAATCAGGAAGGGAAATGGCATGTTGGCCTTTATTGCAAGGGAACAGGAATAAATTGTACAGGGTTTTGATGAGACCGCATCTGGAGTACTGTGTGCCATTTTGGTCGCCACATTTAAGAAAGGATATATTTCCATTGGAGGCGGTATAGTGAAGTTTCATTTAATTGGTCCTTGGGATGATGGGGTTATCCTATGATGAAAGGCTGAGTAAATTGGGCCTATACTCTCTGGAGTTTAGAAGAATGAGAGGTGATCTCATTGAAAGATACAAGATTCTGATGGGATTGGATAGGGTAGACATTGAGAGATTGTTTCTGCTGGTTGGGGAAATCTAAAACATTTCAGAATAAGGGGATGATCATTTCGGACTGAGATGAGGATAAATTACTCCATTCAAAGGGTTGTGAATCTTTGGAATTCTCTACCCCAGAGAGTTGTGGATGATCCATCGTTGAATACATTTAAGTCTAGGATAGACAGATTTTTGGTCTCTCAAGGAATCAAGGGGTATGGAGAGCGGGCAGGAAAGTGGAATTGAAGCCTAAAATCAACTACGTGTGGTCTTGAGTTCTTCTGATTATTACTTCATGAATGGATTATATGCAGGACATGCAGTGACTTGATATAGTGCCACTTCTCATGAATTTCTAAACAAGCCATGTGTGGTGTGATTTGCCCCTCAAAAGGCAATCAAAATGTTGTTTTCTGAGCAGAGCCAAACAATCAAAAGTCTCTTGCCTTACCAATATGAGGCTTCCTTATAAAAGGAAGTGAACCATGTTAGTTTATCTTGGTTTTGTTCTCTGCATTCCCTGTGATCACTCCTAACAGAAAACAGTCTGCTTAATAATGAAGCCAAGAATTTAAAAAGAAATCTATTTGCCATGTTTAAATATAAACCTAGAACATATAACTGGAAAACAAATGAGAAAAAAGACTTTTTCCAATTTATTGCTTGCTGTATATGTTAATTGCATATTTAATCCACAATAACAGTCGATGAAAATCTACATGCAGGATGAAATGCTCCCATACTGGAAAGTTGTTAGGTTGATCTTACCAACAATGCTCTTACCAAATAAAGGTCTACGTTTACCTCTTTTAATAAGTGTAGTTCAGGAAGAAGGCTAGGTGCCATGAGGTTTACTGTCATTTCCTCACACCACTGAGAAGCCTAGATTAAAAACAAAGATATAAATCTTTTGGTGAAATATTTGAATGGCAGTTTTTAAATAATACTGCACTTTTCCCCCTCTCAACAACAACTTGAATTTCTACAGCACTTTTAATGTAATAAAGAGCTCCAAGGCACTTCACAGAAGCTTTAACAAATAACATACAACACCAAGGTTAAAAAAGGACAAAAGGAGATATTTGGACGGATGACCAAAAGTGTCCTAAAGGAGGAAAGAGAGTTAGAGAGGCGGAGAGGTGTAGGGAGCTGAAGGCACAGCATCAATGGTGCAGAATACACAAGAGACCAGAATTGTAACATGCAGATACTTCAGAGGATTGTAGGGCTGGAGGAGATTACAGAGATAGGGAGGGGCAAGGCCATGGAGGGATTTGAAAACAAGTCTCATATCACAGTGTTGGATGGCTGCTGCCAGTGGAATTTATTTAATCACCAGGATGTGCCATCAACCTTGCTTCGCTACGAGAAAGCTAATTGAGATTTGCAACTTCACTATGGGAAATTGCAAGCATAAACCCATGTCATACACTACTGAACTCGAACAGCAAAAAAGACGACACCCATGCATTTCAAGTGGTGTAGTTTTGCATTCCAATCACAGGACCTTGAATAAATCCTAGCCTCAACCCTCAATAAGAAACTTTCAACAGCTTGGGTCCAGCTTGAATATTGCCTAACATTTGATCAGGATATAGTTTAAGATATGGATCAGTGTGGCACCTCTCACAAACTCACGAGACTGATACAGGAGAGATGTGTGACACGACACTCAGCACAGGCAAATCCAGAGAGTGTTGTTGCCGCTTGGTTGACAGTTTCCTTTTCTTTTAAGCTCAGTCATTTCTCAATGCATCCTTGTGATGCTCAAACTGTCCAATATAGGAACATTTGACCTCTCAGTATTTTAACACAGCTGAGTTGGGGACGGTGGGTGCGCAGGGCAGAATGAGGATAGATTTTAAGGACTAGTTCCAATCAGCAGAACTACATGTCCAGTTGACCAGCTTCATCAGAAATGACACCAAAGTCCTACCAGAAACCTAATTGATGAAAGATCTGCCAAATACATCCTGAGCAACCATTCTTTGGCCTTTGAATGGTCAGGTGTTTAACAGACTGCCAAATAAATATGAATAAGTGATACGTTTTCATTTTAAAGGTAAGTAATCTCTATCAAGGGGGGCGGCGGCGTAGTGGTAACGTCACTGGACTTGCAACCCAGAAGCCCAGGCTCATGTTCTGGGAGTACAAGTTCAAATCCCACCATGGCAGCTAGTGGAATTTAAAATCAATTAATTAATCTGGAATTTAAAAAAAAGCTAGTCTCAGTGCGATTGTCGTATAAAAAAACCCACGTGGTTCACGAACGTCCTTTAGGGAAGGAAATCTGCCGTCTTTACCTGGTCTGGCCTACATGTGACTCTTAGCAATGTGGTTGACTCTTAAAGCTCTCTGAAATGGCAACTCAGTTGTACCAAACCACGAGAGAAATGCTGAAAGGAATGAAACTGGACAGGCCATATGAACATTCGAATTAGACGCTGGAGATGGCTACTCAGCCCCTTTTTGCGATTCATGCACTAGGATACCCAAATCCCTCTGCAGCTCAGAGCTCTGCAATCTCTCACCATTTAGATAAAATGCTTCTTTTTTATTCTTCCTGCCAAAATGGATAACTTCACATTTTCCCACATTATACTCTATTTGCCAGATCTTTACCCACTTACTTAACCTATCTATATCCCTTTGTAGCCTCCTTATGTCCTCTTCACAACTTACTTTCCTATCTATCTTTGTGTCATCAGCAAATTTAGCAACCATACCTTTGGTCCCTTCATCCAAGTCATTTATATAAATTGTAAAAAGTTGAGGCCCCAGCACTGATCCACGTGGCACACCACTCGTTACATCTTGCCAACCAGAAAATGACCCTTTATGCCTATTCTGTTTCCTGTTATCTAGCCAGTCTTCTACCCATGCCTATATGTTACCCTCTACACCATGAGCTTTGATTTTCCACAATAACCTTTGATGTGGCACCTTATCAAATGCCCAGCATCAACCGAGGCACCAGAAATGACAACGGCACACCCAGCCCCGTCAACCCTACAAAGTCCTCCTTACTAACATCTGGGGGTTTGTGCAAAAATTGGGAGAGCTGTCCCACAGACTAGTAAAGCAACAGCCTGACAGTCATACTCACAGAAATCATAACTTACAATGTGCCAGAAACTACTGTCCCACCTCAGGACAGGCCCACCAGAGATGGCGACACAGTGGTATACAGTCAGGAGGGAGTTGCCCTGGCAGTCCTCAACATCGACTCTGGACCCCATGAAGTTTCATGGCATCAGGCCAAACATGGGCACAGAAGCCTACTGCTGATTACCACCTATTAGATACTAGTTTGCCCTCAAATAAAAAAAAAAGTGCTGGAAATACTCAGCAGGTCTGGCAGCATCTGTGGAGAGAGAAGCAAAGTTAATGTTTCAGGTCAGTGACCTGTCATCAGAGCAGTTCTGATGAAAGGTCACAGACCTGAAACGTTAACTTTGCTTCTCTCTCCACAGATGCTGCCAGACCTGCTGAGTATTGCCAGCACTTTTTGTTTTTATTTCAGATTTCCAACATCTGCATTATTTTGCTTTTATTTTAGTGTTTAATTCACTAGTTTGGCTTCAGCTGGAGTATTGCGTTCAGTTCTGGGTGCCGCACTTTAGGAAAGACGTGAGGGCATTGGAAAGTGTACAGAAAAGATTCAGGAGAATGGTTCCAGGGATGAGGAATTTCAGTTATGAAGATAGTTTGGAGAAGTTAGGACTGTTTTCCTTGTAGAAGGCCGAGACGTGATTTGATAGAGTTATTCAAGATCATGAGGGGTCTGGACAGAGTAGATAGAGAGAAACTGTTCCCACTCGTGAAAGGATCGAGAACAAGAGGGCACAGATTTCAAGTATTTGATAAGAGAAGCAAAAGTGGCATGAGGAAAAATTCTTTCACGCAGCGAGTGGTTAAGGTCTGGAAAGCGCTGCCTGATAACATGGTGGAGGCAGGTTCAAATAAAGGATTCAAAAGGGGATTAGACTGTTATATGAAAAGGAAGAATGTGCAGGGTTACGGGGAGAAAGCGGGGGAATGGAACTGAGGGAATTACTCTTTTGGAGAGCCAGTGCGGACACAATGGGCCGAATGGCCTCCTTCTACACTGTAACTGTAATCTATGATTCTGAAGCTGTGATTTTACTGCCACCCCTCAGCTGCTAAATCAGTACTCCTCCATGTTGAACACCACTTGTAAGAAGGACTGAGGGTGGCAAGGGCACAGAACATACTCTTGGTGGGGGACTTCAATGTTCATCACCAACAGTGGCTTGGTAACACCACTACTGACCGGGCTGGCCGAATCCTTAAAGGACATAGCTGCTAGACTGGGTCTGCAGCAGGTGGTGAGGGAGCCATCAAGACAGAAACCTACCTGACCTCATCCTCACCAATCTACCTGTTGCAGTTGCATCGGTCCAAGATGGTATTGGTAGGAGTGACCACTGCACAGTCTTTGTGGAGACGAAGTCCCATATTCACATTGAGGATACCCTCCATTATGCTGTGTGGCACTATCACCGGGCTAAATGGAATAGATTTTGAACAGATCTAGCAACTCAAAACTGGGAATCCATGAGGCGCTGTGGGCTATCAGCAGGAGCAGAATTGTATTCAACCACAATCTTGAACTTCTTGGCCCAGTATATCCCCCACTAACACTATCACCATTAAGCTGGGGGATTTCCCCTGGTTCAAAGAAGAGTGCAGGAGGACATGCCAGGAACAGCACCAGACATACCTAAAAATGAGGTGTCAATCTGATGAAGCTACAACACAGAACTACATGCATGCCAAACAGCGGAAGCAACATGCAATAGGCAGAGCTAAGCGATCCCACAAGCAACGGATCAGATCTAAGCTCTGCAGTCCTGCCACACCCAGTCGTGAATGGTGGTGGACAATTAAACAACTAAGAGGAGGAGGAGACTCCACAAATATCCCCATCCTCAATGATGGGGAGCCCAGCACATCAGTGCAAGAGACAAAGCTGACGCATTTGTAACCATCTTCAGCCAGAAGTGCCGAGTGGATGATCTATCTTGGCCTTCTCCTGAAGTCCCCATCATCATAGATGCCGGTCTTCAGCCAATTCAATTCACTCCATGTGATATCAAGAAACAGCTGAAGGCACTGGATACTGCAAAGTCTCAGGGCCTTGACAACTTTCCGGCAATAGTACTCAAGACTTGTGCTCCAGAACAAGCTTCGCCCCTAGCCAAGCTGTTCCAGTACAGCTACAACACTGGCAACTACCCGGCAATGCGGAAAATTGCCAAGGTATGCCCTGTACACAAAAGAAAGGACAAATCCAACCCGGCCAATTATTACCCCATCAGTCTATTTACAATCTATATTAATGACTTAGATGAAGAGAGTAATGTATCTAAGTTTGCTAATGTTACAAAGGTAGGTGGAAAGGTAAGCTGTGGGGAGGAGACAGAGAGGCTGCAAAGTGATATTGACAGGCTGAATGAGTGGGCAACATGATGGCAGATGGAGTAGGATGTAGGGAAGTGTGAAATTATTCACTGGTCGTAAGAATAAAAAAGCAGAGTATTTTTGAAAAAGGTGTGAAACTTCTAAGTGTTCATGTTCAAAGAGTCAAGCACACTGTCCTGTCACCTCTGCGGCAAGAGTTTTAATCCAGGATTCAGATGAGGAGAAATTTCTTCACTCAGATGGTCGTGAATCTTTGAAATTCTCTACCCCAGAGGATCTGAATATATTTAAGGCTGAAAGAGAGAGATTTATGCTCTCAGGGGATCAAGGGATATGGGAAGTGGGTGGGAAAAAGGAGTTGAGGCAGATCAGCCATGATTGTATTGAATGGTGCAGAAAGCTCAAGGGAACATATGGTCTACTCCTGTTCCTATTTCTTATGTTCTAACATGCTAATTCAATAAAAGTTTTTTTTCTGTTGGTTACAAGATTTCTTAATGAGTTTGAGCCATCTCAACTCAGTTCTAAAATGGACGTAAGGATATCCTGACTTGGAACTATATCGCCGTTCCTTCACTGTTGCTGGGTCAAAATCCTGGAACTCCCTTCCTAACAGCACTGTGAGTGTACCTACCCCAAATGGACTGCAGCGGTTCAAGGCAGCTCACCACCACCTTCTCAAGGGCAATTAGGGATGGGCAATAAATGCTGGCCTGGCCAGTGACGCCCACATCCCATGAATGAATAAAAAAAAGTACAAAATTTGATAAGTTGGTAATTAGAGAGAGAGCGAGAGAGACCATAAGTACTGTTAATGTAAGAAATGCCATTATGGCTACAATGCTGTAGGAGTGTTCTTTTTCAGGTTGATATGAAGGTACATTGTGTATCATATCTACTCATAGCAAACACAGTACCTGACCTTGCAATGCTTAATGCTAATACCGGGAACAAAAGTGGAAGAGTATTTCTTTCTTCTAGGACTGACATCCCTCATCTTGATCAGCACAACAAAAAATCCTTAAAATATTACCATTAAAAGAACACAATTACAATCAGGGGTTCCCTGAACAGCAATCACAATAAAAAAAAACCCTGGTCGATTTTACTTCTCCTAACTTAAGTCTAATTATTGTATCCCTATCATTGCTCTAGCTCGGATCAGCTAACTAGGAAGATTATTAAATCTGGCATCTTTTTAGTTCTGTGACTCAGCTGCCTTAACTGGATGACTGTTGAAGCTAAATACAGCTGCAGTGATTGCTTATTCATTGCATTTAATGTACAATACGTCCTTTTGAAAGGCGCACATTGCATGCAATTTGTGCATATTAGTTTATTTTATCTAATTTTCTCAACTGTTCTCTTCTGAAGGTGTTGACGAGGACCATGTGTATTTTTTTCATCCTCCAATACCTCAGCAAAGTTGCCATTATTCATGTACGAGCCTTCTTAGTAAATGTTGGCAGGCTATATCCATTTGTGGAGTCAAAACAACCAAGCTTGACTCTGTCCTCATCCTCATTCCTGATCCTCAAACCTGGGTCACTGAGCAGTAATTAAGATGGACAGGATTAATTTCTCTTTCCAAACCCAGGGCGCTAATTCTAATGCTTCAACCATCATCCCAGATCATCTCACTCAGCACAGACTAGGGATTGAATGCTAGGACCTTTCCAGTGGGAGGTACACACCTGAAACATCATAACCGGGCTTTTCTCTCTCCAGATGCTGACTGACCTGCTGCGTATTTCTAGCATTTCCTGTTTATATTTCAGAGTTCTTACATTTTAATTTCATCCTTTACATTTCAATTTCCTGACTTCAAAAGTGAAACAAAGAAGTCTTGAGGTCTGAGCTTCTGGGATAAGCCAGGAAGATTTCCATATTTCTCACAGTTCACACCAGCTACCGACAAATCATAGATCACTCGCAGGCATACACCCGTATGAACCAGCAGGTGTCACATTTTTGGGTGCCCGCTCCGTTGACACGCAAAGTGGAGTGGGTCAGAAGACTCGTTCGCCTTTGCCTGCAGCCACTGACCTGGTCCCAAATTACAGGGACTGGATCACCTGCATGGTCGGGCAGCGCAGTTGCAGTCACTCTGCCAGGTTGTGAGATTCGTCATGGGCCGAAGAAAAAGAGGATCAAGAAGTCTTCAGCTCTAGTGAAGCTATTCTGCCTGTAAACACAGGGCAACTGTTTCTCTTAGTGAAGGTAAGATTTGGGACCTTTCAGTAGGCCGCAGCTATTGGCTGGCATGAGTTCCACTGAAGCTTTTCGTGGACATAAAGGGTGGAATT
This sequence comes from Heterodontus francisci, assembly GCF_036365525.1. Lineage (NCBI taxonomy): Eukaryota > Metazoa > Chordata > Chondrichthyes > Heterodontiformes > Heterodontidae > Heterodontus > Heterodontus francisci. The sequence goes on from NC_090373.1 coordinate 170,985,802, forward strand.
CCCAGAGTTGCTCAGTACCCATCCTTGACATGGGGGTGTAAACTCTGTTCATGTCACCCCCACTGGCAAAGGTGGGGGAGGGACGAAGTTTTGAGTCTGGGTGGAATTTGTCCAGTGCACCTTTGCACAGCCTAAATCTTTTGGGATCCAAGTCCTTTTCTCTGGATACTTCTTAACTGTCGTTCGTATTACTTCAAATGAAGGAAAACACCATTCCACTCATTTCTTTTTAAACTCTGTTGCCCACATCAGAGTAGGGGACATAATTTAATTCAGCTGTGACTTATGAGACAAATTCATTTTGTGTCTTTATCTCCCATGCAGTTCATAGACAATGCAAAGAGTCAGTGAGGAAGTAATCCTTCAGAAAGGGACAGAACCTAAGGGCTGAATCTCAAGTTTAAACAGAAGTAAGAAGTAGGTTAGATGTTAAGAGGTGGTTCGCATCCCATTGAATAGGAGACCTGTGAAACAGGCTGGTGGTTCGTGCAGTGAACTCTGTTGCTGTGTTTCTTAAAGTGAGAGCTGGATGTGTTTCTGGCTGGGGTGGAGATCACCATATAATTTTGAGATAGGTACTGTATAACATTAATGAGGACCACTTTGGGGTTTCAGAGTAGTTGGCTAAGGCAGCGGACCCCACCCACGAGGAAAATTTGTATTATTTTTTCCCCCCTAATTGGTCTGGGTTTTTAATCTGGATCTTGGCGAAAATGCACGGGGTGGGAAGTGTATGTATTGTGATGCACAAGTACAATTGTGTGAGACAGGCTAGATGAACCAGTAGGCCTTTTCCTATCCATCATTGTTGGCTCCTGATACATATGGTAACATAGCTCAGCAGCAGCAGTCGTTGCTTGCAGGGGAAAAGTGGAAGGGTGTATACAATTGGAGAGAAAACTGTCGAGGAACAAAAAGGGGACAAGAAAAATGTGTGCGCAGTCTGAAAGACAGTCGAGCAGCCCAGTGGAATTGAGTTTAGAAATGAGACTTGGAGACAATGATTCTTTTTAATTGATCCTGATCCCTTACACTACCAATCTCATTCAGGACAGTAAGAAAGTCCTGCCCATGAAGAGCTCCACAAATGCCACAATTGTTTGTCAATGGTTGATTTACCTAGTAAATTCACTGCAGTGGTAAGGATACAAACCCTCTGAGGCAATTTTCTCATTTTCCCTTCGAAGAGCAGAGCCACAGACGAAGCTGTGAAAACTAATTTTCAGGGGAAACCAGAGCGTAGAGATTTCAATACCAGTCTCAGCCAGCAGTCCAACACTCCAGTGCGTTGTGGCTACTCAGTTGGCACTTGTAATGGTGTGAAGATATTGGGAAAGGCAACAGACTTGAAACACTGCAGGATGACAGTGATTCAGAAGTCTAGAAATCAGCCTATGTGCTGTTTCTTTGTCCTGTAACTAACACAAATACTTGAACAAGAAAACCTCTGCCTTCACTGTAGGTTAGTGTCACAACAACTAGTGGTACTGAAAGAATCTTCTTTGGCCTCCTTATCTCGAGAGACAATGGGTAACTGCCTGGAGGTGGTCAGTGGTTTGTGGAGCAGCGCCTGGAGTGGCTATAAAGGCCAATTCTAGAGTGACAGGCTCTTCCACAGGTGCTGCAGAAAAATTTGTTTGTTGGGGCTGTTACACAGTTGGCTCTCCCCTTGCGCTTCTGTCTTTTTTCCTGCCAACTGCTAAGTCTCTTCAATTCGCCACACTTTAGCCCCGCCTTTATGGCTGTCCGCCAGCTCTGGCGAATGCTGGCAATTGACTCCCACGACTTGTGATCAATGTCACAGGACTTCATCTCGCGTTTGCAGACGTCTTTAAAGCGGAGACATTGACGGCCGGTGGGTCTGATACCAGTGGCGAGCTCGCTGTACAATGTGTCTTCGGGGATCCTGCCATCTTCCATGCGGCTCACATGGCCAAGCCATCTCAAGCGCCACTGACTCAGTAGTGTGTACAAGCTGGGGATGTTGGCTGCCTCGAGGACTTCTGTGTTGGAGATACGGTCCTGCCACCTGATGCCAAGTATTCTCCGGAGGCAGCGAAGATGGAATGAATTGAGACGTCGCTCTTGGCTGACATACGTTGTTCAGGCCTCGCTGCCATAGAGCAAGGTACTGAGGACACAGGCCTGATACACTCGGACTTTTGTGTTCCGTGTCAGTGCTCCATTTTCCCACACTCCCTTGGCCAGTCTGGACATAGCAGAGGAAGCTTTTCCCATGCGCTTGTTGATTTCTGCATCTAGAGATAGGTTACTGGTGATAGTTGAGCCTAGGTAGCTGAACTCTTGAACCACTTCCAGGGCATGGTCGCCAATATTGATGGATGGAGCATTTCTGACGTCCTGTCCCATGATGTTCGTTTTCTTGAGGCTGATGGTTAGGCCAAATTCGTTGCAGGCAGCCGCAAACCTGTCGATGAGACTCTGCAGACACTCTTCAATGTGAGATGTTAAAGCAGCATCGTCAGCAAAGAGGAGTTCCCTGATGAGGACTTTCCGTACTTTGGACTTCGCTCTTAGACGGGCAAGGTTGAACAACCTGCCCCCTGATCTTGTGTGGAGGAAAATTCCTTCTTCTGAAGACTTGAACGCATGTGAGAGCAGCAGGGAGAAAAAAAATCCCAAAAAGTGTGGGTGCGAAAACACAGCCCTGTTTCACGCCACTCAGGATAGGAAAGGGGTCCGATGAGGTGCCGCTATGTTGAATTGTGCCTTTCATATTGTCATGGAATGAGGTGATGATACTTAGTAGCTTTGGTGGACATCCAATCTTTTCTAGTAGTCTGAAGAGACCACGTCTGCTGACGAGGTCAAAGGCTTTGGTGAGATCAATGAAAGCAATGTAGAGGGGCATCTGTTGTTCACGGCATTTCTCCTGTATCTGACGAAGGGAGAACAGCATGTCAATAGTCGATCTCTCTGCACGAAAGCCACACTGTGCCTCAGGGTAGACGTGCTCGGCCAGCTTCTGGAGCCTGTTTAAAGCGACTCGAGCAAAGACTTTCTCCACTATGCTGAGCAGGGAGATTCCACGGTAGTTGTTGCAGTCACCAAGGTCACCTTTGTTTTTATAGAGGGTGATGATATTGGCATCGCGCATGTCCTGAGGTACTGCTCCCTCGTCCCAGCACAGACAAAGCAGTTCATGTAGTGCTGAGAGTATGGCAGGCTTGGCACTCTTGATTATTTCAGGGGTAATGCTGTCCTTCCCAGGGGCTTTTCCGCTGGCTAGAGAATCAATGGCATCACTGAGTTCCGATTTTGTTGGCTGTACGTCCAGCTCATCCATGACTGGTAGAGGTTGGGCTGCATTGAGAGCAGTCTCAGTGACAACATTCGCCCTGGAGTACAGTTCTTGGTCGTGCTCAACCCAGCGGTCCATTTGTTGCGTTGGTCAGTGATTATGTCCCCTGATTTAGATTTGAGGGGGGCGATCTTCTTGATGGTTGGCCCAAAAGCTCTCTTAATGCCATCATACATTCCTCTGATATTTCCGATGTCTGAGGCCAGCTGAATATGACTGCATAGGTGTTGCCAGTAGTCATTTGCGCAGCGCCTGGCTGTTCTTTGTGCAGTGCTTCTGGTTGCTTTAAGTGCTATGGATGTTAACTTGCTGGGGGATTTCTTGTAGTTCAACAGTGCAATGCGCTTAGCGGCTATGACAGGTTCCAGCTCTTCAATATGAGATTGAAACCAGTCTGCATTTCTCTTCGCACTTTTGCCGTAGGTGGTCAAAGCTGACTCATAGATGGCGTCTCTGATGTGGGCCCACTTGGTCTCAGCATCCCCTGTGGGAGTGTTTTGAAGGGCTGTTACAAGTGAATTTAGAAATTTTTGTAACAGCTGTGGATGAGATCTTCTGCTTGTATTGATGCGCGGGTGGCCTTTCTGCTTGGAATGATGCAACTTCTTTGGTCTAAGTCTAACCTTGCTGCACACCAGGGAGTGGTCGGTGTCGCAGTCCACACTGTGGAAGCTGCGTGTAATTTGAACACTGTTTAAGGAGGCTCGCCTTGTGACGATGAGGTCTAGCTGGTGCCAACGACATGATCTTGGGTGCCTCCATGAAACCTGGTGACAGGGTTTAGTGTGAAAGAACGAGTTGGTGATGCAGAGGTTATGACAGATACACAACTCAAGCAGTCTCTGCCCATTCTCATTCATCCTTCCAACGCCATAGTGCCCAAGGCAGGAGGGCCATGAGTCATAGTCAGCCCCAACCCTGGCATTAAAGTCCTCCAGCAGGAACAGGTGTTCGGTGTTGGGGATTATGCTGAGCAAGGAGTTTCTGATGGCGAAGCCCACTCCAGGCTGTCTTGGTTCTTCAGGATCCCTGCCCTGCCAGAAGAAGGTGTAGTGTTGCTCTCTTAGAGATCCGCTCGCAGGGAGGCATGTCTCCTGAAGTGCTGCAATGTCTACATTGAGTCTACTGAGCTCATTGTTAATGATGGCGGTCTTCCAAGAATCGTTGATTTGTGTAAGGTCTTCTGACAGGCCAGGACACATAGTTCTGACGTTCCAGCTTGCAAAGCGAAGGACTGGTACCTTCTTTCCTTTTTTCATGTTGTTTGGTGCGGTGTTGCAGTCCACTTTTCGGGCAATGACCCTGAGCTCCAAGCACCCATTGAAGCAGGTGGACTGTGGTGGGACAGAACCTTATTGACCGGGGGCTGCCCGGTTTGAGGCGGGCGGTAGCTGTCCAGTGAGGTGCGATGACCTCTCCCACCGACAAAGGCAACCCGTGGCGCCCAATCTCTACGCCAATTTAGCTGGACTTATAACCTGTAACTGCTGCCTTCCGTGTTGTTTCAGTCGCTGTGAGGCGACTATGGAGTGACCTCTCCATGGCGCATGCCTGGGTGAATGTATGGAGGTTGAGAGTTGCCCAAGCGTCAAAACCCCCCTCTCGGCCTTTCTGGTGGGGTCCAAAGGAGTGTAGAGCATGACGTTTGGCACCGGTATGGCTGAAGGAACTGCCGGAAACATGCCAAAGGTGACACATGACCGCCTATGGGGTTCCGCTCCGGATTTTCTGTTAGGGTTTACTCCCTTAGCCTTGGTCTCTCCCGAGACATCCACAAGGCAGTGGGGTTGTTAGGGCCCCTACACAGGTGTAGGAGGATGCCGGTGGGAGGAGAGGGAGGGTGGAGGGAAAGGGGTGTGAGGGGGAGCTGGGAAGAGGGCTATAAGGGGGTAGGAGGAGTGCAGGGGGAAGGGGGTGCGAGGGGGAGCTGGGAAGAGGGCTGTAAGGGGTGGGGGGGGTGCAGGGGGAAGATGGTGCGGGGGGGCTGGGAAGGGGTTGTGAGGGGGAAGAGGGGTGCGGGGGGGTGTGGTGAGCTGAGAGAGTGGAGCTGGGAAGGGGAAGGGGAGAGTGGAAGGGGGGTGGGGGGGGGGAGAGTGGAAGGGGAAGGGGGGGAAAGGGGATGCAGGTAATAAGCCATTTCCTCAGTTCCCACCATCGACGCCTGGAAAGCTCATCCGCGTCCTTCGGGAGGTGAGCGACATCCTCGGGCGCCGGTACCAGCATTGCCGACAGTGCGCTGCAGATGCTCTCTGAGCCATCTCCCGCGGGCACTTTGAAGTTGCGGCCGAGGAGCCGTTCGTGGCTTTTTGTGTGTTCGGGGCTTCCCCTCTGTGATGGACTTATTTCCCTAGGGTCCCGCTGCTCCTTCTTCTCTACCGCACGCCGCGGACACTCCGGATAAAGGAACTAAAATTAGAATACAACTAGTGAGACGCTGCTAGTAACAGCGCACACCTCTGTTAGCCTGTGCACAGGACACAACAGGCAGCTAAATCTGTGTTCTCCTAGGGATGAGTTTTAAACAGCCTCATCTGTGAACCTGTTCTAACGGAAAGTGAGAATACTACCTTGAAGAGTTTCTCTCCACACTGGTCGTAAATCAACCACTGAATAGTACTGATGGTATGTGTGGAGCTTTTAATAGTCAATATTAAAAATCACTGACTCGCCACAGGTGGGACTAAAGTGACACCATTTTAGGCACTAATTTTGTTGGAAAATGCCTTGCACACCATACAATAAATATACTTCACATGTGTGTATTATCTTAACTAACCAACATTAGCACAAAACTTTACAGTCTTTCTCTTTCCAAGTTTGGAATTCTACTACAAATTTATCAGGCACCACATCTTAGCTTTCCCATAGAATCTCAGAAATTTGCGGCACAGGAGGCTGCCATTATTGTCTAGCAGCTGTGAGCAGTACTTTGTCTTCCAGAGTGAGTGTTGAGAATGTTGACTCTCATCACAAGAAATGCCAGAATGCAGTGAGATACTGCTTGAACTTTGCCACAATATGCACTGTTGGAGCTGTTATTCTGATTGGTTGAGCTGACCATGACGATAGCTTCCTTTTCAGTACAATGTTGCTGGTCAGAGTTATACAGTAATTATAGCACAGGAGGCAGCCATTTGGCCTAACAAGTCCAATCCGGCTCTCTATAGAGCAATCCAGTCAGTCCCATTCGATCCCCGTGGCCCTGAAAGTTTATTTTGCCCCAGTGCCCATCCAATTTCCTTCTGAAATCATTGATTCATGATGCTGAAGACCACCATTTTCACCTGTGTTTCATAAGTTTAGCAGATAATCAATAAGCAGTAAAGGAAGCAAAGAACACACAGCAATCTAAAAGCACTTGCACACTCAACTTTCTGTCTTACTAACATATGTGCGTAAAGTTCATATGCATATGCAGCGTGCGTGACTGCAGATTCAACACTGGTGTCTATTACTCATTCTTTACTTACCAATCAAAACTACAATCAGCCACATTTGGAATTCAAATTAATACTGGACAACATTGAGCTAAACCGTAGTGCCAAGGGCAATTACGGATGGGCAATAAATGCTGGCCTAGCCAGTGATGCCCACATCCCACAAACGAATAAAAAAAAATGATTAAATACTTTTCACTAAAATGAGCATAAATGTTTTGAGATCTCCTCTTGCTTAGCCAGTGGAATTCTATGTCTTTTACCATCAATTCTAAAAGGTACTGGCTCCACAATACGTGAGCAGGCAGGAGTACACTCAGGGTACCATTGGTTAAATCCCTTCACTACAACAGCACAAAAATTGCTCTCCTCTTAATTTATGGGCCTCTGGTTCACTGATTTGGACCTGAAAATGAGATTTGGAGTTCAGATTGGAAACCTCGATCAGATCGTCAGTAAAGATAAATAGATTCACTAACCAGGAAAGTATTTGTCCTTTGATCGTACACATCCACATTGAATGGAAATACAGCCAAGCTTGATAAGTGCCATTAGCCCAGAACCTAATGTTACAACCAGGTGAGAAGGGGTCTGGGGGTTCCTTCTCAGTCTTTGCCTGGTTTAACTGGAGCAGGGTTTAATTTTAAAACACCGTGTTTTTAGCTCCTCAGTGTAAATCCTTGTTCACCGCTCCAATTGTAAGGCAAAGAAATCAAACAGGTTTCCTTAGATTTAACAAGAAAGGTAGAAGTTTATTAATCTTAAACTCTAATCCAGTTAATGACTACAAATATGTGACGCGACCACGCATACACAATAAACACACACGCAGATAGAGACAGAAAAAGTAGAAGGAATAAAGGGCAAAGGTTTGAGGCAATATCTGGTATTTACAGTACTTTAAGTTCAATATGGAGTCTTTGGTAACCGGTGAGTCTTGCAATTTGTTGGGACCCAGATCACTCTTGAACTTGTTCCGATGTAGAAGTCTTTTCTCTCTTGAGGTTTACGTGTCCGGTGGCTTGGGAGAAAGCGAGCGAGAGAGAGAGAGAGAGAGACTTCCTTGTTCCACACTGCCTACTGAATACAAACTGTCCTGTGGCTAGTTCAAAAAACCTGGAGCAGCTAGCTTAACCAGTCCTGGCTCTGTGGATTGTATCATCTTAGCAGGGCCTGGAATGCACTTCCTTACACCTTCAATGTCTGATGATCAAAATCCATTTGGGTTAATTGGAGCAGGGAATAGTCCGTTGTCTTGACAAGCTGCATCTCTTAGTATGCAAATGTGCTTCCACTCCAGTGTCTGATAATCTTCAAACAAGTCTTTTCTTCACTCCAGCATCAGTTTAAAATCAACGCTCATATGACAAAATTAATATGCCTCGTTCTTGGCAGGTGGGGGTCTGCATAACACGAATAAAAGGTTTTCATCACATCGCAGGTATATTGTGGTACACGTCAGCTCTTCCTGCAGTCTGTGAAGCTCCAGAAAGGCACCATATAAATGCAATTCCTTTCATTTCCTTTCTTAAACAAATTCATCATTTACCACTCACCCTTGACTGTTCAATGAAACTACAGTCGTGCAGGTTTAGAGCAAACAATGCACTGTGGTTAATTTCTAGAGGAATGGAATTGAAAAGTAGAGGTCACATTAAAATTGTATAGAACCTTGGTTACACCATACTTTAGGGGAGGTGGTGGCGTACTGGTATTGTCACTGGACTAGTAAACCAGAGACCCAGGTATTTGTCTGGGGACATGGGTTCGAGTCCCACCACAGCAGAAGGTGGAATTTGAATTCAATTAAGAAATCTGGAATTTAAAGCTGTCTAATGATGGCCATGAAACCATTGTTGATTGTTGTAAAAACCCATCTTGTTCACTAATGTCCTTTAGGGAAGGAAATCTGCTGTCCTTACCTGGTCTGGCCTACATGTGACTCCAGATCCACAGCAATGTGGTTGACTCTTACATGCCCTCGAAATGGCCTAGCAAGCTATTCAGTTCAAGGGCAATTAGGGATGGGCAATAAATGCTGGCCTGGCCTGCGACGCCCACATCCCATGAATGAATAAAAAAAAACTTGGGAGTACAGTGATAGTTCTGGTCACCATATTATAAAAGGAACACACATGCACTGGAGAAGGTGCAAAAAAGATTTACTAGAATTAAAGAGAAAAAGAAACATTTGCATTTATGTAGCGCCTCAGCATATCACAAAGTGCTTTACAGCAATGAAGTACTTTTGAAGTGCAGTCACTGTTCTAATGTAGGAAACGCTGCAGCCAATTAACACACAGCCAGCTCCCACAAACAGCAATTGGATAATGACCAGATAATCTGCTTTTGTGATGTTGCTTGAGGTATAAATATCGGCCAGGACACCCAAAATAATTCCCCTGCTCTTCTTTGAAATAGTGTCTTGCAATCTGTTACGCACGCCTGAGTGAGAAGACCGGGCCTTGGATTATGTATCAATTGAAAGACACATTTCTACAGTGCAGCACTCCCTCAGGACTGTACTGGAGTGTCAGCCTAAATTTTTGTGCTCAAATCTCTGGAGTGGGACTTGAACCCATAACATTCTGACTCAGAGGCAACAGTGCTACCAACAGAGGCACGGCTGATATGAGAACTGAGAGGTTATACCTATCATGAAAGATTGAACAGGCCAAGACTGCTTTCTCTAGAAAAGAGAAGACTAAGGTGGGGGTCACCTGATAGAGGTCTGCAACATTATGAAAGCATTAGACAGGGCAGACATGCAAAAGATGCTTCCACTTGAAGGGAAGACCAGAAACAGGGCCAATAATAAGATAATTACTAATAAATCTGATAGGGAATTCAGGAGAAACATCTTTATCCATTGAGTGTTAGAATGTGGAACTTACTACCACATGGAGTAGTTGAGCTGAATTGTATAGATGCACCTAAGGGAAAGCTTGATAAGCACATGAAACAGAAAGGTGTAGGATATGTTGATGGGTTAGATGAAGAGGGGTAGAAGGAGGCCTGTGCAGAGCATAAACACCAGCATGGATCTGTTGGGTCGAATGGCCTGTTTCTGTGCTGTAAATATTTTGTAGGCGTAGATGGATGTGACTACCGTGTCTGGAAGATGTGCATCACCCATAGAATGACATGAACCTACCAAATGGGTAATCTACGTTTCTTCTTCATTCACTATGCTTCACACCCCATCAGTCCACCAAAGCAACACATACTTAAGAGGGTGATTCCCTGTATGGATAGAAGATTGGCTAGCTGGCAGAAAACAGACAGTATGCATTAATGGGTCCTTTGCTGAGTGGCAGGATGTGACAAGTGGAGTCCCGCAGGGGTCTGCCTTGGGGTCTCAACGTTTTACAATCTATATCAATGACTTAGATGAGGGGAGCGATGGCTTGATAGCTAAACTTGCAGATGACACAAAGATAGGTAGGAAACTTTGTTGTGGAGAGGACATAGGAGGTTGCAGACTGAAATAGATAGGCTGAGTAAGTGGGCAATATCCTGGCAGATGGAGTATAATGTGGGAAAATTTGAAGTTATGCACTTTGGCAGGAAGAATAAAAAAGCAGAGTATTACTTAAACAGAGAATGACTGGAGAATTCCGAGGTGCAGAGGGACCTAGGTGTTCTAGTGCACGAGTCACAAAAAGTTAGTATGCAGGTTCAGCAAGTAATAAAGAAGGCTAATGGAATGCTATCCTTTATGACAAGAGGAATTGAAGATAAAAGTATGAATGTTATGCTTCAGTTACACAGGGCATTGGTGAGACCACATCTGGAATAGTGTGTGCAGTTTTGGTCTCCTTCCTTAAGGAAGGATGTAAATGTGTTGGACGCAGCTCAGAGGAGGTTTCCTAGATTGATACCTGGAATCAGCGGATTGTCTGATGAGGAAAGGTTGGACAGACTGGGCTTTATTAACTGAAGTTCAGAAGAGTGAGGTAAGACTTGATTTAAGTATTTAAGATCCTGAACGGTCCTAACAAGAATGATGTGGAAAGAATGTTACCTCTCGCGGGAGAGTCCAGAACTAGGGATCACCCTATTAAGACGGAGATGAAAAGAAATTTTTTCTCTGAGGGTTGTGCGACTTTGGAACGCTGCCTCAGAAGGTGTTGGAGGCGGGGTCATTGAATATTTTTAAGGTGGAGGTAGATTGATTCTGGTTAGGCAAGGGAATCAAGTGTTATTGGGGGTAGATGGGAGCATGGAATTTGAAACACAAAAAGATCAGTCATGATCTGATTGGATGGCGGAGCAGGTTCGAGGGGCCGAATGGCCAACTGCTCATCATTCATATGTTTGTATTTTTTATTTTATTTTAGAGATACAGCACTGAAACAGACCCTTCGACCCATCGAGTCTGTGCCGACCAACAACCATCCATTTATACTAACCCTTCAGTAATCCCATATTCCCTACCACCTACCTACACTAGGGGCAATTTACAATGGCCAATTTACCTATCAACCTGCAAGTCTTTGGCTGTGCGAGGAAACCGGAGCACCCGGCGGAAACCCACGCAGTCACAGGGAGAACTTGCAGTACCCAGAACTGAACCCGGGTCGCTGGAGCTGTGAGGCTGCGGTGCTAACCACTGTGCCGCCCAAATATCAGTTGTCGCATCTACTTGGGTACCTGCTGTGTAAATAGTTTGGATCAGTTAGTTATATGCTCATTCTTAGTCGGAACGTAATTGGAACAAAGCCTATTCCAGGACTTGAGCACACATTCCCTGCTGAAATTCCAAAGCAGTCCAGAGGAAACGTCATCCTTTGAAAATCATGATCAATTAAGGTTTAAAATGCCTGTTCAGGTGGACATTAAAGATGGAACAACACTTATTATTCTTGCGCTTGTTTTTAAATTGCTCCGTGGCCTTGTGCCCCTCCCTATCTCTGTAACCTCCGCCAGTCCTACAACCCTCTTAGATCCAATTCTGGCCATTTTTCATCCATTGGTGGCTGCGCCTTCAGCCGCCTGGACCCTAAGCTCTGTAAAACCCTCCCTAAACCTCTCTACCTCACTACCTTACTCTCCATCTTTAAGACTATTCTTAAAACCTGCCTTTGACCAAGCTTTTCGTCCCTTGCCCTAATATCTCACGTGAAATTTTGTTTGGTTATGCTCCTGTTAAGTGCCTTGGGACACTTCACTATGTTAAAGGTTCTATATAAGTGCAGGTTGTCTTTGGAAGAAAATTAGGGAGCTCTCATTGTCTTGGCCAATATTCCCCTCTCAACCGATATCAACAGAGAAAATAGGAGCAGGAGTAAACCATTTGGCCCTTCGAGCCTGCTCCGCCATTCATTATGATCATGGCTGATCATCCAACTCAGTAACCTGTTCCTGCTTTCCCCCCAGATCCTTTGATCCCTTTTGCCCCAAGAGCTCTATCTAACTCCTCCTTGAAAACATACAATATTTTGGCAACAACTGCTTTGTGTGGTAAAAAATTCCACAGTCTCACCACTCTCTGGGTGAAGAAATTTCTCCTCATTTCAGTCCTGAAAGGTTTACCCCGTATCCTTAGACTATGATCCCTGGTTCTGGACTCCCCCACCATCAGGAACATCCTTCCTGCATCGACCCTGTCATGTCCTGTTAGTATTTGATAGGTTTCTCTAAGATCCCCCCTCACTCTTCTGAACTCCAGCGAATATAATCCCAAACGACTCAATCTCTCCTCATATGTCAGTCCCGCCATCCCTGGAATCAGTCTGGTAAACCTTTGCTGCACTCCCTCTATAGCAAGGACATCCTTCCTCAGATAAGGAGACCAAAACTGCACACAATATTCCAGGTGTGGCCTCACCAAGGCCCTGTATAATTGCAGCAAGACATCCCTGCTCCTGTAGTCGAATCCTCTCGCTATGAAGGCCAACATACCATTTGCCTTTTTTACCGCCTGTTGGACCTGCATGCTTCCCTTCAGCGACTGGTGTACGAGAACACCCAGGTCTCGTTGCATATTCCCCTCTCTCAGCTTATAACTGTTCAGATAATAATCTGCCTTCCTGTTTTTGCTACCAAAGTGGATAACCTCACATTTATCCACATTATACTACATCTGCCACGCATTAGCCCACTCACTCAACTTGTCCAAATCACCCTGAAGCCTCTCTGCATCCTCCTCAAAACTCACCCTCCCACCCAGTTTTGTGTCATCTGCAAATTTGGAAATATTACATAAAAGCAAAATACTGCGGATGCTGGAAATCTGAAATAAAAACAAGAAATGCTGGAACTACTCAGCAGGTCTGGCAGCATCTGTGGAAAGAGAAGCAGAGTTAACGTTTCGGGTCAGTGACCCTTCTTCGAAATTGACAAATATTAGAAAAGTCACAGGTGAAAAGCAAGTGAGGTGGGGGTGGGGCAAGAGATAACAAAGGAGAAGGTGTAGATTGGACAAGGCCACATAGCTGACCAAAAGGTCATGGAGCAAAGGCAAACAATATGTTAATGGTGTGTTGAAAGACAAAGCATTAGTACAGATTAGGTGTGAATACACTGAATATTGAACAGCAGCAAGTGCAAACCTGAAAAAAAACAGTGGGTAAACAAACTGAATAAACTAAGATGAAATGAAATAAATGCAAAAAAAAGATTGTAATAAATGTAAAAAAGAAAAAAAAGAAAAAATAACCAAAAATGAAAGTAAAATGGGGGGCTGTCATGCTCTGAAATTATTGAACTCAATGTTCAGTCCGACAGGCTGTAGTGTGCCTAATCGGTAGATGAGATGCTGTTCCTCGAGCTTGCGTTGATGTTCACTGGAACACTGCAGCAATCCCAGGACTGAGATGTGAGCATGAGAGCAGGGGGGAGTGTTGAAATGGCAAGCAACCGGAAGCTCAGGGTCCTGCTTGCGGAATGAGCGGAGGTGTTCTGCAAAGCGGTCACCCAGTCTGCGCTTGGTCTCCCCAATGTAGAGGAGACCACATTGCGAGCAGCGAATACAGTACACTACATTGAAAGTAGTACAAGTAAATCGCTGCTTCACCTGAAAGGAGTGTTTGGGGCCTGGGATAGTGAGGAGAGAGGAGGTAAATGGGCAGGTATTACACCTCCTGCGATTGCAGGGGAAGGTGCCATGGTACGGGGACGAGGTGGTGGGGGTAATGGAGGAGTGGACCAGGGTGTCGCGGAGGGAATGATCCCTTTGGAATGCTGACAGAGGAAGGGAGGGGAAAATGCATTTGGTAGTGGCTCTACGCTGGAGGTGGCAGAAATGGCGCAGGATAATCCTTTGGATATGGAGGCTGATGGGGTGGAAAGTGAGGACAAGGGGAACCCTGTCACGGTTCTGGGAGGGAGGGGAAGGGGTGAGGGTAGAGGTGCGGGAAATAGGTCGGACACGGTTGAGGGCCCTGTCAACAACAGTGGGGGGAAATCCTCGGTTGAGGAAAAAGGAGGTCATATCAGAAGCACCGTCATGGAAGGTAGCATCATCAGAGCAGATGCGTCGAAGACGGAGAAACTGGGAGAATGGAATAGAGTCCTTACAGGAGGTAGGGTGTGAAGAAGTGTAGTCAAGGTAGCTGTGGGAGTCGGTGGGCTTATAATGGATATTAGTAGACAATCTATCCCCAGAGATGGAGACAGAGAAGTCGAGGAAGGGAAGTGTCAGAGATGGACCATGTAAAGGTGAGAGAAGGGTGGAAATTGGAAGCAAAGTTGATAAAGTTTTCTAGCTCGGGGGAAATATTACATTTAGTTCCCTCATCTAAATCATTAATATATATTGTAAATTGATCCTTGCGGTACACCACTAGTCATTGCCTGCCATTCGGAAAAAGACCCATTTATCCCTACTCTTTGTTTCCTGTCTGCAAACCAATTTTCTATCCATCGCAATACACTACCCCCAAACCCATGCGCTTTAATTTTACATGCTCATCTTTTATGTTGGACTTTGTCGAAAGCCTTCTGAAAAAGATCTAAAAAGATTACCTGCTCATGCATTGTTGTTTGTGGGATCTTGCCTTTTTTGCCCATATGACAATGATCACTGTACTTTCAATTCCAAACTAAAAAGATTCATGCAAGACAAGGAGCTGCTCATGAGTCCAAATGGAAGTAGGTTTAAAACCAATGCCAATCAGGTGAAGATGCTCTAGAGTTCGGATCAATTGCGAGTAAAATATGAATATATCTTTCCATTTTCTGTTAAGAGCTATATTTATGTATGACTTGCAGGAACACAAAGTCGCACAGATGACCTGGGGTGGGATCCCCCAACACCCAACTTCTTTCAAAGGCCTGGAAGTCAAGTGATTCTGTTGAGAATCCTGTGTTACTGGACCAGAGTTTGGACAAATTATGAGTATAACTTTTGTTCTGTCTCTCCTTGTATCTTTTCAACTGGCTGTGAAATTAGGGAAAACGAAACAAATGTATTTCGAAACCTTCATGCCCTCTATCTTATAGTTCTGGCTTCAAGTTTTGGACTGCCCTCAAGTGGGAACGTCCTCTTGACATCTACCCTATCAAACCACTTCATAATTTCAAAGACCTCTCAGCCTTCTCTTTTCTCGAGATGGTGAGCCAATAAAATAACCTTGTGAACCAGACACCAGCATACTAAAAGGATCACATATCGACAAAGGGCATGGGAAAGGGCCACCTCCTCAGCTTGCTTACATAGTGGATCAGCATAGCGTTGTCTCATTACTCACAACCGGGTTTGCCATAATACTGTAGTTCTTGAATCCTCCCCTGAGGAAGTCTGTGCATATCTCATTTGGAAGAGACTTGCATGAGAACAATGCAGATGGGAACCATGTACTGAAAGCAAATGTGAATTAAGCATTCCCACAGCAAGGGCTGAGATTACAAAGTCATGTTTATTAAGAGGTTAGAATTTCTTCTGTTAGAAATTAAAATAACTCCCAATACTCCTCAGAGATAACGATGCATTTCATTTCGATTATCCCCCAAGTCAGTATAGATCGAAGGATATCGACGTTAACTAGTACAGTGGTTGTTTCAGCGATAGTGTGGGGCTCATCTTTGCTCAGGAATCCATTTCTGTTGAGAATCCTGTGTTACTGGACCAATAGTCATCTTCTTGGGGGGACCAGGTGTTGCCTGTGATTTACACAGAATTCACTAGCAGCTGGTGGCAATGTTCCTTTGGTGCTTATGCCATCTGACACTGTTGAAGTTTTGGCAACATGACTGAAATCATTCAGTCCTCAGCACGGTGCAATGCTGTCACTTCCCTGGCACTGATTGGCAGTGTGTGTTCAGCAGCACCCTACTTAGCACAGCTGCATTTCCGAGGCTGATATACTTAGTTCAGCTGAGGGAGGACAGTAGATGGTAATCAGTATGACATTTCCTTGCCCATGTTTGACTTGATGGCATGAGAATTCATGAATTCCAGAGTCAATCTGAGGACTCCCAGGGCCACTTCCTCCTGACTGTATACCACTGTCTGCCCTGCTGGTGGGGAGGTAGTGGCATAGTGGTAATGTCATTGGACTAGTAATCCAGAGCCAGGCTAATGTTCTGGGGACATGGGTTTGAATCCCACCATGGAAGATGGTGGAATTTGAATTCAATTAATAAAAATATGGAATTAAAAACTAGTCTAAGGATGACCATGAAACTATTGTTGATTGTTGTAAAAACCCATCTGGTTCACTAATCCCCTTGAGGGGAGAAAATCTGCTGTCCTTACCTGGTCTGGCCGACATGTGACTCCAGACCCACAGCAATGTGGTTGACTCTTAGATTCCCTCTGAGATGGCCGAGCAAGCCACTCAGTTCAAGGGCATTAGGGATGGGCGACAAATGCTGGCCTAGCCAGCAATGCCCAGAACCCACAAACAAATAAACAAAAACATACCAAAGGGTGATGACAGAGGAGTCTGGGACATTGGCAGCAAGGTATGATTCCGTGAATACGACAATGTCAGGCTGTTGCTTGACCAGTCTGTGGGGCAACTCTTCTAATTTTGGCACAGCCCCCAGATGTTAGTGAGGAGGACTTTGCAGGGTGTGCTTTTGTCATTTCTGGTGCCTAGGTTGATGCCAGTGGTTAATTGGGCTTTATTGTTTTTCAACTTTTCTGTACCGGTTTAATATAACCGAATAGCTTGCTAGGCCATTTCGGAGGGCTGTTAAAAGTCAACCAAAATGGGTCTGAAGTCACACGTAGGCCTGACCAGGTAAGGACGGCAGATTTCTTTCCTTAAAAGGGTATCAGTGAACTAGATGGGTTTTTATGACAATCCATACCAACCACGGCCTTGAGGAAATTACAATCCACTGCAGATCAACATTGACACCAACAACCTCAATGCAGAAGAACAGTTTACCTATCTAGGTAGCATGATCACAAATGATGCCACTGTCAACAAGGACATAGAAGATCAACTATCCCAGGCCAACAGGTCCTTTGGCCTCCTTTCGAAGCATGTCTGGCAAAACCATTCATTATGCATCCCTACCAGAATTCAAATATATAGTGTGGTTACCATCACCACCCTCTTGTATGGGTCGGAATCATGGGTTCTCTACATAAAGCAAATGATTGCTGGAGTGGTTCCTCAACAAGCCAATTTGCCCAGTATTGAATGCATTGTCTGACAACTGCAGTTGCGCTGTGCAGGACATGTGTCACGCATGGAGAATTCCAGAATGCCAAAAGCAGTGCTTTATGGTGAACTCGGCCCCAGTAAGCAAGATGGAGGTGACCTTGCAAATTGTTTTTGAATTTCTTCATGGCATGTGGGCATCACTGGCTAGGCCATCATTTTGGCCCATCCCTAATTGCCCTGGAGGTGGTGGTGGTGAGCTGCCTTCTTGAACCGCTGCAGTCCTTGGGTGTAGGTACACCCACAATGCTGTTAGGGAGGGAGTTCCAGGGCTTTGACCCAGTGACAGCGAAAGAACGGCGATATAGTTCTAAGTCAGGATGGTGTGGGGCTTGGAGGGGAACTTGCAAGTGGTGGTGTTCGCATGCATCTGCTGCCCTTGTCCTTCTAGATGGTAGGGATCACAGGTTTGGAAGGTGCTGTCAAAGCAGCCTTGGTGAGCTGCTGCAGTGCATCCTGTAGATGCTACAAACTGCTGCCACTGTGCATCGTTAGTGAAGGGAGTGAATGTTGAAGGTGGTGGAAAGGGTGCCAAAAAGCAGGCTGCTTTGTCCTGGATGGTGTCGAGCTTCTTGAGGGTTGTTGGAGCTGCACCCATCCAGGTAAGTGGACAGTATTCCATCACACTCCTGACTTGTGCCTTGTAGATGGTGGACACTCATTGGAGAGTCAGGAAAGTGAGTTACTCGCCACAGGATTCCTAGCCTCTGACCTGCTCTTGTAGCCATGGTATTTATATGGCTACTCCAGTTCAGTTTCTGGTCAATGGTAACTCACAGTATGTTGACAGAGGGGGATTCAGCAATGGTAATGCCATTGAACATCAAGGGGAGATGGACAGATTCTCTCTTGTTTGAGATGGTCGTTGCCTGGCACTTGTGTGGCGCAAATGTTACTTACCACTTACCAGCCCAAGCCTGGATGTTGTCCAGGTCTTGCTGCATCTGGACACAGACTGCTTCATTATCTGAGGAGTCACGATTGGTGAACATTGTGCTTCAAAGATCAGCTGAAAAGACAGCTCTCTTGCAGACATTGACCAATGGGTATGGAAGTAGGAGGCTGCGGACAGAAACAGCTGGCGTACAAAAACCAGGAAAGGAACCTACAAACTAACAGACGCAAGGTTGCTGAAGAAAGACACAGACAACGGAAGGAGTCCGCTTATGCCAGAGTCCCTCCAAACCATAAGTTCTTGGACCCCAACTGCTCAACAGCCTGCAGATCAAGAATTGGCCTCTTCAGTCACAAACAATTATGCCAGCTACCACAGAGACAAGCCTTCCCATGATCCTTGCCTGCTAAGAATCTGCCATCATCATCATATTCAGTACAAGACAGACAAGCACAGTGTGGGGAAGCAGTGGTGCAGTAAATCCTTACATGTGGGGTCTTCAACCAGAGACAAGCCCGACAAATCACTGCTATTGTGTCAGGTAAAATGTCAAATGGTTAAGCTGCCAGCAATCATGAAAAGTAAAACCTCTTTCAGTGATGATGCTCCTCATGATTTGCTTCCTTTGATAAATTGGTTTGCTCATGCGTTATGTGCAAGACGCTGGAATGAAGAAGGTCATACCCAATTGTGCAGTTCTGCTTTGATTATAAACACAGTCAACACCAACTCACATACCTTATAAGTAACCTTGATGAGGGCATAACATGGTGTGTTTGTATCCACATCAACGGGCACTAGGAGACGTGGTTCAGCAGCAAGCACATACAAGTGCCTTAGTGCCTGAAGGTGATATCTGTATACAACAGAAAAAAAATGCTATGACTCAGCCCTCATTGCTTCAAGGTCTCCAAGGCTTTGACTAAAAAAAACTCTCAAATTTTTCTCTTGTGCATTACACTCCCCCACATTACTGCTATTTGGCACATGTAGAAACAGTATATTCTTTCAATCACCAATCGCGCTTTCAGTTCCAAAAAACCAAGGGCAGATAGAGGCCAGAGAATAATAGCCAAAGGAGAATATCCTGTTCTTCTAAGAGTTTCTATCTCGACTGATGTAAGCTTTTGAAGAATCTAAATTCCTGTACTTTTCCCACTTGCCCTCTTGGTCTGTCAAACTATGCAGCACATGTGGCAGAGAAGGTATCCACAAATGCTGCCCATTTTCAGCCACCCACCTGCAAGCCCAGGATAAATTACTGCCAATGTCATTCATACTTTTTTTTTCTATTCCCTGTGCCTCTACAAACACACATATGAAAGCACTCCAACATGGAGAGGCATGAAAAAGAAAGCGGAAGGGAGCAATGAGCAAGGAAATTGAGGAGACAACGGAGATAGGAAACTGTTAAAAGTCTGTGTTCAGACCAGTGATCTACGATGTGCTCAGGAGAAAGATGATACTCTTCCAGATGGTTTCCTTCAAGCCTGGTCGAAACAGTGTAGGAAACCAAAGACAGAAAGGTCAGAGTGGTGAGGGGGGAAAGGGTGGAGGGGATGAAATACAAAGCCACAAGTAGATCATAACAATTAACAGAAAATGTTTGGCTAAGCCGCCACCCAATCTACATATGCTCAACACAATGTTTTGGAGACTACAATATGAGCAGTAAATATAGTAAATGCAACTTGTTGTCTTACATGGAAGTGGTGTAGGAAGATGCAAATGAACAGGGGTTACATAGAATCATATCATAGATTCATATAGCACATGAGACAGCTATTTGTCTCCTTGAAAAAGCTGTCCAATTTATTCCCATACTGCAGCTTTTACCCCATTACCATGCTAATTAGTTCTCTTCAAGTACATGTCCAATTGCCTTTTGAAAGTTCCCAAGGAATCTGCTTCCACACCCTTTCACATAGTATGCTCCAGATCTTAACAACCCTCTGTGTGAAAATACTCTCCACATTTCTTCTCTACTTCTTTTGCCAATTATTTTAAATCTATGACCTCAAATTACCAACTCACTTGCCAGAGGAAACAGGTTCTCCCTACTTGCTGTATCAAAACCCCTCAATTTCGAAAACACTATTAAGCCTCTTTTTTCCTGCTATGTTTACAT
Organism: Heterodontus francisci; assembly: GCF_036365525.1. Taxonomy (NCBI): domain Eukaryota; kingdom Metazoa; phylum Chordata; class Chondrichthyes; order Heterodontiformes; family Heterodontidae; genus Heterodontus; species Heterodontus francisci. Next base: position 171,006,203 of record NC_090373.1, read on the forward strand.
AAGAAAATACCAAGGGAAGAATAGAGTAAAGATAAGGTAAGACTATTTCAATGGGACAAGAGCAAGCTGAAACAATGAGTTAGCAGGGACAGGCCTGATTGCATTATCTTGAGAAGGGCGCAGGAATGGGCTTTATGAGGTTGAAATAAAATTAGAGGAAGTGGAGGGGAGATCTCTGAAAGTTTTCAGATCAGGGACAGTCTAAGAATTGATGGTTTGATATTTGGTCGGGGTACTATGGCCCAGAGAAAGATAGTCAAATAGTTGGCATTTGACTTCAGCCATGTACAGGCCCTTCCACCAAACAGCAACATCACCTCAGTGAGGAGGGCTGGAACTGACAGAATAGAGAGTTACAAGCTCAGAGGGAGACAGATGCGAGTCAGGGGAATGGAGAAACTCAGATGGCCACAATTCTTACGAAAGTGCAAGTGGTCAGAGGGAGGTGGGTGAGTGTGGAGATTTATGGGTGACCCCCTGGCAAAAAAACACACCAAAGCAATGGCTGAAAAAGCTCAGCATCACATCAAACTTGGAATTTGAGGTGTGGGCTTAGAAGGATGAAGCTGAGGCCCGTGCTGAGGACAAATTGCTCACTGTCAAAAGAGAAGGTGCAGAACAATGATGAAAACTCCCAAATAAACTTCCCCATGTCTGGACAGCAATGGGATTAGACCTTGGAAGAGTTGGGGCACTACTAGATAAAATCTGTAGGGCTCAAAGTAAAAATAACCAGAACTACAAATTGACATTGGTACGGTCCAATTTTTATTGATGTAGCTGAAATTCACACCTACCTATTGTCAGTGCTGTGAGCTGGGAAACGAGGATAAAGTGCACAAAGAAGAGCTGCGATTGCAGAATTAGACGTGCACAATGAGTATCTGTAAGATATTAAAAGGGACATTTAAAAAACACAAATGAAAACAGTTGTAGGAAGACTCAGCCCTTTAGAAAATAACTGTTAAAAGCAGGCAGACAGAACCCACAAATTATACCAATTTCAGTCACACGGAAAAGCATGTGGGCAGGGTTTTACATCATAGTTGTGGCTACAACAACTCTTACCCAATTATGTCCATTCCAGTGTATTTTGCTAAGTCCATTGGAAATGTGAGTCACCGAGTGAGGTGCGGTTAAAGGAGGTGGTTGCATTAAGTGAGGTGGGGCGGGTGAGCGATGTGCTGAAGGTGGGTGGGGTGAGTGAGATGAGGGAAATAGCTAGCAAGGGTCAGCGGGTAAGGTGGCGGTAGAGAGGTAGATTCATGGCAAGGGGGTAAGTGAGATGTGAAAGAGGCCACGAGGGGCAGGGGATTGGGCGAATGAAGTGGGGTGGGCTGGAGCGGAAACTAAGTGTAGAGGATGGGGGAGATGTGCATGGTGAGTGTCACGAGTAGATGGATGGGTGAGTGAGGTGGGTGATTAGCTTGAGGTAGGCTAGTGGGTGACTTGGGGCTGCTTGAGCCGAGATGGGTGGGATGTGGGAAGAGGGCTTTGGTGATGAGTGATCTGGGCAGGACGATTAGGTGGGTGAGATGGGGGCGGGAGGAGAGAGAGTTGAGTGGATGGCTGAGTGGGGTAGTTGGATGGGGCGAGTGAGTGCAAGAGCGAGCGAGCGAGGTTGAATGGTGGGGGGGGCGGGGGGGGGGGTAGGTGAGTGAAGCAGGTGAAAAAGTGAGTGAAGTAAAATACACATTTTAGGCAGTGTATGCCTCACATATGCACAGTAATGAACCCTTCACATTGGGGTGGCACAGTGGCGCAGTGGTTAGCACTGCAGCCTCACAGCTCCAGCGACCCGGGTTCAATCCTGGGTACTGCCTGTGTGGAGTTTGCAAGTTCTCCCTGTGTCTGTGTGGGTTTCCTCCGGGTGCTCCGGTTTCCTCCCACATGCCAAAGACTTGCAGGTTGATAGGTAAATTGACCATTAGCAATTGCCCCTAGTATAGGTAGGTGGTAGGGAAGTATAGGGACAGGTGGGGATGTGGCAGGGATATGGAATTAGTGTAGGATTAGTATAAAATGGGTGGTTGATGGTCGGCACAGACTCGGTGGGCCGAAGGGCCTGTTTCAGTGCTGTATCTCTAAACTAAACTAAACTTAACAATCAGTACAGATTTATGCCATTTAAAGCACAATTATGCTATGTGAGAAATGTAGAATGATGAATACATTGAACCTGTGAAACATATATCGACGGACAGTAATCAGAAAGAGTTCTGCGATTCTATCAATCATAACTTGATTTCCTTCTTGCCCTCCTTTTCTGGAAGGCAGCAATTTATACCATGGTATGTTGCCGTGGGTGATGGCTACCATCAGCTATCTTGCCCAAGTGGCCATTCTCAGCAGTGAACATCAGCGAGCTATTCGACTGTGAACAGCATCACAGCTGAGACCAATGTTGACCCCACCCAATGCCTGCAAGTGCACCTACTAGATGGAGTCACTGAAATGGGAGCAGGAGAGAGAACAGAAAAGACTGGAGTGATACACTCTGCTGGTGCCAGACAGATTGGTGTTTCGTGTCCTCTTACAAGGGTTCTGCATCCGAAATGTTCACCTGCATTTTCTTCAACAGATGCTGACAGGACTGCTGTGAATTTCCACCCACTGGCAGTATTTTTCTCCTTGGCAGTCAGGGGTGGGTTTTGTTTTGTATAAATTAAAAAATATTAATTTTAAACACTGCCCTTCCACCTCTGAGATCTTTGTTCAAAATCCAGGCCAGACCTACAAGGACTGCAGTGGTTTAAGAAAGCAGCACACTATCACCTTCTCAAGGGCAATTAGGGACTGACAATAAATGCTCCCCAAGCCAGCGACACCCACATCCCATGAATGAATAAAAAAAAGCAAGCTTTCCGAAGCTCTGTGAAATAAGCGTCTATCCAGTTCCTGGTGGGTACAGGCCGACAGAGCACAAGTGGCCCTAATTTGGCACTAATTGGTAATCTTAGAGATGGCTGCTGTGGGAAATGTCTCACGGGTGCAGTAGGGGGACACTCTTCGGAGTTTGGGGTTGAGGCCTGTTGTTGGGTGTAGAGCAGAGGGAGTTTGAGAGTTCTGATGAAAGGTCATCGAACTGAAATGTTAACTCTATTTCTCTCTCACAGATGCTGCCAGACCTGCTATTTCCAGTATTTTATGTTGTTATTTCAGATTTGAGCATCCATAATAGTCTGCTTTTGAGTTTTGCTCTAAATCTGGCTGTGCCACAACTGACCTGGAGAGCACACTACCAATACTGGTTGACTGAAGAAGGAAGAGTTCAATTCCCCATCACCATGAGCACAATCTAATGTACTTTGTAAATAAAATGGTTCAACGTTACCTTCCCCCTCCTAAGAACAGGAGACCAAGAGCCATATGAGCTGCCATGTGAAAGCCGTAATTCATCTCTCCTCCAGTTCTTTTGTGCATGAACCGACACAGCTGGAGGACTTTCAGATTCCCAGTGCCTGCCATCACTAAGGCAAGGGAAAGCAGAACCACGCTCAAACAGGTTTCCAGGTTGTGATGGCCAGCCTGCAAAGTTGAAAGGCAACCACCGATGAGAAAGTCAACCAGTTGCTTCCTTTATCACCCCTCCACCCCCAAGGAGGCTATGGTAAACTTTATAAAACACCAGTTGGGTCTCAACAAGAATATGCTGTTCAATTCTAGGCACCACACTTTACAAAGAATGCAAAGGCTTTGGAGAGGTTGCAGAGGAGGTTTACTGCAACGGTACCGGGGATGAGAAACTGGGGAAGCTAGGATTGTTCTTCATAGAGCAGGTAAGGTTAAGGGATGATTTAATTGAGGTGTTCAGAATTATGAAGGGTGCTGATAAAGTAGATAGGGAGTGAGTGTTTCCACTGACAGGATGGTCAGTAACCAGAGGACACAGATTTAAGGTCATTGCCAAAAGAACCAGAGGGCAGATGAGGATAATTTTTTCACGCATTGAGTTATGATGATCTGGAATGCACTGCCTGAAAGGGCAGTGGAAGCAGATTCAATAGTAACTTATAAAATGGAATTGGAGAAATTCTTGAAAGGTAAACATTTACAGGGCTATGGGGCTATGGGAAAGTGGGGGGGATTAATTGGATAGCTCTACCCAAGAGTTGGCACAGGCACCATGGGCTGAATGGCCTCTTTCTGTGCTGTAAGATTCTATTATTTGAAATCTTTAATAAGAATGATCACTTTATACTGATAAGTTTAACAGCCTTAGTACTACAAAATACACAATGGGTTATAACAGGTAAACTTATGCACATCACCGTATTTCCAGCATCACCACCTTTGGTCAAGGTACTTGCCTTTTTATTTCGCTTCTCTTCTGCAAGCCATGCTCTTATCTGCCTTTCTTTCCTTACTCCTGTAGGTGTTTCCTTATTGCCATGTGGTTCCACATACACTGGCCATTCTCTGGCCCCTTGCCCAGCTGACCATTATTTAAGTTTGAGCCTCGAATGTTAAGGGTTGGTAGCTAATTTGATTGTGGGGGGGGTTTCACAGAGTCGCTTGATCTTATTGTCACCTAATGTTTGCAGATGTACACTTCCAGTGGACAGTGATCAGGAGTCAAACCCATGGTCAGTTCCTCCTTTGCTCCCACTATTAAGAGTACAACTGCAATGCCCCTACTACTGCCCCATCAGAGACCTGTAACTGAGCAGAGTCTGGTAATGGCACCATGGACACTCACAGACTGCATGGCACTGCTGCTGTCTGGGCAACATCCCTGAAGGATCAGGAAGCGTCCTCCTTCGTCTCTATGGATCTTTCTGGTGCATATTCGTCTGCAGCCGAGATACCAAGCAGGTGAGCAGCTTCCAGTTGGCAGCCAATATTGTCACTGCCGACAGGAAAGATGCCTCCAATTAGCACAGCGAGATTGACAGCTCAGCTGTTCATAAGGAGGTTGTACTCCAACAGGGAGCTGCAGCTAACTGCAGCACTCTTTCCAATGGGTAATAGGCCATCGTGAAAGAAAATGGAGTCATGCAGCAATCAAGGACACAAATTTTTGAAATGTTCCTTATAATTCACTTGACATTCATTTTGTACTTGTAAATGTTATCTTAAGATGAATACATCCTCAAAAAAGTAGGAACTGTGGGTTCTTTCACCTCTGGGACCTGGGTTCAAATCCAGCCCAGATTGGTGGGATAACAATTACCCTCTGGGGCCTGGGTTCAAATCCAGCCCAGATTGGTGGGATAATATGTTCCCTCTGGCTGCCAGAATCCTCTGTGAAATGAGTTTCGCCAATTTAATGAACACAGACGTACAGGAAAAAACTCTACCCAAGCTGGAAATGCTGGCTAAAACATCTCTTACCTCAATGAGCACAAATTAAGAAAAACTACAAACAATTTAACCCTGTAACTATGAATTGATCATAAAATTCAAGACGAGGAGAAATGAAACTTACCAGTGCTGCCACAGGTGAGGAGACAGATTCCAGAAACATTTTCACATATTTGTACTAGACAATAAAAACAATCGTTACTATACAAGGAGACACTTTCTGCAAAGTGACAAAAGCCTTGTGAATTAAGTTTCTCCATTCAAAAAAACAGCATTGAAATTGATGGCATTACCTACCAAACAATTGAAAGCCGCTGCATTAGAAGAACCTGCAAATCGAAGGCCCATCGCCATACAGGCACCAGCAATAATGTTGATATGAGCTTGGCTGTAAGGTCATTATGAGAATAGAGTTCAAATTATTCAGAGGATGAGCAACAATTTATTCACATACATTATTTTATTGTTAGAATCAATTACTTTTTGACAGGGTGGTGGGTGTGAAGGAGCTTCATGCTCTGAAATAACTAACCGACTAAGTTCTAAAAATAATAATTTCAGTCCCCATGTTTTCTGGCAACTTGTTACCAATGCTGATGGTGGTGGGGAGATCAGGCTACCATTGATACTTGAAGACTGACATTGCAACTTCTGCTGGTCAGGTGTTGGGTCAAAAGGGAAAGGATCTAACCACCTGTGTGGTTCAACCATATGGATAACAGGTGGAAGCAGGTCAGCATGTTCAGCTATCCCAACTGGTATTGGGTGGCTGGAAGGATGGGGTAGGAGAATGGAAAAGCATTGGCCCAAAGGTTACATGAAGCATCGATGTCAGGAATTCTGAATTTGGGAAACTGCATCTTAAACAGTCAGGTGCCCACTGCTTATTAATTGAGGTGGAGTGTAGTGTCTTTTATCCACAGATTGTCTGTGCTGGGATGAGGGAGCAGTACCACAGGACATTTTTGGTGCCAATATCATCACCCTCTATAAGAACAAGGGTGACTGCGGTGACTGCAACAACTACCATGGAATCTCCCTGCTCAGCATGGTGGGGAAAGTCTTCACTCGAGTCGTTTTAAACAGACTCCAGAAGCTGGCTGAGCGTGTCTACCCTGAGGCACAGTGCGACTTTCGAGCAGAGAGATCCACCATTTACATGCTGTTCTCCTTTCGCCAGCTACAGGAGAAATGCCGCGAACAGATGCCCCTCTACGTTGCTTTCATAGATCTCACCAAAGCCTTGACCACGTCAGCAGACGTGGTCTCTTGAGACTACTAGCAAAGAACGGAGGTCCTCCAAAGCGACTAAGCATCATTACCTCATTCCATGACAATATGAAAGGCACAATTCAGCATAGCACTGCCTCATCAGACCCCTTTCCTATCCTGAGTGGCGTGAAACAGGGCTGTGTTCTCACACCTACACGGTTTGGGATCTTCTTCTCACTGTTGCTCTCACATGCATTCAAGTCTGCAGAAGAAGGAATTTTCCTCCACACATGATCAGATGGCAGGTTGTTCAACCTTGCCCGTCTTAGAGCGAAGACCAAAGTACAGAAGGTCATGATCAGGGAACTCCTCTTTGCTGACAATGCTGCATTAACATCTCACACAGAAGACAGTCTTCAGAGACTCATCGATAGGATTGCGGCTGCCTGCAACGAATTTGGCCTAACCATCAGCCTCAAGAAAATAATCATCATGGGACAGAACGTCAGAAATGCTCCATCCATCAATATCAGCGACCACACTCTGGAATTGGTTCAAGAGTTCACCTACCTCGGCTCAACTATCACCAGTAACCTGTCTCTCGATGCAGAAAACAACAGGTGCATGAGAAAGGTTTCCACTGCTATGTCCAGACTGGCCAAGAGAGTGTGGGAAAATGGCGCACTGACACAAAACACAAAATTCCAAATATTTCAAGCCTGTGTCCTCAGTACCTTGCTCTACGGCAGCGAGGCCTGGACAACGTATGTCAGCCAAGAGCGACGTCTCAATTAATTCCATCTTCGCTGCCTCCGGAGAATCCTTGGCATCAGGTGGCAGGACCGTATCTCCAAGGCAGAAGTCCTCGAGGCGGCCAACACCCCCAGCTTATACACACTACTGAGCCAGCGGCGCTCGAGATGGCTTGGCCATGTGAGCCGCATGGAAGATGGCAGGATCCCCAAGGACACATTGTACAGCGAGCTCGTCACTGGTATTAGACCCACCAGCCGTCCATGTCTCCCCTTTAAAGACATCTGCAAACGCGACATGAAGTCCTGTGACATTGACCACAAGTTGTGGGAGTCGATTGCCAGTGATCGCCAGAGCTGGCGGACAGCCATAAAGGTGGGGCTTAAAGAGTGGCGAGTGCAAGAGACTTAGCAGTTGGCAGGAAAAAAGACAGAAGTGCAAGGAGAGAGCCAACTGTGTAACAGCCCCGACAACCAATTTTACCTGCAGCGCCTGTGGAAGAGTCTGTCACTCTAGAATTGGCCTTTATAGCCACTCCAGGTGCTGCTCCACAAACCACTGACCACCTCTAGGCGCTTACCCATTGTCTCTCGAGACAAGGAGGCCAAAGAAGAAGAAGAAATGGCTTTATGCCATATTTAACAAGTGACAAATAATTGGGGGGAAATAATTAAAATTTGCATTTTAGCCTGATAGGAAACTGACGGAAAAATCGAGATATAGGTTTTATAGATAATGGAAAATGATCTGAATGGGTGTAGGTCTGTAGGCAAAAATGTGGACAACATTCCAAACTTCTGTGGTGATATCCCTTCCAAACTTGAAATTTATAAAGCTAGGGATATTGTCTGATTAAACTGGTCATGTTTACATTTGCTTCTAACAAGTGCATACTTTCAGCCTACAAAGCAATTTCACAGGTAAAATACTTCATTATATTTTAAATCATTACTTCTTTATAACCATTACAAACAGCAAATTAGTTGAAATTGTGCTGTGTGAGATTAGTTAACTACTGCAATGGTGCACAACATAATTTGAAACTGAAAGATGAAAATAATGCAGGCTTCATCTAAAGAGGAGTGTTCCTTTTCAAAAACTTTTTACCTTTCATTCAACTCAATTTACTGACTAGTATTTCCTTTTCTATTTTTGTTCTATCAGTTACTCTATATCACTATCCGATACTTGCAGTTCAGACTGATATGGTTGAATCATACCAGGAATTTCTTCCTCTGAATAATTTGACACAAAATCACCTCCATCCTCCCCTGTCAAAACACTTCAGCAAACTGATACACACACTTTCAGAAAATCACTCTCAGTTCTAATCTCAGGGGTGTTTAGAAAAGAAACTCAAATAAAGTGGGACGTGTAAAATGATACAAAAGTGTCATTTTACACCTTTTTGATTAAAAAAATCACCTTTCATTTCAGTTTTTATGCTGATGACAAGTAAGTTCAGGTTGTTGTCAGCAAGCAATTCCTTAACCAAGAGCAACTGACGCCTGGAACAATTTTCCAAGTGGTATAGTAGAGGCAAGAACTCCAGAATGGGTCAAAAGACAGGTGCTGTGCTGGTTTCAATGGAAGAATGAGTTAGATGGGCTGAAAGTTCTCCCACACCCGAGATACTGAGAACTGGCTGCATACCACAGATCATTTCTTTTGCTCGTGACATACTTTGTAAACCATGTTTGTGGAATTTTCACAAATAAAAGACTTGCATTTATATATAGAGAAACACAGTTAATGTTTCAGGTCTGATGAAAGGTCACAGACCTGAAACGTTAACACTGTTGCTCTCTCCACAGATGCTGCTTGACCTGCTGAGTATATCCAGTGTTTTGTTTTTATTTCAGATTTCCAGCATCCACAGTATTTTGCTTTTATATTATTGCATTTATGTAGCATAGGCTGCAACCTCAAGATGTCCCGGTGTACTTTACAGCCAATGAAGTGCTTTTGAAGTGTAGTCACTGTTGTAATGTAGGAAATGTGGCATCAAATTCGTGCACAACAAAGTCCCACGAACAGTCATATGATGATGATCAGCTGATCTGTTTGAATGCTGTTGGTTAAGGAATAAATATAGGCTGGCACACCGGGGTGAACTTCACCACACCACCCCCCCAAAACACCCCCAACAGTACAGACGCCCTCAGTCCTGTACTGTTGTGCCAGCCTAGATGATGTGCCCAAGTCTCTGGAGTGGACATCAACCCAAAACCTGCTGACAGTTAAATTTTTTTTTAAAAAGAGAAAAGCCTAAATTTAAACTTACCGCATGGTTTGCAAGTCAACATCTTCTGGTACTTGCCCGTCCATTGTGTTTAATGATGCATTGTTCTGTCTAACAATCTATAAAAATAAAAGTGGCAAGTAAAAGTTTTAATTGGAGGATAAGGATGGAACAGCATCACGTGAATGGAGCCAAACCTCTTTTATAATGGAAATGTTAAATTCCACAATTAAATTTCAACGCCTTAGGATTAAAAATTACTGCTGCATTCAGGAGACATCTAGTCCAGAAGACACATCATTTTTGCTTGCTCAGTTTATCAGATACTTAGACTTTGTAAAGCAAAACACATTATCCTGACACCAACACTCAAGAAGCTCAACACCATTCAGGACAAAGCAGCCTAGTTGATCAACATCCCATCCACCACCAACATTCACTCCCTCCACCACCGTCGCACAGTGGCAGCAGTGTGTACCATCTACAAGATGCACTGCAGCAATTTGCCAAGACTCCCTTGACAGAACCTTCCAAACCCTAACTCTAGGGTTCCAAACTCTTAACAACTGGAAGAAACAAGGCAAGCAGACAGATGGAGCACCTCCTCCAGGCCACACACAATTGTGACTTGGAACTATATCGCCGTTCCTTCACTGTCGCTCGGTCAAAATCCTGGAACTTCCTTCCTAACCGCACTGTGGGTGTACCTGCAGCTGCTCAAGATGGAGGCTCATCACAACCTTCTCGAGGGCAATTGGTTGGGCAATAAATGCTGGCCTAGCCAGCGATGTTCGCATCCCACAAATGCATTTAAAAAAACTCTTTGCTGCATGAGAACAGAGCAATATCTAAAAAGAAAATCTGGAAAAAAAAATCAAAGCTCTGCAGTCCTCCCACATCTAGTTGTGAATTTTCTTTTAATCATCCAGCAGATGTAGGCATTGCTGGCAAGGCCAGCATCTACTGCCCACCCGAATTGTCCTCGACAAGGTGGTGGTGAGCTGCCGCTTGAACCGCTGCAGTCCATCTGGTATAGCTCCACCCACAGTGCTGTTAGGGAGAGTGTTCCAGGATTTTGACGATAGTGAAGGAACGGAAATATATTTCCGAGTCAGGATGGTGTGCGAATTGGAGGAGAACTTGCAGGTGTTGGTGTTCCCATGTGCCTGTTGCCCTTGTTCTACCAAGTAGTAGAGGTCGCAGGTTTGGAAGGTGTTGTCGAAGGAGCCTTGGTGAGTCGCTGCAGTGCATCTTGTAGATGGTACACATTGCTGCCACTGTGCACCAAAGGTGTCGGGAGTGAATGTTGAAGGTGGTGGATGGGGTACCAATCAAGCAAGCTGCTTTGTTCCGGACAGTGTTGAGCTTCTTGAGTGTTGTTGGAGCGGCAACCATCCAGGCAAGTGGAAAATATTCCATCACACTCCTCACTTGTGCCTTGTAGATAGTGGACAGGTTTTGGGGAGGTGGTAATGCTGTTGAACATCAAGGGGAGATAGTTAGATTCTCTCTTGTATGATGGTCACTGCCTGGTACATTTGGTGAACGATTAAATACCCAACAGGAGGAGGAGACGCCATCAAAAACCCCGTCCTCAATGATTGTAGACGCGAACACCTCAGTGCAAAAGACAAGGCATTTGCAAACATCAGCCAAAAGTGATAACTGGATGATTCATCTTGGCCTTCTCCCGAGGTCCCTGTCATCATAGATGCCAGTCTTTGATTGCTGCCCTCTTGTGTGACAGGAATGTTACTTACCAATTATTAGCCCAAGCCCCAGGTCTTGCTGCATGTGGACACAGACTGCTTCAGTATCTAAGAAGTCACCAATGGTTCTGAACACTGCAATTATCAGCAAACAATTCGATTCACTCCATGTGATATCAAGAAATGCCCGAGAGCACTAGATACTGCAAGGGCTATGTCCCTGACAATATCCTAGCTGTGCTTCAGAACTAGCTGCTCCTCTAGCCAAGCTGTTCCAGTACAGCTACAATACTGGCATTTTCCTGATAAAGTGGAAAATTATCCAGCTATGTTCTCTCCACTAAAAGCAGGACAAATCCAATCCAGCCAATTACTGCCTCGTCAGTCTACTCTCAATCATCAGTAAAGTGATGAAAGGGGCCAACAACTGTGCCACCAAGCAGCACTTACTCACTAATAACCTGCTCGCAATGCCTGGTTTGGGTTGCTCCAGAACCAGTCAGCTTCAAACCTCATTACAGTCATGGTCCAAACATGGACAAAAAAAGCTGAACTCGAGTCGAGATGGGAGTGACTGCCCTTGACATCAAGGCACCATTCGACCGTGTATTGCATCAAGGAGACCTAGCAAAATTGAAGTCAATGGGAATTAGGGGAAAAATTCTCCAGCAATTGGAGTCACAAAGTAAGATGTTTGTATTTATCGGAGGCCAAACATCTCAGCCCCAGGACATTGCTGCAGGAGTTCCTCATGGTAGTGTCCTAGGCCCAAACGTCTTCAGCTGCTTCATCAATGACATTCCCTGCATCATAAGGTCAGAAGTGGGGATGTTCGCTGATGATTGCACAATGTTCAGCACCATTCGCAACTTCTAGATACTGAAGCAGTCTGTGTTCACATGCAGCTAGACCTGGACAACATTCAGGCTTGGCCTGATAATTTGCAAATAATATTAGCTCCACATAAAAGGCCAGCAATGCCCATCTCAAACAAGAGAATATCTAACCAAATCCCTTGACATTCAACGGTGTTACCATCAATGAATCCCCCACCATCAACATCCTGGGAGGTTAACATTGACCAGGAGGTTAACTGGACCAGCCAGATAAATACTGTGACTATAAGAGCAGGTTCAAGGCTGGACATTCTGTGGTGACTGATTCACCACCTGACTCCCCAAAAGTCTTTCCACCACCTACAAGCCAAAAGTCAGGAGTGTGTTGGAATATGCTCCACTCCCCTGGGTGAGCGTAGCTTCAAAACCATCCAGGACAAAGCAACCCACTCGATCCGCACCCCATCCGCTATCTTAAATGTTCACTCCCTCCACCACCGATGCACAGTGGCAGCAGTGTGTACCTTCTACAAGGTGCACTGCAGCAACTCACCAAGGCTCCTTTGACAGCACATTCCAAACCAGCAACCTCTACCACCCAGAAGAACAAAGGCAGCAGATGCATGGGAGTACCATCCAAGTTTCTCACTAAGTCACACACCATTCTGATTGGGAATTATATCGCCGTTCCTTCACTGTCGCTGGGTCAAAATCCTGGAACTCCACCCCCCCCCCCACAATAGCACTGTGGGTATACCTACACTATATGGACTGCAGCAGTTCAAGGCGGCGGCTCACCACCACCTTCTCGAGGGCAATTGGGGATGGGTAATGAATCAAGTCCTTGCCTGCGATGCCCACAGCTGGTGAATGAATAAAAAACAACAAATACTAGAGAAAAAACACAAAGTCTTCAATCTTCCACCATGGTTCCCCATTCTACTCCTGAGCATCAAAGGCTGAAAGAATACTACAGCAAGTGCCTCAGGCACCTGGTGTGGTCGGGATATAATGTTCCCATTGACTAATCTAGGTTCAGTGCTAACTACGTCAGGTTACATGATTTGCATCACACTGATTGACTTCCCAAGGTAACAACAAGGTCAGTTAAAGCAAAGGTCCATCAAAAAAAAAGATAACATCCTTGCCAACAGCACAAAATTCTGGAGGCCAGTAATGATGAAAGCAGGCAAAACAAGGGGGAGGGGGGGAGGCGAGAAAGGGTGGGAGGGGGAGGGAGGGAGAGAAGGGATCGGGGGGGGGGGAGAGAGAGAGAGAGAGAGAGAGAGAGAAGGGATCGGGGAAAGAGAGAGAAGGGGTCAGGGGAGAGGGAGAGAGAGAGAGAGAGAGAGAGCGAGCGAGAGAAGGGGTCGGGGAGAGAGAGAGAGAGAGAAGGGGTCGGGGAGAGAGAGAGAGAGAGAGAAGGGGTCGGGGGAGGGGGAGAGAGAGAGAGAGAGAAGGGATCGTGGAGAGAGAGAGAGAAGGGGTCAGGGGAGGGGGAGAGAGAGAGAGAGAGCGAGAGAAAGGGTCGGGGAGAGAGAGAGACAGAGAGAAGGGGTCGGGGGGGAGAGAGAGAGAGAGAGAAGGGGTCGGGGAGAGCGAGAGAGAGAAGGGGTCGGGAAGAGAGAGAGAGAGAGAGAGAGAAGGGGTCGGGAAGAGAGAGAGAGAGAGAGAGAAGGGGTCAGGGGGGAGAGAGAGAGAGAGAGAGAGAAGGGGTCAGGGGGGAGAGAGAGAGAGAGAGAGAAGGGGTCAGGGGGGAGAGAGAGAGAGAGAGAGAGAAGGGGTCGGGGGGGAGAGAGAGAGGGGGGGTCGCGGGGGGAGAGAGAGAGAGAAGGGGTCGGGGGGAGAGAGAGAGAGAGAGAGAGAGAAGGGGTCAGGGGGGAGAGAGAGAGAGAGAGAGAAGGGGTCGGGGGGAGAGAGAGAGTGAAAGAGGGGGGGGTCGGGGGGAGAGAGAGAGAGAGAGAAGGGGTCGGGGGGGAGAGAGAGAGAGAGAGAGAGAGAGAGAGAAGGGGTCGGGGGGGAGAGAGAGAAAGAGAGAAGGTGTCGGGGAGGAGAGAGACAGAGAGAAGGGGTCGGGGGAGAGAGAGAGAGAGAGAGAGAAGAGGTCGGGGAGAGAGAGAGAGAAAGAGAGAAGAGGTTGGGGGAGAGAGAGAGAAGGGGTTGGGAGGAGAGTGAGTGAGAGAGAGAGAGAGAGAGAGAGATTGAGAAGGGGTCGGGGGGAGAGTGAGAGAAAGAGAAGGGGTCAGGGGGCGAGAGAGAGAAGGGGTCGGTGTGAGAGAAAGAGAGAGAAGGGTTGGGGGAGGGGGAGAGAGAGAGAGAGAAGTGTTGGGGGAGGGGGAGAGAGAGAGAGAGAAGTGTTGGGGGAGGGGGAGAGAGAGAGAGAGAAGGGGCCGGGGGAGAGAGAGAGAGAGAGAAGGGGTCGGGGGAGAGAGAGAGAGAGAGAGAGAGAGAAGGGGTCGAGGGAGAGAGAGAGAGGGGGTCGGGGGAGAGAGAGAAAGAAAGGTCGGGGGGGAGAGAGAGAGAGAAGGGGTCGGGGAGATAAAGAGAAGGGGTCGGGGAGATAAAGAGAAGGGGTCGGGGAGATAAAGAGAAGGGGTCGGGGAGATAAAGAGAAGGGGTCGGGGGGGAGAGAGAGAGAGAAGAGGTTGGGGGAGAGAGAGACAGAAGAGGTCGGGCGAGAGAGAGGACAGAGAAGGGGGCGGGGGAGAGAGAGAAAGAGAGAGAGAGAGAGAGGGGTCGAGGGAGAGAGAGAGAGAGAGAGAAGGGGTCGGGGAGAGAGAGAGAGAGAGAGAGAGAAGGGGTTGGAGGGGAGAGAGTGAGAGAAGGGGTCGGGGGAGAGAGAGAAAGAAAGGTCGGGGGGGAGAGAGAGAGAGAAGGGGTCGGGGAGATAAAGAGAAGGGGTCGGGGAGATAAAGAGAAGGGGTCGGGGAGATAAAGAGAAGGGGTCGGGGGGGAGAGAGAGAGAGAAGAGGTTGGGGGAGAGAGAGACAGAAGAGGTCGGGCGAGAGAGAGGACAGAGAAGGGGGCGGGGGAGAGAGAGAAAGAGAGAGAGAGAGAGAGGGGTCGAGGGAGAGAGAGAGAGAGAGAGAAGGGGTCGGGGAGAGAGAGAGAGAGAGAGAGAGAAGGGGTTGGAGGGGAGAGAGAGAGAGAAGGGGCCGGGGGAGAGTGAGAGAGAGAGAAGGGGCCGGGGGGGGAGAGAGAGAGAGAGAGAGAGAGAGAGAGAGAGAAGGGGTCAAGGGAGAGAGAGAGAGGGGGTCGGGGAGAGAGAGAGAGAAGGGGTCGGGGGGTGAGAGAGAGAGAGAGAGAGAGGGAAGGGGTTGGAGGGGAGAGAGAGAGAGAAGGGGCCGGGGGAGAGAGAGAGTGAGAAGGGGTTGGGGGAGAGAGCGAGACAGAGAGAAGGGGTCGGGGGGGTGAGAGAGAGAGAAAGAAGGGGTCAGGGGGTGAGAGAGAGAGAGAGAGAGAAGGGGTCGGGGGGAAGAGAGAGAGAGAAAGAGAGAGAGAAGGGTCGGGGGAGAGAGAGAGAGAGAGTGAGAGAAGGGGTCGGGGGAGAGAGAGAGAGAGAGAAGGGGTCGGGGGAGAGAGAGAGAGAAGGGGTCGGGGGAGAGAGAGAGAGAGAGAGAGAAGGGATCAGGGAGAGAAAGAGAAGGGGTCAGGAAGAGAAAGAGAAGGGGTTGGGGAGAGAGAGCATGAGGAAAGTCAGGCAGAAAGATGGAAAAGAAGTTAAAGGAGGTTAGGAAAGAAGAGGGGGAAGAGAAAGAGGGAAGCAAAAGGGGAGAAAGATGGAAAGAGAAAGGGAGAATGGAGAGAGAAAATGGGAGTGGGAGAATGGTTGGGGACAAAACAGGAAAGGGTGTGAAAAGGAAAGAAGAAAAAGAAAAGAAACAAGACATTTCAGGGCATTTGCCTATGTTTGAACTCCATATAAGACAGGTTAACTATGAGTCCAACTTTGTGTGATGGGTTTGAGGAATATAAAGCTGATGAATCTCTGAGTTAAACCAGTCAGCGCACAGCATGTCCCACAAACATAAATGTTGGCTGTTAAAAATTGTTCTTAAAATTGTCATCAATATGCACAAGTATGGAACAACTCCAAAATTCTGAGGTCTAGAATTTAGACAACGTATCAATGAGGACCTGAGAATTTATAGAAATGGCATGAATAGAATATTAATTTTCAATCCATAGAGGGAGATTTACATTATTTAAATAATCTCTCTGAGACTCAGTTCACTGGGCAAAAACCACGAGTTTAAAAGTGGTTATGGAAGCTCCTCAGTTCAACTCTCTTGACAGCTGCCTTTGTTCTTCAGGCAGATTCACTTCTAAGCTTTGTCCTGGAATTGCTGTTGTCGATATGATCTCGTCAACGAGAAAATGGAGAAACCTGAACGTGGAGGTGCTCTCCATCCTACTTGGGTGTTGGAAGTCACAAAGTGTCATAGCTGTCTACGTCACTTAACTGAGATCTATCATTGCAAAACTCAGTTACTGTGGGGTTAAAACATTATGCAAACTTTGTAAAATGCCTCATCATATTGATAGGACGGGTCACCAATCACTTTGCCCAAAACTTATTTCTCCACCGACGCAGATTCTTGTTTTTGACAATAAAGGTTGCTCATAATTAGTGAGTCACATCCCAGTGCACCTTAGGGTGCTACGTAATGGAAGAGCAGCACTGAGATTTCCACTCTATGTGGGTGGTCATTAAGCAAAGTAAGAGCTCAGCTACGTGATAAGTAAATAGGGTCATCGGAATCTACTTCAGATGAAATTAAATTGTACAAGCAATGGAAATTGCTTTTAAATACAACAAAATATGACACTGATCCTAAAATAATAAAAGGCCTGTTTATTCCAACGTGTGCCTAAAAACCCCGCATACTGTTTGAAATAAATGTGGAGACAACGTCGAGTTAGATTTCCATTTTCGGTGATGGCAGAACAGGGGCAGGAGTGGATCAGCCGCCCGTCACGTGCTCAGCCAGTTTTACCTTTCAAAGAGTAAATCTGGCAGCTTATCCACTACAACCTGTGTCCCGCCATACCCACAAAGTAAATTCTACTCTAATGAGTCAATAACTGCTGAGTCAAATGGAAAACTTCCTCCAGACGCCTCCTCTGCTTTGGAGGTAGCAAACAGTCGAATCCAGACTTTCCTCTCCGCATTACCAGATACTTAAGCCCCGAATGGTGCTGCTGCTTATTCCATCTCATCACCTTGTGCCATTCAGCCAAGTTCCTTCCCTTCTTCTCGACTGCCAACTGTTCCCAAATAGTAACACAACAACTTTTCTTTTTATTTTCCCATAATATGCCTTCTCCACATAAGTTTTCTGGTTATAATCATGCCCCATCACTTTATCTTTTCTTATGTTGGTGCAGGGACCGTGACATGATTATTCGTACAATTTTTTCACCATTTGTGTGACCATCTCTTTTTAACTGAAAGGAGGAGAACATAATGAGGGATTGCAGTTACATGGATAGACTGGAGAAGCTGGGGCTGTTCACCTTACAGCAAAGAAGGGTAAGAGGAGATTTAATAGACGGGTTTAGATATAGGAAATGAAGAGATAAAGAGAATCAAGAGAACATGATTTAAGGTGATTGGCAGAAGAACTAGAGACGATGGGGAAAACCTTGTTTACACGAGTGGTTAGGATTTGGAATGCACTGCCCGACAGAATGAGGGAAACAGATTCAAAAGTAGCCTTCTAAAGGGAACTAGATAAATAATTGAAGCAGAAAAAAAATTGCAGGGCTACATAGAGCCAAACTGTATTGCTCTTTGAACGAGCCGGCTCAAGTCGATGGGCTGTTTGCCTCCTTCTATGCTGTACTATTCAATTATACTGTAACACACTAAAGGAGATACGATTATCCTTGTTTCACCAACTGTGCACAGCAGCTTTGTGAACCAGCTTACATTACTGAAAAACAAAAGAGATCTGATATGTGACCAGACTAGATAAAACGATTTTATGGAGGCAAGACTCAGAGTTCAAGCAGAAATTAGAACTCAGACATCGCTACCGCCAAAGAAAACAGAACGTAAGAAATAGGAGTAGGCCATTCGGCCCCTCGAGCCTGCTCCACCATTCAATAAGATCATGGCTGATTTGGTGTCTGTCTCAACTCCACTTTTCTGCTTCTCCCCCGTAACTCTCGACTCGCCTATAGTTCAAGAATCTGTCTATCACAGCATTGAATGTATTCAATGATTCAGCCTCCACAGCTCTCTGGGGTAGAGAATTCCAAAGATTCACAACCTTCAGAGAGAAGAAATTCTTAATCTCCACCGTAAATGGGAAACCCCTTGTTCTGAAACTGTGCCCCCTAGTTCTTGATACCCCTACAAGGGGAAACATCCTCAGCATCCACCCTGACAAGTACCCTCAGAATTTTATTTGTTTCAATAAGATCACCTCTCCAGTTCCCTTTTGAATCTGTATCCACCATTCTGTCAGGCAATGCATTCCAAATCCTAACCACTCATGTAAACAATGAGTATAGGCCCAACCTGCTCAACCTTTCCTCACAAGGCAAACCCTTCATCACAGGAATCAATCTAGTGAATCTTCTCTGAACTGCTGCCAATGCATTAAATAAGGAGATCCAAACTGTATGCAGTACTCTTGGTGTGGTCTCACCAACACCCTATACAGCTGTAGCAAGACTTTCCCTACTTTTATACTCCACACCCCTTGCAATAAAGGCCAACATTCCATTTGCCTTCCTAATTACTTGCTGGACCGGCATGCTAACTTTTTGTGTTTTATACAGATACTGCAACATTCTGTAGTCTCCCTTTATTTAAATAATATTTTGCTTTTCTATGCTTCCTACCAAGTGGATAACTGCATATTTTGCCACATTATATTCCATGCCAAATTGTTGCCCATTCACTTAACCTAACTATATCCCCTTGCAGACCTTTGTCCTCACAACTTGCTTTCCCACCTATCTTTGTATCAGCAAATTTGACTACAATACATTTGGTCCCTTCATCCAGTTATTAATATAGATTGCAAATAATTGAGGCCCCAGCACTGATCCATGTGTGCTCGTACTTTCTTCAGAGCCATGGCAAACAACAACTTGCTTTTACATAGCACCTTTAACACAGTAAAGTGTCCTAAAATGCGTCACAGGAGCGTTATCAAACAAAAGTCAACACCGAGGCACATAAGGAGCTATTACGACAGATGACCAAAAGCTTGGCCAAATAAATAGGTTTTAAGGAGCAACTTAAAGAAGGAAAGAGATGCAAGGAAGCAGAGAGGAAATTCCAGAATTTAGGGCCTAGACAGCTGAAGGCATAGCCGCCAATGGTAGAACAATAAAACAGAAATGGTAATAGAGGAAAGTCAACATTGGGGTTTCTCTACACAGAGAATAAAGCAGTTGTGCTTGAGGGCTGGTGCTCACCATTCCTGAGCCATGACCCTCAATAGCTCCATTTTTTAAAAATGAGGTTAGGTTAGACAGCCATATCAGCAGTTTTAGTCAGCTTAAGTGCTATAAGGCCTCAGACTTCCTTATCTAGATTCACCATCAGAATATGAAAGAAAGGTGCAGTTTGCAACCAGCATCTCAAGAAAATATTTTGTTTTTTGCGACCACCCAGCTTAGAGGTTACTGCAGTAGCTAAACAGCTCTCCACCTTCAGGAGAGAGAGCTGGGTAATTGCTGAGCTGAGGAATGCAAATGCAATGATCTACTGAACCTTGTATTCAGCACAACAAACACTGCCATAAATAATAAATCACATTTAAATGAAGCCTTAATATAAAAACAGTACCAAAACACTGCAAAGAAAAATGGATGCCAAACCGAAGGGTTCTTCAGAAAAGAATTTAAAAGAGGGAGGTGGGAAGATGCCTGGGTTTACGGAAAGAACAACAGAATGGGACAGCTCTGAAACACTGCTGTAAGTAGCAGAGTCAATGTGGTGGGGGGTAGAGGGAAGGTGGTGGGGGGGGGGGCGGGGTGTGGTAGAAATGAAAGCACTACATATCAAGCGAAACGAATGGAGAGTTCAGTATTGGTTACAGGTCTGGAGGAGGTCACGAAGTAGAAGGAGCAGGGTCATACTGCAGGAATTTGAAGACAAGGATTTTAAATTTGGGGCTCTGGAGGATTGGGAGCCAATGTCGGTCAATAAGGATTGAGATGACAGGCAAGCTGACTGGTGAGGTACAGGACGCATGATATTTGGTCGATCTGGAGTTTATAGAAGGGGGCAAAAAGTTGGAGTGTTGGAATCTGATGCTAATGAAGATATACAAAAGTTTCTGTGATGGATGGGCTGATGGGTGGAGGTTGGTAATATTATGGAGATGGAAGGAGGCAGTCCTTCTGATGCAGTGAACATGGAAGATGGCTGCTCAGCTCAGGTTTAAAGGTTACAAACAATCTGTTTCAGCCTGAGACAGTGGTCAAGGAAGAGAAGGTACTCAGTGAGGGAGTGGATTTTTAGTGGGGGCAGAAGAGGGATGAGTTCAGTCTTGTCAATGTTAAGCTGGAGGATGTTAAGCCTCCCATCCAAGGTGACATGTCGTATCAACAGTCTGACAGCATAGAGGCAGTTAAGGGATTGAAAAACGTACACTAGAAGTAATCCTTTGCTACTGCCTGAAAAATCCTGGCCTGTGTGGAAGAACATTTCCTGGTCTCTCTGATAGCTTACAATTTGCATTTGGTGGTTTCTCAGGAAGCTTACTTCCTGCCCTTGTACAAATGTTCAAACTCCATCTCTGTGCATTATTATCTCATATGGAAGAATAATCAGAGCTCATGTACGCCTGAAGAGCTGAAAAAATTTGCTACAAGGGTCATGGCAACAGCCTATGGTGTATGGCACTCATAAACCTCTTCAACTCAGCTAGGGATACAAACTATTGGCCAAGCCCTTTTCTGTCATTCCCCAAAAGGAAACCAAAAAAGGTGGCGGTTTTGACAGGATGCAATAAACCACATCAGCCTCTCAGGGCACCATTGACCAGTGGAAGGATATTAAGCACCAATGCAACACATGCAATGGAGTGGTGGATTTTTTTTTTGTCATGACCATTGTGAAGAATGGGGCCAAAGTTAGATGTGCAATTAATGAACAACTTGCATTTATGTTGCTCATTTAAGGTAGTAAAACATGGCAAGACGTTTCATGCAACCAAATCAGACAAGATGGTGGGATCATTACAGAGACAACAAAGGTAATTTAAGGTTTCAAATGCATGTCTTCTACCCTTAAAAGGATTAAGCCACCAATGGTCAAAATAGATTTAAGTTGTTTTGACTATATTTAGTGAAAAGGTAGCCAATGAAACAGACTGAGCATAGGATTAATGCTAAGGCAAATATAACGCATGAGGAAGAATAGAACTGAGTCTCATCAACTAGATGACAACAGAAACATTGTCTTAGCTCATCTCCAACTAATAGTGAAAACATTTGTTTTGTCGGTTGATAAAAGCCACCAATGTACACTGCAAAAGCAGTCGCAGTTTATGTCATCAAGGAAATCTTCGGTTTAGAAGGTAATATTAAAAAGGCGTCATCTGTCATCACTTACTGGATGACTATTTAAACGTTGGTGTGTAAAATGAACCACAAGGGTGTTTCAGTAATGAAGATGAAAAATATGCTTTAACTGTAAGAAATCTATTTAAGCATGCTACTGTATACTGCAAGCTGAAAAAATACAGAGAATGAAGTAAGGAAATGCCGTTTGGCCAATAACACATGCTTCTTCCAGCAAATGCTGTAGACTCTGTCCTGCTCCAGACCTCTCCAGCTTAGTGGAGGTGTCAATTCGAGTTAGATGCTGAACATAATAACCAAGTCAGACAAAGCAGATATTATTCAACTGATTAATTGATCAGTTTTGATGAAAGGTCTTCAATTTGAAATGTTAACTGTTTCTCTTTCCACAGATACTGCCTGATCTATTGATTGTTTCCAGGATTTCCTGCTTTTATTTCAGATTTCTAGCATCTGCCAAATTTTGCATTTGTTTCAGATATTAATCAAATTGCTTTCTCTCAAGACACACTGGCTTGGATTTTGAGATAAAAAATAATAGTGAGACTATCAACACTCACTGTTATTGAACATTAAATTGGGCAGCAACTTCCAGTGACTGAACACACACAGGGTGGCGCAGTGGTTAGCACCGCAGCCTCACAGCTCCAGGGACCCGGGTTCGATTCTGGGTACTGCCTGTGCGGAGTTTGCAAGTTCTCCCTGTGTCTGCGTGGGTTTTCTCCGGGTGCTCCGGTTTCCTCCCACAAGCCAAAGACTTGCAGGTTGATAGGTAAATTGGCCATTATAAATTGCCCCTAGTATAGGTAGGTGGTAGGGAAATATATAGGGACAGGTGGGGATGTGATAGGAATATGGGATTAGTGTAGGATTAGTATAAATGGGTGGTTGATGGTCGGCACAGACTCGGTGGGCTGAAGGGCCTGTTTCAGTGCTGTATCTCTAAACTAAACTAAACTAAACTAAATTAAAGGCAGAAATCAATAAGCTGCTGCCCTAGTTGCCCTGCTCCTTCAGAAGCTTCGCTACACTGGTATCTGGCCAAGAGACTCGCCATTCAAACACATGAAACGTGTCAAGTTGCTGTACTTACCCACGAGGTACCCACTAAACTCGCCAGAAAGTTTTATGGCTTGGTCATTCTAGTAAAAGTGGACTTCTATATGATGTGATAAGTCTTAATTACTGCCAAACAACCTCTCTGGCACTGAAGTTTGTGTGTGATGTTTCATTCTTTCAGATTTGAATTATTAGAGATTTTAATTTTTTTTTAAAACTAAGTATTCTAAATAATTTGTTTTAACTTTTTATTCTGTCTCTTTTATCTCTCTCTCGCTCAATCCCATGTTTCTTTCCTCCTCTATTTCACTTCTGCACATGATTCGGCATTGAATTAAATATTCTAACCTACACTTACTCGTTCATACTCTGTGTTGCTCCTTCAGAGTTCTTTAAGCTGATTGGGTAAGAGGTACACAGTTGCTTGCCCTGCTCATACAGGCCCTAGATCCCCAGTAGAGGCCGGTGCATAGAAATGGATTTCTAATTATTGCAAGTTTCAGTGCAAAGGCCCATGTGCCAGTGTCTGCACATTACGGACCAATGTTTCTGCTGCACACACTTGTACTTAACACATCAGTTTTCCTGGTTCTGCATTCTTTCTTTCCAACCTCCACTTCCCTACTGAAAACCCATTTGGACGAGCCTGTGGCATCCATCTTGCAAAGATCTTGTGTTTGTTCATTTGATCTTTCCCTGGATAATCAATATGATTATTGCCAAATGCATTTCGTTCTTTATCCCTTCCCCCCACTTACTATCCCCAACTAAGACTGCACTCAGACATCCTGATTGCAGGTTTTCACTGGCTTTTCTACATGGTTACTCCCACCATCCCTCCCTTAGCAGGAACAATGCAACCCTTATTGATGAGCGCTGTAGAACCACAATGAGGAACTTAACATGCAGTAAAATCCCTGGGAAAGCCAATTATCATGTGCGCAAGTGTGCTATCAGTCTAATGAAGGTCAGTCACTTCTAACCTCAGCAGAACACCACTGAAAACTGTGTGGCAGTGGAAGAAAAACATTTTGTTGGAAGTAGGTATTTTGTAATGTCACTATTTAACAGTTGCCACAATGCAACACTGAATAGCCCAACTCTAGTTGCCGTAAAACTCTGTGTAAGTAGGTTACACCTTCCTACATTTCTTTGGCTTACAAACCTGCAAGTGCAACTGACACACTGGCATGCTCAAATGGAAAAGCATTGGGAGCCATTTCAACATCAATGTAACTAATACGTTAAATCATACAGTAACATTCTTTAAACAGAAGTTATTTCTCATTTTCAGAAAACAGCCTGGACTGTAGCACACATCAGCAGTGTGCCAATATCTTGCATCAAAAGTAATCATAGCAGGAATTTTAAACACAATCTTCTCCTCCCACCTTTCTTATTACCACCAATATTACCAAGAGAGAAAAATCAATGTGACTCGGTCCTCAGCTCTGAAGCTGTTTACCAGGAGAGCAAATGTGACGCACACTAACTTGCCCTCCCTCCATATCAGTGCTCCATTGTGACCTTAGCTTCCCGTACATGCCAGCTAAAGTGGGAGTGGGCACGGTGGGAGGGAGGGCAGAGCAGGCTGCAATCTGTGCGGCACGCAGGCAGGCAAGTTGGGAATTAAGCAGCTCAATTTGTGTAGCTAATATCCCAAAAAGGCTTCCATTTCCCATTGGCGTCTGAGTTTAAAACCTTACAGCTGTAACTTCAGATTTAGCTTTACATCACCTGATAATTACTGCTGGTTAAAGTTTCTAAAAAAAAATTTAAATCTAACAGAGTATATGCGATGACAGAAGGTACTAAAGCTCCTGCACAGGTACATAAAAAAAACAGTGGAAGAGAGCTGAATGAGAAAAAGTACTTACAGGCGGTACATTGCTATTAACCCATGTTGGGTTGGGCTTTATTTCATCCCACATAATTAATCCTCTTGCCAGAGTCTGAGGGGAAAAAAATCAAACATATTACGCATAGTAAAAAAAAAAGACATTTCTGAATGCTCTATTAATACTGAATACAATCCCATGAATTATTTAAAAGCAAACTACTGCAGATGCTGGAAATCTGAAATAAAAACAAGAAATGCTGGAACCACTCAGCAGGTCTGGCAGCATCTGTGGAAAGAGAAGCAGAGTTAACATTTTGGGTCAGTGACCCTTCTTCGGAACTTTGGTTCCAGCATTTCTTGTTTTTATCCCATGAATTATTTGTTGCATTATGACTGGTAGAACAAGCTTTGCTCCAGTTCCCTTCCCTCTCCTGAAAGTCTTAAAATTTATCTTTGACCACATTTTTGGTCACCTGTCCTAATAGTTTCAAACGTGACCTGGTGCAAAATTTTGTCTGGTAACACTCGTGAAGCACCTTGTGCCACTATACAATGCCAATGGCGCTATTATAAATGCAAGCTGTTGTTGCAGTAGGTGCATATAGCTAAACAGAAAATAGTAGTCAGCATAGAATTCAAAAGGAATGATTGTGCCCGATAGAATTAGTTGAGGTGGCAATGGACATGATAGATATGGAAAATGTAGTGGATGTCATGTGTACATGGTCTTCAGTAATCTCCCATGTGGCATCTTGTCAAAGGCATTCCTAGAGAAGATTAAGGAGGATAGAATTAGGCGGAGGAAGAAAACTGTATTAAAATATGAGTGTTAAAATTAAGAAAATAGAAAAGAATTTAAGAGCAAGTTTTTCCCAGAGTTGTTGAAACTGGGTAGTGGTGTCCTACAGGGTTCAGTTATCAAGCCACTTCTGTTCACTGTGTACATCAGTTATTTGGATATAGGCCTAGAGGAAGTGGTGTGAAGATTTGCAGATGATATCAAAGTCGGAGGTATAGTCAATTCTTTAGAAGACCAAAGGAAGCAGCAAAGAGATATTGATAAGATGGGGGAATCAGCTTAAACATGGCAGATGGAACTCTATGCCAGCATCTGTGAGGTGAAGCATTTTGATTAAAAGTAACAGCAGTAATTATACCCTGAATAGAAGTAGGCTCGGTGCTATGGAAGAGCAGTGGGATTTGAGGGTACATTATAGGTAGCACCTCAGGTTGATGAGACTTTAAAAAAAAAACTAATGGTATTCCAGCTTTTTCCTTAAGAGGTAGGGATATTAAAGAGTTAAGTACGAGTCCAATGAAAACCTAAAGGCCCCAATTGCGCTGCAACTGGGTATGTAATGGTGGCTGCCATTAGTTGGACTCGCCCTTGCATGTTTAGGTTTTACAGTTTTCACTTTTCAAGTTGCTGGAAATGCAAGCTGTTAACAGCACAGCAAGGACATCTGGGACCTGAGAGAACAGACAAGCAACTGTGCATCTCCATAATCAGACTGAAGATTTGTGAAATTAACATAGCAAGAAGAAAATCTAAATTAGAGTGGGTGAATTTATTGCCAAATCAGGTACAGGAAGAGAACTATCGAGAAAGAAAGATTGGATTGAGGGGGGAGAGGAAAAGCGAGACAGAAAGGAAAAGTCAATTTTTAATTTTTTTTTACATTTTTAAAAATCTCCAACTACAATTATACCTGAAGTAATGAGGCTCTATATATGTAATAGTTTCAATGCCAGAGACGCTCTTTGGCAGTAATTGCCATCACATGGTTAAAAGGGTGCTTAGATTGGTATAGACAAGACTTTACTTTCTGTGGCGAGTTTATAGTTTGTATCTAGCAATCAAATACAGCAACTTGACCCCATTCAAAGCATTTCAATAGAAAGGCAGACAGCGAGATGCTGTTTTTGTGAAGTTAACAGCGGAGCGGCACATCGCAGACAATGACTTTCAATATTTAAGTTTAACTGTGCATCTGCTCCTTGCCTGAAGTTGCTGTACCGCTGGGGCATTAATAACAGCGATCATTAGACTTAGTGTTATTCTGACAGAAAAATATGGGCGAATAAGACCTCAGTTACAGATCTGAGAGAGGTTTTGGCCTCCAGACTATAAGGAGGATATTGAAGTTTCAAATAGAGACAATGCAGATGCTGCATGGTATGAGGCGATACAAATAAGAAAATAAATCCGGAAAATTGGGATCTCTTTTGCGAGAATAATGGAGATCATGGGTGATGAGAAAAGTATATAAAATTATTAAAGGCTGGGACATAATAGACAGAAGCAGCCTGTTTACATAGCTGAAGGGGTCTAGAACGAGAGGTCAATAACACAAGATTCAGAGCTTAAGAGCAGAGAGCGGGGAATCTTCTTTACAGAGAAAGTACAGAGGCTGTGGCATTCCAAGGTTAGCGGCTGCGACAGAAAATATATAAGATTAGGATGGATAGATGGATGAAGGCAATGGGAACAGGATGGTTAATATCTTCCTTATAATGGGGCATTCAGAGCTGTATGCAATTCTCCAACTGTGACCTGCATCTTGTATGAATTTAAGCCACTTCCTTAATTTTGTACATAACATGTGCTTTTTTTGATCCCTTTGAATCTCACACCCGCCTTTAAAGATCTATAGGCTAGATTTTCTGCCTGTTCAGTCAATGAGCAATAATCCAGCTCGATGCACCTGCAACTCTCAGTTCCTCAGTTCTGTTATGATTCTTACCATTTAGGGCACTTTTCCCTTCGCTGCTCCTTGCCACAAAATGCCCCACTTCACACTTCTCTGCACTGAACTTAGTTGCCCATTCTACAAACCTGTTAACATTCTCTTGCAATCTCCTGTATTCTGCCTCATGTGCCTACGTCTGAACCCTTTATTTAACTGGAAAAAAAAGAGGTGCTAGCAGAGGTCCATGGGACATATAAATAAATCCTGCCAGAACAAAACACATCCATTTACAGCCCACCCAACCCCACCCACTCTTGGCTTTCTGTCCGCTAGCCACCTCCCTACCTATGCAGGTAAATTTTCTTTAACGCCATGTACCTAACCTTCGCACAATTTTCTTATATCGCACCTCAAACACCTTTTAAAAACCTATATACAATTTCCATGGCTTTATTTGTGTACTGCGTTCTTTCGTGTTTCACATATCTATACTATGTACAAAGATTTCAGTACCACAAATGAGAACACTGCTCTATTTATGTTCTGATAAAGGGAAAATTTGATTCATGCTGGTTTATTCTATCTTATTACCTACCCGCATTAAAAGAAATTCTGGCTTCACAAAGTCCAACAAATACTGA
Organism: Heterodontus francisci; assembly: GCF_036365525.1. Lineage (NCBI taxonomy): Eukaryota > Metazoa > Chordata > Chondrichthyes > Heterodontiformes > Heterodontidae > Heterodontus > Heterodontus francisci. The sequence goes on from NC_090373.1 coordinate 171,034,038, forward strand.
GTGTCCGGGGCTCTTAGCCAGTCTGCGATAGATCTAAGTAATATAGAAGAAGGGTTAGTTATACTACTGTACAGATCACAAAAACAATAGAATGTAACATTTTTCAAATGTGTAAAAGAGACGGGGAAGTAAATTGCAAACATTTTACACATTTACAACTTTTCTATTCAGAGAGGCTTGCGACTGTCTGAAGAGAGCTCGTGCCGAGGCAATATCTCGAGGATTCTCCTCAGTCAGGTACCTTCCTGAAGATGCTCCTCGTCTATCAGACAATGTGCAATCTTGCTGTAAGAAAATTGAAGGCTTGGCACAAGAAAACGGGGGCTGCTCCGTCAGGTCTGAATGGACCTGCCAGCAACGAGTTTCCTATTCCACAATTCACTACCCCCAGGGCTGCTGACTTCCCAAAGTCCAAATAGATATTCTTTCAAACTAAGCCAATGATAGAAGATAGCCTTCAAAGGTCAAACAAATGATACAGGCCACCCAAGAGTGATGGAAAAAAAACCATAGAGGCTAAACACTGGGAATGCCATCTATACCATAATAGGAAAGAGCCAGCACAAAAATCACACAAACATTACCCACAAAGAAATACATCCTAGCCTCCTAGTCAAAGTACGGAAGAGTAGAAGGACATACACATAATGCTTGAAACTTAAATGATTAATTACAAAGACCTCCCTTAAACTCGTATGTTTTCTATCCATCTTTTTACTTAACCAATCATTCAGTCACACACAGGCCCATATTTCAGTAGTTCAGCAATACAGTCTATTGCCAAGTGCAGTTATGTTTCAATCAGTGTATTACTTCAAGCATTGTATATATGTCCTTCTGCTCCTCCAGGTGCCCAAGAGGAGGAACTAACCCAGCCAACTGCATAATCCCAATCTAGTACCTCACACCTTCCAGCATCATCTCCTCCTACAATGACAAACACTAAAATAGATATATCCTCTCCAGGAGGATGGACTACTGAGCATTAGAGCAGGAGTGAGGAAGAGAAAATCCAGATGGAACTGCAGAAGATGCAACCTGCTGTCCCAAGGCCTCAGTCAGTTGCTGTGTTTATGGCTTCAGAGCTAAAACAGTTGGCCTATAAAAGTTCTTTGACAGCAGAACTTGAACACTTCATGGAATAATACAGGCTTGTATAACTTGGAGGCAAACAACCCAACTCTGTGCAGTGCTGCATGACTGTCCAATTGAGCTGGAGTTGATCAAGTAAAGCTGGGAACTGCAGGATCCTCTGCAGCACACGAACCACCACCACCCCTCCGCCTCACCTCAACTTGGCTGAGGTGCTAACCTCAGGCTTTACTTCTGCCAGGAAAACTTGGACTGATGCAACCGAGAATATCAACTCTTTATTACAAAATTGGGAATTTCATCACAGGCTCTTTACATTCCAAGTTTATTTTGTGAGGAAAAGTTTTAGCTTTTGCTTGTTAAATAAGTTTCTGTTAGAAGGACAGTTTAAATTAAAAGGAATTGCAGTCAGGAAGCTATCGCTGATAAGTTACTGCAGAGACAAAACAAGCAGGAATAGTCTTGGCTGATAAGAACTTCAGCACAGTAACAGACTTTGTTAGCTCTAGATTTAAAAGGCACCAATTAGGGAGTGTAGTCAAGTTATAAGTTGTTTTTGTTAAAACTGAAGTCAAGCTAATTGGATGAGGCAACAGTTTGAACCATGCGAATTCTCATATAGCCAAAGTGTAAGAAAGGTGTTAGAATACTTCAGAATTCGACAAAGCCTGGCCGACCATTCCCCTCGAGCTCAAAACTCGATGAATTCTCTGGTAAAGCATTTTTTTTTACCGTAAACGCCTCAAGTTTATGAGTAATTATGATTAGTTATGGTTATCATGGTATACGTGTCACTCTTGGTAATATTAGTCATCATATGCTTACTTCCTATGAAAGCTAATAAATATCTTAGAATCCTATTATCTTGTGGAATAACTTATAAGAACATCCACTCCTTAACAGTTTTTAATCTTCCTTCGGAAGAATGACCTCTGTGCTGCTCTAACTGGTTTATATTTACAGACATTCCTGCTCTCGGTAGCCCAAGGACAGGCCAAGTTGGAAAAGGTCCGACAATCAAAAGAAAATTACTCAACACAACATTCCGAATCATAGCTCTTGATTAAAAATATGGGAAAATCATGAGCTGCTTGGGAGCAAAAATACAAGAAAGGGAGTTTAATTATAGAAAAGAATTTCTTGTGCCATAAAATAGGGCTAGATAATTAAACATAAAACCACCCTGCTCAATCGCTGAAAATAGTGCAGAGACCATGCTATTAAATCAGCATGTTTAGAAAAGGAATGGCAGGAGCGATGGATGTCGTGGCAAACTGCTTGACCGAGGATAATGAGGACCTGTGCTACTGTTGGAGCACTGGAGATTGGTTTGGGAGGGTGGGGGGGGGGGGGGGGGGGGAAGAGGTGGGCGGAGACAGGTAGTGGGGTGGGGGAAGGACTTGGCGCATCAGCTTCAGCCCGGTCAAGCAAAAGCAAGAAGGATGTGATTGAATTCGAGGATACAGAGGAGATTTAAAAGGATATTGCCAGGTATGGAGAATTTTAGCTTTCAGGAAAGATTGGATAGACTGGGATTTGTCATCTTTGGAACAGAGGTGGCTGAGAGGAGATTTAATTGCAGTGGAAAAATTTAAGAGGAGCGTAGATAGTAAATAGGAAGGACCCATTTCCCTTAGCTAATGGGTCAATAACCAGGGGGCACAGATTTAAAGTGATTGGCAAAAGGATGAAAGGGAAGTAGAGGAGAATTCTTTCTATCCTGAGTGTGCTGGGAGTGAGCATGTAAAAAATACTTAGAGATGCACTTGAAGTTTTTTTTATATTCTTTCATGGGATGTGAGTGTCACTGGCAAGGCCAGCATTTATTGCCCATCCCTAATTGCCCTCTAGAACGTGGTGGTGAGCTGCATTCTTGAATTGCTGCAGTCCATCTGGTGAGAGTACACCAAGAGTGGTGTTAGGGAAGGAGTTCCAGGATTTTGACAGCGAAAGAACAGCGATATAGTTCCAAGTCAGGATAGTGTGTAACTTGGAGGGGAACTTGCAGGTGGGTGTTCCCATGCGTCTGCTGTCCTTGTTCTTCTAGGTGGAAGAGATCGTGGTTTTGGAAAGTGCTGTCGAAGGAGGCTTGGTGAGTTGCTGCAGTGTATCTTGTAGATGGTACACATTGCTGCCACTATGCGTCGGTGGTGGAGGGAGGGAATGTTGGAGGTGGTGGATGAGCTCCCAATCAAGTGGACTGCTTTGTCCTGGATAGTGTTGAGCTTCCTGAGTGTTGTTGGAGCCACACTCATCCAGGCAAGTGGAGAATATTCCATCACACTCCTGATTTGTGCCTTGTAAATGGTGGACAGGCTTTGGGGAGTCAGGAGGTGGGTTACTCTTTGCAGAATTTCCAGCCTCTGACCTGCTCTTGTAGTCACATTATTTATTTGGCTGCTCCAGTTCAGTTTCTGGTCAATGGTAACCCTCAGGATGTTGATAGTGGGGGATTCAGTGATCGAAATGCCACTGAATTTCAAGGGGAGATGGTTAGATTCTCTTATTGGAGATGGTCATTGCCTGGCACTTGAATGGCACGACTGTGACTTGCCACTTATCAGCCCAAGCTTGAATGTTGTCCAGGTCTTGCTGCATATGGACACAGGCTGCTTCAGTATCTGAGCAGTCGGGGATGCTGCAGAACATTGTGCAATCATCAGCGAACATCCCCACTTCTGACCTTATGATGAAGGGAAGGCCATTGACGAAGCAGCTGAAAATAGTTGGGCCTAGGACACTACCCTGAGGAGCTCCTGCAGTGATGTCTAGGCGCTGAGATGATTGGCCTCCAACAGCCACAACCATCTTCCTTAGTGCCGTAACCTACGGTGCTATCAAGCGGCACTTACTCAGCAATAATCTGCTCACCAGTGCTCAGTTTGGGTTCTGCCAGAACCATTCGGCTCCAGATCTCGTTACAGTCTTGGTCCAAACAATGGAAAATCATGCTGAGTTCCAGAGGTGAGCTGAGGGTGACTGTCCTTGACACGAGGCAACATTTGACATTAATGAATACTAGTAAAATTGAAGTCAGTAGGAATTAGAGAGAAAACTCTCTACTGGCTGGAGTTGTACTTCGCACAAAGGAAGATGGCTGCGGTTGTTGGGCACCAATCATCTCAGTCCAAGGACATGGCAGCAGGAGCTCTTCAGGGTAGTGTCCTAGGCCCAAACATCTTCAGCTGCTTCATCAATGACCTTCCCTCCAACATAAGGTCAGAAGTGGAATGTTTGCTGATGATTGCTCAGTGTTCAGTCCCATTTGTAACTCCTCAGATACTGAAGCAGTCCGTGTCTGCATGCAGCAAGATTTGGGAACATTCAGGCTTGGGCTGATAAGTGGCAACACTTATACCATATAAGTGCAAGGCAATGACCATTGCCAACAAGGGAGAATCTTATCATCTCCCCTTGACAATCAATGGCACTATCATTGCTGAATCCCCACCATCAAAATCTTAGGGTCTACCATTAACTAGAAATTTAGCTGAACCAGCCACATAAATATTGTAGCTACAAGGGCAGGTCAAAGGCTGGGAATTCTGCCGAGTAACTCATCTCCTGAGTTCCCAATGCCTGTCCACCATCCACAAGGCACAAGCCAGCAATGCAATGAAATACTCTCCAGTTGCCTGGATGGGTGCAGCTCCAACAACAATCACGAAGCTTGCCATCATCCAGGACAAAGCAGCCTACTTGATTGACACCCCATCCACCAACTTAAATATTCACTCCCTCCACAACTGGTGCACAGCGGCAGCAGTCTGTACCATCGAAAAGATGCACGACAGCAACTCGCCAAGGCTTCTTTGACAGCACCTTCAAAACCCACGACCTTTACCACCTAGAAGGACAAGTGCAGCAGACGCATTGGTACACGACCACCTCCAAGTTCCCCTCCAAGTCACACACCGTCCTGACTTGGAACTATATTCCCGTTCCTTCACTGTCGCTGGGTCAAAATCTTGAAACTCCCTCCCTAACAGCACCATGAGGATACCTACACCACATGGACTGCAGCAGTTCAAGAAGGTGACACATCACCATTTCAAGTGGAATTGGGATGAGCAATAAATGCTGGCCTTGGCAGCGATGCTCACATCCCATGAATTAATAAGAAAAAAGTGCTACAGATCAAAAGCAGGAAAGAGAAAAAGGTTGGATAGCTCTTTTTCAGCCAGCGCAGACTCAACGGGATGAATGACCTCCATCTATATGGTAAATTTTCTACGGTTCTACATGGTGAAACCACATAGCTCAAATTGGCTCGGTCTGGACTCATTCTTAGTAATGGTTAATTTTTCTTTTAAGATTACTCACTTCTGCTTCTCGCTGCAGGGTGAGAAAATTTCTTATTCACTTTTACAACTTACCCTCGACAGTAGTGAGGTTACTCTGAAATAATCAGCTTTGCATTTTTAAATGGCATCCACACACACTGAATGAAGCCTCTTTATCTCTCCCTCGCCCTTTAAAATGCTCCTCAAAACCAACTCCTTGATCAAGCTTTTGGTTATCTGTCCCAACATCTCCTATATGGCTGTGTCAAATTTTGTTTGATTACACTCCGAGGAAACACCTGGGACAGTTTACAACCTTAAAGGTGCTATATAAATTCAAGTTGTTGTGGTGGTGGTGGTTAATCACTGTATGATAACTGCATCGGAAATAACTAAAATAAGCTGCACACCACACATCGTTCAAGAAATACCACCCCTTTGCTTAGCTGGAGCATTTTGCCTCCATTATGCCATACCTGTTGTTTGTTTTCAAATAAAGTAAGGCTAAAGCGAGTGTAGCCCCAGGACATGTAACATCCACATTCACAGTGTCCCCTTCCTGTCAAAGAGAAGAATTACAATCAGTCTTTTGAGAATCATTAAAAACAAAATCTAGTCCGAAGGCAACAGTTTCCCTCTCGAACACTAAACTGTAACGGTAGAGAAGAAGAGACACTTCAGGGTCTTAAGGACACTTGAGAGATGACAAGCAGTAATATACATAATATACAGGATTTTAGCTCTTTTTTCTAAATAGGTACAGTGTATAGAACAAAAGAACTAATGCTAAACCTGTATAGATCATTGGCTTGGTTACATTGGACCCAGTTTGAGCTGAGCAGAGCTCAGTGTGATGAGAAGAGGACGCAAAAGAGATTGACAACAATGACCTCAAGAATGAAATACTTTCAAGATGAATAGTGGTTCGAGAATCTGGGGCTCTTTCCATTACAATGAAAAAGAGGAGATATGACCGTGGTGCTCAAAATTGTAGAGGATTTTGAGAAGATAAATTGGGAAAGTTATTTCCACTGGCCAGCAAGTTGGGAATGAGATGACAAAAGCTCATCACCAAAAGAACAAAGGGAAGGTTAGAAAAAAGATATTTATTTTTTAAAATGTATTATTACAGACATGGAATGCCCTCCCAGAAAGAGTGGCGAAAATAGAATCCATACCAGTTTTTGAAAAAGGGAATAAATATTTGAATAAGCCAAAAGGAAATTGGCAAGGGCAGGGTCAGCGCCATTACTGCACAGAAGGCGGCTATTCAGCCGATCGAGTCTATGCAGCTCTCGACAGAGCAATCCAATCAGTCCCATTCCCTGGCTTTATCCCCGTAGCTCTGCAAGTTTATTTCCCTCAAGTGCCCATCCAATTTCCATTTGAAATCATTTGTCATCTCTACTTCCACCACCCTTGTAGGCAGCGAGTTCCAGGTCATGACTACTTAATGCATAAAGAAATTCTTCCTCATATCCCCCAGTATCTCTTACACAAAATCTTAAATCTGTGTCCTCTGGTGGGGAATGAATGGGACAAAATAGATAGTTTTCAGTGAGCTGGCAGAAGCATGGTGGGTTGAAAGGGCTCCCTCTGTGCTGTAAGACTCTAGACTTTAATATTCATGGATTTCACATAGAAACTATGAAACCACAACGTAAAACTGCCATTTGGGTTTCGTAACATTTATTATTGCAAACCACAACTGAAAAATGAAATAAAAATACAGACCTTGATTTGGTAACTGGGCGATTTGTGTTTCTCTCTGTGGATTCCAGGTTGGGCACGTCTGTGCCCTCCTACCATGTATTGGTACAGCTGGTCTGGGACGTTCAGGTCAGACATACCTATCAGATTACTCCCATGCTACAGTGTAATCCAGCAAAACAAAATAAAACTCGTTACTGCCAATGCAAAAAGATACAAGTACCATTTCTTGAATTTAAGTTCAGTTAATTAAATAAATCTGAAATAAAAATCTACTTATCAGTAATGGTGACCACTTAACGACCAACTGTCCTAAAAACCCATCTGGTTCACTAATGTCCTTTAGGAAGAGAACCTGCTACCCTTGCCAAGTCTAGTCTATCTGTGACTCCAGACCCACAGCAATGTGGTTGCCTCTGAACTGCCCTAGCAAGCCACTCAGTTTCCAAAACGGCTATGACAAATTATAATAAGGCACCAGATTCGGATATGACAAAAGCACACCCAACCCTGTCGAACCCTGCAAAGTTCTCCTCAATAAAATGAAGGGACTTGGGCAAAATTGGGAAAGCAGTCACACAATCCAGTCAAGCAACAATCTAACGTAGTCATCCTCTCTGAATCATACCCTTCAGCCAGCATCCCAGACTCCATCACCACCATTCCTGGATATGAGCTGGCCCACTGGCAGGATAAACCTACCAGAGATAGGGGCACAGTTATGCATATAGTCAGGAGGGAGTGGCCATGAAAGTCCTCAAGATTGACTCCGGACCCTATGAAGTCTTATGGCATCAGGTCAAACATGAGCAAGGAAACCTCCTACTGATTACCACCTAAAGGCCTCCTTCAGCTGATGAATCTGTACTCCTCCATGTTGAACACCACTTGGAAGAAGTACTGAGGGTAGTAAGGGCATAGAATGTACTCTGGGTAGGGGACTTGAATGTCCATTACCATGAGTCGTTGCCGAATCCTGAAGGATATAGCTACCATGCTGGGCTTATGGCAGGTGGCGAGAGAATCAACATGAGGGAAAAACCTACTTGACCTGGTCCTCAACGATTTGTATGTCGCAGATGCACCTCTCCATGACAGTATTAGTAGGCATGTCCACCGCACAGGCCTTGTGGAGACAAAGTCCCTTCATCACACTGAGGACCCCACATCAACACTACCACCGAGCGAAATTGGACAGATTAAGAACAGATCTCGTAGCTCAAATCTGGGCATCCATGAGGCACTGTCAACCATTAGCAGGATTGTTGATCACTGCAAAATATAATGTCATGGCCTGGAATATCCTTCACTCTATCACTACCACCAAGCCAGGGGACCAATTCTATTTCAAAGACTAGTATAGGAGAGCAAGCTAGAGGCAGCACCAGGTGTACCTAAAAATGAAGGGCCAACCAAGTGAAACTTCAACATAGCAACATGTTATAGACAAAGCTAAGCAATTTCTCAAACAATGGATCAGATCAAAGCTCTGCAGTCCTGCCACATCCAGTCATGAACATTGGGAGCCAACTAAACAACCTAACAGAGGAGGAGGCGGCTCCAAAAACATCCCCATCCTCAATGATGGGGGAGCCCAGCACGAGTGGGAAAGATAAGCTGGAAGCATTTGCGACCACCTTCAACCAGAAGTGCTGAATGGATGATGCAACTCGGCCTCCTCCTGTGGTCCTCAGCATCACAGATGGTGGACTTCAGCCAATTCCATTCACTCCACGTCATATCAAGAAATGGTTGAGTGCCCTGGTTACAGCAGAGACTATAGGTTCTGACAACATCCCTGCTGTAGGACTCAAACTTGATGCTTCCAGAACTAGCTGTGCCTCGAGCGAAATTGTTCCAGTACAACTACAACACTGGTATCTATTCAACAAACTGAAAATTGTCCAGGTATGTCGAGTCAAATCCAATCCAACCAATTATCGCCCCATCAGTCTTCTTTGCTTTCATTGCAGCAGCTTATTCGGAAGCAGAGAGTGCTGAACGAGTGATCAGCTGGGAAGGTCAGTTTCAACTTAAACTTAATTTTCCTTTTGTTTTCGGCGGACCAGGGGGCTTCTGGGTAAGTAAATACCTATATATTTGGGCTGTTTCTGAACCCGAGACACTACACGTGTAGTGTCTCCCACCCGCCCTCCTCCTCTAACCAAAAAAAAGGACTTGGTGGTGTGTAGATAAGGTAAGGCTTTTTCTATTTCTCTTTTTTTTTTAATCGTGAGATTGGTATAAACTTTTCGTTCCTTTTTCATTTATCTAAGTTAAGCTGAAGATTAAAAATGGCAGGAGATCTCAGACCCGTGTTATGCTCCTCTTGCTCAATGTGGGAGCTCAGGGACACGGCTGATGTCCCTGACTCCTTCACGTGCTGGAAGTGTGTCCAGCTGCAGCTCTTGTTAGACCGCATGACGGCTCTGGAGCTGCGGGTGGACTCACTTTGGAGCATCCGCGATGCTGAGGAGGTCGTGGATAGCACGTTTAGCGAATTGGTCACACCGCAGATTAGGATTGCTGAGGGAGAAAGGGAATGGGTGACCAAAAGGCAGAGAAAGAACAGGAAGGCAGTGCAGGTGTCCCCTGCGGTCATCTCCCTCCAAAACAGGTATACCGTTTTGGATACTGTTGAGGGAGATGGCTCACCAGGGGAAGGCAGCAGTAGCCAGGTTCATGGCACCGTGGCTGGCTCTGCTGTTCGGAAGGGCGGGAAAAAGAGTGGAAGGGCTATAGTCATAGGGGATTCGATTGTAAGGGGAGTAGATAGGCGGTTCTGTGGTCGAAAACGAGACTCCCGAATGGTATGTTGCCTCCCAGGTGCACGGGTCAGGGATGTCTCAGATCAGCTGCAGAACATTCTGAAGAGGGAGGGTGAACAGCCAGTTGTCGTTGTGCACATAGGCACCAATGATATAAGTAAAAAATGGGATGAGGTCCTACAAGCAGAATTTAGGGAGTTGGAGCCAAGTTAAAAAGTAGAACCTCAGAGGGAGTAATCTCAGGATTGCTACCAGTGCCACGTGATAGAGTAGAAATGAAAGAATAGTCAGGATGAATGCGTGGCTTGAGAGATGGTGCAGGAGGGAGGGGTTCAGATTTTTGGGACATTGGGACCGGTTCTGGGGCAGGTGGGACTATTACAAATTGGACGGTCTACACCTGGGCTGGACTGGAACCAATGTCCTTGGGGGTGCTTTTGCTAACGCAGTTGGGGAGAGTTTAAACTAATGTGGCAGGGGGATGGGAACCAAATGAGGAGGTAGTAACTAAAGCCTGTAAGGAACTAATAATGAAGTCAGCGTGACTAAGGGAAAGAGTAGGCAGGGAGCAGATGATGTACGCAAAGGGACTGGTGGTCTGAGGTGCATTTGTTTTAATGCAAGGAGTGTAGTAGGTAAGGCAGATGAACTTGGGGCTTGGATTAGTACCTGGGAGTATGATGTTATTGCAATTACTGAGACTTGGTTGAGGGAAGAGCACAATTGGCAACTAAATATCCCAGGATATCGATGCTTCAGGCGGGATAGAGAGGGAGGTAAAAGGGGTGGAGGAGTTGCATTACTTGTCAAAGAGGATATCACAGCTGTGCTGAAGGAGGGCACTATGGAGGACTCGAGCAGTGAGGCAACATGGGCAGAACTCAGAAATAGGAAGGGTGCGGTAACAATGTTGGGGCTGTACTACAGGCCTCCCAACAGCGAACGTGAGATGGAGGTACAAATATGTAAACAGATTATGGAAAGATGTAGGAGCAACAGGGTGGTGGTGAGAGGAGATTTTAATTTTCCCAACATTGACTGGGATTCACTTAGTGTTAGAGGTCTAGATGGAGCAGAATTTGTAAGGAGCATCCAGGAGGGTTTTCTAGAGCAGTATGCAAATAGTCCAATTCGGGAAGGGGCCATACTGGACCTGGTGTTGGGGAATGAGCCCGGCCAGGTGGTTGAAGTTTCAGTAGGGGACTACTTTGGGAATAGTGATCACAATTCTGTAAGTTTTGGAATACTCATGGACAAAGACGAGAGTGGTCCTAAAGGAAGAGTGCTAAATTGGGGGAAGGCCAACTGGACCAAAATTCGGCAGGAGCTGGGGAATGTAGATTGGGAGCAGCTGTTTGAAGATAAATCCACATTTGAAATGTGGGAGGCTTTTAAAGAGAGGTTGATTAGCGTGCAGGAGAGACATGTTCCTGTGAAAATGAGGGATAGAAATGGCAAGATTAGGGAACCATGGATGACAGGTGAAATTGTGAGACTAGCTAAGAGGAAAAAGGAAGCATACATAAGGTCTAGGAGGCTGAAGAAAGACGAAGCTTTGAAAGAATATCGGGAATGTAGGACCAATCTAAAACGAGGAATCAAGAGGGCTAAAAGGGGTCATGAAATATCTTTAGCAAACAGGGTTAAGGAAAATTCCAAAGCCTTTAATTCATATATAAGGAGCAAGAGGGTAACTAGAGAAAGGATTAGCCCACTCAAGGACAAAGGAGGAAAATTATGCGTGGAATCAGAGAAAATGGGCGAGATTCGAAACGAGTACTTTGGATCGGTATTCACCGAGGAGAGGGACATGACGGATGTTGAGGTTAGGGACAGATGTTTGATTACTCTAGGTCAAGTCGGCATAAGGAGGGAGGAAGTGTTGGGTATTCTAAAAGGCATTAAGGTGGACAAGTCCCCAGGTCCGGATGGGATCTATCCCAGGTTACTGAGGGAAGCGAGAGAGGAAATAGCTGGGGCCTTAACAGATATCTTTGCAGCATCCTTAAACACGGGTGAGGTCCCGGAGGACTGGAGAATTGCTAATGTCGTCCCTTGTTTAAGAAGGGTAGCAGGGATAATCCAGGTAATTATAGACCGGTGAGCCTGACGTCAGTGGTAGGGGAGCCGCTGGAGAAGATACTGAGGGATAGGATCTATTCCCATCTGGGCTTATCAGTGATAGGCAACATGGTTTTGTGCAGGGAAGGTCATGTCTTACCAACTTAATAGAATTCTTTGAGGAAGTGACAAAGTTGATTGATGAGGGAAGGGCTGTAGATATCATATACATGGACTTCAGTAAGGCGTTTGATAAGGTTCCCCATGGTAGGCTGGTGGAGAAAGTAAAGTCGCATGGGGTCCAGGGTGTACCAGCTAGATGGATAAAGAACTGGCTGGGCAACAGGAGACAGAGAGTAGCAGTGGAAGGGAATTTCTCAAAATGGAGACGTGTGACCAGTGGTGTTCCACAGGGATCCGTGCTGGGACCACTGTTGTTTGTGATATACATAAATGATTTGGAGGAAAATATAGGTGGTCTGATCAGCAAGTTTGCAGACGACACTAAGATTGGTGGAGTAGCAGATAGTGAAGGGGACTGTCAGAGAATACAGCAGAATATAGATAGATTGGAGAGTTGGGCAGAGAAATGGCAGATGGAGTTCAATCAGGGCAAATACGAGGTGGTGCATTTTGGAAGATCCAATTCAAGAGTCAACTATACAGTAAGTGGAAACGTCCTGGGGAAAATTGATGTACAGAGAGATTTGGGAGTTCAGGTCCATTGTTCCCGGAAGGTGGCAACGCAGGTCAATAGAGTGGTCAAGAAGGCATACGGCATGCTTTCCTTCATTGGACGGGGTATTGAGTACAAGAGTTGGCAGGTCATGTCACAGTTGTATAAGACTTTGGTTCGGCCACATTTGGAATACTGCGTGCAGTTCTGGTCGCCACATTACCAAAAGGATGTGGATGCTTTGGAGAGGGTGCAGAGGAGGTTCACCAGGATGTTGCCTGGTATGGAGGGCGCTAGCTATGAAGAGAGGTTGAGTAGATTAGGATTATTTTCATTAGAAAGACGGAGGTTGAGGGGGGACCTGATTGAGGTGTACAAAATCATGAGAGGTATAGACAGGGTGGATAGGAAGAAGCTTTTTCCCAGAGTGGGGGATTCAATTACTAGGGGGCACGAGTTCAAAGTGAGAGGGGAAAAATTTAGGGGGGATATGCGTGGACAGTTCTTTACGCAGAGGGTGGTGGATGCCTGGAACGCGTTGCCAGCGGAGGTGGTAGACACGGGCACGATAGCGTCCTTTAAGATGTATCTGGACAGATACATGAATGGGCAGGAAGCAAAGAGATACAGATCCTTAGAAAATAGGCGAGAGGTTTAGATAGAGGATCTGGATCGGCGCAGGCTTGGAGGGCCAAAGGGCCTGTTCCTGTGCTGTAATTTTCTTTGTTCTTTACTCTCATTTTCTCCACACAAGATCAGGTGGCAGGTTATTCAACCTTGCCCGTCTAAAAGCGAAGACCAAAGTACGGAAAGTCCTCATCAGGGAACTCCTCTTTGCTGACGATGCTGCATTCACATCTCACACTGAAGAGTGTCTGCAGAGACTCATCGACAGGGTTGCGGCTGCCTGCACCGAATTTGGCCTAACCATCAGCCTCAAGAAAACGAACATCATGGGACAGGACGTCAGAAATGCCCCATTTATCAATATCGGCGACCACACTCTGGAAGTGGTTCAAGAGTTCACCTACCTAGGCTCAACTATCACCAGTAACCTGTCTCTCGATGCAGAATTAAACAAGCGCATGGGAAAGGCATCCTCTGCAATGTCCAGACTTGCCAAGAAAGTGTGGGAAAATGGTACACTGATACGGAACACAAAAGTTCAAGTGTATCAAGCCTGTGTCCTTAGTACCTTGCTCTGCAGCAGCGAGGCCTGGACAACGTATGTCAGCCAAGAGCGACGTCTCAATTCATTCCATCTTCGCTGCCTCCGGAGAATCCTTGGCATCAGGTGGCAGGACCGTATCTCCAACACAGAAGTCCTCGAGGCGGCCAACATCCCCAGCATATACACCTTACTAAGCCAGCGGCGCTTGAGATGGCTTGGCCATGTGAGCCGCATGGAAGATGGCAGGATCCCCAAGGACACATTGCACAGCGAGCTCGTCACTGGTACCAGACCCACCGGCCATCAATGTCTCCGCTTTAAAGACGTCTGCAAACGTGACATGAAGTCCTGTGACATTGATCACAGGTCGTGGGAGTCAGTTGCCAGCGATCGCTAGAGCTGGCGGGCAGCCATAAAGGAGGGGCTAAAGCGTGGTGAGTCGAAGAGACTTAGCAGTTGGCAGGAAAAAAGACAGAAGCGCAAGGAGAGAGCCAACTGTGTAACAGCCCGACAATCAATTTTATCTGCAGCACCTGTGGAAGAGTCTGTCACTCTAAAATTGGCCTTTATGGCCACTCCAGGCGCTGCTCCACAAACCACTGACCACCTCCAGGCGCTTACCCATTGTCTCCCGAGACAAGGAGGCCAAAGAGTCTACTCTCAATCAGCAAAGTGATGGAAGGAGTCGTCAACAGTGCTATCAAGCAGCACTTGCTTCGCAATAACCTGCTCACTGATGCTCAGTTTAGGTTCCACCAGGGCCACTCCAGAACTTATTACAGCCTTGGTTCAAACATGGACAAAAGAGCTAAATTCCAGAGGTTAGGTGAGAGTGACTGCTCTTGACAGCAAGGCAGCATTTGATCGAGTATGGCATCAAGGAGCCCTAGTTAAATTGAAGTCAATGGGAATAAGGTGGAAAACTTTCCACTGGTTCGACTCAAGCATAACACAAAGGAAGGTGGTTGTGATTGATGGGAGGCCAATCATCTCAGTCCCAGCACATCGCTCCAAGAGTTCTTCACGATAGTGCCATGGCCCAACTATTTTCAGCAGCTTCATCAATGACCTCTCTCCATCAGGTGGTCAGAAGTGCAGATATTTGCTGACAATCACAGTATCATTTCCCGCTCCTCAGATAATGAAGCAGTCCATGCCCACATGCAGCAAGGCCTGGACAACATTCAGACTTGGGCTGATAAGTGGCAAGTAACATTCATGCCAGGTAATGACCATTTTCAACAAGACAGTGTCCAACCACCTCCCCTTGATATTCAAAGCATTACCATCATCGAAACCCATACTATCAAAACCACATGGGCCACCATTGACCAGAAACTTAACTTGGCTAGCCACATGAATATTGTGGCTCCAAGAGCAGGCCAGAAGCTGGCTATTCTGCTGTGAGTAACTCACCTCTTGACTCCCCAAAGCCTTTCCACCATCTACGAGGGACAAGTTAGGAGTGTGATGGAATACCCTCCAGTTGCCTGTATGGGTGCAGCTCCAATAACACTCAAGAAGCTCAACACCGTCTAGGACAAAACTGTCTACATGATTGTCACCCCATCCAACACAGGCACACTGACGCTGCAGTGTTTACCATCTACAAGATGCACTGCAGCAATTTAGCATTTAGCACTGTAGCAGATGATAGGTAACTTGGAAGCATTGTGAACTGTGAGGAGGATAGTGCAGAGCTTCAAAAGGACATAGACAAGTTGGTGGAATGGGCAGACAGGTGACAGATGAAGTTCAATTCAGAGAAATGAGAAGTGATTCATTTTGGTAGGAAGAAAAATTTAGAATAAAGGGTACAATTCTGAAGGGAGTGCAGAAGCAGAGGGACCTGGGTGTATATGTGCATAAGTCATTGAAGGTGGCAAAACAAGTTGAGAGCGCAGTTAATAAAGCAGACAGTATCCTGGTCTTTATTAATAGGGGCATGGAGTACAAGGGCAATGATGTTATGTTGAACCTATATAAGACACTAGTTCAGACACTACTGCGTCCAAATCTGGGTGCCATACTTTCTGAAAAATGTGAGGGCATTGGAGAGAGTACAGAAAAGATTCACAAGAATAGTTCCGGGAAGGAGGAATTTCAGTTATGAAGTTAGATTGGAGAAGTTGGGACTGTTTTCCTTGGAGAAGAGAAGGCTGACAGATGATTTGATAGAGCTTTTCAAAATCATGAGGGGTCTGGACAGAGTAAATAGGGAGAAACTATTCCCACTCGTGAAAGGATCAAGAAGGAGAGGGCACAGATTTGAAGTATTTGGTAAGAGAAGCAAAAGTGACATGAAGAAAAACTTTTTTGCACAGCGAGTGGTTAAAGTCTGGAATGTGTTGCCTGTGAATGTGGTGGAGGCAGGCTCAATTGAAGCCTTCAAAAGGGAAACAGACAGTTATATGAAAAGGAAGAATGTTATGGAGAGAAGGCAGGGGAATGGAACTGAGGGAGTTGCTCTTTCAGAGAACCAGTGCAGATGCAATGGGACAAACGGCCTCCTCCTGCGCCGTAACGATTCTGTGAATTTGCCCAGGCTTCAACAGCACCTCCCAAACCCGTGATCTTTACCACCTAAAAGGACGAGGGCAGCAGGAGCATAGGAACACCACCTGCTGCAAGCTCCCCTCCAAGCCACACATCATCCTGACTTGGAACTGTGTTGCCATTTCTTCCCTGTCGCTGGGGCAAAATCCTGAAACTTTGTCCCTAACAGCACTGTGGGAGCACCTGCACCAGGTAGGCTGCAGCACTTCAAGAAAGTGGCTCAGCAGGAAATTAGAGATGGGCAATAAATGTTGGCTTTACCAGCGATGCCCATATCTGATGAATGAATAAAACAAAACTTTGGAACTTAAAGCACAAAACAAGAAAAAAAATACTTTCAGTCCATCCGCAGACCACGTACAATTTGCACCAAAGACTTCACTCTACCCGAAGACACATTTAGCAGAGATATATTCTCTCATTCCCAAAGATAACAAAGCAAAACTGCGGGATGTTTGCCATACTCACAATTCCATAATGTGGCCCATCTGGCTGCCCTTCTCAGACCCAGAGACCACTATGATGTGTGCATGCTAAGAAGTTTTGGGACGTTTTACATTAAATGCAAATTGTTGTTGTATATTGCTATCCCGTTAGTCAGTCCCATCCTCAGCCAGATATTGATCCAGCTCTTTTTGGAAGGAGTTATCAACAGAACATCAGCTCCACATCTCCACTAGTCAATTGGCAGTGAAAATATCTCTACTCATTAACCTCACTAGAAGCTGGCCAATTTTGAAACTACACTTTCCAACTGTGCAGTTTCGATCAGTTTACTTCCACCTACAGCATTCACACCTCAACAATTCAGAGAGTTGCACCCCTTCCTTTATTTTCCCTTCAACGGAAACACATTTTGCTCTAAGTCTTTCTCCATAACTTCGAGCGCTATAATTATTCCTGGTGCTCTTTGACCTCTCTCCAGTGCATGCATTTTGAAGGAAGAAGTGCCAAAAATGTGACCTTATCAATGAAGATCACTATTCTTTGAAATGCTGTAAAACCTACCCTGATTCATGCCATTATTTGTAGTTTGTTGATAACTTCATACTGACTAGGTGTGGCTGATGAAAATTGCACAGATATCCTTTTTGTTTCCCACCTTTGCTAAATTTTATACCTTTTGTCATGAACACAATTATTGCCTTCCCTCTCATTTATCTAAATTAAAATGCGCTTGGTAGTCTGATCTGTCCAGATAGCTTTGAGTGTTACAAAGTCCTTGAGCCACAAAAGGCGGCCATCACCAACAAGTGTTATACTGCCAAGTACTTTCCCTCAAATAGTTAGTGAATAGGTGACCCTGAAAAGACCAGTTACTGTTTCCCAGATGGAGCTTTTTCCACTGATCATCACCATCTGCTTCCTGCTTTCACAACAGTTTTCAGTGCAAATTTGGAAATAGTTCCCTTGCGATTGCAAGAATACTTATTCTGGCAGTAACTGAAAATTATAAATACGGAATAGAAACAAGACTAATGAGGTACATGCAAATATTTCATTTTGATATAAAATTTTCCTATTAGTTGCATCTTATGCAGAGTGCAAACAGTAAAATTAACACTGCAGATACAGCACTGGGAATCTGAAAACAAAAATCAAAATGGTGGAAACACTTAACACGTCAGTCAGCAAGCGCAGAAAGAGCATTTCAGGTTTGAAGCCACCCAAACTTTTTTTTAAAATTCATTCAAGGGATGAGAGCATCGCTGGCTGGGCCAACATTTATTGCCCATCCCTAACGGCCCTTGAGAAGGTGGTGGTGAGCTGCCTTCTTGAACTGCTGCAGTCAATGTGGGGTAGGCACACCCACAGTGCTGTGAGGAAGGGAGTTCCAGGATTTTGACAGTGAAGGAAGGATGATATATTTCCAAGTCAGGATGGTGTGTGGTTTGGAGGGGAATTTGCAGGTGGTGATGTGCCCATGCATCTGCTGCACTTGTCCTTCTGGGTGGAACAGGTCACGGTTTGGAAGGTGTCTTTGGAGCCTTGGTGCATTGCTGCAGCGCATCTTGTAGATGCTACAAACTGCTGCCACTGTTGCTGGTGGAGGGAGTGAATGTTTGTGGATGGGGTGCCAATCAAGCGGGCTGCTTTGTCCTGGAAGACGTCGAGCTTCTTGAGTGCTGTTGGAGCTGCATCCAACCAGGCAAGTAGAGAGTATTCCATCACACTCCTGACTTGTGCCTTGTAGATGGTGGACAGGCTTTGGGGAGTCAGGAGGTGAGTTAATCGCCGCAGGATTCCTACCCTCTGATCTGCTCTTGTAGCCAAAGTGTTTATATGGCTACTCCAGTTCAGTTTCTGGTCAATGGTAACCCCCAGGATGTTGACAGTGGGGGATTCAGTGATCGTAATGACATTGAATGTCAAGGGGAGATGGTTAGATTCTCTCTTGTTGGAGATAGTCACTGCCTGGCACTTGTGTGGCACAAATGTTACTTGCCACTTATCAGCCCAAGCCTGGATATTGTCCAGGTCTTGCTGCATTTCTACACGGACTGCATCAGTGTCTGAGGAGTCATGAATGGTGCTAAACATTGTGCAATCATCAGCAAACATCCCCACTTCTGACCTTATGATGGAGGGAACGTCATTGATGAAGCAGCTGAAGATGGTTGGTCCTAGGTCACTACCCTGAGGAACTCCTGCAGTGATGTCCTGGAGCTGAGATGATTGATCTCCAACAACTACAACCATCTTCCTTTGCGCTAGGTATGACTCCAACCAGCAGAGTTTCCCCCCCGATACCACTTGACTCCAGTTTTGCAAGGGCTCCTTGATGCCATATTCAGTCAAATGCTGCCTTGATGTCAAGGGCAGTCACTCTCACCTCATCTCTTGAGTTCAGCTCTTTTGTCCATGTTTGAACCAAGGCTGTGCTGAGGTCTGGAGCTGAGTGGCCCTGGCAGAACCCAAACTGAGCGTCACTGTGCTGGTTATTGCTAAGCAAGTGCCACTTGATAGCACTGTCATCGACACCTTCTGTCACTTTAATGATGATCGAGAATAGACTGATAGGGCGGTAATTGGCCGGGTTAGATTTGTCCTGCTTTTTGTGGACAGGACATACCTGGGCAATTTTCCACATTGCCAGGTAGATGCCAGTGTTGCAGTTGTACTGGACAGCTTGGCTAGGGCCACGGCTAGTTCTGGAGCACAGGTCTTCAGTACTGTTGCCAGAATGTTGTCAGGGCCCATCGCATTTGCAATATCCAGCGCCTTCAGTCATTTCCTGATGTCATGTGGAGTGAATTGAATTGGCTGAAGACTGGCATCTGTGATGCTGGGAACTTCAGGAGGAGGCCGAGATGGATCATCCACTCGGCACTTGTGGCTGAAGATTGTTGCAAATGCTTCAGCCTTATCTTTTGCACTGATGTGCTGGGCTCCCCCATCATTGAGGATGGGGATATTTGTGCAGCCACCTCCTCCAGTTAGTTGTTTAATTGTCCACCACCATTCACGGCTGGATGTGGCAGGACTGCAGAGCTTAGATCTGATCTGTTGGTTATGGGATTGCTTAGCTCCAACTATCACAAACTGCTTATGCTGTTTGGCACTCAAATAGTCTTGGGTTGTATCTTCACCAGGCTGACACCTCATTTTGAGGTATGTCTGGTGCCGCTCCTGGCTTGCCCTCCTGCACTCTTCATTGAACCAGGGTTGATCCTTCGGCTTGATAGCAATGGTAGAGTGGGGTTTATGCCGGGTCATGATGTTGCAGATTGTGGTTGAGTACAATTCTGCAATTTGGATGAGGAATCTAAACCTGGAATGCAATCTCACCTGTTCTCTGCAGATTCTGCCTGACTGATTACACGTTTGCAATGCCACGTAATGTGAGGTACATCATAGTATTTACTACATAGAAACAGGCCATTCAGCCGAACAGATACATGCAGGTGTTTATGTTTCACATTAGCCTTGAAAAAAAGATATAGCCCTTTAAAAGCAAAAATTAGATATCAAAATAAATCAGTGAACACCAATGTCGAGAATGCAATAATCTTATTTTTAAAAAAAGAACATGAATTCAAAACTGTGTTCTGTGATCAGGAGAGGAAAATTACCGTGGAAAGCTTAAGTTTATGAGAACTTATAGGAATAGGAGTAGCACATTTAGCCCCTCGAGCCTGTTCTGCCATTCAGTGAAATCATGGCTGATCTGTGATCTAAGTGCATAAAGCTGCCTTTGCCCCATATCCCTCAACACCCTTGATAGATTTTTGTTAATCAATCAGATCTAAAATTAACAATTGATCTAAAATCAATTGCCATTTGCCGGAGAGTTTCAAGCTGCAAGAAATGGATGCCTAATGAGTTCACAGAATCTTAAGAAAGTCACTGATTATAGAAATAGCTCTCTCTTTCTCCCTTATGAAAGGTTTTATAGCAGCCTGCCAGGCTGGCAGAGAGTCATACTTATAGAGTCAAAGATTTACAGCACAGAAACAGGCCCTTCAACCCATCGTGTCTGTGCTGGCCATCAAGCACCTATCTATTCTAATCCCATTTTCCAGCACTTGGTCCATAGCCTTATATGCTATGGCATTTCAAGTGCTCATCTAAATACTTCTTAAATGTTCTGAGGGTTCCTGCCTCTACCACCTCTTCAGGCAGTGCATTCCAGATTCCAAACACCCTTTGGGTGAAATTTTTTTTCCTCAAATCCCCTCTAAACCTCCTGCCCCTTACCTTAAATCTATGCCCCCTGGTTATTGACTCCTCCGCTAAGGAAAAAAGTTTCTTCCTATCTAACCTGTCAATGCCCCTCAATTTTGTATCCCTCAATCAGGTCCCCCCTCAGCCATTTCTGCTCGAAGCAAAACAACCCTCGCCTATCCAGTATCTCTTCATAGCTGAAATGCTCCAGCCCAGGCAACATCCCGGTGAATCTCCTCTGCACCCTCTCCACTGCAATCACATCCTTCCCATAGTGTGGTGACCAGAACTGTACACAGTACTCCAGCTGCGGCCTAACTAGCGTTTTATACAGCTCCATCATAACCTCCCTGCTCTTATATTCTATGCCTCAGCTAATAAAGTATCCCATATGCCTTCCTAACCACCTTATCTACCTGTGCTGCTGCCTTCAGTGATCTCTAGACAACTACACCAAGGTCCCTCTGATTCTCTGTACTTCCTAGGCTCCTACCATCCATTGTATATTCCCTTGCCTTGTTAGTCCTCCCAAAATGCATCACCTCACACTTCTCGGGATTAAATTCCATTTGCCACTGCTCCACCCATCTTACCAGCCCATCTATACCGTCCTGTAATCTAAAGCTATCGTCCTCATTATTTATGACTCCAATTTTTGTGTCATCCGCGAACTTACTGATCATACCTCCTATATTCACGTCCAAATCATTAATATCCACTAAAAACAGCAAGGGTCCCAGCACCGATCGCTGCAGTACACCACTTGTCACAGGCTTCCACTCGCAAAAACAACCCTAGACCATCACCCTCTGCCTCCTGCCACTAAGCCAATTTTGGATCCAATTTGCCCTGGATCCCATGGGTTCTTACCTTCTTAACCAATCTCCCATGTGGGACCTTATCAAAAGCCTTACTGAAGTCCGTGCAGACTACATCAACTGCTTTACCCTCATCTACACATCTAGTCACCTCCTTGAAAAGTTCAATCAAATTTGTGAGACACGATCTCCTTCTGACAAAGCCATGCTGACTATCTCTGATTATTCTCTGCCTCTCCAAGTGGTGAATAATCCTATCCCTCAGAAATTTTTCCAATAGTTTCCCTACCACTGATGTTAGACTCACTGGCCTGTAATTACCTGGTTTATCCCTGCTACCCTTCTTGAATAATGGTACCACATTCGCTGTCCTCCAGTCCTCTGGTACCTCTCCTGTGGCCAGAGAGGATTTGAAAATTTATGTCAGAGCCCCTGCTATCTCCTCCCTTGCTTCACATAACAGCCTGGGATACATCTCATCTGGGCCTGGGGATTTATCCACTTTTAAGCCCACTAAGACAGCTAATACCTCCTCCCTTTCAATGCTAATTTGTTCAAGTATATCACAATCCCGCTCCCTGATCTCTACGCCTACAACGTCCTTCGCCATACTGAACACAGATGAAAAGTAATCATTTAAAACCTCACCTATGTCCTCCAGCTCCCCACACAGATTACCACTTTGGTCCCTACTGGGCCCTACTCTTTCCCTGGTTATCCTCTTGCCGTTAATATACTTATAAAACGCCTTGGGATATTCCTTTATCTTGCCCACCAGTATTTTTATGTCCCCTCTTTGCTCTCCTAATTACTTTTTTATGTACCCCCCCCCCCCCCCCCCCCCCCCCCTCTACACTTTCTATACTCCCTCTGGGGCCTCTGCTGCTTTCAGTGCTCTGAATCTGCCTTAAGCCTCCTTTTTTTCCCCCTTATCCAATCCTCTATATCCCTGGACTTGTTGGTCCTACCCTTCACCTTTATAGGAGCACGTTGGCCCAGAACTCCCACTATTTCCTTTTTGAATGACTCCCTCTGGTCTGATAGACTTTCCTAGAAGTAGTTGCTCCCAGTCCACTTTGGCCAGATCCTGTTTTATCATATTGAAATCGGTCTTCCCCCAATTCAGTACCTTTATTTCCAGTCCATCTTTGTCCTTGTCCATAACTACCTTAAATCTTACAAAGTTATGGTCACTATCCCCGAAAGGCTCCCCCACTGACACTTCTACCACTTGTCTGGCTTCATTCCCTAGGATTAGGTCCAGTATTGCCCCTTCTCTTGTAGGACTTCCTACGTGCTGGCTCAAAAAGCTCTCCTGTATGCACTTTAAGAATTCCGCCCCCTTTAAGCCTTTTGCACTAAGACAAGGGCGGCACAGTGGCGCAGTGGTTAGCACCGCAGCCTCACAGCTCCAGCAACCCGGGTTCAATTCTGGGTACTGCCTGTGTGGAGTTTGCAAGTTCTCCCTGTGTCTGCGTGGGTTTCCTCCGGGTGCTCCGGTTTCCTCCCACATGCCTAAAGACTTGCAGGTTGATAGGTAAATTGGCCATTATAAATTGCCCCTAGTAAGGTAGGTGGTAGGGAAATATAGGGGCAGGTGGGTATGTGGTAGGAATATGGGAATAGTGTAGGATTAGTATAAATGGGTGGTTGATGGTCGGCACAGACTCGATGGGCCGAAGGGCCTGTTTCAGTGCTTAAACTAAGCCCAGTTAATATTGTGGAAGTTGAAATCCCCTATTATTACTCTATTATTTTTACACCTCGCTGAGATTTGCCTACATATCTGCTCCTCTATCTCTCCCTGACTGTTTGGAGGCCTGTAGTACACTTCCAGCCAAGTGATTGCCCCCTTTTTGTTTTTAAGTTCTATCCATGTGGCCTCATTTGAGGAACCTTCTAAGATATCATCCCTCCTTACTGCAGTAATTGACTCCTTGATCTACAGTGCAATGCCACCTCCTCTTTTACTCCCTCCCCTGTCACGCCTGAAGATTCTATACCCTGGAATATTAAGCTGCCAGTCCTGCCCTTCCCTCAACCATGTCTCTATGATAGCAATATCATGTTCCCATGTGTTAATCAACGCCCTCAATTCATCTGCCTTACTAGTAAGACTCTTTGCGTTACAATAGATACAATCCAGCCTTGCATTATTCGCTTATGCCTTAACAGGTCTATATTTGCTCTGCCTTCCAGACTGACTCAGTTTCTCTTCTATATTTGACTGTGCATCATCCCCTACTATACCTCCACTCTGTACCCCATCCCCCTGTCAAATTAGTTTAACCACCACCCCCACCCCCCTCCCCAACACAACTGCACTAGCAAACCTCCCAGCAAGGATGTTGACACAGGGTTCAAATTAAGTTCAATTAATTCATAAAAATCTGGAATTGAAAACTGGTCTCAGTAATGGTGTCACAAAACTATCACTGATTGTCTTAAAAACCATTGTTGATTCACCCATGTCCTGAAGGGAAGGAAATCTGCTGTCCTTACCTGGCCTGGCCTATATGTGATCCACAAGAACACAAGAAATAGGAGCAGGAGTAGACCATATGGCCCATCGATCCTGCTTCGCCATTTAAAACCATCACTTCTGATCTTAGGCTTCAACTCCACCTTTCTGCCTGTTCACCATATCCCTTGATTCTGAGACACCAAAAATCTATCTATCCCAGCCTGAAATGTATTCAACGATGAAGTATCCACAACCCTCTGGGATAGAGAATTACCAAGATTCACGACCCTTTGAGTGAAGTAATTTCTTCTCATCTCAATCCTAAATGATCGTCCCCTTACCGTGAGACTGTGTTCCATTGTCTTAGATTCCCTGACCAGTGGAAACAATCTCTCAGTGTCTACACTATCCAGCCCCTTTAGAATCTTATATGATTTGATGAGATCACCTCTCATTCTTCTAAACTTCAGAGAATACAGGCCCAATTTACTTAGCCTCTCATCACAGGACAACCCCCCCCATCCCAGGAACCAATTGAGTAAATCTTTGCTGCATCACCTCCAATGCAAGTATATACTTTCTTAAATGTGGAGACCAAAACTGCACACAGTACTCCAGATGTACTCACCGAAACCCTGTATAATTGTAGCAATACTTCCATATTCCTGTACTCCAGTCCCCTTGCAATAAAGGCCAATATGCCACTTGCCTTCCTAATTGCTTGTTGTACCTGCATGTTAACTTTCTGCGTTCCTTGTACAAACACACCTAAATCTCTTTTAGCATCAACACTTGCAAGTTTCACACCTTTTAAAAAATATTCAGCTTTTCTATTCTTACAACCGAAGTGTATAACTTCACATTTCCCTACATTATACTCCATCTGCCATCTTGTTGCCCACTCATTTAACCTGTCTATATCTCTTTGCAGCCTGTGTCCTCCCCACAGCTTATTTTCCACCTATCTTTGCATCACCAGCAAACTTAGATATATTACTGTCTCTTTAATGAAGTCATTAATATACATTGTAATTAGCTGAGGCCACAGCACTGATCCTTGCAGCACTCCACTATTTACTGCCTGTCAACTTGAAACTGCCCCATTTATGCCCACTCTGTTTCCTGTCTGTTAACCAATCCCCTATCCATGTGAATATATTACCCCCAACTCCATGAGCCCTCATCTAGCCTATTAACCTTTTGTATGGCACCTTCTTGAATGTCTTTTGGAAATATAGGTATACTACATCTACTGGTTCCCCTTTATCTGCCCGACTAGTTATATGCTCAAAAAATTCTAATAATTTTGTTAAACAGGATTTCCCATTAGTAAAACCATTTTGACTTGTTCGAATCTTAGTGTGCTTTTCTAAGTGCATTGTTAAGACTTCCTTAACAAGAGATTGCAGCATTTTCCCAATGACAGATGTTAGGCTAACTGGCCTGTAGTTCACTGTGTTCTCTCTCCCTCCTTTTTGAAAAGCGGTGTAACATTTGCCAACTTCCAATCTGATGGGACTGCTCCAAAATTCCTTAGATTCAGGAAAATCATAACCAGCCAATCCACTATATCTGCAGCTATCTCACTTAGAACCCTAGGGTGTAGGCCATCAGGTCCTGGAGATTTGTCAGATTTTGGTCCCTTATGTTGCTCCAATACATTTTCTCTGCTGATGATATTCCTTAATTTCCTCACTCTTTTTAGCCCCTAGGTTACTGTCTATTTCTGGAATGAACTTGTGTCTTCTACTGTGAAGACAGACACAAAATATTTGTTCACTGTCTCTGCCATTTCCTCATTCCCCATGATAATTTCTCCTGTTTCTGTTTCGAAGGGACCAACGTTTACTTTAGCTACTCTCTTGCTTTTGATATACCTTTCAAAGCTTCTACAATCTGTTGTTATATTACTGGCTAGTTTAATCTCATTCTTTTTTGTCCTCGATCAACTTTTTGGTGGCCTTTCGTTGGTTTCTAAAACACTCCCAATCCTCAGACTCGCTACTATTTTCTTACAACATTGTAGGCCTTTGCTTTTAAGCTAACACTATGCTTAACTTCCTGAGTGAGCCACGGATGAGTCTTCCTTGCTGAGTTTTTGTTTTTCGAAGGAATGTATTTTTGTTCAACATTTTGAATTGTTTCTTTAAAGGCTTCCCACTGTTCATTTACTGCTATACCTTTTGGTCTATTTACCTAATTTACTGTAGCCAGTTCTCCCCTCATGCCTATGTAATTGGCTTTAAGTTTAAGATTCTTGCTTGTGATTGCAGCTTGTCACGTTCAAACTTAACATGGAATTCAATGGTATTATGATCACTGTTTCCCCGTGGATCCACAGACCCACAGCAATGCACTCTGAAATGGCCCAGCAAGCCACTCAGTTGTCAAGGGCAATTACGGATGGGCAACAAATGCCAGTGATGCCCACATCCCATGAAATAAAAAGACACAGGACAGCATAGGCCTGTTGTCTCTGCCAAGGACGTGACTCTAGCACAGACCCCCGTACAGGATATTCCTGAGCCTGATAAGGTGGGATTCTCATTCCCCGTAACTAAACCAACTGTCTGAGTAAGGTTAACAGGATGGCCTCGCAAGAGATAAACCACGAGATGACTTCATGGGCTGGCGGATGGAAATAGGACAGATCTACCTTGGGTATCTGTCCTTTGGTAACTGAATAAGTGATTGGCATGAGACACCCACCAGCTCCCTCAAAATAAGTTGTATAAACAGGCACTCTGGAGGGAATAAAGACTTTGGACGGAAAAGAACTTCCCAGTGCTGGCTTTGGCCTAACACCTTTGTTAGCTGAAGAAGACATCAGACAAAGGAAAGCTTTCTGGGGTGGAACTATGCTGACTCCGACCTACACCCTGGTTAGTTCAAGATGACAGAGAGCAAAAGAGACTGCCACCGTTAGCTACGGAGATCAGCACACCTCTGTTTTGTTTGTCCGATCTGGGACCAGTAAACTGTTCTCACCTGTTACGGATCATATGTTTCTTCTGTCTATTTAGCTTATGTATCACATCTAAACTGCTGCTTCTTAATAAACTGCTTTAAACCCACCTATAACCTTGAATCCCTTTTTGGGTAATCAGACTCCTGGACAAAATCTTACAAAGCTTCTACCACCCTTTGTGTGACGAATTGAGTGTTTCTAATTTCACTGACAAAAGGTCTGGCTCTAATTTTTAGAATATTCCCCCTAGTTCTAGGCGCCCCAACCACTGTCACAGATACAACGGGCCAAATACCTTCCTTCTGTGATGCAAGGTTCTGATATGTTGTAAACTTCAGCAAACGTCTACAAGAGGTCCTGCTCCTGACTGTCACCTAACAATCCATACTGCGTGTGTGTGTGTATGCATATGAGTGTACGTGCCCACAGGTATACACATTAGGCGAGGCGAAGATTGGACTTGCTCTGATCTTCCCAATGGTCCTTCCAGTCTGCCACTACCACAGCTTAAAAGCAAAAATACAACTACAGTTTTCAAATCTTTTCACAAAAGATGTTGATCAATAAAACAAAAAACAGAACCATCTGCCCAGCTGATACTTACCCCAAGACAGACCATGCCAAGAGCAAGACCAGAAGCCAGTGAGTATGATTCCCTATCAGTACAATTCTCCATCTCAGGGCCTGGAGGGCGACCTAAAACAAAAAAAAAAGTTGTAGCTTTGTTTAAGTCATTCACCACTGAAATACCTTTTCTCCTGCTTTTTATTTCAGATTTTCAGCATCTGCAGTAAGTTGCCATTTAGGTGAAGCAGCATTTGGGTTTCAGAAATACAAATGTTCCTTTATTTTCAACTGTGAAACTACTTTCCCCATAGAAACTTACAGGACAAATCATAATTAGGTGAAAATTGGCAGCTTCTGCCTCTAACAAAAACACCATTGGTGCTCTAAAATCACCAGAGATCATACCTCCAACCCAAAGATTTTTAAATTATTCCTAATCAGTTTTTCTTTTACTGATTTTGTGGATCTGGCCAAGACTTAACAGCTCAAAGGTTTCGGAATGTCAGCTTGGCTCAGCTGGTAGTACAGTTGCCTGGTTGTGGATTTAACCCCCACTCCAGGATTTCGGCACATAATCTAGGTTGCAATGTCAGTGTGGTATTGACTAAGTGTTGCTCTGTGTTTGGAATGAGGGGGTAAAACGGAGGCACAGTGGTGCAGTGGTTAGCACCGCAGCCTCACAGCTCCAGCGACCCGGGTTCAATTCTGGGTACTGCCTGTGTGGAGTTTGCAAGTTCTCCCTGTGTCTGCGTGGGTTTCCTCCGGGTGCTCCGGTTTCCTCCCACAAGCCAAAACACTTGCAGGTTGGTAGGTAAATTGGCCATTAGAAATTGCCCCTAGTATAGGTAGGTGGTAGGGAAATATAGGGACAGGTGGGGATGTGGTAGGAATATGGGATTAGTGTAGGATTAGTATAAATGGATGTTCGATGGTCGGCACAGACTCGGTGGGCCGAAGGGCCTGTTTCAGTGCTGTATCTCTAAACTAAACTAAACTAAACCTCATCCACTTGTTCATGTTAGAGGCAGCGCAGGGAGTGCTCCTGGCATTCTGGCCAGCAATAAATCCTCAGTCAACACCTCCAAAAACAGAGGAATTGGTCATTTATTTTGTTTGCTCTTTGCAGGATTTTATTGCGCTGTTACATTTACTGTCATAATATTAAATGATTATAATTCAAAAGCGATTAATTTGAACGCGAAATGCTTTGCAATTCCCGAAAGATATTTTTATGGTCCAATTATAATTGCTAATTCTTTCTCTCCTGAAATATTCTTGTTGTGGATTTGGCTAGATTTAAATTCCCAGCCCCTGTTCAGCTGCATTCAGAAATAATGCCTGATGTGGCCTGGACAATGGCAATTACAGAGAGTCAAATATTATCAATGGCAAGTCCAGCTTTGGCGTCAAAATCTCAGTGATCTCAACAATTTTGAACTCTAAAGCTTCAGCATCTAACTGAGTCACTTGGTTTATTTAATCTCTCCGATCTGATGGACAGCACCTGAAAAATGACTGAAGCTTAAACCAACCTTCCGACTCAGAGGCAAGACTTCTACCAACTGGTAGGGCAGGCTTGCAGAGACTACTGGAGTGTGGTGGAGTGCAACAATAGGTATGGGCTGCTGTAGAAATACAGAATATTTCAACACAAAAAAAAGACATTTGGCCCTCCTACTGACCAACAGAATTCTTCTTTAAATTAATCCTTCCATCCCGCTCACTTCCCACGTCCTTTAATATTATGCTTTCGCAAGCAGCAGTTATAAACACTGGACGGGATTTTATCCCGCCATTCACAGGCCATTCACAGGCCTTCCCGCCCCAGACTGAATTTTGGCCCCCCCTCCCTTCTTCCCCTCCTTTCCCCACCCACCCCCACCCCCCACCCCCCAACATCAACCTACCCGATTATATGTTCTCCCCGCCTCCAAACCCGCGGCAGGGAAAAGCGTAAAATTCCCCCCACTATTTCAACAGTGGTTTGTGGCAGAGAATTCTGCATTCCAGCCACCCTTTGAAGACATGCTTTTTAATCCCCCACCAACCTTTCACTTTTTCTTCGGTGATAAACGTCAATTTGTGCCCTTCTGCTGCTTGGTTGCAGCAGCAGAACAAGCTGTCACTACTTATCTTTCCACAACCCTTAAAGATCCTAACAGCCTTGTTAGGAATGTAATTTTTATTCTACTATATAGACAAAGGTTACAGTCCTATGCTGTATTAATAATGAGTTCAAACACATGCAGCTCATAAAAAATTAAATGAACCAGCATATTCACGGCCAACAAGATTACTAAGAACGCTCTGCTGCAGAAGATACACACATTGTCAGGTGAGTTTGACCCTCCAGATGTCTCCCATCTTCATCCCTCAATCGTGCATTTCAATGGCCTCACTTTTAAGCTCAGCTAAAAGCCATGACACGACCTCCTCCATAACCTTCACTTTTGCTTTGATGTTAGGGATTAATAACTCAACATATCAAAGACTCAAAAAGGCCCCACAGAGCGATTTCAGGCCCAAGATAAAATACCTTATCTTCTGACTTGTACAGAAAATAAACATTTAGCTGTACCCATGAGAAAATTAGAACTATCCAAGGCTATTCTATATCATAACGGTTATAGTCTTAGAGTTGCTGACATACTACAGATATTGCCCATCAAGCGACATTTGCAGGTTGACTTAATTTGAAGGTTTTCACTACAGAATTAATACAAGTGATTCTTCCACGTAAAAACCACATCAGTGAGAATGGTGATTAAAAACTTCTACCTACCCATAGTGCAAATTAAAAAGTGCAAAGAACATCTTAAAACTATGTACAGCAGCTCGAATGTCGTTATTTCAGTCCAGTTTCTAATCAATAAATCCACACCATTTATTAACTTGTTCTCAATCTTAATCTCCAACAAGCTTATCATATCACCCCTCAACTTCCTCAGCAAAAAATGTTCTAACCACTCAAGACTTTTTTTTGGGCACCCTATTAGAAGAACCATATAACAATTTTTAGTCAATCCAATGAATATATTCCGGGTGCTCCGGTTTCCTCCCACATCCAAAGATTTGCAGGTGATAGGTAAATTGGCCGTTGTAAATTGCCCCTAGTGTAGGGAGGTGATAGGGAATATGGGATTACTGTAGGGTTAAGTATAAATGGGTGGTTGTTGGTCGGCACAGACTCGGTGGGCCGAAGGGCCTGTTCAGTGCTGTATCTCTAAATAATAAAATAAAAAAGTGATGTGCTATATTCACACCACTCTTTCATCCAAAACCATTCTTATATACCTCGTTGAGAATAAGTGACTGCATGTTGATTGGGGGAAGGGAGAAAAGAGAAGTCATGCTTTTGGGTTGAAACCATGACCCAAGATTAATTTACTTTGCTTGTC
Organism: Heterodontus francisci; assembly: GCF_036365525.1. Classification (NCBI taxonomy): domain Eukaryota; kingdom Metazoa; phylum Chordata; class Chondrichthyes; order Heterodontiformes; family Heterodontidae; genus Heterodontus; species Heterodontus francisci. The sequence continues at coordinate 171,065,235 of NC_090373.1, forward strand.
TTAGCTCCTCAGATCTTTGAGAGAGAGAGAGAGATCTCAGTTTAAAATCTTGTTCAAAGAGCACCACTTTGCATAATGAATTACTCCTCTGTACTTTACCAAAGTTTCATGTTGGATTATAAGCTCAAATCCCTGTTAAGGGCACAACCATATGCTCTAGAGACAGAAGCCTTTCTAACTGAAACTGCTATTTCTCTTTTTAATACGTATTTTTGAGCTCAGAGCTGAAGATACCTCACCTATTTCAGTCAGGAGGACTTCGGCAATGTGTCTGTGAGCAGTTCCTTGATATACAAGCCCTACGCCCATAACAGCTGCAACCTGCAAGTTGTGGGGGACGTCTAGCTCAGTTGAGGTAGGAGGTAACAGTGCAGGGATATGAATGCTCAAGAGACGTGTAACTGATATATCCATCGTGCCTAGTTTTGCAGCTGAAATTCCCAGCAGCAATCCAATGCTGGTCATCTCATGGCCCTGCCAGAAAGCAGAGGGAAAATGTTAGAGGTTTTTAAAAAAACTGAAAAAAGACAAATTAACAATATCAAGTCATGACCTTTTCTCACATAATTCTTACCAAATCAATTCTTAGATATTAGGTTTGCGGAGCAAACTACATGCGACGGCAGTAGTGACCAGAAAAACACAGCGAGGATGAAAGGAGCAGTAGATACCAGAGAACACAGTGAGGATAAAAGGAGCAGTGGATACCAGAGAACACATATAGGATAAAAGGAGCAGTGGATACCAGAGAACACAGCGAGGATAAAAGGAGCAGTGGATACCAGAGAACACATATAGGATAAAAGGGGCAGTGGATACCAGAGAACACAGCGAGGATAAAAGGAGCAGTCAATACCAGAGAACACAGCGAGGATAAAAGGAGCAGTGGATACCAGAGAACACATATAGGATAAAAGGGGCAGTGGATACCAGAGAACACAGCGAGGATAAAAGCAGCAGTCGATACCAGAGAATACAGTGAGGATAAAAGGAGCAGTGGATACCAGAGAACACAGCGAGGATAAAAGGAGCAGTGGATACCAGAGAACACAGCGAGGATAAAAGGAGCAGTCAATACCAGAGAACACAGAGAGGATAAAAGGAGCAGTGGATACCAGAGAACACATATAGGATAAAAGGGGCAGTGGATACCAGAGAACACAGCGAGGATAAAAGCAGCAGTCGATACTAGAGAATACAGTGAGGATAAAAGGAGCAGCGGATACCAGAGAACACAGCGAGGATAAAAGCAGCAGTCGATACCAGAGAACACAGTGAGGATAAAAGGAGCAGTGGATACCAGAGAACACATATAGGATAAAAGGGGCAGTGGATACCAGAGAACACATATAGGATAAAAGGAGCAGTGGATACCAGAGAACACATATAGGATAAAAGGGGCAGTGGATACCAGAGAACACAGTGAGGATAAAAGGAGCAGTCAATACCAGAGAACACAGCGAGGATAAAAGGAGCAGTGGATACCAGAGAACACATATAGGATAAAAGGGGCAGTGGATACCAGAGAACACAGCGAGGATAAAAGCAGCAGTCGATACCAGAGAATACAGTGAGGATAAAAGGAGCAGTGGATACCAGAGAACACAGCGAGGATAAAAGGAGCAGTGGATACCAGAGAACACATATAGGATAAAAGGAGCAGTGGATACCGGAGAACACAGCGAGGATAAAAGGAGCAGTGGATACCAGAGAACACAGCAAGGATAAAAGGAGCTGTGGATACCGGAGAGCAGTGAGGATAAAAGGAGCAGTGGATACCGGAGAACACAGCGAGGATACGTGCTATCCGTGAAGGTTCACAGTGACTCCAGCTGTTGCTTAAACTCTGAAATCTGGATATCGAGTGTTCCAGCTGATGACTCTTCCTGTACACATGGTTGTCCAGGACACGAGATGCATCCTGGAGTTTCCACAAGCAAGGATGCGCACTCCATGGGGCAAAGATGTCCATTCGTGCCTCTATTTATCAGAGTATTGACTGACTTAACAGAAATAAACTTGAGGAAAGGCTGAGGGACTTGAGGTTGTTTTTGTTAGAGAGAAGGAGGAGGAGAGATGACTTAATAGAGACATATAAGATAATCAGAGGGTTAGATAGGGTGGATAGTGAGAGTCTTTTTCCTCGGATGGTGATGGCAAACACGAGGGGACATAGCTTTAAGTTGAGGGGTGATAGATATAGGACAGATGTCAGAGGTAGTTTCTTTACTCAGAGAGTAGTAGGGGCGTGGAACGCCCTGCCTGCAACAGTAGTAGACTCGCCAACTTTAAGGGCATTTAAGTGGTCATTGGATAGACATATGGATGAAAATGGAATAGTGTAGGTCAGATGGTTTCACAGGTCGGCGCAACATCGAGGGCCGAAGGGCCTGTACTGCGCTGTAATGTTCTATGTGCTATATAAAAAGGTAGTAAAAGCAGGTGTAGAGCCAATTAGGGACCAAAAAGAGGATTTATGCATGGAGGCAAAAGGGCATGGCTGAGGTACTAAATGAGTACTTGGCATCTGTCATTACCAAGGAAGATAATGCTGCCAAAGTCAAAGTGGGGGTAGCTGAGACACTGGACGGTCTAACAATTGATTAAAAAAAAAAGGAGATATTAGAAAGGCTGACTGTTAATTTAAAGTTGATAAGTCACCTTATTGGATGAGATCCATACAAGAATACTTCGGGAAGTAAGGGAGGAAACTGCGGAGGTACTGGCCATAATCTTCCAATCCTCCTTAGATATCGGAGTGGTGCCAGAGGACTGGGGAATTGCAAACATTACATCCTTGTTCAAAAAAGGGTGTAAGGATAAGTCCAGCAACTACAGGCCAGCTCAGTTTAACTTCAGTGCTTCAGGACAAAAGTTGCAGTCCCTTGGACAAATGTGGATAATTAAGCATGGATTTGTTAAAGGCAAATAGTGTTTAATTAACTTGATTGAGTTTATTAATGTGCAGGGCTACAGGGAAAGTACGGGGGACTGGGACGAGCTGAACTGCTACTGCAGAGAGCCAGCCAGACAAAAGAATCAAATGTCCTCCTTCTGTGCTGTCACCATTCCATCTGGTAATTGTGAGATTAGCAGAAGCATTTATGAAATTAACAGTGCAGTCCAGAGGCAAGTGGTTAGAGCCTTCTATATATTCATTAGCCCTCCCCACTGGTCCTCAAAATAAATTCTGCACATGTTGCCACCCATTCCCTGGGGAGAAGGTGTAGGGAGAGCAGTCAACCTGCTAACTGGCCTGCAGTAATGCAGCAGTGAATCGGCTGCTTGCAGTGTCGGCAACTGGATGCAAACCTGTGCTCCTGAAACAAAAACTCAATAATATTTCATCTAATCATAAATTAGGGGTGGGAAGTAAATGCTGGCCTAGCCAGCAACATCCCAGTAGCGAATTTTTTAAATTCCCTAATATGGCAAAAGGGAAAAATTCTAACAAGCTGTTCAAAACTCTCATTACGTAAGAGTTGTGTCACATAATGGTTATTGCTTACTCTAAAAAAGAGACTACTTTCCAAAATTCCTGTACTTAAAAAAAAATCAAGTTAATTTGTGGCTTTGTGTAGGATGCTGGAGGAGGACTGAGGAAATGATTGAAACTTCAACACTGGTGTCAAGGAGGATCTTAGGTGGAACTGCAAGAATTCTTCACAATGGAAAATTCTACAGTAAAAATGAAACCATACCCCACTTTTACATTTCCTTCTTCACTTTCAGCACAGCGGCAGCAGAATGATAAAACCTCAAAGTGTGCAATGTGCTAACTTAATTCTTGTTGGTACCCTGACAACAAGGCTTCTTCTTGTCGACACACATTACACAGAAAAACCTGCTCAACACTTGATGACTGATCACACAGCCTCCTTTCTTTTACACAAGTATTAGAATCGTAATTCTTGCTGTTGCAAGCTAATAGAAAACATTACGGGTGTTGCAAGGCGCAGAGACAATTCAACCATAAAAGCTTACTTTACTCAACAGCAACTACCCTCAAGCTCAACGTTTGAAGCAGTTTTTTTTCTTTCCTTTCCTAATGACTTTCATTTTTGATTATGGCATTGTATCTTTATAAGTGTGAATGATTCTTTGAACACTGCCCATTCCTGTTTCAATTATTGATGAGCCATGTCATGGTGATGCACTGGAAGTAACTAGTACAGCAGAAAGAGCCCTGTTAGATTACTGTAAATCTTCCTTTGTTTCTTAGGCTGAATTTCTACAAAAGAGCACTTGGCTTATGAGCACAATGCAGGTGAGTAAAATGGCTGCATCACCATGTGAAAATGAGTACCATTTAAGTTAGAAGATGTCATAATATTGTCATGCGTTTAGGTCAGGCTACACCTGGAATTTTGTGCCCAGATTGATCACAAGCAAAATATTCAGGCTCTAGACACAGTGCAGGCTAGAGACAAGAGGCTCACCCTGAGCATAAATGGTTAATTCATTTGGAAACTCTAGGTAACCAGGGGGTCTTTAGCCTCGAAAGGAGGCAACTGAGAGAGAATCTTAGAGTTATAAAATATATTAAACATTATAGATAAGGTAAATCAGAAGTACCACTTCAAGGTAAGCAAAGACCAAAAGACAAGGCAGCATAGGTTAAAACTTGTGAAAGGTCAAGTTAGGATATTAGGAAGACCATCCTCCTGCAAAGGAGTGATGAACACTTGGAATGGCTGTTAAAGTGGAGCAGTGGAAACACAAACCAGAGAGTCATTCAGCAGTCCAGTGAAGCGACAAGACGGAAAGACTGCAAGCTCTTTTTCCCCCAGACCGGTAAGCTAAGAGACACCAAGTAATCATCCTCATCTGTATTCATATTGTGATCTTTTTAAAGATAAAGTGTTGCTGGCAGATATAGAGGTTTTAATTTTCCCCACTGTGGAAAAGTGACATTTGCTTCCTTCCTGCTTCGAAGCCTAACTTTAAAAAGATATGAACTTTTAATTCTGGTCAGCAAAAGATTTTCTCAGCAAAATGTTTCCAACCCACTGAAAAAACAAACTCAAGTTGACACCTTTCTTCAAAAATACTCAGATCTGCAATTCTTTCCAAAAAGATAACATAAATTGGGCAAACAAATACATGCAGGATTTAATCACTGCTGTGTTAAAAATGTGATTGTAGATATACTGTAACAGAGATAAAACCCACAAAAGAGGTCGTGATTTATATGAAACTAAACTTACATTTTAAAAGAAAAGTATGCTGAATGAGTCGTTGACAGTATTAAATCAAGTCAGGCATATAGCACCAGGATTTGGCAAATGAAAAAATACTGTCCTGAAAGGTTTACGAGGCTGGTTCCTGGGATGAGGAGAAATTGAGTAGGCGAGGCCTATATTCCCTGGAGTTTAGAAGAATGAGAGGTGATCTCATTGCAACAAATAAAATTCTTAAGGGACTTGACAGGGTAGATGCTGAAAGGCTGTTTCTCCTGGCTGGGGAATCTAGAGCACAGGGTCACAGTCTCAGAATAAGGGGTCGGCCGTTTAGGACTGAGATGAAGAGAAATGTCTTCACTCAAAGGGTTGCGGATCTCTGGAATTCTCTATCCCAGACAGCTGTGGATGCTCAGTCGCTGAGTATATTCAAGATCGGTAGACTTTTGGATAGTAATTAAGCGATAGTGGGATAGTACAGACAGATGGAATTGAGGTCGAAGATCAGCTATGCTTGTACTGAATGGTGGAGCAGGTGCCAAGGAGCGAATGGCCTATTCCTGTTTCTATTTATGTTCTTAAATGCCAAATAGCAGCTTGCACATGTATTCTTACTGAATCAATACAGGGAAATTTTTCATCAACAGTAATAAACGTCCAACCTTTTTAACCACAGCTTCACCTCAGGCTTTATTTTACTCCTATTTTGTTTCCTCCCTCTCTCGCCCTTTTCCATGCCAATTTCCCCCCTTCCTCTTATGAAGGTTTTGAGCCTTGCTGTGATACGAGTTCTAAAGGCAGTAGTTATCCCCATTCCCCAAGTGATCAACAATCACCCAAGTTGATAGGGTTGTTAAGAAGGCGGATGGTGTGTTGGCTTTCATTAAAGGGGGATTGAGTTTATGAGCCGCGAGGTTATGCTGCAGCTCTATAAAGCCCTGGTTCGACCACACTTGGAATATTGTGTTCAGTTCTGGTCGCCTCATTATAGGAAGGATGTGGAAGCTTTAGAGAGGGTGCAGAGGAGATTTACCAGGATGCTGCCTGGACTGGAGGGCATGTCTTACGAAGAAAGACTGAGGGAGCTAGGGCTTTTCTCATTGGAGCGAAGAAGGATGAGAGGTGATTTGATAGAGGGGTACAAGATGATGAGAGGCATAGATAGAGTGGATAGCCAGAGACTTTTTTCCAGGGTGGAAAGGACTATCACCAGGGGGCATAATTTTAAGGTGATTGGAGGAAGGTTTCGGGGAGATGTCAGAGGTAGGTTCTTTACACAGAGAGTGGTGGGTGCGTGGAATGCGCTGCCAGCGGTGGTAGTAGAAGCAGATACATTAGGGGCATTTAAGCAACTCTTGGATAGGTACATAGATGATAGTAGAATGAAGGGTAGGTAGTTAGTTTGATCTTAGAGTAGGTTAAAGGTTCGGCACAACATCGTGGGCTGAAGGGCCTGTACTGTCCTATGTTCTATCATGCGTTGCCCTAAAGATTGGCTCACAGCAGGCTAATCAACCATGAGGACCACGGTAGCTGAACTCGTCCTGCTCTCACCTGTGAACTCCCAAGCCAGAGACAGCAGGTAAAAATCAGGAGCAGGAACCTTGATCGACTTTAAATGCTGCCCTAGCCCATGCACTCAGAGGTCGCCAAGCTAAGATCAGAAGAACCCAGGGACTGAACCTTGGCCCATAAATCTCCATTACATATTGACCTTACCAATATTAGTCAGGCAAGGCCCCTCATATAATTCTCATCACCACTTAAAATAGCAGCAGCCAAATATCTACTATTTTAAAGAGAGAGAAGTTTTTGCATTAGAAATCAAAAGTCAACAGGAAAACTGCAACCCAACTAAGAGCAGTTTAATAATTGAAGTAATTCACCAGACTCCTTGTTTCAATCCAATGTGACTCTGAAGTACACAGGAATTGCCACGAACAAGTAACATTCTGCACGCTCAATGCCTACCTTACTGAGGTAGTCATGAATGCTCATCGTAGTCAGTTTGCTCAGGTGCCCGTTGAGCCCCAGCGCCATGAGCAAGCCAGCGTACTCATTGGTTAGCTCAGTGTTTTTCTGCCGGTTGTACACAATCCAGGCAGAGTCTATCTGGGAAGCCGGGGCTACCTTCAATCCAGCAGCCACCCCATTGTGAAAACTGGCCCAACTGGCCATGTTGGGCGGCACATCAATGTTCCCGCTGTTCAGGTCAACAGTCGTGTTTCGAGGAGGAGCTCGTCCTAATAATCAAAGATGACAATGCACACGCCAATTAGCACAGGAAATAATGGATTAGTTCTCACCAAATGTTTATAGTAAAACTCTTCCAGTAAAATAGATTACATGGAATATACAGCTCAGAAACAGGCCTGTCAGCCCAACCAGTCCATGCCAGTGTTTATGCTGAAAGACTTTATATTGCACTGCTCACAACCTCAAAAACTTGCATTTAGAAACCTTTAATGCAGTAAGACAGCCTGAGGTGTTTCACAGTTAATGAAGTACTTCTGAAGAGTAGTCACTTTTGTAATGTAATAATGCAACAAACATTTTCATTCATTATAGCACTATTAACATAGAAAAGCATCCGAAGATGCAGTGCAATCAGACAAAGAAAACTGGATACAGAGCCAAGGGAGCAGATATTAGGGGATGGGTTTTAAGGAGGGTCTTAAATCAAACAGAAATATAATGAGAGGCAGAATAAGTTTTGCATTGTATGAAGGGAGGCTGCATCAATCGCAGGATTTAACATGCAACATTCAGAGTATCTGAAGTAGGGGAACGGTGCACTTGAAACTCTGGAAGCTGGGCCAGGATCCAGGACAAACTGATGAAATGAAAGAGTACTTTGAAAGTTGTAAAAGTGCAATGTGAAATGAGTGTGGTCAGTCCCAAACAGGTTCCAAGAGTCCACAGCACAAAACTGCCCTTAATTTAACATAACTGGCTCTACAACATCAGTCACACTCAGAGTGGTCACAAGAATTGCTGGTATGAGAAATGGAATATTCTAAATGGTGCAGTAGCAGTGGTCTTCTGAGGGTGAGGCTGAAGAATATCGATGGGGTAAAAGTAGATGGAGGTTTACTGTAATAGGTCTAGCCAGCTAGTTTGATATTGACACTGCAAAAATCCATATGGAACGCAAGTGTCCTATTCCCCAGTTCATCAGCACAGATAGCCCTCAAACTCTGCGTACAACAGAAAATACAAACACGTCAATAGTACAACTGTACCTTAAAATGTGATAAAGCTCTGGTTAGGCACCAACTCAAGTATTGTGTCTAGTTCTGGTCACCACACTTTAGGAAGGATATGAGAGTTCTTGAAAGGGTGCAGAGGAGATTTACCAGAATGATTACAGGGATGGGGAATTTTAGTTACAAGGTTAGGGTGGAGAAGCTGGGGTTGTTCTCCTTAGACCAAAGGAGATTGAAGGGAGATTTAATAGAAGTGTACAAGTTGATGACAAGCTTAGGTAAGTTGGACGAGGAAAAACTGTTCCCATTAACTAATGGAACAAGGACTAGGGGACACAGTTTAGTTTAGTTTAGAGCTACAGCACTGAAACAGGCCCTTCGGCCCACCGAGTCTGTGCCAACCATCAACCACCCATTTATACTAATCCTACACTAATCCCATATTCCTACCACATCCCCACCTGTCCCTATATTTCCCTACCACGTACCTGTACTAGGGGCAATTGCTAATGGCCAATTTACCTATCAACCTGCAAGTCTTTGGCATGTGGGAGGAAACCGGAGCACCCGGAGGAAACCCACGCAAACACAGAGAGAACTTGCAAACTCCACACAGGCAGCACCCAGAATTGAACCTGGGTCACTGGAGCTGTGAGGCTGCGGTGCTAACCACTGCGCCACTGTTTTGTGTGTTTTGGGTACGAGATGAGGAAGAACATTTTTTTATGCAACCGGTAATGACCTGCAACCGTCTGCCCACAAGGGTGGTGGAAGCAGAAACAATCGTCGACTTCAGAAGAAACTTGATGGACACCTGAAGGAAATAGACTTGCAGGTCTAAGGCATTGAGCGGGGGAGTGGGACTGACTGAATAACTCAGTGGAGAGCCAGCATGGACTCGATGGGCTGAATGGCCCCCTTCTTTGACTCAAACTCCATAATTCCCAACACGGTTAAATCCCACTCTCGATTCAGACCATCCGGGGATGGAAAATAATACATTGATCACAATACTCTCCAGACCTCCTGCTTTAATTTGGATTGGCAGCAATTGTTGCGAAAAGCCATGGTTGCCCATTTAGTTGAGGAGATATCATCACCTGTTAAATAGGACCAATAGCAGTCAGCCGTGGTCCAATGGTAGTATTTTCACCTCTGAGTCAGAAGGTTGTGGGTTCAAATCCCATCTACAGACTTGTACACATAATCTAAGCTGGCGCTGCAGTGCAGTACTGAGGAAGTGCTGCACTTTCAGAGATGTCTGCCTTCTCAGGTGATTGCAAAAGATCCCTGGTGTCCTGGCCAATATTGATCCCTCAACCAACATCAGTAAAACAGGTTATCTGGTTATTATCACATTCCTGTTTGTGGAACCTTGTGCACAAATTAGCTGCTGCCTTTCTCATATTACAACGGTGACTACACTGAAGAACAAAAAGTACTTCACTGGCTGTAAAATGCTTTGGGACATGTGCTATATAAAGGCAAGTCTTTCTTTTTTTTTCCATCTCTTGGGATCATTGGCCCTCTTCCCTGAAAAGCCACATTGGTGAATTGTAACATATGCAAGTGAAAGCCACAGCTCAAGTAAAAGCGAGAAAATGTTTTGCTCCCTGTCTCCCGTTTACAAACCCGTGGTCAGGATTTATCCATAGAAACAGAGAAAAATAGGAGAAGGAGTAGGCCATTCAGCCCTTCGAGCCTGCTCCGCCATTCAATACGATCATGGCTGATCACACAAACTCAGTAACCTGTTCCCGTTTTCTCCCCGTATCCCTTGATCCCATTAGCCTCAAGAACTATATCTAACTCTTTCTTGAATACATTTAATGATTTGGCCTCAACTGCTTTTCGTGGTAGAGAATTCCACAGGTTCACCACTCTCTGGATGAAGAAGTCCCTCCTCATCTCAGTACTAAATGGCTTACCCCTTATCCTTAGATTGTGACCCCTGGTCCTGGACTCTGCCGCCATCGGAAACATCCTTCCTGCATCTAGTCTGTCCAGGCCTGTTAGAATTTTGTAGGTTTCTAAGAGATCCCCTCTCATTCTACTAAACTCTAGCGAATACAAGCCTAACCGACTCAATCTCTCCTCATACGTCAGTCCTGCCATCCCAGGAATCAGTCTGGTGAATCTTTGCTGCACTCCCTCCATAGCAAGAACATCCTTCCTCAGATATCAGAATTATTATAATTTATATTTCGATAGCACCTAGGGAGCTGAAGACATGGCTGGCAACGGCGCACCGATGAAAATCAGGGATGCTTAAGGGGCCAGAATTTGAGAGGAAACAGAGATCTCGGAGGTTTGTGGTCTGGAGGAGCTTAGAGAAATAGGGAGGGACAAGACCACGGGGAGATTTCAACACAAAGGTGAGAAGGTTAAATTCAAGACATTGTTGGACGTTGGGAGACAAATGTTGGTCAGCTAGCAGAGGGGTGATGGGTGAACAGGACTTATTATCCTTCTCTTCACTGTTTCCAGGACTTGGATGTTTCCCTTGCATCCTAGCTGACCAGAACTAAGCTCAATGCTTGAAGTCTGGCTTGACCAGAGCACCAGTATGCTTCAGTTTGATGACCTCTGATTTGTTCTCCAATGATTTGTCTGCATAACTAAGCATTCAGTTTGCTTTGTTGACTGCTGATACACAATGGCTAGGCATAAGCATTCAAAGAACAAAGAATAGTACAGCACAGGAACAGGTCATTCGGCCCTCCAAGACTGCACCAATCCTGATGCCTGCCTAAACTAAAACCTTCTGCACTTCCGGGGACCGTATCCCTCTATTCCCATCCAATTCATCTATTTGACAAGATGCCTCTCAAACGTCGCTATCGTATCTGCTTCTACCACCTCCCCCGGCAGCAAGTTCCAGGCACTCACCACCCTCTGTGTAAAGAACTTGCCTCGCACATCCCCTCTAAACTTTGCCCCTCTCACCTTAAACCTATGTCCCCTGGTAACTGACTCTTCCACCCTGGGAAAAAGCTTCTGACTATCCACTCTGTCCATGCCGCTCATAACTTTGTAAACCTCTATCATGTCGCCCCTCCACCTCCGTCGTTCCAGTGAAAACAATCCAAGTTTATCCAACCTCTCATAGCTAATGCCCTCCAGACCAGGCAACATCCTGGTAAACCTCTTCTGTACCCTCTCCAAAGCCTCCACGTCCTTCTGGTAGTGTGGCGACCAGAATTGCACGCAATATTCTTAGTGTGGCCTAACTAAAGTTCTGTACAGCTGCAGCATGACTTGCCAATTTTTATACTCTATGCCCCGACCGATGAAGGCAAGCATGCCGTACGCCTTCTTGACTACCTTATCCACCTGCGTTGCCACTTTCAGTGACCTGTGAACCGGTACACCCAGATCTCTCTGCCTGTCAATACTCCTAAGGGTTCTGCCATTTACTGTATACTTCCCACCTGCATTAGATCTCCCAAAATGCATTACCTCACATTTGTCCGGATTAAACTCCATCTGCCATTTCTCCGCCCAAGTCTCCAACCGATCTATATCCTGCTGTATCCTCTGACAATCCTCAACACTAACCGCAACTCCACCAACCTTTGTGTCGTCCGCAAACTTACTAATCAGACCAGCTACATTTTCCTCCAAATCATTTATATATTCTACAAACAGCAAAGGTCCCAGCACTGATCCCTGCGGAACACATCCCTCCATTCAGAAAAGCACCCTTCCACTGTTACCCTCTGTCTTCTGTGACAGAGCCAGTTCTGTATCCATCTTGCCAGCTCACCTCTGATCCCGTGTGATTTCACCTTTTGTACCAGTCTGCCATGAGGGACCTTGTCAAAGGCTTTACTGAAGTCCATATAGATAACATCCACTGCCCTTCCTTCATCAATCATCTTCGTCACTTCCTCAAAAAACTCAATCAAGTTAGTGAGACACGACCTCCCCTTCACAAAACCATGCTGCCTCTCGCTAATAAGTTTGTTTGTTTCCAAATGGGAGTAAATCCTGTCCCAAAGAATCCTCTCTAATAATATCCGTACCACTGACTTAAGGCTCACCGGCCTATAATTTCCTGGATTATCTTTGCTACCCTTTTTAAACAAAAGAGCAACATTGGCTATTCTCCAGTCCTCTGGGATCTCACCTGTAGCCAATGAGGAGGCAAGGATTTCTGTCAAGGCCCCAGCAATTTCTTCCTTTGCCTCCCTTAGTATTCTGGGGTAGATCCCATCTGGCTCTGGGGACTTATCTACCTTAATGCTTTGCAAGACACCCAGCACCTCCTCCTTTTTGATAATGAGATGACTGAGACTATCTACACTCCCTTCCCTCGGCTCATCATCCACCAAGTCCTTCTCTTTGGTGAATACTGATGCAAAGTACTCATTTAGTACCTCGCCCATTTCCTCTGGCTCCACACATAGATTCCCTTCTCTGTCCTTCACTTAAGCATATCTCTTTCAGGTCACACGCATCCTGACTTGGACCTATACTGTTGTTCATTCATGGGAGTTGGTCACTATCTTGGAATCTGCACCCAACGCCACCGTGGGACCACCTTCGACACAAGGACGACAGCAGTTCAAGGAAGCCCAACATCACCACCTCAGGGCCACTAGGGATGTGCAGTAGAATATCAAGTCTCCAACACAGAAACGGGCCATTTGGACTAACTGGTCTGTGCCAGCATTTATGCTCCACATGAGCCTCCACCCACCCCTTTTCATCGAACTCGATCAGCATAACCTTCCATCCCACTAAATGAGTCCTTATGTTGTGTAATGGGGGTGGGATTAATAAAGGATCCTCTAGGGAAGAGTGATCATAGCATGCTAGAATTTCAAATTCAGTTTGAGGGCGAGAAGCTGGAGTCCCACAGGAGCGTTCTGGAGTTAAACAAAGGTAATTATATAGGCACGAGGACAGATTTGGTCCTAGTGGACTGGGCAGGAAGACTACAAGGTAGGACAGTTGACTAGCAGTGGCAGATGTTTAAGGAGATATTGAATTCCTCCCAACTAAAATATATTCCGGAGAGGAAGAAAGATTCTAGGAGGGGGAAAAAACATCCCTGGCTAAGCAAGAAAGTTAAGGATAACAAAGACAAAAACTAAGGCATACCATATTGCAAAGGCTAGTGGCAGGCTGGAAGATTGGGAAACTTTTAAAGATCAACAAAGGGTTACTAAAAAAGTAATAAAAAGAGCAAAGGTAAATTATGAAAGGAAACTAGCGCAAAATATAAAAACGGATAGCAAAAGCTTCTATAAGTATATAAAAGGGAAGAGAGTAGCTAAAGTGAATGTTGGTCCTTTGGAGAATGAGACTTGAGAGTTAATAGAAAGGAACACAGAAATAGCAGAGTCACTAAATCCGTATTTTGCTTCAGTTTTCACGGTGGAGGACACTAGTACCATCCCAATAGTACCAGGTAATGCAGAGGTTATAGAAAGGGAGGAACTTAGAACAATCATTACTAGGAAAAAAATACTGAGCAAACTATTGGGGTTGAAAGCAGACAAGTCCCCAGGGCCTGATGGCCTACATCCTGGGGTCTTAGAGGAAGTGGCAGTGGAGATAGTGGATCCATTGGTTATAATATTCCAAAATTCTCTGGATACGGGAAAGGTTCCAGTGGATTGGAAAAATGCTAATAGAACACCCTTATTCAAAAAGGGAGGGAGGCAGAAATAGGAAACTATAGACCAGTTAGTTTAACATCTGTCTTTGGGAAATTGTTAGAGTCCATTATTAAGGAAGTAATAACAGGACATTTAGAAAGTCAAAACGCAATCCATCAGAGTCAGCATGGTTTTATGAAGGATAAATAGTGTTTGACTAATTTGCTAGAGGTCTTCGCAGCTGTAACAAGCAAAGTGGATAATGGGGATCCTGTAGATGTAGTTTATATGGACTTCCAGAAGGCATTTGATAAGGTTCCACACAAAAGGTTAATACACAAGCTAAGTTCACATGGGTTTAGGGGCAATTTATTAGCTTGAATAGAGGATTGGCTAAACAGAGAGAAAACAGAGTCGGGATAAATGGGTCTTTTTCTGGTTGGCAAGATTATGATTAGATTAGAGATACAGCACTGAAACAGGCCCTTCGGCCCACCGAGTCTGTGCCGAACATCAACCACCCATTAATACTAATCCTACACTAATCCCATATTCCTACCAAACATCCCCACCTGTCCCTATATTTCCCTACCACCTACCTATACTAGTGACAATTTATAATGGCCAATTTACCTATCAACCTGCAAGTCTTTTGGCTTGTGGGAGGAAACCGGAGCACCCGGAGAAAACCCACGCAGACACAGGGAGAACTTGCAAACTCCACACAGGCAGTACCCGGAATCGAACCTGGGTCCCTGGAGCTGTGAGGCTGCGGTGCTAACCACTGCGCCACTGTGCCCCCTAATAGTTGCAAGATGCAACTACTGGGGTGCCACAGGGTTCGGTCCTCGGGCCCCAACTATTTACAATCTATATTAATGACTTGGATGCAGGGATAGAAGGTACTATAACCAAATTTGCAGATGACACTAAAATAGATGGGATGGTAAGTTGCAATAACATAAGAAATCTACAAATGGATATTGATAGATTAGATAAATGGGCCAAAATTTGGTAAATGGATTTTAACGTGAATAAGTGTGAGGTGATCCATTTTGGTCGGAAGGATAGAAAGGCAAATTATCTAAATCGTGAGAAACTTCAGAGTGCTTCGGTGCAGAGGGATCTGGGTGTCCTCGTGCATGAATCACAGAAAACTAGTATGCAGGTGCAGCAGGTAGTAAGGAAAGCAAATGGAATTTTGGCATTTATTGCTAAAGGAATAGAATATAAAAGTAGGGAAGTGTAGCTGCAACTGTACAAGGCATTAATGAGACCACACCTGGAGTATTGCGTATAGTTTTGGTCCACTTACTTGAGAAAAGATGTCGTTGCATTGGAGGCAGTTCAGAGGAGGTTCACTAGATTGATTCCAGAGATGGGGGGCTTGTCTTATGAATAGAAATTCAGCAGTTTAGGCCTTTACTTGCTAGAGTTTAGAAGAATGATCGGAGATCTAATTGAGGTATATAAGATGATTAAGGAGATTGACAAAGTAGACAGAGAGGATGTTTCCTCTTGTGGGCAATTTAGAACGAGAGGTCATAGTTTTAGGATAAGGGGTAGCAGATTTAAAACAGAGATGAGGAGAAATTACTTCTCTCAAAGGGTCGTGAATCTGTGGAATTCACTGCCCCAGAGTGCGATGGATGCCAGGACAGTGGATAAATTTGAGGAGGAGATGGACAGATTTTTAATTAGAAATGGGTTGAAGAGTTATAGAGGACAGGCAGGAAAGTGGAGTTGAGGCCGAGATGAGATCAGCCATGATTGTATTGAATGGTGGAGCAGGCTCGAGGGGCTGAATTGCCTACTCCTGTTCTTATATAAAAATCACCCATTTGCTGAGAACAAATGAGAAACTCGTTCCCATAGCTAGCTCAACACTGTTCAAACATTTTCTTCAAACACGCAACACTTATCTATACTGAATTTCATCTGTTACATGCAAATTTTTTCTAGATTCTTCCGTAGATCTGTGGGTGATTGCGAGAAGTACACAAAAAAAAATCCAACGCAGAAAATACTCCCAGAGATGAACAAGTTACATTATGAAGAATTGAATTTTAAAAAAATTTTTACTACCCAAGTACTTCACAACTCACCGTAATAAAACTTCATAATCAAATACTGCCAGAGGAAAGCTCCACACAATACAATCCAAATATATGCAAATGCTCAGGGACGCAAGATCTTGGCAGATTAACAACATGCTTTTAACCAAATTAGACATGACAGCCACATTTGAAGTCATGTAAAAGTGAAACCAATTCATCTACATTATATATAAAATCTGTAACTGTTCAGGGGCGGCGGGGGGGGGGGGAAGGAGCGAGGCATGGGGGGGAAGGAGCGGGGCATGGGGTGGGGGGGGGGGGAAGAGAGCAGGGCGGGGGAGGAGGAAGAGCAGGGCTGGGGGGGGAATGGCAGGGGGGAGGGAATGGCGGGGGGGGAGGAAGAGCAGGGCGGGGGGGAGGAAGAGCAGGGCGGGGGGGGAGGAAGAGCAGGGCGGGGGGGGAGGAAGAGCAGGGCGGGGGGGAGGAAGAGCAGGGCGGGGGGGAGGAAGAGCAGGGCGGGGGGGAGGAAGAGCAGGGCGGGGGGGAGGAAGAGCAGGGCGGGGGGGAGGAAGAGCAGGGCGGGGGGGAGGAAGAGCAGGGCGGGGGGGAGGAAGAGCAGGGCGGGGGGGAGGAAGAGCAGGGCGGGGGGGGAGGAAGAGCAGGGCGGGGGGGGAGGAAGAGCAGGGCGGGGGGGGGGGAAGAGCAGGGCGGGGGGGGGGGAAGAGCAGGGCGGGGGGGGGAAGAGCAGGGCGGGGGGGGGGGGGAAGAGCAGGGCGGGGGGGGGGGAAGAGCAGGGCGGGGGGGGGAAGAGCAGGGCGGGGGGGGGGAAGAGCAGGGCTGGGGGGGGAAGAGCAGGGCGGGGGGGGGGAAGAGCAGGGCGGGGGGGGGAAGAGCAGGGCGGGGGGGGGAAGAGCAGGGCGGGGGGGGGAAGAGCAGGGCGGGGGGGGAAGAGCAGGGCGGGGGGGGAAGAGCAGGGCGGGGGGGGAAGAGCAGGGCGGGGGGGGGAAGAGCAGGGCGGGGGGGGGAAGAGCAGGGCGGGGGGGGGAAGAGCAGGGCGGGGGGGGGAAGAGCAGGGCGGGGGGGGAAGAGCAGGGCGGGGGGGGAAGAGCAGGGCGGGGGGGGAAGAGCAGGGCGGGGGGGGAAGAGCAGGGCGGGGGGGGGAAGAGCAGGGCGGGGGGGGGAAGAGCAGGGCGGGGGGGGGAAGAGCAGGGCGGGGGGGGGAAGAGCAGGGCGGGGGGGGGAAGAGCAGGGCGGGGGGGGGAAGAGCAGGGCGGGGGGGGGAAGAGCAGGGCGGGGGGGGGAAGAGCAGGGCGGGGGGGGGAAGAGCAGGGCGGGGGGGGGAAGAGCAGGGCGGGGGGGGGAAGAGCAGGGCGGGGGGGGGAAGAGCAGGGCGGGGGGGGGAAGAGCAGGGCGGGGGGGGGGAAGAGCAGGGCGGGGGGGGGAAGAGCAGGGCGGGGGGGAGAAGAGCAGGGCGGGGGGGAGAAGAGCAGGGCGGGGGGGGAGAAGAGCAGGGCGGGGGGGAGAAGAGCAGGGCGGGGGGGGGAGAAGAGCAGGGCGGGGGGGGAGAAGAGCAGGGCGGGGGGGGAGAAGAGCAGGGCGGGGGGGGGAAGAGCAGGGCGGGGGGGGGAGCAGGGCGGGGGGGGGGAAGAGCAGGGCGGGGGGGGGAAGAGCAGGGCGGGGGGGGGGAAGAGCAGGGCGGGGGGGGGAAGAGCAGGGCGGGGGGGGGAAGAGCAGGGCGGGGGGGGGAAGAGCAGGGCGGGGGGGGGAAGAGCAGGGCAGGGGGGGGGGGAAGAGCAGGGCGGGGGGGGAAGAGCAGGGCGGGGGGGGGAAGAGCAGGGCGGGGGGGGGAAGAGCAGGGCGGGGGGGGGAAGAGCAGGGCGGGGGGGGGAAGAGCAGGGCGGGGGGGGGAAGAGCAGGGCGGGGGGGGGAAGAGCAGGGCGGGGGGGGGAAGAGCAGGGCGGGGGTGGGGGCGGAAGAGCAGGGCGGGGGTGGGGGCGGAAGAGCAGGGCGGGGGTGGGGGCGGAAGAGCAGGGCGGGGGTGGGGGCGGAAGAGCAGGGCGGGGGTGGGGGCGGAAGAGCAGGGCGGGGGTGGGGGCGGAAGAGCAGGGCGGGGGTGGGGGCGGAAGAGCAGGGCGGGGGTGGGGGCGGAAGAGCAGGGCGGGGGTGGGGGCGGAAGAGCAGGGCGGGGGTGGGGGCGGAAGAGCAGGGCGGGGGAAGAGCGGGGCGGATGGGGGGTGGGGTAACAGCAGGGCAGGGGGGGATGGGTGGAGGGTGCCTGAGGGCAGGTGAGGAGGGGGGAGGGGGACCGAGGGGAACGGGGCAGTGCACAGATTAAAATGTCCTTCAAATTTAATCGCGTTCTGTCGTCCAAATCCCAACTGAAGCAGCACGATGTTTTATTTCCCGTATCAGTCATCATGATTCATCTGAAACAAGCCTACTGGTATCTGAAGGTCAACTTTGAATGAACGCAGTTTTGCACTGTGGACTCAATTGATCTCAGCAACAAGTTGAGATTGCCCAAGAGTGCTCCAAAGGAAACATCTATAACCAACAGAGAAAGCTGACTTTCAGTATTAGTGCAAGATTCAAACCCTGATGACACCCAGGTAAAAGGACAGTGTGGCAACCTAATTTTTTCAGTGAGGTGGCAGGTGGGTTTCCAGTAAAGAGTACAAAGCAAACCCTAGAGTCATAGCCAGAGAATCACTTGAGTCATAGCGTTATTATGGCACAGAGGGAGGCCATTCAGCCCATCGAGCCCATGCCAGCTTGCTGTAGAGCAATAATTTTGAAAACGCTAAACAGGTTTGGAAGAGAAATACGCACCAGTCAGATTTACTTTTGGAATAGGAAGTGGCTCAGTTGGCACTGGATGGTAGGAGAACAGAGTAAACATCCCTCTTCCTGGAGGAAGTGCCATAGTTCGCTGGCACAGTTGTAGCAACCTGTCCCAAGAAGAAAACATTAGCAATATACAAGTAGTATTGGACATTTGAAAATAAACTGCAAGGTGTAATAGTATATTAGTTTCTATTAGTGTATGGTGACCATATTACACAAACATACACAAGACAGAAAACAGAGTGTCATGGTAAATGTTTTTTTTTCCTAACTGGACAATGGTAGAGAGTGGTGTTCCCCAAGGGTCAGTGCTTGGACCAATGACTTGGCTATTGGAATACAGAGTAAACTTTCAAAATTTGCCAATATCATCAAACTGGGAAGAGTGACAAACAATGAGGATGATACCAATTGACTTAGAAAGGCTAGCAGAACGGGATAGGACACAGTTCTAAAGTGTGTGCAGGAACAGAGGGATCTGGGGGTGCATGTGCGTAGATCTTTCAAGGTGGCAGGTCATATTGAGAGAGTAGTTAGCAAAATATATGGGATCTTGGGCTTCATAAATAGAGGCATAGAGTACAAAAGCGGGGAAGTTATGCTGAACTTTTATAAAGCTCTTATTAGACCACAACTAGAGTACTGCATGCAATTCTGGTCACCACACTTTAGGAAGGATGTGAGGGTCCTTGAGACGGTGCAGGAGATTTACCAGAATGGTTACAGGGATGAGGGATTTTAGCTACAAGGTTAGGTTGAAGAAACTGGGGTTGTTCTCCTTGGAGCAAAGGAGATTGAGAAGAGATTTGATAGATTATGGCAGGTTTAGATAAGATAGATAAAGAAAAGCTGCGCTCATTATGGGCGGCACAGTGGCGCGCACCGCAGCCTCACAGCTCCAGCGACCCGGGTTCAATTCCGGGTACTGCCTGTGTGGAGTTTGCAAGTTCTCCCTGTGTCTGCGTGGGTTTTCTCCGGGTGCTCCGGTTTCCTCCCACATGCCAAAGACTTGCTGGTTGATAGGTTAATTGGCCATTATAAATTGCCCCTAGTATAGGTACGTGGTAGGGAAATATAGAGACAGGTGAGGATGTGGTAGGAATATGGAATTAGTATAGATTAGATTAGAGATTAGAGATACAGCACTGAAACAGGCCCTTCGGCCCACCGAGTCTGTGCCGAACATCAACCACCCATTTATACTAATCCTACACTAATCCCATATTCCTACCAAACATCCCCCCCTGTCCCTATATTTCCCTACCACCTACCTATACTAGTGACAATTTATAATGGCCAATTTACCTATCAACCTGCAAGTCTTTTGGCTTGTGGGAGGAAACCGGAGCACCCGGAGAAAACCCACGCAGACACAGGGAGAACTTGCAAACTCCACACAGGCAGTAACCGGAATCGAACCCGGGTCGCTGGAGCTGTGAGGCTGCGGTGCTAACCACTGCGCCACTGTGCCGCCCTCGTATAGGATTAGTATAAATGGGTGGTTGATGGTTGGCACAGACTCGGTGGGCCGAAGGGCCTGTTTCAGTGCTGTATCTCTGAACTAAACTAAACTAATTAGCTGACAGTACAAGGACTGGGGGACAAAGATTAAAGGCTATGGGCAAGAGATGCAATGGGGATGTGAGGAAGAACCTTTTTTACACAGCAATTGACAATGACCTGGAAAACTCTGCCTCCAAGGATAGTGGAAGCAGAGATCATCAATGATTTCAGAAGGATGGGCACTGGAGGGAAATAAACTTGCAAGGCCATGGGGATACAGCAGGAGTGGGACTGACTAGATGGCTCTACAGAGAGTTGGCATGACTCAGTGGGCCAAATGACAGTGAGGGGATGCAGTTGAAAAGAGACAGTTGCCAGAGTGAGAGACGTTTACCAGACTGAAGTTAGAAATTTGGTGCATGTGGGAATTAGATGCAGAGGGGTAAAGAGGGGCTCCTTTTCCTATCTTTTTCAGCCTTCAGCAGATGGCGAGACTTCTTCCTTTGACTCCAAGATAGGTGAGTGCAACTTTCCATTACTTCAGCTTGAATTATTAACTAATCGACTAATTAAATAAAAGGTTTGAGATGGCAGGGCCATTTTTGCCAGAATTGCTGAGCTGAAGACTGAGTTGCAGACACTGTGGAGCATCAGGGAGGGGGAGAGTTAATTGGACACTTTGTTCCAGGAGGCAGTCATACCCCTTAGAGCAGGGAGGCCATTAGAGATGGTCAGGAGAGTGTGACTACGAGTGAGGCAGGTAGGAGGAATCAGTATATAGTGGTGGAGCAGCCTCAGCCTCCGACCTTGTCCAACAGGTACGAGAACCTTGCTACCTGTATGGATGAAGAGAAGGACTGCAAGGTGGATGAGCAGACTGACAATGGCACCGTGGTGAAAGATGCCATTCCAGTGGGGGGGTGGGGTGGGGAATGAAGAGAAATGTGATAGTGATCGGAGACAGTATAGTCAAGGGGATAAATACTGTTCACTGTAGCTGTGACTGGGAGCTCCGATGGTTGTGTTGCCTGCCCGGTGCCAGGGTTAAGGACATCTGCTCGCAGCTGGAGAGGAACCAGGAGTGGGAGGGGGAGGATCCAGTTGTTGTGGTCCATGTGGGAACCAATGACATAGGGAGAACTAGAAATGGTGTTCTGCTTAGAGAATTTGAGGAGTCAGCGTCCAAACTAAAATGCAGATCAAAGGTAATCGTCTCCGGTTTGTTACCTGTGCCATGCGCCAACTGGGTCAAACAGATTCGAGAACTAAACGCATGGCTCAAAGAGTGGTGTTGGAAGAAGGGGTTTTGATTCTTAGGCCACTGGCATCAGGGAAGAGGGAGCTATTCCGTTGGGATGGGCTTCACTTGAACTGCGCTGGAACCAGTGTCCTGGCCAATTGCATAACTAGGGCTGTGGATAGGGCTTTAAAAACTTAGAGAGGTGTGGCGGGGGGGGGGGGGGGGGGGGGGCGTGAGGGTTTGGGTAAAGGGATACTTAGAAATCCAAAGAGAGAGGTCTGGGTATCGGAGCAGGTTAGTGATGTGGGTAACTCCCAACAGAATGGGACAGGAAGGGACAGAGTGTTTAACAAAAATTGTACATTGGCAAATAAGGTCATTGCAGGGAATAGAGGTATAAAAATGAAATTCAAGTTCCTTGATCTGAATGCACAAAGCATCTGTCGTAAGATAGATGAACAAGTGGCATGAGTAGAGGTACATGATAATAGATCTAATTGCCATTACCAAGACATGGTTACAAGGAGATCAAGGTTGGGAAATGAATATTTCAGGCTACACAATATTTTGGAAAGACAGACAGAATGGCAAAGGAGGAGAGGTAGCCCTGATAGTAAAGGATGGCAGAAGGACATTAATTAGATGGCATCTAGCCTCAGAAGATCACAAAGTAGAATCAGTTTGGGTGGAAATTAGGACTAGTAGCTCAAGTTCCTCAACTGGCCTCTGGGTGGGAAGGCCGTCGTGGTATGAATTAGGAAATTAGGAATAGCAGGAGTCAGAAAACACTGGTGGGAGTATTTTACAGGCCCCCTAACAGTAGTTACATTATTGGACAGAATATTAAACAGGAAATTATTGGAGTATGTAAAAAAGGTAATATATTAATTGTGGGGGATATTAATCTGCATATAGACTGGGACAATCAAATTGGCATCAGTAGTCGAGAAGATTAATTTGTAGAATGCTTTCATGACAGTTTCTTGGAGCAATACGTTGCAGAACCAACTCGGGATAAAGCCATCTTAGATCTCGTATTGTGTAATGAAGCAGGGTTAATAAACATACTAAAAGATCCACTGGGAAATAGTGATCCTAATACCACTGAATTTCATGCTAAGTTTGAAAGTGACACATTTCAATCACAAACAAGGATCTTAAACTAAAGCCAATTACGAAGATATGAGAGGAGAACTGGCTGTGGCTAATTGAGTAAATAGACTGGAAGGTATGGTGGTAAACGAACATTTAAAGAAAAAATTCAAAGGGTTCAACAAAAGTACATTCCGTTCAAAAGCAAAAACTCGTCAAGAAAGACCCATCTGTGACTCACTCAGGAAGTTAAGGAGAGTACCAGACGAAAAGAAGAGGCCGACAATGTTGCAAAAAAATAGTAGCAAATCTGAGGATTGGGAGTGTTTCAGAAACCAGCAAAGGGTCACCAAAGAGTTGATAAAAGGGGAAAAAATAAAACATTAGTGTAAACTAGCCAGCAATATAAAAACAGATTGTAAGAGCTTTTATAAGTACATAAAAAGGAAGGGAGTAGCTCATGTAGACATTGGCCCCTTAGAGGCAAGAAACAGGAGAAATCATCAAGCGAAATGAGGAAATAGCAGACGCATCGAACAAATATTTTGTGTCCGTCTTCACAGTAGAAGACACATGTTCCATACGAGAAATAGGCAGTAACCTGGGGGCTAAAAAGAGTGAGGAAATTAAGGATATTGATATCAGCCGAGAAAAAGTATTGGAGAAACTTGAGGGACTAAAAACTGATAAGTCCCCGGGACCAGATGGCCTACATCCTAGGGTTCTAAAAGAAATAGCTGCAGAGATACTGGATGCACTGGCTATGATTATCCAGAATTCCTGAGATTCAGGAATGGTCCAGTCTGATTGGAAGTTAGCAAATGTTGCACCGCTTTTCAAGAAAGGAGGTAGAGAGAAAACAGGGAACGACAGGCCAGTTAGCCTATCAGTTGTTGGGAAGATGCTGGAAACTATTATTAAAGAAGTCTTAACATTTCACTTGGAAAAGTATAGTATGATCAGAACAAGTCAGCATGGTTTTACTAAAGGTAAATCCTGTTTGACAAATTTATTCGGGTTTTTGAGGATGTAATTGGTAGGGTAGGTAAAGGGGAACCAGTAGATGTAGAATACCTGGATTTTCAAAAGGCATTCGATAAAGGTGCCACTTAAAAGAATAGGCAAGTTAAGGGCTCATGGTGTTGGGGGTAATATATTAGCGTGGGTACAGGATTGGTTAACAGACTGGAAGCAGAGAGCGGGCATAAATGAGGCATTTTCAAGTTGGCAGGCAGTAAATAGTGGGGTGCCACAAGGATCAGTGCTGGGGCCTCAGCTATTTACACTCTATATTAATGACTTGGATGAAGATAGAGAGTAATGTATCTACGTTTGCTGATGATACAAAGCTCCGTGGAAAAGTAAGCTGCAGGGAGGATGTGGAGAGGCTGCAAAGAGATATAGACAGGTTGACTGAGTGGGCAACAAGATGGCAAATGGAGTATAATGTAGTTATAATGTGGTATAATGAAGTTGTTCACTTTGGTTGCAAAAATAGTAAAGCAGAATATTTTTTTAAAAGGTGTGAAACTGTTAAGTGTTGATGTTCAGAGAGACTTGGGGGTACTCGTACAAGGAACGCACAAAGTTAACATGCAGGTGCAGCAGGCTATTAGGAAGACAAATGGCATGTTGGCCTTTAGTGCAAGGGGATTGGAATACAGGAATAAAGAAGTCTTTCTAAAATTGTCCAGGGCTTTGATGAGACCGCATCTGGAATACTGTGTGCAGTTTTGATCTCCACATTTAAGAAAGGACGCAGTGCAGCGAAGATTTACTAAATTGGTCCCTGGGATGAGGGGGTTGTCCAATGATGAGAGACTGAGTAAATAGGGATTATATTCTCTGGAATTTAGAAGAATGAGAGGTGATCTAATTGAGACATATAAGATTCTGAAAGGGCTTGATAGGGTAGAAGGTGAGAGATTGTTCCCACTGGTCAGGGAATCTATAATACAGTCTCAGGATAAGGGGCCAATCATTCAGGACTGAGACACATTTAAGGCTGGGATCGATAGATTTTTGGTCTCGCAGGGAATCAAGGGATCTGGGGAGCGGGCAGAAAGTGGAATTGAAGCCCAAATCAGCCATGATCGTATTGAATGGTGGAGCAGGCTCAATGGGCCATATGGTCTACTTCTGCTCCTCTTCTGGTGTTCTGTGCCATTATTACTTTAAGAGGAAAAAAAGCAATAACCTATCTTTTACCCTTTAGTGGTCAACCTTTACGTAGAATATCACAGCACAGAAACAAGCCATTCGGCTCAACCAATCTGTACTGGTGTTTTTGCACCACACGTGTCTCCTCGCATGGTCTACTTCATCTAATCCCATCCGGATATCTATTCCTTTCTCCTTTGTGTTTATCTAGGTTCCCCTGAAACGTGTCTGTGCTATACTCCTCAGCTATACCATGTGGCAGTAAGTTCCACATTCTAACCACTCTGAGTAAAGAAGTTTCTCCTGAATTTCTTACTGGATTTATCAGTCACTGTCTTGTATTTAAGGCCCCTATTTTGGAGTCCCCCACACCAATGAACAATTATTTCATACGCAAATTACTTGCTCATTTGCCTACTTTAAGTTTATAAAAAGTTGGATATCTTATGAGGATAAGATCTGTAAAGACACACAGGGGAAAAGTGAAAAACAACAGGGTTGTGTGGTCCTTTTAACAGATTTTAGGCCGCACATTTGAACCCATAAGTTCCCTCTGTATATCTACATGCAGACAACCACCCGTTCCATCCACACCCACAGACGAGTCCTGTTCAAAACATCGAAGGGTTTTCTACCCAGGAAGGAATGGAAAAATCAACAGCAATGTCGTTTGAGGGTGTGCATGCACACCGCCTAGTGGCCAACTGGAAATGTGCACTGGCAGAGTCAGACTCAAGGCACTTGCTTGCCAAGGAGGTCAGGCGATCGAGCGGAGAGCAAGCAACACAGGAATAGGAGCAAGGCCATACAGCCCCTCGATCCTGTTCCACCATTCAATTAGATCATATCCGATGTACATCTCAACTGCAGCTACCCACTTTGGTTCTGCAACACTCAACTTTTTGTTAGGCATGGTTATTATCAAAATCAGCAATGAAATTTTCAATTGATCTAGCCTCAAAAAAGGAGGGAAAATTACTAAACATCTCTCCAAAAAAGATGCACAATATTGGTGCAAAGATATGATCCTTTATCACAATTTGCAATACAGGTTAGATTTCTCCGTCCCAAAATGGTTGTGTTGCAAGCCAGAATTCAGAGACATTTTTCTACAAGTCAATAAGTGGTGGTTTTGAGAGTGTGGAGGGTGTTAGTGGTAGATGGAGAGGAGGGCAAAATTCCAAAATTGCCACCAGGAACATGTCTAATTTCTGAGTCAAGATGAGGTGAACAAAAGGACAGACCAGTAATTTCCTGTTTATTGGAATTCAATAAACTGCTGTACAGAGGTGTGCATTATGTCAGAGCCCTGCCCAAACCACAGAAAGTAAATAGATCTGTCGAAAACAAGGTTCAGATTGAAACGTTTCAGTTCGATTCTCCCAATTCGGTGTAACCACTGGTTAAAGCAGTGAGTAATAAAACCGTACAGAACAGGAAGGCCACAGGTTCAATCGCTGGTTCATCCCAGCCAAGTTTTATGCGCCTGATTTCAACTGGAGACTCGTGTGCAGGTGTTAGGGGAGGAAAAGAGCAAATTTGGCTGTGATTCTCCCCCCATCACACCTCTACACCCCTCCCCACCACGGTTGAATCATCAGTCGCCAATATTAAAGAATGGTCACTTGAGAAAGTGACTGCAGGGTGACTAGCACCATAACCCAACCAGGGATCGACGCCTTCAGGAAGAAGCTGGTGGCTGAAGAAGTTGGTAATGAAAAGGAAATTTAGGAACTCGTCCTTTAATTCTAATTACTGACTTCACACTTCATTCATAGAATGAAAGAACGTGTTTATATCACGACATCAGGGCATCTCAAAGCATTTTACAGCCAATCAAGTAATTTTGAAGGAAACGCAGCAGCCAATTTGTATGCAGTAAGTTCCACTGTCATTAAATAATGACCACATCCATTTTAGGTATTGGTTGAAGGATAAATACTGGCCAGGCAACTGGGGAGAAATCCCCTGCTCTTCTTTGAATATTGCCATAGCATCTTTAACATTCACCAGAAGGAGCAGGGTGGGCCTCAGTTTAACTCCTCATCTGAAAGACGGCACTACCAACAGTGCAGCACTCCCTTGGTGTTGCACTGAAAGGTCAACTTAGATTTTGTACTCAAATTTCTGGAGTTGGACTTGAACCAATGACATTTTGGATCAGAGGCAAGGGCTGAACCCTGCTGGAAGGTCACTCCTTTTTCTATCAGAAAACCATGTTTATTTCCAAGTTATTACCTCCATAAATTGATAATAGCTCACAACAGCACTCATTTTATGAATTATTTCTTCGTGATATATTCTCACTTGAATCTTCAAGTATTGCATATTGTTGTAGCATCAAAGAAGTTCACAGCACAGAAACAGACCATTGAGCCCATCACATCTGTGCCTGCTCTTTTAAAGAGCAAAGACCCTAGCTGAGGAAACAGGCAGATCACTGACTTCAAGAGTAGAATCTGATGAGTGCCGGGGTGTTCCCGACGGCAGGTCCAGAAGTTGTCGTAACTTCTACCGCAAATCCCGTTTCCCACACAATTCTGTATTTAGTTGTATTTCATTGGTGGAACCCGCTGGTGCCCCAAGCACCATGATGACCACAGATATAAAACATTCTGCACTTGCAGCCTCAAGGATCAGCAGCCTTCCTTTCATCTAAGTATCTTCAGACTAACTTAAAACGAAGCTTTTACCGAAAATCAAAATGTTTTTGCCTCCCCCTCCATATGAAGCTGTTGAATACCCACCCATTGGTCTTGATCTTCCCCCCCGTACAGAATCCATTTGCCCCCACTGACTGTGACCGTTCTCTCCAATAGCCAATACCCTCAATTTGCCCCTCAGCTCCCTGATGTTGACAGAACCCACCCTCCCTTTCGGCCCTTGCCAAATATCTTCACACTGTAATGCTATAATCCACCCACCACCCCCACAGCTGACAACATGCATCTTCACCACCAACCTATCAACATCCTGGACGCTCCATTCCACCCTCCCCTGCTCCTCCAGGCACCCAATCGCCATACCCTTCCCTGCTCCTCCATGCACCTGCTCGCTGCACCCTTCCCTCCCCGACTACCCTCCCCTGCTCCTCCATGGACCCAATCACCATACCCTTCCCTCCCCGACTACCCTCCCCTGCTCCTCCATGCACCAGATCGCCATACCCTTCCCTGCTCCTCCATGCACCTGCTCGCTGCACCCTTCCCTCCCCGACTACTGCCCTCCCCAATTGACCCACTCTTCCCCCCACCACCCCCTGACTACTGCCCCTTGCTCCTCCAGGCATCTGATTGCCCCATTGTTCCCTCCTCGACGACCCTCCCCTGCTCCTCCATGCACCTGATCGCCAGATCCATCCCTCCCCGATTATCCTCCCCTGCTCCTCCGGGCACCCGATTGCCCCACTCTTCCCCCCACCACCACCCCCCCACCCACCCCCCCCCCCCCCCGACTACTGTCTCTTGCTCCTCCAGGCATCTAATTGCCCCACTCTTCCCTCCCCGACTATCCTCCCCTGCTCCTCCATGTAGTTCCCGCCCATGCCATTGCCACCAACCCGAGATGATTCACCCTTGCTGGTGCCGAGCCTGGAGGCAAACATCTGTTCTAACGCTGGCATTAGTTTAGCAGATGAGTGAAAGAGAGAAGAGCACAGCCCTGAGACTCAACTGCACAAATCCAACTGCCATGTCGAAACATTTGCGAACCGGGTGGCACGGGAATATGGCTCGCCGTTCACTTAATCAGGAAGGTAGGACTAAACTGTAACTATGCGCAGAGTAATGAGCATTCATGTTAGTTAAATGAATGCAAAGCTGCAATACACCAACGCGCAGGGGGAACCCCAGAACACCGCAATCCTGCTGCTGACTAAATTCCTATAAAATATCCCGCCATCGGGAATCCAAAAAACACCTCCCGCCTAATTATATTACCCTGCACGCCACCAAATCCGCCGTGGCAGATTGCATAAAATTCCTCACTAAGACTTCCACAAATGCTGCTTGGTAACCAAACTGCGAAGAGATGCTCAAAGACAACAGAGTTATTCTCCTTCTAGAACCTTCCCTTCCCCCACCAATGGGTAAAATTCCTGTCCTCCACCTGCCATCACTCAGAGACTACACACTGAGATATGCCTGTTGGATTGCGGACATCAGCTCATGTTCCACTACTCCCATCAAACACTACAACCAGGACTTAAAATGTGCTCCCATACCAAGTTTATAAAACTGTGACAATTGCAACTCTGATGACCCGAGTGCAAACTAAGCTTGTGCGTATTTAGAAAAAAAATGTTTCTTTACCTGTTTTCCTTCTCTTCAATATACTCATGGTCACTCACTTCAGGCATCTGTACAACATTAACACGCACAGGGTGAGTGCTCTGAAGCAGGCGTCGAACCTCCTGAACACGCAGATCTTCATTCCAGATTAAGGACATCAAATCCTGATTCATGTCATTCATTCCATCTTCCTCCTCCTCAGCTTCACTTCCAGACGCTCCGTCAGATAGCAACAAGTGCCCAATAGTCTGCAAATGAGATCACATTAGCAGGCAGCAGTTTCTCGACGTTTCAAAGAGGAATAGCTTGCAATCCCATCGCGGCTCAGTTAATTACGGCGCTGACTAACTCAGCCTCACTGGTCAGGAGGATCCGGCTGAGTTATCTGATCTGGGCTGGGTGGGGGGAGGGGACCTGGTTACAATTAGCCTCAGTGCCATGGGTTAGGGAGGGGGATAAAATCCCAAGCCTCCTACCCCTGACCAGTTTCCAATGATCCCTGCTGGATGTGTGTGCATGTCATGAACATGAGGGAAGGACAGGACAGGGTTTGCTTGTGTGCCCCAGAGTTCACTCAAGTAGACTCACATGAACGCTGACTACTTTGGCAAGATAGTGTTGAGTGACCAGGTCTTGTGGAACTGTACCTTGGCCAGGAATCAAGGGGAGTAGAGAGAAAAAAAGAGGAAATATACAAACAGCAGTTTAGAGTAGATGCCCCTCAACCTTGACCATGAGTTGAATGACCCAGGACAAACAGACAGGTGTTCAGAAGTGCAATAGTTGTTTTGGATGAAACAATACCTTCATTTAGTAGTTTGAGGTCACATCGGTGAAGTAGTTTAATTATTTTATGCATTATCACGTTGGAGAAATCAATTGTTCGATACACAGGCATCTGTAACCTTCAATATTTACCAGTTTCAATTTCAAGTGATCATTGTCTCTCCAGGAATTCTGATGAAAGATCATCGACTTGAATTGTTAACTCCGTTTCTCTCTCCACAGCCTGACCTACTGAGTAAATTCAGCGTTTTCTCTTCTTATTTCACGATTTATACTGATTTTCCATGCTTCCCTCGCTCTATTATTGTACTGTAACCATTTACACCTCCTCTGGACATCATTTATTTCTGTTCTGATGAAAGATCACCAGCCTAAACCATTAGCCCTGTTTCTCTCTCCACAGATGCTGCCCGACCTACTGAGTATTCCAGCACTTTGCTTTTATTTAGATTTGCACAGACATCATCTCAATAACTTAAGTTTCATAGGTTTCTCTATGTTGCCGCTCCAGCTTTGGACCGGCCCTCCGCATCTCCTTGGACCTACCCGCCTTTGAAGATCCCAGAACCAGAACTGCAACCGATCATACTGCACAATGCAAAATTTAAACTAACATCCATTCCCCAATACCCAAGCAACATGGAATATGAGGCTCAAATCCACAAACTTCTGATTCAGAGGCAAGAGTGCTACCAAAGAGTCAAGAAAGCTGACAGTTGTCCAAGTGCAAAGCATATATACTTAAAATGCTGTGGAAATTTTTTTTTTAAGAGTATAAGGTCCTCATATCTCAGATGAAAGGGTGATTTGCGTGAAGCAATGTTCCCTCTAAGCTGTGCAACACACAGCAATCCTGAACATACTGGGCAGTACAACAAATTGGCTGGCACAACCAACATTCCATTTCAGACGTGCAGCAATTTTAAAGGGACCATGCAGTGCAACAAACGGACTGCACACAACAAAGGAAAATTAGAGAGAACATTGCTATAAAGTTGTCCTTATATGCCAAATTTTATGGTGATTTCAGATTAGGAGGCCTTTCATTTGAAGCTGCTTCACAAGAAATGCCAACAGTTCTGACACACATCTCTGCACAAATTCAGCATCGAAGGTATGCAGGAAAGGCATTAATTTTTCTAAATTAAACTAAATTCATAGTTCAGCATTCAAAGCTACTGTCAGGCTTCAAGAACAAAACCTTCCATTCCTACAGCTCAAATTTCCAGAAAACTTACTATGAACCTACAGATTTTGTCTTGTGTAGATTTCCTTCATGCGCCTGCTTGGAAAGGTCCTGACGTCCAATAAGCGAGCAGGCAGCTTCAGACCAATCTGAGGAAGGCTGTTCACGGCAATGATAAATAGCATCCCGTATAGGCAGTGCAACCCCAAAGGGAACAGATTCCAAATCCTTCAAGGTGAATCCTAGAGAAGTAATACAACAAAGGTGATGTTTAAGCTGCCGTCCCTCCTTTACAAAGGTACAGAATAAACAAACAACTGGTTCACACACATAAATGTACAAGGTCTCTTGTTAGGACTGGTATTTCCCTTTGAAGCTGAAGAACACAGTAGTTTTTTTTTTCTTTGGGGAAATGTATGCTACTCAACACCTCCCAATCACAGCATGGTTAAGGCAAACAGCTTGGGGGAAACACCTAGTGGCTCACCAAGTTTCTTCATTGCCTAGTTGCGCCATACCCTAAGTTTGATCCCTGTCTGCGCTGAAATGTCTGATCAATGGTCATAGACGGAAGCAGGTTCCAGCTTGATGCACTCCATATTCAAACAGCTAGCTGACATTCATTGTGCAAGTTCACATGTGAATAAAACCCACTTGAATGAGATCTGTGAAGGTGCCCAGCACCAACTGAATTGCCCTGAACAAGGAGTCAATGTCTTCAGGACAGGAACGGGTAAGGTCGCTTAAAAGAATAAGGAACTCATGAAGTAGCAAACTGTAAATGCAATTCCATGTCCTACCACATGGCATTGGGGTTGAAAGTTCTGTGCTATTGGTTTAGCTTTTTTTAAAATCGTTGCCTGAAAGGAGGGGTGGAAACAGATTCAATTGTAATTTTCAAAAGTCAATTGGATATTGAAAAAGAAACACTTGCAGAGCAACAGGGAAAGAGCAGGGGAGGTGGGTGGGACTAATTGGATAGCTCTTTCAAAGAGACAGCAGAATGCACGATGGGCTGAATGGCCTCCATAGATGCTGTATGTTTGTTTTCCCCATTGCCTCCCTAGCTCTGCCATAACCATATACGTATCCCAAGCACAGTGACGGGATGGAGCTCCACTCCTAGGTAGATACAAAAGATGCTGTAAGACCAAAGTCAGAGAGCAGCTCACAACATCCAACTTTCATTTGCTTCCTCCCTCACAAGGAGAAATTATTGGCCTCCCTACAACAGTATGGCTCAGAACTCTGAGCATATAGCTGAAGTTTCCCGCACTGTCAACTTGCTGGATTGGACAGTGTCCTGGTGCTCCAACTCAATGTACCTCTGGCCACACCTGATGGGACATCTAAAAAATAATATGGTGACATTACAGTCATGGAAGCTTACCTAGGTTTGTAAGTGAGACAACCAGCTTCGCTGCTAAGCTGGAGGACAAGGCACATGGATTCAAACTGAGCCTGAGGAGAGAGGAAGAAATATAAAAGTAGGCAGGGCTTCTGCATTAGCCAGCAGCAGAACGAGCAGTAGAAAATGCAATGGCAACAGTTTTGACATTAGTTACCTTTTGTTGTCTTCCTCCCCTTGCTGCTTCCTTTGCCCTGTTGAATAGTTCAGAACATGTAATGGTTCAGATGTGGCAGAATTATTACATGAAAGGACATAATTTAAACCTCAGCCCTCCCAACTGCTATCGGCACCTTGTCAGGAGTATTATGACTCCATTATGGATGTACATATTTTAACTATACTTTGTATTAAGCAGAAACCCATGACCTTCACTGGGACCTCAACACTCTAATGAGCTTGTTTGAGAAAGAAACATGGCGAGGGGATAAAGCTCTTTTACATCAAATTCCACTCAGCCACAAGCTTAGAGTTCTCTCCGAAATCTGACTCACATCATTTATGAAGAATGGAGGGCATCATTATTGAAGAGAATGATTAGGGGTGTCATCACAAAAGTATGCATTCTGTCTGTTTAACTTATTCAATCAGACTCTTGTAATTCAGCCTGACTCTTCCAACAAAAACCATGATTTTGTGTACTTAATGGCATAATTCTATTGATATCCCAGGGCAGTGAGAACGTCACTTGCTGTGTGACAACTCACATGCCCATTGTGAAGAAAAGCAATTAGCCTGTCAAAATAGGAAAAGCAAAGACACAGCATGGTGTTCTTTTCCTTCAGTGTGTGTTTCCACCATTTTCTGTACTTTGTTTTAGATTTCCAGCAATTGCAGCTTTTAGAAAAAAAAATAGCACTTGTTTTTCTATGAAATGGGCTCCCAGTGAAGTTAATTCCTACTCGTTTGTTGAAAAACACTAGTATAGAGAAAGCAAAGAAAAAATAAACACAGTAGGAAAATTGTTTATTAACTCATGATTGCCCCAATTCTATATAATAAAAAAGAAAAAGAAAAGAAAAATGAAATGATAGAAAGAACAAAATTGCAATTATATAGCAGCTTTCAAGAACTCAGGATGTCCCAAAGCACGTAGTCCCTCGTCTAACATAGGGAAACGCAAAGCCAACGTGCACAGCAAGCTGCCACAACCATTAATGAAATAAATAAGTAGATAATCTATTTTAGTGTCATTGGTTGAGATAAATACTGGCCAGGACACAGGAGAGCCTCCTTGCTCTGCTCCGAAAAGTGCCGTGGGATCTAAACAGATTACATTTTAACGATGACTTTTGCTGAGTGGAGGACAACTGAATTTCTTTTAACCCTTTCTGTTTCTAGCTAACTGAGTTACTCACTGGTACAGGACTCTGATTACACAGATACCATTGACTATCTACTTTTTCTCTCCTCTTTGATTTTGCAGAACATACCAATGAGGCACTCCATCAATGCCCTTCCCAACTGGTTGCCGGGGAGAGTTTTCAAGTGGGGAGCTGGTGGCGTAGTGGTAATGTCACTGAACTAGCAATCCAGAGGCCCAGCTAATGCTCTGGGGAAATGGGTTCAAATCCCACCACGGCAGCTGGTGAAAGTTAAATTCAATTAATAAATCTGGAATTTTAAAAAATGCCAGCCTCAGTCATGGTGCCATGAAACCATCGTCGATTGTCATAAAACCCCATCTGGTTCACTCATGTTTTTTAATGTTTCTTAACTGGCAAGTCACTCAGCTGTCAAGGGCAATTAGGGATGGGCAACAACAAATGCTGGCTTTGCCCATATCCTACAAAAGAACAAAAAAAAACTGCTTGGGAGATGGTTTTCTCTCTTACATCCTTTGCTAACTCCTTGGGCAGAATTTTCCCTGCGGGCTTCAGAACGCTACCATCAGGCTCAAATGGGAGTCAGAAGCCCGCGCTGTGTGGGAAACAGTCACTCAACTGTGATTTTCCTCAAATTGGCGCATGAATGGCCAGAGACTGGGCTCACCATCCGATTAAGGATGGTGGATGGGCTCTAGAAGCTGGACAGCCAATAGGAGGCCCTCCAGCTTGAAAGCAGCAGCAGGATGTCATGACAGATAGCACCCCAAAATGGAGCACCCTCTCTCCAACAGGACATACCCAGGGATGGTGATGGAGGTGTCAGGAACATGGGCTGTAAGGTACAATTCAGTGAGTAAGATTATGTCAGGCCGTTGCTTGACGAATCTGCGGGACAGCTGTCCAAATTTGCACAAGTCCCCAGATGCTAGTGAGGAAAACTTTACAGGGTGAACGGGGCAGGGTGTGCTTTTGTTTTTTTCCGTGCCTAGGTCGATGCTGGGTGGCCTGACTGGTGAGTCACAAGGTTCCAAGCACCAGTCCCACTCCAGGACTGGAGTTAAAAAGAAATCAAATCTGACAATCCAGTGAAGTACGGAGGGATTGCTGCACTGTCAGAGGTGGCATCTTTTGGATGAGACGTTAAACCAAGGCCCCATCTGTCTGCTCGGGTGGATGCAAAAGATCCCATGGCACTATTTTGAAGAGCAGCAGGGGAATTATCCCATGTCCTGGCCACTATATATCCCTCAAGCAACATCACAAAAATAAATTATCTGGTCATTATCACACTGCTGTTTGTGGGAGCTTGCTGTGTGCAAACTGACTCGTGTTTTTTACAACAGTAACTACACTTCAGAAGTACATTAGCTGCAAAGCACATGGAGACATGCAATGGTTGTGAAAAGCACTATATAAATGCAAGTCTGTCAGTCTTTCTTTCCTTTTCAAATTTAATGCTTCATCAATGACCTTCCCTCTATCATAAGGTCAGAAGTGGGGATGTTCGCTGATGATTGCACAATGTTCAGCACCATTCACAACTCCTCAGATACTGAAGCAGCCCATTACCACATGCAGAAAGACCTGTAAAACATGCAGGCTTGGGTTGATAAGTGGCAAGTAGCATTCGCACCATACAAGTGCCAGTCAATGACTATCTCAAACGAGAGAGAACTGAACCATCTCCCTTGACGTTCAATGGCATTATCATTGCTGAATCCCCCACTATCAACATCCTGGGGGTCACCATGGACCAGAAACCGAACTGGACCAACCACATAATACCATGGCTACAAGAGGCTAGAAATTCACCTCCCGTCTCCCCAAAGCCTGTCCACAAGGCATAAGTCAGGAGTCTGATTGAATACTCTCCACTTGCCTGGATGGGAGCAGATCCAACAACACTCAAGAAGCTCAAACCTATCCAGGACACAGCAGCCTTGATCAGCACCTCATCCACCACCTTAAACATTCACTTCCTTCACCACCGACACACAATGGCAGCAGTGTGTGCCATCGACAAGATACAATGGCAGCAGTGTGTGCCATCTACAAGATACACTGCAGCAATTCACCAAGGCTCCTTTGACAACACCTTCCAACCCCATGACCTCTACCACCTAGAAGGACAAGGGCAGTAGTTGCATGGGAACACCACCACCTGCAAGTTCCCCTCCAAGTCACACACCATCCTGACTTGGAACTATATTGCCGTCCCTTCACTGTCACTGGGTCAAAATCCTGGAACTCCCTTCCTAACAGGGTGGGTGCACCTACCCCACATGGACTGCAGTGGTTCAAGAAGGCAGCTCACCATCACCTTCTCAAGGGCAATTAGGAATGGGCAATAAATGCTAGCCTAGCCCAGATCCCATGAACAAATAAAAAAAAATTTAAACTATATAACGGCTTTGCAGCCAGGTCACCATTGTGGCAGCAGTGGGGTGGAGAACCCTCCACAGGGGTACCTGTGGCTACTGCTGAACCCAGGAGCCAGGGAGGGCCTCGAAGCCTGCCTGGAGTGCTGCCCCCACCCCACCTTGGTCTGCCACATTTAGACAGCTAAACTGTTCCCATCACCTGTGGGAACCTACAGGCCAACTGGAAAATCCCAGCTGGCCTCCGACAATTGACGATAAGTGGTTTAATTGAGTACCCTGCTCCCAGTCCCACCTCTGAGAAAATGGCCCATGTTTGGGATGGGATGGACCCGGGGAACCAGAACGCCGACTGGCGGCACCACCTTTAGTGCCCGCCTGCCTTGGTTCCTGGCTAAGATTCCTGACCCTTGTTTCTGCTTTCTATGTCCAATCAATAATTGGAGTGGTTCTTTGATGGCGGAAGCTTGTGCGGGAGACAATCAAGCCTGCATCTCATATCACTTACTTTTCCGTAAGAAAAATTTTCTGTTGCTCCCAAAGACAGTCTTATCTTAGCAATCAACTTAGAAGCAAAAAAATGTATTTTTTGGACATGGCAGCTTTAAGAGGCATCTCCTCTGTGAATTCCATTTATGGTCACATTCCTTGCTGTCCTTGTTGCCTTTAACACTAAGTGCATTCCAAAACCATTCTTAGCCAAGCAAATTCTTTCGGTCTAGTTAAAATACACAAGTAATTTTCTAACAAACAAATGTGTCTGACTTACTTATCGATGGCTCTTCTGGAGGTCAACTCCCATGCATGCTTCAACAACATAGCCCTGGAGCCTTCTACTCTGCAGAACTGCTCTCCCGCTGCTGGTTTAACATGTGTTGGGGAGTAGGAGCGATTTCAATCCTGCCTGTGCTTCCTCTGTCTGTCTCCCACAAGGTACAGTATTTTACCTGTTGCTTTCCAGCAGCAGTAGGTGGTTGGTGGAATTGCTAGCCCACACTATCCACTGAAAGGAATATTTAATCCATTGACTTGGTCACAAGCCTATCGCAAAACTTTGGTGCACATCTCAACTGTTACCATGGAAGTAGAACGTTCCCAGTGTTCTTCCCAAATATGGTAGAAAACTGAATTTATATTTGAAGAATGAATAATTACCTGCTGAGATTCTGGATAAATACATGGATGGCTCGTGAGAAAGTGCCTTTTCATCACCAAGTATGTACAGCGCAAAACTCTGCAACACAAAAAAATGTACAATTTAGCAATAGAATACCACACATCACTCAACCCATAGTACCTTCCCATCATTTCCTCAGCCAAAGATTCATCCAGTTCCCTCTCGAATCTGCCAATAGCATTCCCCCTCCACTGACATCCTGCGCAGTCTATCCCATATATTCATTAGCCTGTGTGAAGTAGTTACATTTAAATCGTCTGCCGATTTTTTCCTCTTCTGACCTCAATTTTGTGCTCCCTGGCTGTAGAACTGCAAGATAATTCATATAAAGGAAAGAAGGGAGCTATTCGGCCTATCATGCCTGTGCTGGCTCTTTGAGATACCGATGAGTCTCATTCTCCTGTTCTTTCTTCCACAAGCCCCATAAATTTTCCTTTTTATAGTATATATTCAATTCCCTTTTCCTTCTCTCTTCTGCCCCTCAGTGGTTTCTCTGCATTATAATCTTCTGAAATTATGGGCTAGATATCTGCTCCCTGGCCCTGCCAATGCTATTCTTTTTTTTTTTATTCATTCATGGGATGTGGGCATCGCTGGCCAGGCCAGCATTTATTGCCCAGCCCTAATTGCCCTTGAGAATGTGGTGGTGAGCTGCCTTCTTGAACTGCTGCAGTCCATTTGGGATAGGTACACCCACAGTGCTAGCGGATAGATACAACTGAGTGGCTTGCTAGGCCATTTCAGAGGGCATGTAAGAGTCAACCAGGTTGCTGTGGATCTGACCAGGTAAGGACAGCAGATTTCC
The DNA here is from genome assembly GCF_036365525.1 of Heterodontus francisci. Classification (NCBI taxonomy): domain Eukaryota; kingdom Metazoa; phylum Chordata; class Chondrichthyes; order Heterodontiformes; family Heterodontidae; genus Heterodontus; species Heterodontus francisci. The sequence continues at coordinate 171,103,480 of NC_090373.1, forward strand.
TTCCCTAAAGGACATTAGTGAACCAGATGGGTTTTTACAACAATCGACAATGGTTTTGACAACAGTCATTAGACTAGCTTTTTTTTAAATTCCAAATTTATTAATTGAATTCAAATTCCACCTTCTGCTGTGGTGGGATTTGAACCCACGTCCCCAGAGCAATACCCTGGGTCTCTGGGTTACTAGTCCAGTGACAATACCACTACGCCACCGCCTCCCCAGTATCAACGGCTGCACAAAATCCCATGGTTATGAACAATCACATTTTACTTCCCTGCTGGGAAACATCTGATCTTAGCTTGGCATCTCCCCTCAGTGGTATTGCGGAGATTGCAAATGCCACACATTGGACAAAAATGGATCCCAACCTGCACCTCATCACTCCACTCTATGACACAAATAACAAACTGTAGAGCATAGTCTCCCTGTACACAATATAAGCATACATTCACTTTCAAGCTGAGATAAATGAGGCAGAGCTTCTGCTTGCTTACGCTAATATTAGCATAATCTGAGCAGAGTCGATCGAACCAGTGCAGAAGATGAAGGAATTGTAACAAAACCACTTAAGTTTGTGTTTTGTGCAATCATTTACTCTGGCTCAAGATTAAATTCACCCAAATTAGGCCCCGCCCACAAAACTGTCCACACCCAAATCAATATTGCGAGATTCTGTTGATTGCACGGGTTTGGGAAGGCTCTTTTTTAATAAACTAGTAGGTACACTTTAAAAGATTTTTCATATCAAAAATTACTAAGAAATCTGACCAGTGTACACCAAGGAAATTAGTAAGGGTATTAAGGGGTATGGAGCCAAGGCTGTGGACAGAATTAGGATAGGTGTGAGCCATGATCCCATTGAATAGTGCAAGAGGCTTAAGGGACTGAATGGCCTACTTCTGTTCCTACATTTCTAGTAAATAGTTCAGAATAGTTTTTTTTTTAAAAAGTCTTTTCAGTGATTTAAAATCAAATTACTCACACATGGAGGATGCATTAGAAATGTCACCAGGTTACTACCCTTAAATCATACCTCGCACAAAGGAAGATGGCTGTGGTTGTTGGAGATCAATCATCTCAGCCCCAGGACATCACTGCAGGAATTCCTCAGGATAGTGTCCTAGGCCCAACCATCTTCAACAACTTCATCACTAACCTTCCTTCCATCATAACATCAGAATTGAGGATGTTCGGGGATGATGGCACAGTGTTCAGTACCATTTACAGCTCCTCAGATACTGAAGCATACCGTGCCTGCATGAAGCAAGACCTGGGAAACATTTAGGCTTGAGTTGATATGTGGCAAGTTACATGCGCACCACAGTAGTGGTGGGCAATCTCCGACCATCTCCAGCAAGAGAGAATCTAACTAACTATCTCCCCTTAACATTCAATGATATCATCTACTAGGCACAAGTCAGGAGTGTGATGGAATACTCCCCACTTGCCTGGATGGGTGCAGCTCCAACAACACTCAAGATGATCAACACCACCCAGGACAAAGCAGCCTGCTTGATTGGCACCCTATTCAGCACCTTCAACATTCACTCCCTCCACCACCGATGCACAGTGGCAATTGTGTGCATCATCTACAAGATGTACTGCAGCAGCTCACCAAGGGTCCTTCAACAGCACCTTCCAAACCTGTGACTTCTACTACTAGAAGAACGTGGGCAGCAGATGCATGGGAAAACCACCGCTTGCAAATCTCACTCTAAGTCACATACCACCTTGACTTGGAACTCCTTCACTGTCACTGGCTCAAAATCCTGGAACTCCCTCCCCAACAGCACTGTGCTGTAACTGCACCCCATTGACTGCAAGAAAGCGGTTCAGCACCACCTTCTCAAGGGCAATTAGGGAGGGGCAATAACTGCTAGATTTGACAGTGATGCTTACATCCGATGAAGGAATAAAATAAATGAGTTAAGGGATACTCTTTAATGGAAAGAAAAAGGAGCAATGACATTTTGTTCTGCTGCTCAACTTCATCGGTCCGTGGAAGATTTTACATTTGTGGTTATGCAAATGAATTTTAGCAGAAACTCGAAGCCTAACCTGAGCAGCGCAATTTCAAGCACATTTAGTGTGTTGCGTCCATAACAGGAACTCGACCCATCACGTTTAGCTCTACCCTTTTCAGCATTTGTGAACTGTTCTGAGCGCCTGATAAGCTAATTTCTGTGAAGTTCAGCTTGCTGATTTGACTGCATACAGTTATCAGGCTCACTCTCCCACATGCTGCTACTCCCTGTTCTCCACAGAGTATAATTTGGGTCTGATGCTGAACACGGGACATGGACTGAGAGGAGGCGGCCAATGCTAAAATAGAAAAATAAAAAAAGTCTCAAACATTTTACTTTGCCTTTGCTATTTTTCCAATGAAGGAAATGGTAGGTTCTCAGAGTCAAATCTGAGAGTGAAGGATAGGAATAATTTCACCCAGGTATTTAAGAATTTGCAGGAATTTGGTTAATCATCAAGGCAAAGTCTTCAATGGCGGCCTCTGGAGCAGGCTGCAAACCATTGGAATTTAGATTCTCGGATTGCAGTTTGAAAGAATCTTACCATTTTTCATTGTACAAACCACTCACAAATTTTGCAGTAGCTATTTGAAAGCTGCCCCTATTAATGAATGCAAGACAGAATCGGTACTCAATCCCTGATATATTCAGGGTGTAAGAGAACTTCCAAGCCTGTTTGTGAAGAAGACACTGAGACTAGGATGCTTAGGTACAGACTGTTTAATCGCTTGCCACAGAGCTTACTTCTCCACTCCTAACAACACACAGCCAGTGCTGGATGGCTCTTCTTCATATATACACATTTAAATACAATTAACGAATCAACACCCAACACCTGTCCATCCTATTACCTTCAACTACCAGATATCTAACACCCATTAACATAACTTCAGAACCGAACACAGGCATTAGTTTTAACAAATTCATAAAAATACTCCTTGTAAATGCATTTTGAACTCATTAAAAATGATCACACAGGAAGTATCAAGCTCTATGCTCCAGCTTACATTTGCACAACCTTTTCGGCAAAGCAAATGAACAATGTTTCACAAAGATCAGACACGAAGCAGTAAGTTAGCGGAGGTGATTAAAGCCATGGTCGAAGAAGGTGGTTTTGAGACAGTGGCAATGCCAGTGGTGCTATGGAGCATGTATCCACTGTCCTCAGAGGATGACAGCATTTGTCCTCCCACCATTGCCACTCCGCCAATGCCTGTGCTGTTGCCTGTCAGCCCATCAGCCCGTGCTGCTGCCGTCCATGCAGACCAAAGCCGGGCCTTCTTGGGCCAGATATGGTCGAGGTCGTCCTGCAAGGTGATCTGCACTCTCCCCCAATGAAAGTCAGCAGCCTTTCACCAGCTATGCTGCAGCCACTGGAGTAGAACTGCATAGCAGCACTAGCACAGGCAAAGGCACGTGCAAGACAGGCACCAAGGGAATGGACAAAGGTGATTAGTTGACTTTTGTATGGAATATTGGATGATTTGATTTCTAAAGTTGGTCTCTAATGTTTATTTTGTGTTGGCTTTTATTTCAGTATTTTGGCCAAGAGGACGCTGTAATGGTCAGTAACAGAGGGACAGTAAGGTGTGGATCTGTTAGTGAATGGGGAATTGAGGTTGTGTTCACTAGCAGTCAGACAAGTCAATCACGAACAGCCCGGTCAGAAAGGTGCTGTGCTGGTTGCCTCCTCCCTTCCTCTTCCTGCTCCCCAGCTGCTCACCATATACCTGATAGCAAAGGCTATGTCCTCATGAAGATGAGGCTGTGCAGGATACAGTAAACCACCATGAATCACGACACATGCTACGGAGAATACTGTAGGGCTCCTCCAGAGTGGCCCCAGCCAGCAGAAGGAATGCTTAAGCACCCGAATAGTCAGCTCCATCACATTTTGTGCAGCACAATGGCCCTCATGATGTACATGCTGCCCACATGTGCATGGGTTGCACACCAGAGTCATAAGTCCGCTGGTCAGTGGATAGCCCTGCTCATGCAGTAGCTACTCTCAGATTTGTCAAGGTGGTTCAAATGCTGATGGTACAGCGGACTGCTGCAGAATGAAGGCATCATGACTGCTGCCAGGTTACTCTTGCGCCATAAAAATGGACAAATCGACAGATTAAAAAAATACACAAATAGGACTTAAAGGAGCAGAATCCCAGAGCTCATTGGTTTGAACATCTTTTAGTTTATACTGGGATCTCTTCTTAAAAGGAAAAAAAACCCACACTATGGGGAAACAGCAAGGAAGTGCGACTAATTGGACAGCTCTTTCAGGCACAACGGGCCGAACAGCCTCCTTCTGTGCTGGGGGTTGTGTGATCCATGATCTCTGGTTTACTCCCTCCCTAACTGCATTGTGGGTGTACCTACACCACTTGGACTGCAGCAGTTTAAGAAGGCAGCTCACCACCTTCTCAAGTGAAATTAAGAATGGGCAATAAATGCTGGCCTAGTCAGCGAAGCCCACATCCCATAAATTAAAAAAAAATTGCTGTAATAAAAGGCCCCCCTTCCAGCCTATGACCAGCTTTACTTGATGATTTTGAAATAGAAAAAAAAATGTGGTTAGTTCCAAATCTACTCTTAGCTGCTTTCAGACTAAGTCAGTTTTTCATGCAGTGAAGCCACTCTTATTCTCTGTAACAGACTTAAGAATGATCCGTTTTCAAGCCTGTCAGCACTCAGACAGTTCACAATGTTTAAGACAAAGTATAATAAAAGATGCCCTGTAATGGTTTCCTTCAAATAGGGTCACAAGATTATTTATACACGTGAAGGGATTGATTGTTAGTCATTTGTATGCTAGCGTGAACATGTCATCTTGTAAAAGTGTGTTAAGCTGCCTACAGAAATCATCAAACTGCATGCCAGCTTTGCAGCTTTCTGCTGGCACCACCTACCCACTTTAGTACTGAGCAAATTATTCATTTTAGTCATATCTACAGGGACCAGACCAGTTTTGCAATGTGTATTTTATTCGTTTCATGTGGGCGTTGCTGGCAAGGCCAGCATTTGTTGCCCAGCCCTAATTGCCCTTGAGAAGGTGGTGGTGAGCTGCCTTCTTGAACCGCTGCAGTCCATGTGGGGTAGGGACACCCAAAGTGCTATTGGGAAGGGAGTTCCAGGATTTTGATCCAGCAACAGTGAAAGAGCAGCAATATATTTTCAACTCAGGATGGTGTGAGACCTGGGAGACGAACTTGCAGGTGGTGGTGTTCACAAGCGTCTTTTATTTTATTTATTCATTCGGGAAATGTGGGCGTCGCTGGCCAGGCCAGCATTTATTGCCCATCGCTAATTGCCCTTGAGGTGGTGGTGGTGAGCTACCTTCTTGAACAGCAGCAGACTTGTACACTAACAGGGCTGTAAGGAAGGAAGTTCCAGGATTTTGACCCAGCAAGAGTGAAGGAACGGCAATATATTTTCAACTCAGGATGGTGTGCGGCTTGGACAGGAACTTGCAGGTGGTGGTGTTCCCATGCATCTGCTGCCCTTGTCCTTCTAGGTGGTAGAGGTCGCGGGTTTGGAAGGTGCTGTCGAATGAGGCTTTGTGAGTTGCTGCAGTGCATCTTGTAGATGGCACACACTGCTGCCACTGTGTATCAGTGGCAGAGAAAGTGAACGTTGAAGGTGGTGGATGGGGTGCCAATCAAGCAGACTGCTTTGTCCTGGATGGTGTCGAGCTTGTTGAGTGTTTTTGGAGCCGCATCCGTCCAGGCAAGTGGACAGTATTCCATCAGACTCCTGACTTGTGCTTTGTAGATAGTTGACAGGCTTTGGGGAGACAGGAGGTAAGTTGCTTGCTGCAGAATTCCCAGGTTCTGATCTGTTCTTGTAGTCACAGCATTTATGTGGCTGGTCCAGTTCAGTTTCTAGTCAATGGTAACCCGCAGGATATTGATAGTGGGGGATTCAGCGATTGTAATGCCATTGAATGTCATGGGGAGATGGTTAGATTCTCTCTTGTTTGAGATGGTCATTGCGTGGCACAAATGTTACTTTGATTTATCAGCTCAAGTCTGGATGTTGTTCAGGTCTTGCTGCATATGGACACAGTATGCTTCAGTATCTGAGGAGTCACGAATGGTGAACATTGTGCAACCATCAGCGAACATCCCCACTTCTGACCTTATGATGGAAGGAAGGTCATTGATGAAGCAGCTGAAAATAGTTGGGTCTAGGACACTCCCTCTCAAAATAGGAACAGCTCGACCTTTGCACTTAGCTGTTTGTGAAGTACAGCAAAAATCACAAGATTGGTGAGATTGCAACCTGTGCTCCAATCCCACAAAACCTCAAAAAAAAACACACAAGAAACAATTGATTTTGCACTGAAACTGCTGGCTCCATACTTGACATTACAACTCCAGATTAATAAGGAAAACATTATTGGAAGGAACATTATACAGAGCAGCATCAATCATGCACTGATTATTTTAGTCAATTTAAAGCAATCTAAAAGTAGGACAATAAAGGGACATACCTGCACTACTAATTTTGTTCTTTCACAGATGCCAGGCAGGTATGGGAAGGGGGACATTACATCACCGTTCAGACAAGAACTCAGCCAGTGATAGATGCTTGGAGGTTCAGCAGTGAGGAAAGGTGGCTGGTGCATGAGTCTCATTTGAGCTGTGTTAAAGAAGAAAGGTCTTAACATTTTAATGGCTTTGTAATGTTCTATGGTTTGGCTTGGTAACGAGTTTCCTTTTAAGATTTCTGTCCTGGTGGGAACAGCAAAATCCAGTATATTTAACTTCACTTGTCAAAAATGACTTTTATTTTTAAGATTCGCATTAAATACCTGGTCAGTACATAACCACTGTTACATTAGGTTTCTACAACTGTAGCTCCCCTACTTGTGGATAAATGGACTCCTCATGAGATGCCAAATCATAGTAACCAGGAAGATCTCAGATTCAAGCCTTAATCAGGGCTGTTGTGAGATCAGCAGAAACCTGCAATTGAGTGTCACCATCAAATGGACACAAGTTCCCACAATATCAATAGAAATGGTTACGTTATTATTGATCAATCTCAGATATTGTAGAAGTCAGGAAACTATGTAGTGGTCACCTCTCTGCTATTACATGACACAATGCAAGTGCAGTATTGTATGGATGTTGTGGCTGAGGAGAGGATCAGACTCTGATGTTGCCTCTATGGTCATATAACCTGTGAGTACTCACGATCAGGGCTCACATACGGCTACCAGCCACTTTGACAGTACCGGAAGGCAACAAGCACTGTAACAAACAGGAGGCAAGGGAAGGGGAGCTCAGAAGGTTGGCGTGAAAAACACTATAAATATAACAGATCATCACTAACAGGCTCTCATACAATATGCTACGCCATAGATAGCAGAGGGTGCACAGATGTAAATAACAAATCAAAACTTTAAGTAATTCAAATTTTAGAATTAGCTACTTACTTTACTATCCATCTTTTCTCTTTCCCAAATTATTTTCTCTGCCTCCCACTGAGCGTACATATCATTCCCCTTCCCTATTTATTTAACTTACAAATTGTCCCCGCTTTACAGTTCAATTCCCTCACAATCCCATTTCTTACTGACTTACTGACCCTCCTGCAGTCCTGCTTTTCTTACACTTTTAATCCCTCGATTTTCATTAATGCCCAAATACATCTTATGACTTGTTTTACCCTTTCATCAACACCACCAAAGAAGTTAGTTGTCTTCAGACCACAAAAATAGAAGTACCGCAACATTTTTTTTCCCCTCCCTGAAAACCATTGCATAGGCAGAGTAATGCACTTGGACTAGTATGAGGTAACACCTAAATCAAAGCCCAAAAATAACACACGTAAGTAACGATGCGTCACGTGGACTTGTTTGAATATTTTCATGACACATTTCAATGCAGTAGCCTCCATGCCTCAATACAGTAAGATCAGTTCATCCTCTGCAGTCCCGACCTGAAGTAATTCCATGCATGAAGCACCAGAGCAGAAACTACTTCAATCTCAACCACACAAAATAAATCTCATGTTTCAGCTGATATGAAAAGCACTGTTTTACCTTGATCAATTTTACACGTTTGTTTCAAAGTCTTCACTAACATAGGGTAGTCTCGCCAATAAGAATCCATATACATATCCAGCTTCAAATCTCTGCCAGAGGAAACAACCCAAATTATGGAAGGTACTTTCAATGCGTCATATAAGAGTGCTATCGAAATAAAGTACTTGGTTTATGCAATTTTATTTCTATATCATAAACATGAAGAAATAACTGGTTGCACCTTAGCGTGAGATAACATGCATGACAGGACACAGTGGTTGCATGAAACATTGTTTAGTAATATAATTTTTCTAACTGCATTCACCAATTAATACAAAAACCTAAATACACAGCTCTCTCAATGCTTACAATGAGGAGGATCTCGCCACTGTGGCTCTGAACCCATAACTGATCAGATAAAAGAAGGATTACATAACTGCTGTATATATTGGGTCAGCTCGGATCAGTTTTTAGCACTTGGCCTTCTGGATTTTAAGGTCGTGGTTTTAACCCCCGCTTCAGGACTTGAGCTCAGAAGCTGTTCCGATACTCCCAGTGCCGGACTGAGGGAGTGCTGCACTTTCATAAATCTGTCGTTCAGATGAGATGTTAAACCAAGCTCCTGTTTCATCTGCCTGGTCAGGTAATGTAAAGGCCTGCTACCCGACCCGAACCAGACCCCATGACATGTGTCGGGTTCGGATCAGGTCGGGTCACACTTCCAAGTCCGGCATTCGGGCTCGTGTCAGGCCGGATTGGACACGCTCCATCACCACCTCAGCTAAGTGACTTTAATATTAACTTACTTTTTGGACTTTAAAGGTGGTTTTTGCTACAGTTATTTTAAGCTTGTGCAGGTAAGGAACAAAATGAAAAAGGAAGGTAAGTTAATTGATGGTCGAGTCGGGTCGGGCATGGGAAATAAATGGAAGGACTCGGGCTGGGTCGGGTCTCATTTGCAGACCCGAGCAGGCATTTAAGGTAATGTTCACATAACACTATATGACCACCACCACTTATTAAAAAAAAAACTCTTTGGGTTACCTTCTGGTGTTCAAATGGCTGCTGTGCTGTCTGCACAATAGTAGTGATTGCATTTCACAACATCATTTGCTTTGAAGTGCTGTGAAACATTTCTCAGAGCAGAGTGCTGATCACTAGTCTTGGAGATCAGAGTTATGAGAGGGAAAAAAGGGCAGAGAAGACTGGGAATCTCAGACTGGAAAGGAGTCATTTGAGAGGCAATCTTACCATAACAACTTGCATTTATACATGGCCTTAAATATAGTAAAACCTCCCAAGGTGCTTGTTATCGAACAAAATTTGACAAAGAGCCACATTGGGATATTAGGACAGCTTAGACAAAGAGGTAAGTTTTAAAGAGTGACTTAAAGGAGAAGAAAGGTAGAGAGGCAGACAGGTTTAGGCAGGGAATTTCAGAGATTAAGGCCCAGGCAGCTGAAAGCAAGACCACCAATGATGGAGTGAAGGAAACCGGCAATGCGCAAGGTCGCTATTGGAGGAACGCAGAGATCTCCAAGGGTTGTAGGATTGGAGGAAGTTACAGAAATCAGTAAGATAGTAGATAGTGTGGAAAAGGTAACTTTGGAAAATTACTTCATATTCAACTGGGAGGGTAAAACAAGAGGTCACAGGTTCAAACGAGACGACGACAATTTTAGGACTGATGCCAGGGAATTTTTTCTTCACAAAGAGCGAATGACATTTGAAATAGACTCCAAGAGTAGTGGAAGCCAAAAATCGAGAATACTTGGAAAAAAAAGATATTGAGTGGTACAATGAAGATAATCTAAGGTAATTCTGAGCGGGTAAACTAAGATGGGTCAATAGGCCTTCCTCATCCTTAATTATCCTGTGATTTTGTGTGATAAGGCATTATTTCAATCTAGGTTTATCCCAAATCTGAGGCAAAGATGAAACTTTGGCACAGTTATTGTTCTGTCACTCTGGTGGGAGTGATTTGAGGTAATAAATTCAGCATATCACAGTGACCACAATACAAAAGCAACACAAATTGGCCCTCAGGAGCTTCATCAAAGGGACATTTTTACAGTTACCTTGCCAGCTGATATAGAAGAATGACAAGTGAACGTGCACCTTCCCTCATGAGATTATCCAGCTTCAGCTCCTCATAGATCAAGTGCAGCACAAAGAAAATGGCAGGAATGTGACTGAAAAGTAGAGTTGTTGAATCCAGGCCGAGGTTTGGAAATATCTCTTCTTTGGGATGCAACACCTCCAAAGGGTCTAAATGCAAAGCACCAGCCAAAAGGTGAGACTCAAAATTATGATGATAGTCACACGAAAGCAGGTATTCCCAGTCCTAAAAGATAAAAATATATTTTAATTAAGTCTAGTATACATTATAAGGCTCTGCAACTCTCTTACATAAAAGTATGAATGATAAAACAGTTTTTTTGCTCAAGAATGCGGTTAGGGGTGCAATTTTTCTGATAGCATTTCCTATAGCAAATCTCCCTTTTTCACGTCCAATTTTGTTGCTCCTACAACGTAACCAACAGGCTTTTGAAGGGTCGAAAATACTGAAGCAAAAATTGCACTTCAGCCAACGTGCTTCATTGTTGTGTCAATATGTGTCTCATATGCCATAGGCTTAAGGTGTCACTTTTATTTGGTGCAAGCACGCAGCCAGGACAACCACAGCGACAGAACTGGAACCACTGGTATTAAACGTACAGGAGTACTTTTCTTATGCAAAGCTGCTGTTCTTTTTCAAGCGAGAAAGTGAACCAACTTCCTGAATCCTTCAATCGCGGAGTCACATGATCAGTAACTAGAAAGAAGTGCGAGACTCAGAACATGCTGCGCAAAGCTAGAGGGGGCATAAGAGCGGGAAGAACAAAAAAATTCACAAGGTAGCAGCAAAAGAAACTTCCAACAACAATCTGATGCCTAGAGTGATCAACACTAGAAATGGACCTTCAAATAGGGTACTGAAGCAAAAACTTTTAAATTCATATAAGAGACAGTGTGTTGTCGGCGTACCTAGATGGTTGAGCTAAAGGGGGCCAAAATGGCCTTCCTCATCTATATTTATTTTGATTCCTTTTGTTTTGTCCTTGGGTCCCTAACAAGGCAGCTTTATGCTCCATCGCAATTTTCATCAATTTTAATCATTGCGTGGGCCTGGAGTGACATATAGGTCGAAGTTCCCTTTCCCAATCAATATTGATGGACCAGCTGGGTGTTTGCAACAATCTAGTGCCAGCCCACAGACTTATTGTCATGTGGCAGAATTTGAACTTAAGAGCTTTAGCTTGCAAGCTTGGCAGAACTACCAGGATACTCCACCCTTCAAATGCAATCATTTCGGATGCAATGGGAATACCTCTCCCGAGCAAAACAATAGTTTAGACACCATTTCCGGTTCAAACATTTTTGGAATAATTTCCTTACCTCATCCGAGCCAACTTCCGAAGGCCTGGCTTTTTTGGCAGCAATCACAGGGGACAGTGACCCTTCTAGATCAAGCTGCATGAATTAAAGTACATTTTATCAGCAGTGTTTTTTTTTAAGAAGTGCCACAACTGCTTTAGACTAATTTTTCAGTGGTCATTATACTCCAAAAGTGTGTAGTTTGGAGATATTTTAATTATAGGATATAATGAGGTACTGCATAAATGCAAGGTTTTCCCCCCTTGAACACACTCTGAGAAATATAAAAATTGCATCCATCAAGTAGTATATTGGTAGACAGGTCTACACTTCCATCCCTCTTTATACTGATGCAAACTTGGGCTATCGTACAAACATTACCAGAAAAGCTTTCAATAAATAGCCCAGACTATTGTGTTTTGTCTTTCACAGCACAGGATGTTATTCAGCTGACCATGCCTGCATCAGCTCTCTGATAGAGTTATCCACTCAGCCGCATCTCCCTGCCCATTCCCCAATATTTATCTTTTCAAATATTGATCCAACTACCTTTAAAAGGCAATTATGGATTCTGCTACTTCTCATGGGGTATTCCATGTTTTAACAAACCACTGCTTAAAAAAGTCTCTTAACCTCTCACTTCCTTCTGAAGATCTTAAGATATATATCCTGCCATTACCAACTTACCGAGCAGCAGATATAGCTTTTCCCTATTTACCTTAACAAAGATTGTATTTTTTTTTGAATTCAGTCATGGGATGTGGGCATCACTGGCTAGGACAGTATTTATTGCCCATCCCTAATTACCCTTAACGTGGTGGTGGTGAGCTGTCTTCTTGAACTGCTGCAATCCATGTGGGGTAGGCACACCCACAGTGCTGTCAGGAAGGGAGTTCCAGGAATTTTACCCAGCGACAGTGAAGGAATGGCAGCATAGTTCCAAGTCAGGATGGTGTGTGACTTGGAGGGGAACTTGCAGGTGGTGGTGTGCCCATGCATTTGCTGCCCTTGTCCTTCTAGGTGGTACAGCTCATGGACTTGGAAGGTGCTGTCGAAAGAGCCTTGGTGCATTGCATCTTGTAGATGGTACACACTGCTGCCACTGTGCGTCGGTGGTGGAGGGAGTGCCAATCAAGGGGGCTGCTTTGTCCTGGATGGTGTTCAGCTTGAGTGTTGTTGGAGCTGCACCCATCCAGGCAAGTGGAGAGTATTCCATCACACTCCTGACTTGTGCCTTGTAGATGATGGACAGGCTTTGGGAGTCAAGAGGTGAGTTACTTGCTGCAGGTTCTGAGCCTCTGACCTGCTCTTGTAGCCACGGTATTCATATAGCTACGTCAGTTCAGTTTCTGGTCAATGGTAACCCCAACAGGATGTAAATAGTGGGGAATTCAGCGATGGTAATGCCATTGAATGTCAAGGGGAGATGGTTAGATTCTCTCTTGTTGGAGATGATCATTGCCTGGCACTTGTGTGGTGCGAATGTTACTTGCCACTTATTAGCCCAAGCCTGGATATTGTCCAGGTCTTGCTGCATTTCGACACGGACTGCTTCGGTATCTGAGGAGTCGCGAATGGCGCTGAACATTGTGCAATCACCAGTGAACATCCCCACTTCTGACCTTATGTTTGAAGGAAGGTCATTGATGAAGCAGCTGAAGATGGTTGGGCCTAGGACACCACCCTGAGTAACTCCTGCAGTGATGTCCTGGAGCTGAGACGATTGATCTCCAACAACCACAACCATCTTCCTCTGTGCAAGATATGACTTCAACCAGCTGAGAGTTTTCCCCCTGATTCCCATTGACTTCAGTTTTGCTCGGGCTTCTTAATGCCATACTTGGTCAAATGCTGCCTTGATGTCAAGGGCTCACCTAGAGTTCAGCTCTTTTGTCCATGTTTGAACTAAGGCTGTAATGAGGTCAGGAGCTGAGTGGCCCTGACGGAACCCAAACTGAGCGTCACTGAGCAGGTTATTGCTAAGCAAGTGCTGCTTGATTGCACTGTCGAACACACCTTCCATCACTTTACTGATGATTGAGAGTAGACTGATGGGACGGTAATTGGCCGGGTTGGACTTGTCCTGCTTTTTGTGTACAGGACATACCTGGGCAATTTTCCACATTGCCGGGTAGATGCCAGTGTTGTAGCTGTACTGGAACATACCTGCTTGAATGATTCAAGTTCAATTTTGCTGCATTACGCATTTTCCCCATCTGATGTAGTAAGTGCAGCAGAGTAAATCTTTTTCATGAACTGCTCCCAGGCCTATAACAGTGCTGCATTAGGCCTTCGGGAGGTGACAGACTGGGCAAAGAACAGAAACTGGACAGCCAGTGAGGCTTTTCCTTCCTCCTCATGGGAAAAATACTTCACTTCCCTCACTCCCTTCAAAGAAAAGGGAAACCTCAGCTCTGGGGAAAAATAAAGGGCTCAACAATTGGAAGAGAAAGACTTGCGTTTATAGAGCACTTGACCACGTCTCTCAGAAAAGTATTAAAGACTTGCCGATACAATCAAACAAAGTTTGTGATTATTTAGGCAAATGGTGTAGCCATCTAGCACACAGCAAGATCCCACAAGCAGCATTGAAATAGCTAGTCTGTTTTTGGTCGGTCAAAAATGCTACAGGGTAGTCTAATGTGCACCTAACAGGCAGCCAGGGCCACTGGTGCAAGCCTAGATTATGTACTCAGCCTCCAAGTGCCGTGGGACGTTTTACTACTTTAAAGGTATTACATAAGTGCACGTTGCTGTTATGTCAGAGTGGGGCTCAAACTCAAACATCCAAGTCAGAACTGAGAGGGCTATGAGAGCCGAATGCACACAGGGAACTTGCATTCTCGTACATCATGTTGCAGCATGTTGCTGCAGTAGAATCCAGTTAGCCAGTAGGACAAATAGTCAGTATCTGTCTCTGATTCTGACTGCTGATTCCCAAGTTATGCTGCCAAACATAATTCCGCTCCTTCCCTCTCCCGTCACCTCCTCCTTGTTTGCCCGCTCAGGTGGACGTAAAAGATTCCATGTCACCATTTCAAAGAGCAGGGGTGGATGCCTTGGCCAGCATTTATCCCTCAGCCAGCATCACCAAAAACAGATGATCTGATCATGACCACTTTGCTGTGCGCAATTTGGCTACTGAGTTTCCTACACAGTGACAACACTTCAAAATTGGCTGTAAAGTGCTTTGAAATGCACTAGAGTCGTGAAATGCACTCTCAAAATGCAAGTTCTATCTTTTTCCCTTTTCCTATTGCTTAGTCAAAACCTATTTAGCAACAATGGTTTAGTCCCAGTATTTTTGTCCAAAACCACCATAGATTGGAATGCTGCTCAATGCCAGCTCAACACTTGTGCACCTTAGCTGTTTAATTAGTGGTCAGCTCTGGGTGACACTCCCTGCTAAAAGTGTGGGGAGTGATTAAATTAACTGACTAATTAATGGAGGGTGACCAGTTATTTTAAGTGCCCGGCACTGCTGAGTAAGCATTCACAGGAATTCTACAGTAAACAGCGTGACTTTAACATTAATCAACACAATTGAAAATAATCAGGATTTCAGCATTTGAAATGCCCAATAATTCCAAAGGGTGATCCTGACAGGTGGATCCCACGAGACAGATATGTCGAACGCTGCTCAGCTCTCCTTTCTGCCATTTTGAGAATAAAAGCTTTATCATCAATTAGAGAGAAGAGTCATACATCGAAAATATCAGCAGCAAAATGATGAGTTTATAGTAATGGGGGGGGGGGGTTTCCCCTGTCAGTAAGACATAACCAATCAAGAGAGTCTCAAAATCCCCTTAAAATGAGTCTTCAAATGAACTTTCTAGGTTATGTTTTAAATAGAATTTCTTAGTAGAAAAGAAACAAAAAACAGTCAACCCTGGCTCCTCAATAGCAAGCTCCGAATTAGAAAAAAATTTCTGACAGATAATAGGATGCTGGATATTGAGGTTCTGCGGCATTTCGCAAGCTTCTTTATAAGCAACAGTTTTAACTGTATTAATATCCAGTGTACACATGTGTACTTTTCAATATCCATCCCCCTCCCCAAAATGAAAATTGCTTACAATTCTGAAGTGTACTTACATTGCGTGTCCACGTGAGTCTGTCTGTGCTGTAGCCCATCATGTTCATGAGGCAGATCACAAACATGTTCCACTCTGAATGATAATTGGGTCCTCCAGGTGCATTGTATGCATTGTACCACTTGATTAAAACCGGCACTGCAACCTCTTTCGGGAGGATATATTTTATTGCTTGCAAGCATTTTTTCACTATTGGAAGTTGAGCAAAAATATTTTTTTGTTGACAAAGTTTCCTTCATGATTCTCATTGAAATATTTAGTAACAAAGTGCATAATAATGTACTTATTTCATCATAAATCCAATTACAAATCTTGTAAGTTAATTGCATTCAAATACATAGTTCTCTCGGAAGGTATTAAAATCAGTTTGCTCTTACCCAATTGAGAGTTTGTTATTTCGGGTGTAGTGATCCTAATTAAATTGCCATTACTCATTTCCTGAA
The DNA here is from genome assembly GCF_036365525.1 of Heterodontus francisci. Taxonomy (NCBI): domain Eukaryota; kingdom Metazoa; phylum Chordata; class Chondrichthyes; order Heterodontiformes; family Heterodontidae; genus Heterodontus; species Heterodontus francisci. The sequence goes on from NC_090373.1 coordinate 171,119,486, forward strand.
GAGAAAAATCACAAAACACTCAACATTGGAAAATGAATCACTGTATGAAAACACACACAAGAGTGATGTTTAAATTTATCTGTTTTAATAAAATCAGTTTAAGCTGGCTGAGCAGCCTTTAGGCAGTCTGACCACTGTCTTCACTTCTACATTAGGTGGACTTTGTAAAAGAAAATAAAAGTTCAAATCAGTTTAAGCTGGGAGTGCAGCCTTTGTGCAAAATAAGAGTTACTCGTTCCCTGCCAGTCGGTACATATTGCAGAACTGAGGGACAGCACAGTTACATAATGAACTCGAACCTCAACGGGCAAGTAACCCCTGGGGCAGTTGGGTCCAGATCCCTATCTGTTGTAACCCACATCGCAGGTGACCGATATGCTTGTTGCTAAAGAAAATGCTAAGCACAGCTAAGCAGAGCCCCAGCTCACAAACTTCCCAAGCATTGTTGAAAACCCCAGAATGTTGATACTTGCACTGACCAGGTCCACAACACAAACGTACCAGGGTAACTCTGTTTTGTACAGGATCCCGCAGGGAGTGAATGTATGTACCAATCTGGTGGAAAGTGCAGTCATCCATGTACAGTGAGTCATGAATCTTCGTGGAATCACTCAGCTCAGGGACTGGAGAGGGCCACACAGCCTACGGATTTAAAAAAAATCTCCAATTAATAATTATATTCTCAAAACTCTGCCATTGACTTCTTTGCTGTTAACATGGTTTGCAAAATACCGACTGACCCTCATAGAAAAGCATTTTGCTGTCAAGCAGTCTAAATAAGACTCATCACAATAAGAAACAGTACAATCGCAAAACCTGACTTCAGTAAAACTTGTAAAGCTACAAGTTGAAATGGCAAACTGCATCTAAATACATTTTGGAACTTCTATTAACACTATTATTAAAGTATTATAACATCATAAGTGGCTTTATATACAACAGCTCAGCACTGTTCACGGAGTATCAACATTGAAGAGTCGGTATAACTTGGAGATGATGTCAGTCCTCTGACCGTTAAGCATGCTGAAGCAAACATACAAAGAACAGAGAACAGTACAGCACAGGAACAGGCCATTCGGCCCTCCAAGCCTGCGCCGATCTTGATGCCTGCCTAAACTAACACCTTCTGCACTTCCGAGGCCCATATCCCTCTATTCCCTTCCTATTCAAATATTTTTCAAGTTGTCTCTTAAACGTCGCTATCGTATCTGCTTCCACCTCCTCCCCTGGCAGCAAGTTCCAGGCACTCACCACCCTCTGTGTAAAGAACTTGCATCGCACATCCCCTCTAAACTTTGCCCCTCGCACCTTAAACCTATGTCCCCTAGTAACTGACTCTTTCACCCTGGGAAAAAGCTTCTGACTATCCACTCTGTCCATGCCGCTCATAACTTTGTAAACCTCTATCATGTCGCCCCTCCACCTCCGTCGTTCCAGTGAAAACAATCCGAGTTTTTCCAACCTCTCCTCATAGCTAATGCCCTCCAGACCAGGCAACATCCTTGAAACCTCCTCTGTACCCTCTCCAAAGCCTCCACGTCCTTCTGGTAGTGTGGCGACCAGAATTGCACGCAATATTCTAAGTGTGGCCGAACTAAGGTTCTGTACAGCTGCAACATGACTTGCCAATTTTTATACTCTATGCCCCGACCGATGAAGGCAAGCATGCCGTATGCCTTCTTGACTACCTTATCCACCTGCGTTGACACTTTCAGTGACCTGTGGACCTGTACGCCCAGATCTCTCTGCCTGTCAATACTCCTAAGGGTTCTGCCATTTACTGTATACTTCCCACCTGCATTAGACCTTCCAAAATGCATTACCTCACATTTGTCTGGATTAAACTCCATCTGCCATTTCTCCGCCCAAGTCTCCAACCGATCTATATCCTGCTGTATCCTCTGACAATACTCATCATTATCCGCAACTCCACCAACCTTTGTGTCGTCTGCAAACGTACTAATCAGACTAGCTACATTTTCCTCCAAATCATTTATATATACTACAAACAGCAAAGGTCCCAGCACTGATCCCTGCGGAACACCACTAGTCACATCCCTCCATTCAGAAAAACACCCATCCACTGTTACCCTCTGTCTTCTGTGACTGAGCCAGTTCTGTATCCATCTTGCCAGCTCACCTCTGATCCCGTGTGACTTCACCTTTTGCACCAGTCTGCCATGTGGGACCTTGTCAAAGTCTTTACTAAAGTTCATAGAGACAACATCCACCGCCCTTCCCTCATCAATCATCTTCGTCACTTCCTCAAAAAACTCAATCAAATTAGTAAGACACGACCTCCCCTTCACAAAACCATGCTGTCTCTCGCTAATAAGTTCGTTTGTTTCCAAATACATGGACAAACTTCTCTCTTTAACAGCGCCATCTTTTACAAGGCCCAGTCGGCAGTATTAATTGGGCCCGTTAGCTGCATGCCGCACCATACATATACAGTTCTCATTATCAAGAGTTTTACACAGCGTAATGACCTGGAACTCGCTACCCACAAGGGTGGTGGAAAAGAAGACAATAAATGACTTCAAAAGGAAATTGGATGGCCACTTGAGGGTAATAAGACTTGCCGGACTATGAGTATCAAGCGGGGGAGTGGGACTGACTGAATAACTCCATGGAGAGCTGGAATGGACTCAATGGGCCAAATGGCCTCCTTCTGTGCTGTATAATGTGAGCTAAAAGGAGCATTATCATCGGTTGAGGTACTCATATCAGTGGACCGAGTAGAGTGGAGAATGAACGCTTGCCTGAAAGGAGGCGGCTAGGAATTAGGATCACTGCAAGAATAGAAGAAAATGCGACAAGATGGTACAATTTAGAAGTTGGTGAGCACTTTGGTGATAGTGATCACAATTCGGTTAGGTTTACCTTAGCGATGGGCAGGGACAGGCATATACAGCAGGGCAAGAATTATAGCTGGGGGAAAGGAAATTATGATGCGATTAGGCAAGATTTAGGATGCGTAGGATGGGGAAGGAAACTGCAGGGGATGGGCACAATCGAAATGTGGAGCTTATTCAAGAAGCAGCTACTGCGTGTCCTTGATAAGTATGTACCTGTCAGGCAGGGAGGAAGTTGTCGAGCGAGGGAGCCGTGGTTTACTAAAGAAGTTGAAGAGCTTGTCAAGAGGAAGAAGAAGGCTTATGTTAGGATGAGACGTGAAGGCTCAGTTAGGGCGCTTGAGAGTTACAAGCTAGCCAGGAAGGATCTAAAGGGAGAGATAAGAAGAGCAAGGAGAGGACACGAGAAGTCATTGGCGGATAGGATCAAAGAAAATCCTAAGGCTTTCTATAGGTATATCAGGAATAAAAGAATGACTAGAGATAGGTTAGGGCCAATCAAGGATAGTAGTGGGAAGTTGTGTGTGGAATCGGAGGAGATAGGGGAAGTGTTAAATGAATATTTTTCGTCAGTATTTACAGTGGAGAAAGAAAATGTTGTCGAGGAGAATACTGAGATACAGACTACTAGGCTAGATGGGATTGAGGTTCACAAGGAGGAGGTGTTAGCAATTTTGGAAAGTGTGAAAATAGATAAGTCCCCTGGGCCAGATGGGATTTATCCTAGGATTCTCTGGGAAGCCAGGGAGGAGATTGCAGAGCCTTTGTCCTTGATTTTTATGTCGTCATTGTCGACAGGAGTAGTGCCGGAAGACTGGAGGATAGCAAATGTTGTCCCCTTGTTCAAGAAGGGGAGTAGAGACAACCCTGGTAATTATAGACCTGTGAGCCTTACTTCGGTTGTGGGTAAAATATTGGAAAAGATTATAAGAGATAGGATTTATAATCATCTTGAAAAGAATAAGTTCATTAGAGATTGTCAGCACGGTTTTGTGAAGGGTAGGTCGTGCCTCACAAACCTTATTGAGTTTTTCGAGAAGGTGACCAAACAGGTGGATGAGGGTAAAGCCGTGGATGTGGTCTATATGGATTTCAGTAAGGCGTTTGATAAAGTTCCCCACGGTAGGCTATTGCAGAAAATACAGAAGTATGGGATTGAAGGTGAATTAGTGCTTTGGATCAGAAATTGGCTAGCTGAAAGAAGACAGAGGGTGGTGGTTGATGGTAAATGTTCATCCTGGAGTATAGTTTCTAGTGGTGTACCGCAAGGATCTGTTTTGGGGCCACTGCTGTTTGTCATTTTTATAAATGACCTGGATGAGGGTGTAGAAGGGTGGGTTAGTAAATTTGCAGATGACACGAAGGTCAGTGGAGTTGTGGATAGTGCCGAAGGATGTTGTAGGGTACAGAGGGACATAGATAGGCTGCAGAGCTGGGCTGAGAGATGGCAAATGGAGTTTAATGCGGAAAAGTGTGAGGTGATTCACTTCGGAAGGAGTAACAGGATTGCAGAATACTGGGCTAATGGGAAGATTCTTGGTAGTGTAGATGAACAGAGAGATCTTGGTGTCCAGGTACATAAATCCCTGAAAGTTGCCACCCAGGTTAATAGAGCTGTTAAGAAGGCATATGGTGTGTTAGCTTTTATTAGTAGGGGGATCGAGTTTAGGAGCCACGAGGTCATGCTGCAGCTGTACAGAACTCTGGTGCGGCCGCACCTGGAGTATTGCGTGCAGTTCTGGTCACCGCATTATAGGAAGGATGTGGAAGCTTTGGAAAAGGTGCAGAGGAGATTTACTAGGATGTTGCCTGGTATGGAGGGAAGGTCTTACGAGGAAAGGCTGAGAGACTTTAGGTTGTTTTCGTTAGAGAGAAGGAGGAGAAGAGGTGACTTAATAGAGACATATAAGATAATCAGAGGGTTGGACAGGGTGGATAGTGAGAGCCTTTTTCCTCGGATGGTGATGGCAAAGACGAGGGGACATAGCTTTAAGTTGAGGGGTGATAGATATAGGACAGATGTCAGAGGTAGTTTCTTTACACAGAGAGTAGTAGGGGCGTGGAACGCCCTGCCTGCAACAGTAGTAGACTCGCCAACTTTAAGGGCATTTAAGTGGTCATTGGATAGACATATGGATGAAAATGGAATAGTGTAGGTCAGATGGTTTCACAGGTCGGCGCAACATCGAGGGCTGAAGGGCCTGTACTGCGCTGTAATGTTCTATGTTCTATGTTCTAAAATAGTGATATATTATGGATACACTAGTAGCTGATACAAAACCCAGAACTTAACGATTAACACTGGTCATTTGCTTTAACAGGTAGAGTTTATCCAGAAACTGCAAGGTTTCGAAGAAAAACAGCACTAAGCTATGTTGGGATGAAGAAACTGATAAAACCCTACCTCATCGAGTGCACCAGGGTGCCTGCTTGAAGGTCTTGCTGGGGTGCTGACACTGCCCAATGGAGTGCTAGGTCGTGGCATTGGGTTGGACACAGAAAGTGAGGGAGCTGGAAGTCCAGCAATAAACACCTTTCCTACCTTTAAAAAGAACCAGAATTATAAACAAATAGTTGTTTAGTAGTACAGAACTTGAGTATTGCTGAAAATAGAGACATGTTGTTGAAGCTTTTCATCTTGCACTCATCAGGACAATACACAAGAATAACCAAAGTAAGGGAAAACAACAACGTATACTGCGTGAGAAGAGAATGCTGATTGGTAGAGGCGTTGCCATGGATAATGCAGCAGTTTACGATGACTGCCAGTTAACTGCCAAGCTTTGTTTGAAATTTAAACCAGGCAGCTTGACTCTGATTGGTCAAGGCATTGCCCTGAGGAATGATCCAGCGAATGGCTGTCACTTATTTTGTTCGTAACAAACAACATGCCCCTCCTGCTGTTCTCAACAGGCAAAGAATGGGCCGTACCCAACCAGCCGTGCTTGCAAAACTCAGAACAGTGTCCAACATGAGACATGAATCCGTGATTGGACAACATTTGCTAAATAAACCACAGTGTGCTAAGAATTACACTGACAACCAATTTAAGATTGTCAGTAGGGCTCGCAGTGTGGTGCATTTGCATGTACTGGAAGCTACATATATCAAAGTGATTCTTGACAACGCAGTCGGCCACTGACGTCATCAGACTGCGCCAAGCTGCGTACAAGCGCAAACGGGCTCCTGCTCTCTGCGCATGCACTGCATTCCGCATTGCCAGGACTGGTTGGCGCATGTGCAGATGACGCCTTCGTGTAACGTGGGGAGAGAGCGGGGGAGGGGTGGGGCAGGGGAAGTGGGGAGAGAGCGGCTGAAGACCACCGCTCCAACCTGCCCGCTCGCTCTCTCTCCCCCCCCCACTCACTCCCTCCATCCCACCCGGCCCCGCCCGCTGTCTCCCTCCCTGGCCCACTCGCTCTCTTTCTCCCCGGCCATTGTGTGCTTATTTGAGCAGCGCCGTCCTGGCAGCTACCTGAACGTTGCAGACTGTGACGTTTTAGTGGCACAGGCTGCATTTGTGCATGTGCCAGTGCAGCACCACCTAGTGGCTGCATCGTCAGCAAACGCAGCCTATAATACACTGGGCCCCGTTCTTTGCAGACAGAAAGAACATGTGTACACATTGCGCCTATTTCAGCTAAACAAAATAAGTAACAGCCATTCGCTGGTTCATTCTTCAGGGCAATGCCTTGATCAATCAATCAGAGTCAAGCTGCCTGGTTTAAATTTCAAACAAAGCTTGGCAGTTAACTGGCAGTCACCGTAAACTGCTGCATTCTTCATGGCAACTTCTCTACCAATTACAGTTCACTTGCCAACCAATCAGAACACTCTCCTCATGCAGTATAAGTTGTTGTTTTCCCTTACATTGGCTATTCTTATGGATTGTCCTGATGAGTGCAAGACGAAAAGCTTCAACAATATGTTTCTATTTTCAGCAGGAATTATAAACCTTTAACATGCATACTAATTTACAAAGACATAAAAAATAATAATATCCTTGGAAAATGCCAACCACACTTGTAGTGTGTTGCTGAGAAAACGAAGTTCACCGAGAAATAACAAGCAGCACTTACATAAAGATAGCCTTACTGGTAAAGCACCAGCCCTGAAATTCCCGGGGAGAAGGAATAATTCTAGGCCAATGACACAGATGCAGTTGGAAATCCCAGCATCAGTCTGCTTCAATTATTTTTTGCAGGCTGCTACACTGATTCCAGTGGATCTGGTGTTCCCACTTGAAAAGCAATTCAGAGTCCGGCAAAACTTTCTTCAGCAAAGTGTGGCTGTGGTCTTCCGCTGGTTCAGGCAATCAAAATCAATCACATCACAATTGGTTGCACTGCAAGACTGCACTGACATTTCAACTCCAATCATCATCCCAGCAGCTCCTACTCCAGATTGCCACCCAGTGACACCCAATGGTGGGTGCGGGCATAACACAAAATGAGAAACACAGAACCAGGCTTAGCTAGGACACCCTCTGCACAACCTGCCAACACTGATGGGCATGTATAAAGGCCAATTGAGTGAGGTTCGAGAGGGTAGGGGGGGTCAGTCTTCGGAGAAGTGGGACAAAGGTGGGGAGAAAATTAGCAGCATTTTCGTTTTTTAAAAAAGGAGATAAGCTTGCAAATTGCAGATGAAAAAAATTAATACAGAACATGTAGTGGTACATTGCTCTGGAGCATCGCCATGTCATGCTGGGGGGCTCTGGTGAGTTACTGGTCTTCGCCATGCCGATGGGAGATCAGACACATTTCAATAAGGGAGAGGTGGGAGTGTTGGATGGGGAATCTTTTGCTGTGTGTCAGCCAGCTGGCTAAAACAGCTGCATCAAGCCCTGACTCCAATCAGGTCATTTACATCTCCACTTTTGCCCCGAGAAGACCCATCACCTAAAAGGTCCAGGAAAAGAATCTGATAACCGCCAAAAGTTAAAACATGAATCTGTCCTGAACCCATAACAATTCAATTTTCAAAGTGCTTGGATTTTTAACATGGCCTTTGACTCCATTGCCAGAACCTCAGTGCTTTCTCTGGATGTGACAGTTTATGTTCCAGTGCTGCTGGGTCGATTTGTATGTGCTGCTTTCACACAGACTGCCTGAATGCAGGTCAAGAGTTCATATCACCACCGCATCCTCCCCAGCCCCCACCAATCCATAGATGTACAACGGGACACTGAGATCCACCTGCTCCGAACATGACGCTTCTTCCCTTCTTTACCACCTTTCTCTACCTCCTACCGCAAAGGGAACCTTAAAGATTGCGCAATGTTCAGTATCATTCGCGAAGCAGTCCGTGTCTATATGCAGCAAGACCTGGATAACATTCAGGCTTGGGTTGATAAGTGGCAAGTAACATTTGTGCCACACAAGTGCCAGGCAATGACCATCTCCAACAAGAGGGAATCTAACCACCTCCTCTTGACATTCAATGGCATTACCATCACTGAATGAGTTACCATTGGTTACCATTGACCAGAAACGGAACTGGACCAACCATGTAAATGCTGTGGCTACAAGAGGTCAGGAGGCTGGGAACGCTGCAGCAAGTAACTCACTTCCTGACTCTTTAAAGTTTGTCCACCATCTACAAGGCACAAGCCAGGACCTCATCCACCACCTTAAACATTCACTCCCTCCACCACCAGTACACAGTGGCAGCAGTGTGTACCATCTACAAGATGCACTGCAACAACTCGCCCAGCCTCCTTTGACAGCACCTTCCAAACCTGCAGCCTCTTCAACCTAGAAGGGAAAAGGCAGCAGATGCATGGGAACACCACCACCTGCAAGTCCCCCTCCAAGTCACACATCACCCTGCCTTAGATCTGTGTTGCTGTTCCTTCATTGTCACTGGGTCAAAAAACCTGGAACCCACTTCCTCACAGCACTGTGGGTGTAACTACAGCACATGGGCGGCGCAGTGGTTAGCACAGCAGCCTCACAGCTCCAGCGACCCGGGTTCAGTTCTGGGTACTGTCTGTGCGGAGTTTGCAAGTTCTCCCTGTGACCGTGTGGGTTTCTGCCGGGTGTTCCGGTTTCCTCCCACAGCCAAAGACGTGCAGGTTGATAGGTAAATTGCCCATTGTAAATTTCGCCTAGTGTAGGTAGGTGGTAGGAGAATGGTGGGGATGTAATAGGGAATATGGGATTAACGTAGGATTAGTATAAATGGGTGGTTGTTGGTCGGCACAGACTCAGTAGGCCGAAGGGCCTGTTTCAGTGCTATATCTCTCTATGACATGCACTGCAGTGGTTCAAAAAGGCGGCTCACCACCCCCTTCTCAAGGGCAATTAGGGATGGGCAGTAAATGCTGGTCTAGCCAGCGATGTTGACATTCCATGAAAGAGTAAAAAAAAAAGTATTCCATTCACTGTAAAAGCATAAAATAGAAAGAACGGATTTAGGTACTAAATCCTGCTTTCAACGATTGCGAGGATGGCCTGTATAAAATGCAGCACAATCTGTGCCAGTCGGTCAGTGGTAGCATTCTTGCCACGGAGTCAGGCATTTGCCGGCTCAAGTCCCATTCCAGCATTTATCCTTCAACCAACATCACATCAAAAAGCAGATCATCTGGTCATTATCACCTTGCTGTTTGTGGGAGCTTCCTGTGCGCAAATTGGCTATGTTCCCCTACATCACAATGGTGACTGCAGCTCAAAAGTACTTCATTGGCTGTAAAGCACTTTTGAGATGCCCTGAGGTTACAAAAGGCACGATTTAAATGCAAGTGTTTTTTTTTTTTTAAGGGTTTTCCCATCCAGCGCAGACTAGTTAGAAACTTTGCTTATAGATTTTACGTAAAATATCACAAAATACTTGCAACATCTATCCTCAAAGTAACTGGTTTTAAACTTTGCAGGATGCATTAAGCAACGTAGCCTGTGAATTCAATGCAAATGTTAAATTATCATGGCAACATACCCGAATAATGCCAGTGTACAGCACCAGATTGCCGCTACTTTCCAGGACCATCATTGTGTTGACACTCTGTGCACAAAAAAAAGGACATGGGAGGAATAAAGTGGTCTGAAGTTGCAGAATTAATGCCCACATCTTATATTTTTCAGAGTCTAATTTGTAAATTAGGCCTTGTTACAATTATATGCAGAATTCAAAATGGATATAGGTGGGGAATAATTAAACGGAAGTGAAAGAGGCCATTAAAGCCTCTAGTAAATATGGAAAGGAGGAACCAGTCCCTATGTCTTAGGATCCACTGTTGGCAATATGGGTAAAGAAAACACTAACACATATCCCTCACCCCACCCCATCATCCTTAATTTGGGAACAGGTGCCTGGGAACTGATCCTTCAGTCCTCATTTCACCACTGATTAAGGGATGGGGAGCTGGTTTGAATAAGTTCTCAGGCGGGAGAGGCAGGTAAGTGTCAATACTGATTTTAAATGAAAATTATATAACCTTTAGGGTAGGTATACAGAGAGGGCTAATTTGATGACAGGTAGCTGGAATCTACCCTGACATTAATACTCCAGATGACGTTATAAAGTACAACATCCCTTCATCACTGTCAACAGAACACTGAGATGTGTTGTGCTCTTAAAGCATACTTGAATCGTCTTTATTATTTATGGTTTGTTGCTTTTGAGGCTCATTTCACTTTTAGCCATTGCTTCTCAATGGCAGATGCCAAGGTAGAAAACAATGTCTTTTTCTTTAACAGACACAAACCTTCATATAAAATCGGATACTTGGCAGTGATCAAATCAAAGGGTTCAGGTGACACAATGATTTGTGAGAATGGAGCTTCTGTAGGTCGAGGGCAAGTCAATTGCTATCACTCACATCTGCTCAGAAACCAACAATGGCTCAGTCTCCATGAGTTTTAACTGCAAGTTGTGCACCATTGCATTTTGCTGCACAACAGCAAATAGGAAAATCAATTCCACAGACTTGTTTGTTTTAAATTAGGGTGGCACAATAACAGAAGATAATGGTGCATCAACAACCTGTGACATGGAGCAAAAGAGGACTGTTTCAAACCCTGAGCTGGCATTCAGTTACATCACTGTGGACAAGGATTGGGCTCCCAGTTGTGAAGGTAGACAGGGAAGATCTTCATTCTACAATAGGCTTGCACAATTGGTAGAGACTGGGTGAGGTTTGCCATCCAATAAGCCCCATGGCATTGGTTGAAAAATTAGAGGGAGACAAAAGACATCAGAAAAATAAGTTGCAGAATAGTTTTATTTTCTGCATGTATATTTTCACTTAAATTAAATGTGAATTAGTGAATAAATCCACCAGTCCAATCTCCTTCCACATGGTTATCAGCCGGGGGTACACACAAGAGTGAGCCTGTCGCACAATCTCATGAAAAATTTATAGTATTCCACAATTTTTAAAAAATGATTGCGAAGCACGAACTGGGGAGATGTCAATAAGCTGTGCACAGAAACAGCGTCAATCTGCAGAAGTACAAGAACAATTAGCACAGCAAGATAACCAGTGATACTTCACTTTAAAATGAAACTATCCAATTGTCTAAACACAACTTTCCTGTTATGAGAGATCTAATGTGGTAGCATTAATAAAATTTTTTAAAAACGCTGTTCAAAAGTTGTTGGCCCTCTAAAAGCCTTAAACAGAAAGAAAAGTTAATTTGCTTTCTCGTCCTAACATATCTTCAAGCCGCGTAGTATTTATGTCAAGAGAAGAATACATGGTCTTAATTCCACTCAATGGAACCACTTAGAACAATAAAAATTAAACTGCCCTCCGCTGGTCAATTTCAAAGTTCCTAACCTATGCACAGTGCTGTAGGGCAATGGCAGTGGACAAGGGCAGACAGAGTGACCAAACAGCTGCTTGAATAGCCCAAAATAGCTGGCTTGCTTAATATGCTTTGAGCAGCACCTTCGCAACTGACGCCTTCCGATATAGGCAGCTGTCATAAGTGGGGGGTGTAAGTGATGGGGTCTATAACATCTTTCTAAAAAATAATTTCAAGGAAACACTGCCAAAAGATTTGCAATTAGCAGTTACGACGCCAATGAAGATGCCTGTAGCGCCTTTGTTACTGCTGGACTTGACTATTGTAATGTTCACCTGGCTGGCCTCCCAGCTTCCACCCTCCGCAAACTTGAACTCATGCAAACATGTGCTGCACATATCCAAACTCGCACCAAGTCCCGAACACACATCAGCCCTGTACTTGATGACCTATGGTGCCCAGTCCAGCAAAGCCTCAATTTTAAAATTCTCTATTGTTTTCAAACCTCTCAATGGCCTCGTCCCTCTCTATCTCTGTTAGCTCCTCAAGTTCTACAACCTTCCAAAATCTCTGCCCTCCTCCAATTCTGGCCTCTCTCACATCCCTGATTTTAATCGCTCCACTATTGGTGACCGTGCCTTTAACTGCCTAAGCTCTGGAATTCCTTTCCTAAACCTATCTGCTGCCTTGAAGACAATACTTGAAATCTAACTCTTCACCAAGCTCTTGTTCAACTGTCCTTACATCTCCTCATGTGGCTCGATGTCAAATTTTACTTGAAATGTTCCCGTGAAGAAACTTTGGGCATTTTACAATGTTGAAGGTGCTATATAAATACAAGTTGTTGTTTGAATGTTCTGTATGAGAAGCAGCAGGATTTAAAGCACAGCTCACCTCCACTGGGGCAGCATCTTTCGCTTGTATGACAGTAACTGTTCCGAAAATTAGCTGAGTCAAGTCATTGCTTTCTTCAAATTTTACACACCTGTTTAGAATTTAAGCAGATGCATCAAAGAAAAGCTTTCCAAATACTGAATATATAGCCACATGCCTAAAGAAGCCATCACACCGTTTTTAACCAGATAGCCAGATCATCAAATAGATTGAAAATTATCAAAACTTAAATCGAATTATCAGATTTAAAAATCTTCAGTTAAAATTTGAGATACACAATGCAGGGCGGCATTAAAAATGAGAAAATAGAGCAGGGGAGCAGCCACCCTGCACTAACACCCATCACTTTCCATTTACAAATGGGCCTTCCGAACCGCTGGACAAAAACAAATTCTGCATATAAGGTATAACATTTAGTAAAGGGAAGTTGAAACAATTGAAGGTAGCAAACCATGTTTTTAACATGGCAGTTGAATGAATGCACAAGAGAATGTCCTCACTTTCAATTTCTATCAGAATATAAACAGTGAAATAAGCAGGTGTCATTAAATTACAGAAAGTAACATGGCCAAGAGAGAGTTATGTATCCAAACCCCCAAATTAAATTTTATAAAAACTCAGTCCAGCTGCCCACATAGTGTTCAATATAAATCCTTTGTAAATAAAGCCATTCAGGTAAAATTCAATACATTTTAACCTTTACTTTATCATTTGACCAGCTTTTCAGTGGACACACTCACCGCAGCTGATGGCGAGACTCCACCAAGTAACATAAAAACTTCTGACCGCAGAGATCACTGGTAATAAATACTTTGGTAGCCTGACAATTCTTTTCTCTGTGAAGACAGAAGTTAACACTTGAGGTTTCTGCAATGCAGGCGGGTGTGTTATTGACATTACTTTCTGCTGTCTGAGGAAGAGTTCACTTACAAAATGTTAATCTGCTTTTCTTTTTCAGGGGCATGTTTGGTAGGAGTATGAAGAATTATGAAACCAAGATAGGAAAATGGAGTTGAGGCACAGATCAGCCATGACCTGACTGAATGGGAGAACAAGCTCGAGGAACTAAATGACTTACTTCTGTTTCTATGTTCCCAGATGCCGACTGACCTGCTGCACATTTTTTTTTTTTGTCCAAAGCAGTACAACATGTTATTTTTTTCTTCCAATTTTTTCTCCTCTTTCAAGGCCCCATCTTGTCCTGAGATGATCCCACAGAAACTGCAAGCTCTCCACTATCTTACCCAAGTGGCTTTTGTGTTTTCTTTCTGACCTCAGATGGTATCACAGCTGTTCTTTCTCAACATTCACACATGTGCATAAGCACGATGTCACAGGACAGAAAGCTGGAGCACTAACCCTGGCAGATTCTGCTTCTTTTGCTCTCAAGCTCGAAGGTATCTTAACTGCTGCACCAGCTGAGATCAACTGACAAGAGACATACCTTAAATCAAACCTGGGACTTGCTGGGCTGTTGCAATGGAGCATGCAACATTGACTCTGGACCTCACGAAGTCTCATGGCATCAGGTTAAACATAGGCAAGGAAACCACCTGCTGATTACAATCTACTGCCCTCCCTCAGCTGTGTATTTCACCATGGTCTCGACAATAAAATGAACTCTGTTATTTTATGATGTGATTATAGAGAAAAAGGAGCTGAGGAAGTGCTATAATACTGAGAACCGAGAGAAGGTTCAGAATGAGACCATCGAATCAAATTCAAAATGACGATGTAGCCTAAAATGTACTTTACGTTACATTAATTTATAGCATATACTGTTCAATTTGGCATTTTTTCCACACAATTTTTAATGATATTTTGCATCATTCATTAAAATGCCACATGAACTGGGAGGTCTTCTCCCAGCGTTATAATGCACGATAATACATGTAAGGTTTTACAGCGTATCACATTCAGATTAAAAAAGATCATTAGTTAAAGAAAGAATGCTTCCACTACCCGCCACCTCCAGCCCCCGCCCTGCCGAGAATAAAGTTATTCTGGGTTTGCAATGCTTCAGTCTTAAACTCGAACGGTACAGAAAATATCTACATACACCATGCCTGTAGTAACATCTCCCTGCTCAGCATAGTGGGGAAGGTCTTTGCTCGAGTCGCTCGAAATAGGCTCCAGAAGCTGGCCGAGCGCGTCTACCCTGAGGCACAGTGTGGCTTTCGTGCAGAGAGATCGACCATTGACATGCTGTTCTCCCTTCGTCAGATACAGGAGAAATGCCGTGAACAACAGATGCCCCTCTACATTGCTTTCATTGATCTCACCAAAGCCTTTGACCTCGTCAGCAGACGTGGTCTCTTCAGACTACTAGAAAAGATTGGATGCCCTCCAAAGCTACTAAGTATCATCACCTCATTCCATGACAATATGAAAGGCACAATTCAACATGGTGACTCCTCATCAGACCCCTTTCCTATCCTGAGTGGCGTGAAACAGGGCTGTGTTCTTGCACCCACACTTTTTGGGATTTTCTTCTCCCTGCTGCTTTCACATGCGTTCAAGTCTTCAGAAGAAGGAATTTTCCTCCACACAAGATCAGGGGGCAGGTTGTTCAACCTTGCCCGTCTAAGAGCGAAGTCCAAAGTACGGAAAGTCCTCATCAGGGAACTGCTCTTTGCTGACGATGCTGCTTTAACATCTCACACTGAAGGGTGTCTGCAGAGTCTCATCAACAGGTTTGCGGCTGCCTGCAATGAATTTGGCCTAACCATCAGCCTCAAGAAAACGAACATCATGGGACAGGACGTCAGAAATGCTCCATCCATCAATATTGGCGACCGCGCTCTGGACGTGGTTCAAGAGTTCACCTACCTAGGCTCAACTATCACCAGTAACCTGTCTCTAGATGCAGAAATCAACAAGTGCATGGGAAAGGCTTCCACTGCTATGTCCAGACTGGCCAAGAGAGTGTGGGAAAATGGCGCACTGACACGGAACACAAAAGTCCGAGTGTATCAAGCCTGTGTCCTCAGTACCTTGTTCTACGGCAGTGAGGCCTGGACAACGTATGTCAGCCAAGAGCGACGTCTCAATTCATTCCATCTTCGCTGCCTCCGGAGAATACTTGGCATCAGGTGGCAGGACCGTATCTCCAACACAGAAGTCCTTGAGGCGGCCAACATCCCCAGCTTATACACACTACTGAGTCAGTGGCGCTTGAGATGGCTTGGCCATGTGAGCCGCATGGAAGATGGCAGGATCCCCAAAGACACATTGTACAGCGAGCTCGCCACTGGTATCAGACCCACCGGCCGTCCATGTCTCCGCTTTAAAGACGTCTGCAAACGCGACATGAAATCCTGTGACATTGATCACAAGTCGTGGGAGTCTGTTGCCAGCGTTCGCCAGAGCTGGTGGGCAGCCATAAAGGCGGGGCTAAAGTGTGGCGAGTCGAAGAGACTTAGTAGTTGGCGGGGAAAAAGACAGAGGCGCAAGGGGAGAGCCAACTGTGTAACAGCCCCGACAAACAAGTTTTTCTGCAGCACCTGTGGAAGAGCCTGTCACTCTGGAATTGGCCTTGAAAGCCACTCCAGGCACTGCTTCACAAACCACTGACCACCTCCAGGCGCTTATCCATTGTCTCTCGAGATAAGGAGGCCAAAGAAGTAGTAACATCTTACACTTAAACACAGACTCCCCTTTTGGTATGAAACTAAAGCTCATCAACAAACTTAAGCAAAGGTTAATCTGGCAGCCGGCTCCTTGACACTCTGATATAACAACAACTTCCATTTACCTAGTATCTTTAATGGAGGTTTAGTAATGCGGGAAGGGTCGCATAGTGGTAATGTTACTGGACGAGTAATCCAGAGGACCGGAGGAATGCTGCAGAGGCGAGTTCAAATCCACCGCGGCAGCTGGTGGAATTTAAATGTAATCAATTAATTAATTAATCTGGAATAAAAAGCAAGTCTCAGAAGCAGTGACAATGAAACTACCTGACTGACGTAAAAGCCCATTTGGTTCACTAATGTCCTTTAAAGGAAGGAAATCTACCATCCTTACCTGGTCTGATCCATGTGATTCCAGATCCACAGTAATGGAGTTGACTCCTCACATGCATTTTGAAATCGCCTCACAAGCCACTTAGTTGAATCAAACCATGACAGAAAAGTTGAAGAATAAAACCTTGACGGGCCACCTGGCATCGACCTGGGCACTGGAAACGACAAAGACACACCGTGCCCAGTCTACGCTGCAAATGCCTTCCCACCAACATCAAAGGACTTGTTCCAAAATTGGGAGAGCTGTCCCACAGACTAGTTAAGCAACAACTGACATAGTCATACTCATTGAATCATACTTTACAGCCAATGTCCAAGGCTCCTCCATCACCATCCCTGGGCAAGTCTGGTCCCACCAGCAGGACAGATCCACCAGAGGTACCAGCACAGTGGTACACAGTCAGAAAGGAGTGGCCCTG
This sequence comes from Heterodontus francisci, assembly GCF_036365525.1. NCBI lineage: Eukaryota > Metazoa > Chordata > Chondrichthyes > Heterodontiformes > Heterodontidae > Heterodontus > Heterodontus francisci. The sequence continues at coordinate 171,136,426 of NC_090373.1, forward strand.
GGAGTCCTCAGCATTGACTCTGGACCCATGAAGTCTCATGGTATCAGGTCAAACATGGGCAAGGCCACCACCTGCTGATTACAATCTACTGCCCTCCCTTGGTTGATGAATCAGTACTCCTCCATGTTGAACACCAATTGGAAAAGGCATTAAGGCTACCAAAGGCACAGAATGTACTCTGGATAAGGGACTTCTATGTCCATCGCCACTACTGACCAAGCTAGTCAAGTCCTGAATGACATAACTCCAAGCCTTTACTAGGTGGTGAGGGAACCAACGAGGGTTAAAAACCTGCTTGACCTCACCCTCAGCAATCTACCTGGCGTGAATGCATCTGCCATGACCGTACTGGTAGGAGTGACTCCTTAGAGAGACGAACCCTCCATTGTGTTATATGGCACCACCAACATGCTAAATGGGATAGATTTTGAACAGATCTAGCAGCTTAAAACTGGTCATCCATGAGTGCTATGGGCCATTGCCAGCAGAAAAACTGTATTCAACCACAATCTGTAACCCCACGGCCTGGCACATCCTCCACTCTATCTTTACCATCAAGCCAGGGGATTAACCCTGGTTCGATGAGGAGTTTCGGAGCGCATGCCAGGAGCAGCAGCAGGCACACCTAAAAATGAGGTGCCAACCTAGTAAAGCTACAATGCAGGACCAAATGCATGTTAAACAGTGGAAGCAGCATGTTACAAGATCTAGACAATCCCATGACTAATGATCAGATCAATGCTCTGCAGTCCTGTGACATTTACCCATGCATGGTGGTGGACAATTAAACAAGTAACCAGAGAAGGAGGCTCCACAAACATCCCCATCCTCAATGATGGAGGAGCCCAGAATGCTAGTAAAAAAGACAAGGCCGAGGCATTTTCAATCATCTTCAGCCAGAAGTGCTGAGTGAATGTTCCATTGCAGCCTCCTGCTGAAGTCCCCAGCATAATGGATGCTTGCCTTCAGCCAATTGATTCACTTGTATCAGCAATGGCTATGAGCACTGACAACATCCCGGCTGTAGCACTGAAGACTTATGCTCTAGAACTAGCTGCACCCCTAACCAAGCCTTTCCAGTACAGCTACAACACTGGCATCTACCCATCAATGTAGGAAATTGTCCAATTATGTTCTCTCCACAAAAGGCAGGACAAATCCAATCCGGTCAATTCCCACCCCATCAGTCTACTCTCTATCATCAGCAAACCAACATTGCTATCAAACAGCATTTACACACCAATAACCCTTTCACCAATGCTCAGCTTGGGTTCTGCCAGGGCCACTCAGTTCCAGATCTCATTACAGCCTTGGTCCAAACATGGATTTAAAAGATATAAATTCAAGAGGTGAGGCATGTATGACTGTTCTTGACTTGAAGGATATTAAATGTGTGCGCATCAAGGAGCCCTAGTAAGCTTGAAGTCGATGGTAATCTGGGAGAAAGCTCTCCACTGGCTGGAGTGATACCTAGCACAAAGGAAAATGTTTGTGTTTGTTAGAGGTCAATCATCTCAGCCCCAGGATATTGCTGCAGGAATTCTTCAGGGTAGTGTCCTAGGCCCAACCATCTTCAGCTGCTTGATCAATGACCTTCCCGACATCATAAAGTCAGAAGTGGGAATGTTCGATGATGATTGCAGTGTTCAGTACCATTCACAACACCTCAGATACTGAAGCAGTCCAAGCATGCATGCAAGACCTGGACAACATTCAGGCTTGGGCTGATAAGTGGCAAAGTAAAATTTGCACCACAAATGCCAGGCAATGACCATGCCCAATATGAGAGATTCTAACCATCGCCCCTTGACGTTCAACTGCATTACCATTGCCGAATCCCTCACTGTCAGTATCCTGAAGGGGGTTAGCATTGACCAGAAACTTAACTGTACCAGCCATATAAATACTGTGGCAGCAAGAGCAGGTCAGAGGCTGGAAGTTCTGCAGCACATACCTCACCTCATGACTCCCCAAAGCCTGTCCACCATCTACAAGGCACAAGTCAGGAGTGTGATGGAATACTCTCCACTTGTCTGGATGGGTGCAGCTCCAAAAACACCAGAGAAGCTCAACACCATCCAGGACAAAGCAGACCACTTGATTTGTACCCCATCCATAACTTTAAACATTCACTCCCTCCACCACCCACACACAGTGGCAGCAGTGTGTACCATCTATCAAATGCAATGCAGTAACTCGCCAAGGCTCCTTTGACAGTACCTTCCAAACCTATAACCTGTAACACCTGGAAGGACAAGGGCAGCAGTCGCATGGGAACACCACCCAGTTTCCCCTCCAAGTCATATACCATCCTAACTTGGAACTATATCTCAGTTCCTTCACTATCACTGGGTCAAAATCCTCCCTAACGCACTGTGGGTCTACCTATACCACATGGACTGTAGCTGTTTAAGAAGACAGCTCATCCCACCTTCTCAAGGACAATTAGGGATGGACTAAAATGCTGGCCTTGCCAGCGACATTAACATCCCATGAAAGTCACTACTTTACAAAGGCAGAAGAAAAAAAATATACGAAAAGAATGAAGAAGGCAACTGCAATGATATTCTGGACAGGGACTTCCTATTTCCCCAAGAAAACAGCAACGATTTTCTGAGAACAGCCTTTATGAGACAGTGGCCATGGCTTAGTGCACGGCCAGTGGTAGCACTCGCCTCCTCAGCAGGAATATCACAAAGGGACCAGAAAATTAATAGAAAAGAAAAAACATACATCGTTTGCCAAGAGAAAAGCATCAATTTGACTGCAGCTGCGGCTTAGTCTTAACAATCTCACCTCCATGTTAGACAGATGTGGATTCCACTGCAGAGATTTCAGCATAAAACTTGCACTGCAATGTTGAAGGAATACTGCATTGTCAGAGATGCCGTCTTTCTGCAGTACACAAAGGCCCTGTTCAAATAAGCATAAATGATCCCATGGTATTCTGGAAGAAAAGCAGGGGAGTTCTCCATTGCCCTTGCCCTTGCCAACATCCATTCCTCAACCAAAACCAATAAAACGTACAAACTGGTCACTTAGCGCATTGCTATTTGTGGGAACTTGTTATGCACAAACTGGCTGCCATGCTTACCTACCATGTTTATCTGCACTTCAGAGGTAAATCACGAACTGTGATGTCCTAAGAACATGAAAGGTGTTTACAGAAATGCAATTTTTTTCCTGAAATAATGCAGAAATGGCCCTGTCTCTATGGCCATTGTCTCAAAAAGTAGCCTTGGATGGATAAATTCTTGAAAAAAAAGCCTAAAAAAAAAACCCTTGACTGACCTCATGTTGAGCACGTTTTCTGTCCACAAGTGATCAAGGCACAATTCCGGAATGACCGGCTCCGTTTCAGGCACCAACAAGGAGTCACTGAGAGTACTGTTCGGGGAGTGGGAATTTCGACCACGCTTTGGAGACGGCGTGTAGGTTGATAAGTTGAATCGCTGCACGCCAGAGAACGCTGAAACTCCCAGGGACGGGGAATGGGAACGACTGGAAAGAGAAAAAAATGCAACAAAACTAGCAGTTGTACGTAAATGAGAGGTGGGGAGAAAACACACAAAAATCTAGCAAAGCATCTCCGACAGATATCATTAATGATGCAAGCTGCTGATTCGGAGCATTAATGCTGGAAACAGTGAGAAAGAATCTTTGTTCTTTGCATCGATGCTCCCTTCAAAAGGTGCAATTCCAACTGCGTGCATCAACAGGAATGGAGTTCTGCACAACACACCTTCATAACTCTTTACATTATTTGTTCTCATTGCCTTTTCCCAATTATTTTTTAAAAATCTAAAACCCGTTCATGCACTGTTTTTCCCCAGCTCCCCTCCTCCATCCACCAATTTCACAAGGGGATGAGGGGCAGTAAAGCAGATCACTGTTGAAAGATTTACCACATTTTAAATTAGGTTACGGTATGTGAACCCCACATTAATGAGACATTGCTGGTGTTGGACTCAGTAATGAAACAAATAGAGTGGGGGAGTGGACTGGGGTGGTTGTTCAGCATGAAGTGTCTGTAGAGAAATGATAAAAGATAACTCAGGTAGAGAGTGCTGTGAGTGGTTAACTAAGATGGTAGGAAAGTGGGTAAGAGCAAATGTGTCGAGTCAACAAGATTCCTGGATTATATTGAAGGGAGGTGAGAGTGTGGGGAGAGAGGAGAGGAGACATTGATGAGAAGCCTGGTCAGCTGAGGGTAAACAATGCAATTGTCTGCGAAAGAACGGAGGGACTGGTACAAAATGTGGATCCTCTGCTCAGTGACAAGCTAACCTGCCTTTTTTCTGCTCCGCACAAAATTTGGGATATTTAAGAGAGGTTGGATACTCAATAAAAACCACAATCCTATCAGGCAACGTGGAGCAAAATTAGTTTCAATTAGTTAGACTAGCCACCAAAATAGAAAATTGCGGGAATTACTTTTGTTAAAAAATACTCGTGCACAAGGAAAGCTGGAATCACAAAGAAAAGTGCTTGCACGTAAATGTGGGAAAAACCTAAAATAGGGAGGGGATGGAGAAAGAGGCAAGATAGTATAACAAACAGAGAGGGGAAGATGAAATGTTTTATCTTGTTCAGTTAATACCCTGAGCAGAGACTGGGGATGGGATTGGTTGGGATTTCTGAGTGATTGGTTCAAGTCTGGTGTGAGCATGAGAGTGTGGCAAGGGGAGAAAATAGCTCCAGGAAGAGGGTGCAGGTCTTGGGTGAAACAGTGAAACATCAGGCTGGTGGCAGGCATGGCTGTCGAAATCCTCATGTTCACTTGACTTGGAAAGTCAAAAAAGTACACAGACGCACAAGCAGAGAAATTGAAAATATACTCTGTCATAAACATGCGCAATGCCATGATGATTTCCCAAACCAATACCATCATGTTCACTATGTAGTAGTAAAGCCAGGACCCCAGATAGTCAAAGAGGCTTCTACAATGTCACTAATGTCAAAAGAACCAAAACGATTTATTTTCTTTGTGCAATGAACATTGAAATTCTTTACTATACCAATGTTGAATTTTGTTTGGTCGCACAGACTTGAGTATTGCTGAAAATAGAGGCACATTGTCAAAGCTTTCCATCTTGCACTCATCGGGACAATACGCAAGAATACTAATGTAAGGGAAAACAACGACTTTATACTGTATGAAAAGAGTGCTGATTGGTTGGCAAGTGAACTCTAATTGATAGAGGCATTGTCAAGGAGAATGCACCAGTTTATGGTGACTGACAGTTAACTCCCAAGCTTTGTTTGAAATTTAAACCAGGCAGCTTGACTCTGAATGGTCATTCCTGAGGAATGAACCAGTGAATGGGTGTCACTTATTTTGTTTAGCTGAAACAGGCACAATGTGTTCTTTCTATCTGCAAAGAACAGAGCCCTGTGTATTAATATATGTAGCATCCAGTACGTACACATGCACCACACTGCAAGCCTGACTGACAATCTTAAATTAGTCGTCAGCGTAATTCTTAGCAAACTGAGGACTATTTAGCAAATGTTGTCTAATCGCAGAATCACATTTAATGTTGGACACTATGTTTTGAGTTTTGCAAGTATGGGCTATTCACTGGTTCATTCCTCAGGACAATGCCTTGATCAATCAGAGTCAAGCTGCCTGGTTTAAATTTCAAACAAAGCTTGGCAGTTAACTATCAGTCACCGTAAACTGGTGCATTCTCCATGGCAATGCCTCTATCAATCAAAATTCACTTGCCAACCAATCAGCACGTTCTTCTCATACAGGAAAAAGTCATTGTTTTCCCTTAAATTGGTATTCTTGCGGATTGTCTTGAGGAGTGCAAGACAAAAAGCTTTGACATGTCTCTACTTTCAGCAATACCTAATGTAGAATGTGTTCGATAGTGCACCAGTTTATGCTCACCATCCCATTATTTTCTCTAACTGTTCAATCAAACTATTGTGTAGAGGGAAAAATTGTGGCCGATGCAGCTAAATAAATACACACATATATATAAGATGAAAGTATAGCCACATATTGTTACAAAATGGAGTATTTACCCAAGGCATTGTGGGACAAGTTAGTTAGCGTGCAGCCTTGAGCATGGTACTGCTTAGCACAGGCAATCAGCCTGACCAAGGAGGGCCCCCATATCAGTGCATAAGACAGCTGCTCTGTCTAATTGCAGACTACACAAAGCAACTAGGAATGCAGGCCTGATAGAGGTAGAAGGATTCATTGTGAAGACTCAAGGATAGTTGATAAGGGGGGTTTGGTAAACAAGTTGAGATGGTCAGGGGCATACCCTGAGCTATCCCCACAACCACATGATGCATAATTAATAATTTTATTGGTAATGAATGTAATGTATGTAATCAATAACCGTTATGATTGGATTGTGTCCAGCCGGGATGGGCTAAGTAACTGTATATCTATTGTGGATTTTCCTTTGTTCGGTGGAGAGGCATCTGGACAGCCCAGTAACCTGCTCCCCGCTGGCGTAACTAAATAAACTGTTTGACATTGGAGCAGACCTGAGTGTCGAGTGATTCTCCGAGATTCATTCCCGCTAACAATTGTCTTTGCTCACCTCAGAGCTGCCATGTTTGAAATGGAAGGAGAGTGAGAGCGAGAATGTGCACCAGGAGAGACTGTGGACCTGTTCTGGTTCGGAAAGGAGGAGAAGTTTTGGAACGGAGATGCTATAGGTGACTCTCCCTTTGAGACACTTCTGAGATGAGCAGTCAAAGAGCTGCTGGTGGCAATCTGCTGAGGGGTTCCTGACGTGCCGGGACACCTCAGAACAGTGTTTTGTTCCTAGTGGGAGAAATACAAGAATTTATGCCTGACATCGAGATATGGCAAATATACATCAAAACAAGACAGAAGACAGCTTGTTACAACATGTTACGTTATTTACCATGGTTTCCATCACTAACCAGAGACGAGCAAAGTGGGCAGTTTATTATAGTTTACGTTTTTAAAAATTCATTCATGAAATGTGAGCGTTGCTAGCAAGGCCAGCGTTTATTGCCGATCCAGGTGGATTGCGCCTGAGTGGCTTGCTAGGCCACTTCAGAGGGCAATCAAGAGTCAACCAGATTGCTGTGGGTCTGGAGTCACATGGTGGGCCAGAATGCATAAAGACAGCAGATTTTATTCCCTAAATGACATGGATGAACAAGATGGGGTTTTATAACAAACTGGTAGTTTCATGGTCACCGTCATTGAGACTAGCTTTTTATTCCAGATCAATTTAATAAATGAATTTAAATTTCCCAGCTGCTATGGTGGAACACATCTCCAGATTATTAGTCAAGGCCTCTGGATTACTAGTCCAGGAAGATAATCACTAAGTTCCCATACCCCTGATTCGACATTAAAATTAGATACCCAACTTTCCAGCTGAACGTTGGGAAAGTGTTATGACCGAGTCTGGAGGAGTGCACTGTCTTTCTCTAGTTCCACTTCTCCACGGTTCACATGTATTTAAGTGTTTTACCCAGTCACTGATATGGCCAAATATATACTTAACCAATTTTAGTTTCAGAATAAAATCTACCAACCAGGTTTCTTTAATAAACAAAAATTAATTTATTACAAAACAAGACTGATTCAATAAAGATGCAAAGCTTATAACACAGGTTGAAATATGAAAGTTCCCTCCTAAATAACTCAACATGCATGCACACACACCATAGAATCATAGAACGTTTAAGGCACAGAAAGAGGCCACTTGACCCATCATGTCTGTGCCGGCCAAAAAATGATTTACCGATTCTAATCCCACCTTCCAGCATTTGGTCCGTAGCCCTGCAGATTACAGCACTTGAGGTGCATATCCAGACTCCTTTTGAATGAATTGAGGGTCTCTGGCTCAACTACCCTTTCAGGCAGTGCGTTCCAGACCCCCACCACCCTCTGGGTGAATAAGTTTTTCCTCATCTCCCCTGTACTTTTTCTATCAATCACTTTAAATCTATGTTCTTTCGTCACTGACCTCTCTGCTAAAGTGAATAGATCCTTCATCCCCACTCTATCCAGGCCCCTCAAAATTTTGTACATTTCAATCAGATCTCCCCTCAGTCTTCTCTGTTCCAAGGAGAACAACACCAGCCTATCCAATCTTTCCTCACAGCTGCATTTTTCCAGTCCTGGCAACATCCTCGTAAATCTCCTCTGTACCCTCTCTAGTGCAATAACATCCAGTTAAAGAAAAAATAAAGAAGTTTTCTCTGCAGAGATTCACTTTACAAAAATGACAAAAAAAAACACTTTGGCCAAATACTTGTTAATTCTAGAAGGAAAAGGATAAGATACTGAATGTTCACAGCTGGTCCTTTGGTCTGGCATCCAGGTGCACGGCGACAGCTGTCACTGGGATCTTTTTGGAGCAGTTCTCTTCAGGCGACGTCAAGGATTAATCTGGCAGGCTTTTCAGAAGAAATGCAGCATCAGTTTCTCTATTTCTCACACTGGATTCTCAGGGTTTCTCAAAGAGGTGGCACAAGATGAGCTGGGTGCTTCTCTCAGCAGGCTACATTCCCAACTGACATTCAAAACAGTCCACACCCCAACTGAACCAAAACCAATATCCAAAAGCGAAACCAACTCTCGACCACCATAAACCTTGACACGTCAATTCTCCACAAACAACTCCTATAGTCAGCAAAGCTCCAGGTGTTTACTTAGCTTGAGACCTGTGACTTCCAATAATTGTTTGTTTTTAAACCAAGTCCCAAGTCTTTCTTTTTTTAAAGAACAAGTCCAGCATCTCCTCAGGTATTTCCACAGACTTTGACACACAAGTCCTCAAAAAATATTTTTAAAATGGAAGCACCTTCATAACAAAAGACTGAAGTCGTTTTCAGACCCCACCACAAACCCTGCTCCCTCACCACTGACTCTGTCACAAACCCAGTAATATTTCATACTGTTGATCACCTTGGCAGCCCATTTGACTGCGAGCTGAGATACTGAACCCATATCATCACTATTACAAAGACTGCTTATTTCCACCTCCTTAGTATTGCCCTTCTCAGCCCGTACCTCAGAGTTTACATGGCTGTTGAGGAGAGGAAGGAAGTGTATAATCATAAAACTCCAGTCATTATGAGTGTGGGGCTGGCTTGATGGACCAGCTGATCAACTACCAGGCAATTACGCATGTTCATATCTCTCTTTACCTCCCTCTCCTCTCCAAGAACCTCTTTGAAACACCACCACTTTGACCAAGCCTTTAGTCACCTTCTTAATGCCTCCTTCTTGGCTTCAGCATCTCAGACCTCTATCAAACCCCTTTGGGCATGTTTTCTTTGCTATATAAAAGTTAATATTTTTCTCTAACCTTATCAAACCTTATTTAGCTCAGAGCTCTGTGTGCCTCCACTTCCCCAGATCCCGAGAAAATGACAGAATTCCTGTAGCTATTATTTTTGAACCAGAAGTTAAGAAAAAAAAAAAGGGGGAGCAAGAAAAAATGTTAAAGAAAACCACTTTACAGAATAGGTACCTCTGTTTTAATTTTGCGTAATGCCCAAACTGCATGCAGACACTGTGCTGTGTCGTAAGTCACGATGATTGATGGCGTCGAGCTGGAGTAAACGATTTTCAGGGTACAGTCAGCAACATACTGTACTCTTGTTATATTGGTCACCCCTACTGCATGGGAGAAAAGAGCAATTAATTCTGTCACGAGTAATTCAATGTACAAATCCTTTGTGGCATCAGCAATGTAATGGGGCATTATATAAATGCAACTATTATGAATAATATTTCTGATATCTATCCCAAGGGCAGACAGTTAAAAGACATGTATCAAATGGCCCTAAAAATATTTTTACAAATGTACTAGCGTAATTATTAATAAGCCAAAAGTTAATTTCTTTCTGCAAATAATTGTTAACCTCTCGTTGCATTACTGCATTGCTCATGAAAAAAATGAAATGCAAAAGTAAATATGAATAATCTACTGCTATCACCCAATTATTTATATTTTAATTGTTCACCACAATACCTATTTAAAATGTTTTCCTTCTCTAATAGATGGTTTACAAGCTTTGTTATCGTAGCACGCGGTGTAACGATCCTTTTGAGTTCTTCTACAATGCTTTAAAATAGGATTACTTCCACGGAGTTACAATTCATCTTTAAACTGAACCTGTGTATATTTGGAAATTATGTAATGAACCCTTAATGACATAAATGTGAGTGTTATTTTTACTGAAGGTAATCGATATGTCCAGTCTATATTTTTAAATGGAGGGAAGGGAATGAATGAAGAAATCGGAGATGGCCAAGTCGAGGACTCCACAGGCTGGTCTCTTCCCACTGTCCCCTCCTTTTGACATCAAGGTGGATTGTGTCAGAGTTGGGAATGTCATAAATGTTTGTATAGTTTGGTTAAAATGGAGCTCACAACTTGAGAGCAAGCGTGCATTCATGAACCTTACAACCAAGCAATTATCCACCCGCAGGACAAACAGGACATATTTTACACCAAAGGAAATGCCGCACATCGTAGAAATCACCGTCAATGGAATCAACTCTGGTATAAACAGGAGAACTTGGTCAAGTTCTCTGATCAGTTCGATATCATTCTCAGTACACAACATGGAAAATAATGTACGGACTAAGTTGAAAAGCTCAAACAAAGTAATATATTTACCTACAGACTATAGAAGCTGGGATTGTTGTCCTGACCGCAGAGAAAGTTGACAGATTTAATTGAGGTGTTTAAATTTATCAGGGGTTTATAGGGTAAATAAGGAGAACCTGTTTCCATCAGTGGGTGGGCCCGTAACCAGGGGATACAGATTTTAGGTAATTGGAAAACAAACCACAGGGTAGATGAGGAAAATTAATTTTACACAGGGTTGTTATAATCTGGAACGTACTGCCTGAAAGGATGGTGGAAGCAGATTCAATAGTAACTTTCAAAAGTTAACTGGATACATAATTGAAAGAGGAAAAATTGCAGAGCTATTGGGAAAGAGCAGGGGAGTGGAACTAATTGAATAGCGCTTTCACAGCACAGCACAGGCACAAAAGTCATCATTTCCGTATGTATTTATGATCTTTTACTTCCCTCCACATACACGTCACCCATCATTCCTGTTCCCCTCCAGTCAGTGGAATATGTTTTAGATTTACTGCTCCCTCCACAAAAGCAGCTCTTCAGCCATCCCCAGAGACTGGGAATTCCCAGCGTGGGGAACCTTTGGGATGAATTCCAATACTGCGCCTGTACCACTGAAACTAATCTAAAGGGCACTGCTTCCTTGTTAACCTTTAATAACACTAACCACCCAAGACATTTCCCATCACAAATTCTCTCAGGAGGTTCCGAAACAGAGTCAGCCACACAAAATAACTTGCTACTTAATGTCATCCTCACCTGTTGACTTACATACAAGGGGTGCAATTTCATCCAGTGGGTGCAACATGCTGAACATCGTAGGCAGTGGCTCCCTGCAACCAGTCACACAGCAATGGTTAACATTAGTACTGCACTATTCAACAACACATCCCCCATCACAAAGGAGAGCGGTTGAGCGACTTACAAGTGCATGTCTGATCAGAGAAAGACACAAGATCTGTCCCACCTCGAATATTCCAACCGTGCCGCAATCTGTCACTGAGTCATTAATGCAAGATAACAAGCTAAACATGGCGATGGCAAAGTGTATGCTTGTGTGGCGTTGAGCTGCACAAATTAAGGAAGTTACTGGTGTGTGCTGACTTCACTCATCTCAGCCAGTGTAGCACTAGGAACACCCCAGAAGGCAGAGAAGGGGCTCCAAGAAATTAACCAAGATTCCCCATTTCCATTCCCTATGCAGTGACCACCCCCACCCCCCCCCCTCCCCAATCCATTGCGTGCTTTGCTGGGAAGTACATACAAACACAAACCAGGCAAAGACAGGGCAGTCATGCCTATGGTGCTGCTTCCATGGTCAAACAGCTGACTGACGCTCACCATCTGTTCACAAAGGTAGACTGATCAGTTGGGTGTGGTACCCAAGCTTCATTGGTGCCTGTGGAACTGCACCCCAAGCATGAGTCACCAAAATGTTGGGAGATAGATAATTAGGAGCAGGGGTGGAAACAAAATGTGTAGCATATGAGTAGATTATTCACTTTACAGCAGTTGTTGATTTATTTGGGGTATTTTTGAATCGAAGTGAGACCATTTTTAAAAAGGCTGTGTTTGCTGACAATACAACCAATAGGTACAAGCCCATGCGCAAATGCAGCCTGTTCCACTGAAACATCACTGTCTGCGACGTTCAGGCAGCTGCCAGGATTTAAGATGGCTCTGCTCAATTTATCACAGAAAAACAACTTCAACCCATGGCAGCACACAATGGACATGTTCGATACTCGAAGAACATTGTGCTATTTAAAGTCTTACCAGAAGGACAGCACCTCTGACAGTGCTGCACACCCTTGGTAATTCAGTGAGGTTTCAGTGCCATCCCGCTCTCCGGCTGCTCAACACCCCTGCCATCCTGATCTCCAGCCACCCGCTCCCCACCCCGCCCCCCACCGCTCTCCGGCCTTGTGGGGGTGGGGGGGGGGGGGGGGGGGGGGGGCGGGAGGGAAAGCCGGGAGCAAGCAGCTGGGGCAGGGGGGTGGGGGGGGGGGAAAGAGGGCAGTGAGCGGCCGGGAGTGAGAGTCCGTGGTGGGGGACAGCGTTTTCCTGCGCATGCACCTGTTAGTCCTGGCAAGGCAAGACGTAGGCTTTGCACGTGCAGCACCCCAGAGCGCAGGATACCGTTTGCGCACGTGCGCATTTTGGAGCACTCCGATCAGTGGGCCCCTGCATTGTCGGGAGTCACCTTGTTTTAAAAAATTACATGGAAATAATTGAAGAATTTTTCTAATTTTAGAAAATTCTGTGTAATAATAGCAAAAAGTTTTAAGTCAGCTTGCGGTGAACTGGATCTCGTAATTTACTCTATTGAGAAAATAAAGTAAGTGGTTGGGGGTGAGTGAAGTCAGTGAAATTTGAATCGTAAACCAGACTTGGATTGTGAACTTGGTTCGCATAGCAAAATACAGACTTCTTGCACACTCACAGAACACAGCCACACACCCCCCACCCCAAATTCAATCACTACATCACTGCATTGATGTTATGATGGAGACAGGTCCAAGTTAAGACTGCACCTTCCAACGCACTATAAAAGCAATGGTAAGGTGATAGAGTTGGCATTTTGCAAGAAAGAGATTAAATGGGCTGAAAGGTTTGGTGAAAATAGAACAATGTCAAAAGGAGTGGTAAACATACAAGAGCAAACTTAACAGAATTAATCTCAGGCGTGTGTGTGTTTTTTCAGTTGCCTACCTCAGAGGACTTAAAGGTACTTCTTGCACAGGATTACTACGTTCGAACATTAACCCATATTTGGTTGCCCAAACATCAGCAACCTTAAAGGAAATTGAAAAATATTATTTAAATAATTAATTCACAAAGCAAATCAGCAGATTTTAAACCAACAGTTTCAGAAATAGCTTTGACCCAGATTGCTTCAATGGCATTAAACCATGAACCGACCATTTACAAAATCAGAGCAGGAGTTCCTTTTCTTGATGAGGTGGTCAGAACTTGCCACGTATGACTGCCATTTCCTTTCAGCTTAGCAATTTAAGACAGAAAGAATACGTGTTCAAATAGTTTATCACATTTCTCAGAAAGCCCCAAAATGCTTCATGGAAAACAAAACTACTTGAAGCGTGGTCGCTGTTAATTGTGCATTAATTGGGTGTTTAATTGTATTCAGATGGTGGAACAGAGAGTCCTGCGGAAGGAAAAAACATCAGTTGACATCAGGCCAACGTTATGCAGCAGTGCCAGCTGCAGAAAGGATTGCCACTCACGAATCGGCCTCGACAGCCACATCAATGAAGCCAGAAGTGATATACACAAGGGGCGCAGTCCATCGTCTCTTGATACAGATGGATGCCATCAATTGTATTCAGGTGGTGGACATTAATTGAGGACTCACCAGTGCTCATTAAATAGGAGCACGCTGAAACTGTGATTGTACAATATGTAATGCATGTCTCTGTAAATAAAAGCTTGTAAGTGTATGAAGACTCGCTCCAGTCCTATCCTTCACTGCCTGGTTATCTGAGTTGAAACAGACACCGTTGATGTCGAAGCAAATGCTACCGTCATTTGACTTACAAAGAAGATCTCACAAACAATGGGATGAGTGACCAGTTAATCTAATTTTAGCAATGCTGGTTGAGGCCAAAAAATTGAACAGGTAGTGTTTAAGAACATGAACTATCACCTGGAAAGGTAATGGGGCAATGTAGTCCTTCCCATCCACGGTGTGCACATTCACACAGGACCTCTGTACAATACACACGCACTTCTCTGTCTTCTCTTCACCTGAAACAGCAAGCATTTTATCAATTTATGAGCCCAGAGAGCAAACAGGCTCACAGTAAAGGGAATCAAGAACAAAATTCACAAGTGTAACTTTAACCTTTACCACAACATTAAAGTCGAACGTGGACTACAGCAGTTCAAGAAAGCAGCTCACCACCACCTTCTCAAGGGCAATTAGGGATGGGCAAGAAACGCTCACCTTGACAGCAACACCCACATGTCATGAGTGAATAAAAAAAATGTTTTGTTTGGCCTGCCAGGTATCTGTCAGAAGCTCAGCAACAGATCCCAAGGTAATCTACATAAGTAGTGATTCCATTTGTCCAATATGGAATGCGCACACTGTCCCTGGAGAGACACACTGTGCTTACCCAAGACCAGGCAATTTAGGAAATAAAAACAGACAATACTGGAAATACTCAGCAGGTCTGGCAGCCCCTGTGGAGACAGATACAGTAAAAGTTTCAAGTCTGTGACCTTTCATCAGAACTCAAATTTAGGTGCAAGGTTGTCAAGAGCAATGATTTGGAATATCTAAGCAAGATGAAAGGTACAGCCAAAACCAAGTAAGCTCACCAAGCAGATAAGTGTACTGATCCAGCGAGAGCCACCACACTCATTAGGCATTGGATTACAGGTTATCTGGAACCATGCAGAAAGAACTTTACAACCTGGTGACATGTAGACCAGTGTTAGAGAGAGAGATTATTAACGTCTCATAAAAAGAGAAAAAGGAGAAAGCTCAGAGGCTGTATTTTCTGCTCGAAGTCGTCCGCACAATATCAATCTGGAAAAAAACTTCACAGACCCCTGCCATTTTTAGCCTCCTTCTGTGCTCATAATGGTGAGCTAATTAGCAACCATCCCAAGCCAAGGATCAGCTGAATATGCTGCTTAGGCCCAACAACAACTTGCATTTATATAGCACCTTTAGCATAGCAAAATGTCCAAGGTGCTTCACAGGAGCGCTATCAAACATAATTTGTCAAACTACACAGGATATATTAGGAGAGTGACTAAAAGCTTGGTCCAAGAGGTAAGTTTTAAGGAGCATGCTAAAAGGAGAGAGGTGGAGAAGTGGCAATACTCATAGGCAACGAGGGGTGGGCAATAAATGCCGGCCTTAGAAGAGATGCCCACATCTTGGGGCGGCACAGTGGTTAGCACCGCAGCCTCACAGCTCCAGCGACCCGGGTTCAATTCTGGGTACTGCCTGTGTGGAGTTTGCAAGTTCTCCCTGTGTCTGCGTGGGTTTCTTCCGGGTGCTCCGGTTTCCTCCCACATGCCAAAGACTTGCTGGTTGATAGGTTAATTGGCCATTATAAATTGCCCCTAGTATCAGTCGGTGGTAGGGAAATATAGGGACAGGTGGGGATGTGGTAGGAATACGAAATTAGTGTAGGATTAGTATAATTGGGTGGTTGATGGTCGGCACAGACTCGGTGGGCCGAAGGGCCTGTTTCAGTGCTGTATCTCTAAAAACTAAAACTATCTCAAGAATGAATATCGAATAAAGACTTAGGAAACTCAAAATGGCAAATTGCTCTGAAATTTGAAGGTTCAAGGATATTTTGCCAATGGTACAGTATATATTTCTGGTCACTTTCTTCAGATATTCAAGTTGTACACTGAATAGAAACAGAACACGTGCTGCAACAAACCTCAATACATTGGAAGATGTAAGGCAGGCAAGTCATTTAAAAGCAATTACTTTCCTAACAGCTAATTATTAGAAGTGTGACCATTCTTTAACTTTCTCCCAGCGAGCAGTCAATGAATCAGCAAGGGAGGGGAGTGGAGAAAATTAGCAAGAAAATACATTTTTCTTTTAAACACAGATTTGCAATATAAAAATAAAGCCTTTTGTCGCTTTTAATGAGTGTGCAAACCTACCTTCCGTACATTCGGTCTTATCCTGTGGTATGCTGAAATCACACCATAGTGCCTAAAATTCAACACAAAAAAATGATGTTGGTTAACTGGTCATGTTTTAGTTTTGGTTTTCCCCTAATTATCTACCTTCAAAAACCACATAATCTAATGCAAATACACTGGCCCAGTTCAGAACACTGGCAATCTGCCACAGCACTGCTCATGGGAAGTTGGATGACACGATAGCGGTGTTAGCAACCAACTGTGACAGAGTAAGTTTTTTTTCATTCGTTCATGGGACGTGGCATTGCAGGATAGGCCAGCATCTATTGCCCATGCCCTATTGCCCTCAAGAAGGTGGTGGTGAGCAGCCTTTTTGAACCGTTGCAGTATTGTAGGAATTAAATGTGATGGATAAAGGTGCATACTATACGTGTCACTTTCGATACGCGACTAATCCATCGCCTGTGGTATTGCACACAGTGAGGGGGAGAGGGGAGTCAAAAGCAAACCTATTCTCCAGACAAAGTGAGGTTAGAGGCTGGTGGACCATTGGTCCAGAATGCACAGATGACTGGCTCACCTCATCATGGGTTTAGAATGGCTGCCATACTTGCCTACATAACTTTTTAAAAATTCTTTCATGGGACGTGGGGCATGAGTGGCAAGGCCAGCATTTGTTGCCCGCCCCTAACTGCGCCTGAAAAGATGGTGATGAGCTGCCTTCTTGAACCGATGCAGTCCTTGGGGTGTAGATACACCAACAGTGTTGTTAGGAAGGGAGTTTCATGATTTTGACCCCGTGACTGTGAAGGAATGGCAATATAGTTCCAAGTCAGGTTAGTGTGTGACTTCGAGGGGAACTTGCAGGTGGTGGTGTTCCCATGCGTCTGCTGCCCTTGTCCTTCTGGGTGGTAGAGGTTGCGGGTTTGGAAGGTGCTGTCAATGAAGCCTTGTTGAGTTGCTGCAGTGCATCTTGTAGATGGTACACACTGCTGCTATCGTGTGTCGGTGGTGAAAGCAGTGAATGTTGAAGGTGGTGGATAGGGTGCCAATCAAGCGGGCTGCTTTGTCATGGATGGTGTCAAGCTTGAGTGTTGTTGGAGCTGCATCCATCCAGATAAGTGGATAGTATTCCATCACACTCCTGACTTGTGCCTTGTAAATTGTGGACAAGCAGTTACTCGCTGTAGAATTCCTAGCCTCTGACCTGCTCTTGTAGCCATGGTATTTAAGTGGCTGGTCCAGTTCAGTTTCTGGTCAATAGTAACCTCCATGTTGATGATAGTGGGGGATTCAGTGATGGTATTGCCATTGAAAGTCAAGGGGAGGTGGTTAGATTCTATCTTATTGGAGATCTTCATTGACTGGTACTTGGGTGGCGCAAATGTTACTTGCCACTTATCAGTCCACGCCTGCATATTGTCCAGGTCTTGCGGCATGTGGACATGGGCTGCTTCAGTATCTGAATGGTACTATCAGCGAACATCCCCACTTCTGACCTTATGATGGAGGGAAGGTCATCGATGAAGCAGCTTATGATAGTTGGGCCTCGGCTACTACCCTGTGGAACTCCTACAGCAGTGCCCTGGAGCTGAGATGATTGACCTCCAACAACCACAACCATCTTCCATTGTGCTAGGTATGATTCCAAACAGTGGAAACTTTTCCCCTTGATTCCCATTAATTACCATTTGGCTAAGGCACCTTGATGCCACACTTGGTCAAATGCTACCTGGAAATCATTCTCACCTGATCTTGAGCTCCGCTCTTTTGTCCATGTTTGGACCAAGGCTGTAATGAGGTCAGGAGCCGAGCGGCCATGGTAGAACCCAAACTGAGCATCAGAGAGCAGGTTATTGCTGTTTAAATGGTGCTTCATAGCACTTTCGACAACACTTTGCTGGTGATGGAGAGTAGACTGATGGGGTGCTAATTGGCAGGATTGGATTTGCCCTACTTTTTGTGGATAGGACATACCTGAACAATTTTCCACAATGTCAAGTAGATGCCAATGTTGTAGCTAAACTGGAACAGCTTGGCTAGGGGAATGGCTAGTTCTCCAGTAACTTCCCGCCACATGAAAGCAGAGTGTTGAGTGAAGTTTCTTTGAGATGTTTGCATGATTTAGGTCTTAATAAATCCAAGTATTTGTAGCTTCTGTGCCCACAGTAATTTTGTTTACTGCTTATTGTCAATGAATTATTTCAGATCTAGTGGAAACCAGTTTGTTCACAATCTCCAGCATTGGTAAGGCCTTGGAGAGGGTACAGAGGAGATTTACCAGAATGGTTTCAGGGATGAGGGATTCAGTCACATGGAGAATGGAGAAGCTGGATTGTTCTCAGAGCACAGAAAGTCAGCAAGAGATTTAACTGAGGTGCTCAGAACTATGAAGGATTTTGATAGAGTAACTTAGGAGAAACTGTTTCCATTGACAGGAAGGTCAGTAACCAGAGGACATAGATTTACAAGCAGAAAGGTGAGATTATTTTTAAGAAGCATGTTGTTAGGATCTGGAATGCACTACCTGAAAGGGTGATGGAAGCAGATTTAGTAGTAATATAAAAGGGAATTGGATAAATTTTTGAAGGAAAAGATTTGCAGGGCTAAGGGAAAAGAGCCATCACATAAAAGGCTGAATGTCCTCTGTCTGTGCTGAACGCCTCTATTCTATTCCACGATACCAGCCCTCCACATTTTTTGTTCATACCAGATGACCACCGGGTACACACTTAGCCCTGTATTTTGGTCATGCATTTGCATCCTACAAGTCCACAGGATCACCAACAATGTGACCAGGCACATTAGCCCAGACAGGAGCTGGCACAACACGAGAGAAAAAGAGGAGAAAGTGCCCTGTCTCCAGAATCAGCACTATGCCAAAACAAGCAGTCTTCATCCCTTAATCTGCACTGCTCCCAGCAAAAGTAGCAATACATTCCTCCCATACATCGCACATAGTCAAGATGCATAGTGAATTAATTAACCATGTAGGGAAGGGTATACTCTCAAAAGTACACAACAAACTAATAAAATATCTATGTGAATGTATCTTTAATCACACAATAGTTTTCTAAACTATGTGAACGCACAAGGGTATGTATAACAGCATTTCTTTTAAAATATGTATGGTGTTTTGAAAGTGCTTCCATTTTTTTAAGGACTCATGTTTTAGAATTGTGGGGAAGGATTCATTGGAGGACTGGAGTGATTCCAAGGATGCTGGACTTTTTTTTTAAATGGTCACCAGAAGGACTTTGGGAAATGAGCTTTCTGTTTAAAAACAACACTTACTAGAAGTCACATGTCTTCAGCTAAGTAAACAGCAAAAGCCTTGGCGACTTGGAGGAGTTGTTTACAGAGAAGTGACAAGTCAAGATTTATGGTGGTCAAGAGTTGGTTTCGTTTTGGACATTATTTAGAGTCAGTTGAGGATCAGCCTACTGAGAAAGACACCAGTTCATCTTTTCTCCACCTCCGAGAATCTTCTGTGAATCCAGTGTGTGATAGCTAAAACCCCTGATGCCTGAAAAAGCCTGCCAGGCTAATTCTCGACGCTGCCTGAAAAGAACTGCTCCAGAAAGATCGCAATGACAGCAGTCTACGCGTATTTGGGTCGCCAGAATAAAGGGGCAAACAACATAAGGGGATAGTGTGGGAAAAAGGTATTGAAGTAGATGATCAGCCATGAGCATACTGAATGGTGGGGCAGGCTCGATGGGCTGAATGGCCTACTCCTGCTCCTGAATTCCTAACTGATAAAATTCCAAATCATCATCTTTTCCTTCAAGAATTGACAAGTATTTGGCCAAAGTATTATTTTTTGTTAAAATCTCTGCAGATAAAAAGTCTTTTTTTTAAAACCAGGGGTGCGTTGGACTAAGGTAGAAAGGAACTTTGATATTACAATCTGCGTGCTAATGTTTTGCATCTTTACTGAATAAGTCTTGTTTTGTAATGAATTGATAATTTTGTTGTTTATGAAAGAAACCTATTTGGTGGATTTTATTCTGAAATAAAAATAGAGTATATAATTGGCTGTATCAGTAACTGGGTAAACATTTAAATATGTGTTGTGACCTGTGGAAAAGTGGAACTAGAGAAAGACAATGCACTCCTCCTGCCCCGGTCGCAACAAAGAATACCCGTTAACAGCCTCATGAAATGGGAATGTCTGTTCTTGGGAAGCCAATAATTAAAACATAGGAAAGAACAGCATCTCCTCTGACTTACTGTAAGTGCTAGAGTGTTTGCAAAAGGGACTGTGAGCAAGGGCATGGGAGATCCACTAGCAATATGTTGAAAATAGTACATCGCGTATCACTAGCGGCCTGATGCAACTTCCTCTATCACACTTGACATTGGAGCCAGAATATCTGCAACTTCTCAATTCACTTCTCCGCAGAGGAAGCCAAGGGTCCTATCTGAAGCCTGAGCTGTAATTGACCTCAGCATTTATTCATTCAGACTGAGGAAGAATGACAGCATGCATCTGGAGAGAGATGCACACCCACGCTTTTGCAGCAGAATAAGTCGTCTGCATTGCAGGAAATAATGCTTTTGACCTCAAATAGTTCATTTAGTACTGCAGCAGATTTACTATTTTCTAATTCTCAAATATAAACACAGTTTCTTCAAAAGCAAAAAACATTGAAACATTGAAAACAGAAGGCCATTCAGCCCCTCAGGCCTGCTCTGCCATTCAATTAAATGATGGCTAATCTGTATCTCTACTCCATTTACACACTTTTGATCCGTATCCCTTAATCCCCTTACCCAACAAAAATCTATCCATCTCAGACCTGAAAGGTCCAATTGTCTGATCATTGGCAATATTTTAGGGAAGAGTCTCAGATTTCTACCTTAAATTACATACTTTTATTTCCCACCTGCCTATTTTAATTCAGAGAACTGCTTGAAAAGGTGGACAGCAGAAGAGGGTTTGAGGGTGAAAAACCACACCTCAGGTTAGGGTGTTGACAGTAATAATTTCATTACATAGGAAAGGTGATGGACGGGAGTGAAAACACTCCAGAATTATTCGTTTACTTAGTTTTCAAGACAAAGTGTTTGTTCGAGTGCTCCCAACTATCAAGACCAGCCAACTTAGTGGAAAGATGTGAGAAAGCCTGTAGTTTTCAAATAAGGACTTTGTTTTCAGGCTTCAGCACTGGCTAAGCCGTATTTATTCTCCATCTCTAGCTGTGCTGACAAGGTGGTTGGAAGCCTTCTCCTTGAACTGCTGCAGTCTAGCTGATGATGGTGTTGGGCAGGGATTTCCAGGATTCATTCCAGCAGCAACCAAAACACTACTGTTTGTGTCCAAGTCAAGAGGGTGCAAGTTGGAGTGGAACTTGTTATTCTCATATCTGCTTCTCCAACAGGGGAGGGAGCAACTGTTGAGGCAAGCTTTCTGAGCTGCATCCTGAACATGGTGCGTATTACAGCTACAGTATTGCTGGTGGTATAGTGGGTGGATATCAAGTGCAGAACACATCTGCTTGCCAAGATTGTAAACCAATTGAAATGAGTGGCTGGAGATGCCAGAGGTCAATGGAGTAGCAGAAAGGTTACCAGAGTGCTAACGATGATGGACGAAGCAACAGAAGCGAAGGTTAGGACTGAAAGAAAAATTCTGGTATGGTTCAAGTTCGCAAAGGAGTCTGTGAAAGCTGCATCTATTCACTGCCTTGTGCAATATTGAAATAGATTGTATCATGAGAGGCAATGGGATGTAGAGAAACTGAGGAGAGGGAGAAAGTAGAACAGGATCTGACAAAGCACCCAGGCGAGGACTGGCCTCATTGTGTAACAGGAAATGTTACAAATAGAAGATTGTTAGATGTCTTGGCCATGTGAGCCGCATGGAAGATGGCAGGATCCCCAAAGACACATTGTACAGCGAGCTCGCCACTGGTATCAGACCCACCGGCCGTCCATGTCTCTGCTTTAAAGACGTCTGCAAACGCGACATGAAGTCCTGTGACATTGATCACAAGTCGTGGGAGTCAGTTGCCAGCGTTCGCCAGAGCTGGTGAGCAGCCATAAAGGCGGGGCTAAAGCGTGGCGAAGAGTCGAAGAGACTTAGCAGTTGGCAGGAAAAAAGACAGAGGCGCAAGGAGAGAGCCAACTGTGTAACAGCCCCGACAAACAAATTTTTCTGCAGCACCTGTGGAAGAGTCTGTCACTCTAGAATTGGCCTTTATAGCCACTCCAGGCGCTGCTCCACAAACCACTGACCACCTCCAGACGCTTACCCATTGTCTCTCGAGACAAGGAGGCCAAAGAAAGGATCCTTGTAATGGGTCTCAGTACAGAGAGGAGAAACATTATTGGTTAAACCAAGATGGTGGAACTTTGTACAGGAAGATTTCAAGAAGAATGTCAGTGGGCAGAAGAGCCTCACAGGTTCCGAGAGACAGTAGGAGAGAGCAAGTGTGATGGTGAGGTCTTTGGTTAGCAGGTTACAAATATGCAATGTAGGATAAGGGTTCTGAAGAAGCGAGGGCCACGTGGAGAGGCAGAGCCCAAATGTGGGATGCTCGACATCATTTTAAAACCATCTTTTTTGTCCCTATTCACAGTACCCCTAACTGTATAGAATGTACAGCACAGAAACAGGCCATTCAGCCCAACACGCAGTGTTTATGCTCCACATGAGCCTCCTCCCATCACTCTTTATCTAACCCTAACATAGCCTTCTATTCCTTTCACGTTTAACTAGCTTCCCCTTAATATATGCTCTTCACCTCAACTACTGCATGTGGTATTGAGTTCCACATTCTAATGTGTTAATTGGAATCAACTCCAGTTCAAACAGGGTATTTAGATAGATGAATAATAGTCATGCAGGTTCAGCATGGGTACCCAGGGTACTTCAATAAAAGGTGCACATTTCACACAGGTAGACCCGAAGTCTAACCCCCTCCCATACCATCAGCATGCACCATTTAGTCAGAGTCACAGACAAGAATATTTCAGGAAAATGGACAGAAAAAGAATACTTTTCACACAATCCTATTTACGCAAAGAGATGTTTTTGGAACACTTTCCTCAAACATTTCAAAATTGCCAAGTGGATATTATCTTGTTTGTAAATGATAACACACAGGGATATAGCCAATTCTGGGCAGCAAACACAAATTTAAAAGCATGGTTATGTCATGTGGGTTTCTGAAAAATAAATGTGGTAAATCATCTTGCCTGCAGGACAGGGCTGTCCACTGTGAATGCCTTATAAACTGAAGAGGCGTGACTTTTACTTCCTCTGCTCCAGATAACCATGTTACCAGCCACATACAGTTCTTCATCATAGTCCAGCTCTTCGCCAATATCACAAGAGCCTTTCCTGAGATGCCAACTCTCCTGGAACAAGACAAGTAACATCAGCCGTCACCAGAACCATACTCACACCAAAAGCTCATTTCCCCTTTGAGCACCAAGGTACAGAATTTCTAAGTCAATCAATCTCGCAATGCTATGAATTAGATGAAGTCATTTGGTTCTACGGAAATGTCCAATTAGATTTCCAACTTTTTTTAAAAATTTAAATGCAAGTATTAGTACCTTGCAGAGGAACAAGGGCACTTGAAAAAATATAGCCATGCATAAATACATTAGCAAGCTTTTTTAATAACAGATTAAAGACCTTTTACAGGCTTTTCCGATGGATCAGAGAGTTTAACCAGTAGGAGCTGAGATATAAGGAGGAGAGTCCTCAGAATAAGAAAAGAGAAACAAGCCTATATATAGCCCTATATGTTCTGTAAATTCATAAACAAGTCACATACCAAAACATGCTGCGCTCAAGCATTATACCACTGCATATTTTATTTATTTTCAACTACCTTTCAGTATCAAGAGGAACCAGCTAAATGAAAAAACCATGGTGGGGGAGGGAAAATTGGTCAGTGTTCATTCTTTTTGTGTTCGATACTAATACTAAATTTATGCCCCTTGGTATTGATTCGCTGACCAGTAGAAATAATTTTTCACTATTTACAATAACTTGCATTTATATAGCACCTTTAATTTAGTAAAATGTCCCACGGTGCTTTGCAGGAACATTCCCAAACAAAATGTGATACCAAGCCACATAAGGAGATATTGAGACAGGTATCCAAAAGAGGTAGGTTTAACATCTTCAAGGATGGGACAGAGGCACAGATGCAAAAGTGTTTAGGGAGGGAATTCCAGAGTCGAGGCAGCTAAAGGCTCCCGCTGGTGGAGCAATTAAAATATGAAATGCACTAGAGGCCGTATTTGGAAAAGTGCAGAGATCTGAGGGTTTAGGGCCGGAGGAGGTTAGAGGTAGGGAGGGGTGAATGATTTGAAAACAACGATGAAAATTTTAAAATTAAGGCATTGCCAGGCAGGGAGCCAGTGTAGGCCAGTGACTGCAGAGGTGATGTGCAAACCGAAATTGGTGCCAGTTAGGACACAGGCAGCAGAGTTTCGGATCAGCTCAGGTTTATGGAAGATGGGAGGACGGCCAGGAGTGCGCTGAAATAGTCAAGTCCAGAGGCAACAAAGGCACAGAAGAGGGTTTCAGCAGCAGACGAGCTGAGCCGGGGTGGAGTCGGGTGATGCTACGAAGGTGAGGGGAGGCGATCTTGGTAATAGCATGGACATGTGTGGTCGGAAGCTCAGCTTGGGGTCAAATATGACAACAAGTCATGAACAATCTGCTTTAGCTTCAAACAGCTGCCAGGAGGATGGAGTTGGCAAGTCGGGAGAGCAGTTTTTGGCAGGGTCCGAAGACAATGGCTTCGGTCTTCCCAATCGTGAACAAGGACAAGTTAGAGTGGCGAGGTCAAGAGGGGTAGTGGTGGAGTAGAGCTGGCTGTTGTCAGCATACATGTGGAACCTGGCTTTGTGTCTTCGGATGATGTTGCCAAAGTGCAGCAAGAAAATGAGAAATAGGAGGATGCCAAAATTCTTGGGAGACTCCAGAGGTAATGGTGCAGGAACAGGAAGAGGAGCCATTGCAGGGGATTCTGTGGCTACAACCAGATAGATTAAAAACATCAGCAAACAAGTGCTGTCCCACCCAGCTGAATGACGAAGGATATGCGTTGGAGCAAGATGTGATCAACTCTCTGCTATCCTCCTAAATTTTGAAGCCTTTTTTTTTAAATCCTCCCCGCAGCCTTTCCTGCTCCAGTGAACACATTCCTAGTGTTTCACTTTTCCTTAGAAAGGAGGGGACTTCTCCCTGATGTCCTAGCCAAGATTTATTCTTCAATCAACATCACTAAAACAGCCATTATTGTGGGATCTTGCTGTGTGCAAATTGACTGCCGCAATTACTACATGGTAACAGTGACTACATTGGCTGTAAAGTGCTTCGGGACATTGTGAGGTTGTGAAAAGTGCAATATAAATGCAAATTCTTTCTTATATGACATTTTTCTCCAATATCCTTTCTATAATCCCAAAACCCGCACGCACTACTCCAACTGTGTCTGAAGCAATCAATGTCTTGTACAGTTTCAAAATCACATCCTTATAATGTACCATTTGGCAGAATACTGGGGGAACGTGTTCTGCTTTAATTTAGGTCTACCCATTATTGCTAAAAAGGCTTCCAATCCTGTACCTTCTGCTTCTCATGGATTGTAACTTCCCTCAGTGATCCCACCAATCCTGCATCACCATCAGAGGACCACAGTTCTGAAGCAGGTTGCAGCTGCCGAAGCTGAAGATTCGTGGCATTAGGGTGGCGCCTGCAGTGGTCACGGCCAAAAGGAACAAACTCCTGCATTTCCCCTGCTGCGATCATCGTTACCCTCTCTTCATAGACGTTCGACATGGGTTCCAGATATCAGCATTATTTCTGCTTGAAGAAAGGCAGTTATTTACAAAGACCTAAAATTCAAAATACGCTCTCTATCAAACCAGCTCAGTTTTTCCACACACCTCAAGAAAGATTGTGTGTTTAAGACCCACATCTGATACCGATCAAACAATCTAGAATAACGTTCCAAAAACGACTTGTATTTTCAGAGCACTTTTAATGTAATAAAGCAGCCCAAGGTGCTACATAGGGGCATTATAAAGACACTGGACCACAGAGAAAGATATTAGAGCAGATACCCAAAAGCTTGGTCAGAGGTAGCTTTTAAGGAGTGTCTTAATGGAGGAAAGCCAAGTAGAGAGGTGGAGAGGTTATAAGGAGGTAATTCCAGAGCTTAGGGCCCTGGCAGCTGAAGGCACAGCCACCAATTAAAACCAGGAATGCTCATGAGGCCAGGATTGGAAAAGTGCACGGATCTGAGTATTCTGGGGCTGGAAGTGACTGCGGG
Organism: Heterodontus francisci; assembly: GCF_036365525.1. NCBI lineage: Eukaryota > Metazoa > Chordata > Chondrichthyes > Heterodontiformes > Heterodontidae > Heterodontus > Heterodontus francisci. Next base: position 171,162,980 of record NC_090373.1, read on the forward strand.
GGGCGGGGGGCGGGGGGGGGCGGGGAGCGAGGCCATGGAGAGATTTGAAAACAAGAATTAGAATTTTAATATCAGATGTTGCTTAATTGGGAGCCAGTGTAAGTCAGTGAGCACAGGGGTGTCCCTGTGAGTAAGGATATGGGCAGCAGAGTTTTGAATGGCCTCAAGTTTACGGAAGGTAAAATATGGGAGAACAGCAAGGAGCGCATGAGAATAGTCAAGCCTAGAAATAGCAAAGACATGGATGAGAGTTTCAACAGCAGATGAGCTAAGGACGGAATCGGGTGATGTTATGGAGGTGGAAATAGGCGGTCTTAGTGATGACATCGATATTTGGTCGGACGCTCATCTCAGGGTCAAATATTACACCAAGGTTGCAAACAGTCTGGTCCCGCCTCAGATAGTTGCTCAGGAAATGGAGTCAATAGCTAGGGAAAGGAGTTTGGGGCAGGGACCCACGACAGTGGCATCAGTCTTCCCAATTCTGAGTTGGAGGAAATTTCTGCTCATCTAGTACTAGATGTCAAACAAGCAGTCTGACAATTTAGAGACAGTAATGGATTCGAGCAAGGTGGTGGTGAGGTAGAGCTGGGTGTCGTCAGCACATATGTGGAAACTGACATTTTATTTTAGGATGATGTCCCCGGGAGCAGCACAGAGAGGAGAAATAGGACAGATTCTTGGGGGACTCCAGAGGTCATGTTGCAGGAGTGGGAAGAGAAGCCATTGCAAGTGATTCTCTGGCTATGGTTAGGTAGATAGGAATGGAACCAGGTGAGAGCAGTCCCAGCCAGGTGGACGACAGCAGAGAGGCGATGGAGGAAGATGACGCTGCCGATGTTGTCAACTGTGTCAAAGGCTGCAGACAGGTTGAGAAGGACAAGAATGTCATTTGTGACTTTCATAAGAGCCAGTTTGGTATTGTAGCAGGGGGAGAAACCTGATTAAAGGGATACAACATTGAGTGAGTGCTGCACTGTCAGCGATGCCTTCCTGAGAACGCAACATGAACGACAGGATCTCAACTGTGTGTTGCAGTGGGCATGAAAGATCACAAAATTGTTACAGCACAGAAGGAAGCAATTTGGCCCATTGTGCCTGCAGCGGCTCTCTGAGTGAGCAATTCACTTGGTGCCATTACCCCCAAATATTCCCCATAACTCTGGACATCCTTCCTTTTCAGCTAACTAATTCTGAATGCCTCAATTGAACCTGCCTCCACCATACTCTCTGGCAGTGCATTCCAGATCCTAACCATTCGCCGTGTGAAAACGTTTCTCCTCATGTCACCACTGCTTCTTGTGCCAATTACCTTAAATCTGTGCCCTCTCGTTTGTGAAACTTCCACCAATGGGAACAGTTTCTCTCTATCTACTCGGTCCAGCTGGGGGAGGGGGGGGCGACGACGGCTGGGGGAGGGGGGGGGCGACGACGGCTGGGGGAGGGGGGGGGCGACGACGGCTGGGGGAGGGGGCGGCGACGACGGCTGGGGGAGGGGGGGGCGACGACGGCTGGGGGAGGGGGGGGCGACGACGGCTGGGGGAGGGGGGGGGCGACGACGGCTGGGGGAGGGGGGGGGCGACGACGGCTGGGGGAGGGGGGGGCGACGACGGCTGGGGGAGGGGGGGGCGACGACGGCTGGGGGAGGGGGGGGCGACGACGGCTGGGGGAGGGGGGGCGACGACGGCTGGGGGAGGGGGGGGCGACGACGGCTGGGGGAGGGGGGGGCGACGACGGCTGGGGGAGGGGGGGGCGACGACGGCTGGGGGAGGGAGGGCGACGACGGCTGGGGGAGGGGGGGCGACGACGGCTGGGGGAGGGGGGGCGACGACGGCTGGGGGAGGGGGGGCGACGACGGCTGGGGGAGGGGGGGCGACGACGGCTGGGGGAGGGAGGGCGACGACGGCTGGGGGAGGGAGGGCGACGACGGCTGGCGGAGGGGGGGCGACGACGGCTGGGGGAGGGAGGGGCGACGACGGCTGGGGGAGGGTGGCGACGACTGCTGGGGGAGGGGGGGCGACGACTGCTGGGGGAGGGGGGGCGACGACGGCGGGGGGAGGGGGGGGCGACGACGGCGGGGGGAGGGGGGGCGACGACGGCGGGGGGAGGGGGGGCGACGACGGCGGGGGGAGGGGGGGGGCGACGATGGCGGGGGGAGGGGGGCGACGACGGCGGGGGGAGGGGGGCGACGACGGCGGGGGGAGGGGGGCGACGACGGCGGGGGGAGGGGGGCGACGACTGCAGGGGGAGGGAAGCACAGCGGGTGTGGGGGGGGAGATGCACAGGGGTGGGGGGGGGGGGAGAAGATGCACAGGTGGGGGGGGGGGGGGAAAGATGCACGGGGGGGTGAAAGATGCACGGGGGGGTGAAAGATGCACGGGGGGGGGTGAAAGATGCACGGGGGGGGGTGAAAGATGCACGGGGGGGGGTGAAAGATGCACGGGGGGGGGGTGAAAGATGCACGGGGGGGGGGGTGAAAGATGCACGGGGGGGGGGGTGAAAGATGCACGGGGGGGGGGGGTGAAAGATGCACGGGGGGGGGGGTGAAAGATGCACGGGGGGGGGGGTGAAAGATGCACGGGGGGGGGGTGAAAGATGCACGGGGGGGGGGGGTGAAAGATGCACGGGGGGGGGGTGAAAGATGCACGGGGGGGGGAAAGATGCACGGGGGGGGGAAAGATGCACGGGGGGGGGAAAGATGCACGGGGGGGGGAAAGATGCACGGGGGGGGGAAAGATGCACGGGGGGGGGAAAGATGCACGGGGGGGGGTGAAAGATGCACGGGGGGGGGTGAAAGATGCACGGGGGGGGGTGAAAGATGCACGGGGGGGGGTGAAAGATGCACGGGGGGGGGTGAAAGATGCACGGGGGGGGGTGAAAGATGCACGGGGGGGGGGGTGAAAGATGCACGGGGGGGGGTGAAAGATGCACGGGGGGGGGTGAAAGATGCACGGGGGGGGGTGAAAGATGCACGGGGGGGGGGTGAAAGATGCACGGGGGGGGGTGAAAGATGCACGGGGGGTGGGGGGGAGATGCACGGGGGGTGGGGGGGAGATGCACGGGGGGTGGGGGGGAGATGCACGGGGGGTGGGGGGGAGATGCACGGGGGGTGGGGGGGAGATGCACGGGGGGTGGGGGGGAGATGCACGGGGGGTGGGGGGGAGATGCACGGGGGGTGGGGGGGAGATGCACGGGGGGTGGGGGGGAGATGCACGGGGGGTGGGGGGGAGATGCACGGGGGGTGGGGGGGAGATGCACGGGGGGTGGGGGGGAGATGCACGGGGGGTGGGGGGGAGATGCACAGTGGGGGAGGGGAGATGCACAGTGGGGGAGGGGAGATGCACAGTGGGGGAGGGGAGATGCACAGTGGGGGAGGGGAGATGCACAGTGGGGGGGGAGATGCACAGTGGGGGGGGAGATGCACAGTGGGGGGGGAGATGCACAGTGGGGGGGGAGATGCACAGTGGGGGGGGAGATGCACAGTGGGGGGGGGAGATGCACAGTGGGGGGGGGAGATGCACAGTGGGGGGGGGGGAGATGGACAGTGGGGGGGGGGGAGATGGACAGTGGGGGGGGGGGAGATGGACAGTGGGGGGGGGGAGATGGACAGTGGGGGGGGGAGATGCACAGTGGGGGGGGGGGGAGATGCACAGTGGGGGGGGGGGGAGATGCACAGTGGGGGGGGGGGGGGAGATACACAGTGGGGGGGGGGGGGAGATACACAGTGGGGGGGGGGGGGAGATACACAGTGGGGGGGGGGGGGAGATACACAGTGGGGGGGGGGAGATGCACAGTGTGGGGGGGGGAAGATGCACAGTGGGGGGGGGAGATGCACAGTGGGGGGGGGGGAGATGCACAGTGGGGGGGGGGAGATGCACAGTGGGGGGGGGGAGATGCACAGTGGGGGGGGGGAGATGCACAGTGGGGGGGGGGGGGAGATGCACAGTGGGGGGGGGGAGATGCACAGTGGGGGGGGGGGAGATGCACAGTGGGGGGGGGGGAGATGCACAGTGGGGGGGGGGAGATGCACAGTGGGGGGGGGGAGATGCACAGTGGGGGGGGGAGATGCACAGTGGGGGGGGGAGATGCACAGTGGGGGGGGGGAGATGCACAGTGGGGGGGGGGAGATGCACAGTGGGGGGGGGGGGGAGATGCACAGTGGGGGGGGGAAGATGCACAGTGGGGGGGGGGAAGATGCACAGTGGGGGGGGGGGAAGATGCACAGTGGGGGGGGGGGAGATGCACAGTGGGGGGGGGGGGAGATGCACAGTGGGGGGGGGGAGATGCACAGTGGGGGGGGGAGATGCACAGTGGGGGGGGGAGATGCACAGTGGGGGGGGGGAGATGCACAGTGGGGGGGGGGAGATGCACAGTGGGGGGGGGGGGAGATGCACAGTGGGGGGGGGGGGAGATGCACAGTGGGGGGGGGGGAGATGCACAGTGGGGGGGGAGATGGACAGTGGGGGGGGAGATGCACAGTGGGGGGGGGGAGATGCACAGTGGGGGGGGGGAGATGCACAGTGGGGGGGGGGAGATGCACAGTGGGGGGGGGGGGAGATGCACAGTGGGGGGGGGGGAGATGCACAGTGGGGGGGGGGAGATGCACAGTGGGGGGGGAGATGGACAGTGGGGGGGGAGATGGACAGTGGGGGGGGGGAGATGCACAGTGGGGGGGGGGAGATGCACAGTGGGGGGGGGGGGGAGATGCACAGTGGGGGGGGGGGGAGATGCACAGTGGGGGGGGGGGAGATGCACAGTGGGGGGGGGAAGATGCACAGTGGGGGGGGAAGATGCACAGTGGGGGGGGAAGATGCACAGTGGGGGGGGGGGAAGATGCACAGTGGGGGGGGGGGAAGATGCACAGTGGGGGGGGGAAGATGCACAGTGGGGGGGGGGGGGAAGATGCACAGTGGGGGGGGGGGGAAGATGCACAGTGGGGGGGGGGGGAAGATGCACAGTGGGGGGGGGGGGAAGATGCACAGTGGGGGGGGGAGATGCACAGTGGGGGGGGAGATGCACAGTGGGGGGGGAGATGCACAGTGGGGGGGGAGATGCACAGTGGGGGGGGGAGATGCACAGTGGGGGGGGGACCTTTGGGGTCCGACAATTATTATGGTAAAAGCTGATCAGACCAACCTGTTAAAATAACAAGCGAAACTTCTAATGACGGTTTCTCTGCGACCATCCGCTGCTGAAATTGTAAACCCGGGGAGTTTAATTTCTGCTCCAAATCCGCGCCAAAAGCAAAATTCACTTCAGCTCCGAATTGCTGTTTCAGATGGGCGCCGCCATCATAATCTCCCATCAACCATCGCGCTGAATGCGCACTTGCGCAGTCCGGTCCAGACAGAGCGCCGCCTCCTGGTAATGGGGAGAAGTGAAGAAATGCACTTTCTCTTTCCCAACCATTTTGGTCTAGTTCTGATGAAAGGTCACTGACCTGAAACATTAACTCTTCTCTCTCCACATATGCTGCCAGACCTGCTGAGTATTTCCAGCACTTTCTGTTTTTATTTCTCTTCGAGATTTGCCAACCTGGCTCCCAGTAATCAGATGCACATCCTTCTCTCCCTTCAGTTTCTGTGCAGGATTTGTACCTACACCTTCACTCTGCATTTTGCACCAATCTAACATAACTGGAAATGCTGATTAATATTTGCATTTTGTGAAGAGTCCTTTGACGGTCTTGATGGCATTCTCAACTTTGCCATTGGACTGTGGGTAGTTCAGAGAGGATGTCACATGTTTAAATCCCCATGTCTTGACTAACACAGCAAATTCTGTGGAAGTGAATTGTGGACCATTATTCGTTACTAGGATGTCTGGTAGGCTAAATCTCATAAATATTTCCTTCCGCTCTCTCAGAACGCTACTGAAGTAAGGCTGGTTGCTTCAATAAATTAATGTAGTATTCAAATTTGACGAGCAGAGTACAGTCATGTTACTCACAAAGGTCATCCCAACCTTCAAACGAGGCCAACCCACAATCTTGTGCTCTAGTAGTAGTTCCTTGCTTGGATGAGCCGGATATCTTACTTCGCAATGTAATCGTTGCGTTGTGTCAACATCCCAAAAGAGGCTGTCACGGACTCTATGGATGCAACCTTCTATGTTGATGTGTACTGAATGAGTTATTAACATTAGCTCCTTCGGTAGTGCATCTGCTGCCACGAATTGCTGTCCCTTGAATATCAATTCACCTTGGATGGTTAGTTCATCTCAAAAGTCAAAGTAAGGGTGGAGGTATTCAAGTACCTCCAATTTAATCCCAGGCCAACCTTGGCTCTCCATGGCTGGAGAATTGGTGTAGGAGGGAGGGCATCAGATTTCTGAGGCATTGGGTCTGGTTCTGGGGCAGGTGGGACTTGTACAAGATGGTCGTGCTACACCTTAACAGGACCAGCACTAATATCCTTGCAGGGAGATTTGCTAGTGCTGGTTGGGAGAGTTTAAACTAGCTTTTCAGGGGAATGGGAACCTGAGAGGTAGCTCAAATTGGAAGGAAGTAAAGCCAGTAACAGGAGGTACAAAAGTAGCAAGTGACATTAGAAGGCAGGCGTAACAAAGGTGAGCATCAACTAGGTTTAGAATGCAGAGCAATGTCAAGAAGACAAGGTTAAGGGCACTCTGCATGAATGCATGCAACATTTGCAACAAGATGTTTTAAAGGCACGTATGGAGGCAAATGGGTATGATCGAATTGCCATTACGGAAACGTGGCTACAGGGTGACCAAGAACGGGAACTGAATATTCAAGGATATTTGACATTTAGGAAGGACAGGAAAAAAGGAAAAGGAGGTGGTGTTGCGCTGATAATAAGGGATGGGATCCGTACATTAGTAAGGGAGGATCTCAGATCGGAAGAACAAAATGTGGAATCTCTTTGGGTGGAGCTAAGAAACAGCAAGGGGCAGCAAACATTGACAGGAGTTCTTTATAGGCTACCAAACAGTCATGGTAGTGTGGGCCATGTTACTAATCAGGAGATTAAAGAAGCATGTAGCATAGGTAATGCAATAATCATGGATGACCAATCTGCATCTTTAGTTTAGTTTAGAGATACAGCACTGAAACAGGCCCTTCGGCCCACCGAGTCTGTGCCGACCATCAACCACCCATTTATACTAATCCTACACTAATCCCATATTCCTATCACATCCCCACCTGTCCCTATATATTTCCCTACCACCTACCTATACTAGGGGCAATTTATGATGGCCAATTAACCTATCAACCTGCAAGTCTTTGGCATGTGGGAGGAAACCGGAGCACCCGGAGGAAACCCACGCATCTAGACTGGGTAAACCTAATGAGCACTAATGCTGTGGAGGATGAGTTTCTGGAGTGTGTTAGGGATTGTTTTCTAGAGCAGTATGTTCAGGAACCGACAAGAGAACAGGCTATTTTAGATCTATTATTATGTAACAAGAAATGGCTAATGAATAATTTGTTGTAAAAGAACCTTTAGGGATGAGTGACCATAATATGATAGAATTTTACATTATGTTTGAAAGTGAGGTAGTTCAATCTGAAGCTGGGGTGTTAAATTTGAACAAAGGAAATTATGAAGGTATGAGGGGCAAATTGGCTGAGGTGGATTGGGAAAATACATTAAAAGGTATGACAGTACATAGGCAATGAATAGTCTTTAAAGAAATATTACATAGTTTACAGCAACTATACATTCCTCCAAGGCACAAAAACCCCAAAACTAAAGGCAGTCAACCGTGGCTAATAATGGAATTTACGGATTGTATAAGATGAAAAGAAAAGGCCTATAAAAGTTGCCAGAAATAGTAGTAAACCTGAGGACTGGGAGGATTTTGGAATACAACAAAGGAGAACCAAGAAACTGATAAAGAAAGGGAGAATAGCATATGAATGTAAACTAGCAAAAAACATAAAAACAGACTGCAAAAGCTTCTATAGGTACGTAAAAAGGAAACATTTGGCTAAGACAAATGTGAGTCATTACAGGCAGAGTCAGGAGAATTTATAATGGGGAATAGAGAAATGGCAGAGATGTTAAATGATTACTTTGTGTCTGTCTTCACTGAGGAAGATACAAGAAAACTCCCAGAATGAGAGATCCAAGGGAGTAGGGAGAATGAGGAATTGAAGGAAATTAGTATTAGTAAGAAGGTTGTATTGGAGAAATGAATAGGGCTGAAGGTTGATAAGTCCCCAGCACCTGATATTCAACATCCCAGAGTGTTGAAAGAGATAGCTATGGAGATAGTGGATGCATTGGTGATCATCTTCCAAAATTCAATAGATTCTGGAATGGTTCCTACAGATTGGAAGGTAGCAAATGCCACCCCACTATTTAAGAAGGGAGGGAGAGAGAAAATAGCCTTACATTAGTAGTCGTAAAAATGTTAGAATCTATTCTAAAGGATGTGATAAATGGAGACTTGGATAATGATGAAATAAAAACAAGAAATGCTGGAAATACTCAGCAGGTCTGGCAGCATCTGTGGCGAGAGAAGCAGAGTTAACAGAGTGACCTGAAACATTAACTCTACTTCTCTCTCCACAGATGCTGCCAGACCTGCTAAGTACTTCCAGCATTTCTTGTTTTTATTTCAGATTTCTAGCATCTGTAGTATTTTGCTTTTACTTGGCCCACTCAAGGACAGAGGAGGGAATTTATGTGTGGAGGCAGAGGAAATGAGCAAGGTACTAAATATGTACTTTGCATCAGTATTCACCAAAGAGAAGGGCTTGGTGGATGACGAGTCTAGGGAAGGGAGTGTAGATAGTCTGGGTCATGTCGTTATCAAAAAGGAGGAGGTGTTGGGTGTCTTGCAAAGCATTAAGGTAGATAAGCCCCCAGGGCCTGATGGGATCTACCCCAGAATACTGAGGGAGGCAAGGGAAGAAATTGCTGGGGCCTTGACAGAAATCTTTGTATCCTCATTGGCTACAGGTGAGGTCCCAGAGGACTGGAGAATAGCCAATGTTGTTCCTTTGTTCAAGAAGGACAGCAAGGATAATCCAGGAAATTATAGGCCGGTGAGCCGTATGTCAGTGGTAGGGAAATTATTAGAGAGGATTCTTCGGGACAGGATTTACTCCCATTTGGAAACAAATGAACTTATTAGCGAGAGGCAGCATGGTTTTGTGAAGGGGAGGTCGTGTCTCACTAACTTTTTGAGTTTTTTGAGGAAGTGACGAAGATGATTGATGAAGGAAGGGCAGTGGATGTTATCTATATGGACTTCAGTAAAGCCTTTGACAAGGTCCCTCATGGCAGACTGGTACAAGAGGTGGTCATACAGGATCAGAGGTGAGCTGGCAAGATGGATACAGAACTGGCTCGGTCATAGAAGACAGAGGGAAGCAGTGCTTTTCTGAATGTAGGGCTGTGACAAGTGGTGTTCTGCAGGGATCAGTGCTGGGACCTTTGCTCTTTGTAGTATATATAAATGATTTGGAGGAAAATGTAGCTGGTCTCATTAGTAGGTTTGCGGTCGACACAAAGGTTGGTGGAGTTACGGATAATGATGAGGATTGTCAGAGGATACAGCAGGATATAAATCGGTTGGAGACTTGGGCGGAGAAATGGCAGATGGAGTTTAATCCGGACAAATGTGAGGTAATGCATTTTGGAAGGTCTAATACAGGTGGGAAGTATACAGTAAATGGCAGAACCCTTAGGAGTATTGATAGGCAGAGAGATCTGGGCATATAGGTCCACAGGTCACTGAAAGTGTCAACGCAGGTGGATAAGGTAGTCAAGAAAGCATACGGCATGCTTGCCTTCATCGGTTGGGGCATAGAGTATAAAAATTGGCAAGTCATGCTGCAGCTGTACAGAACTTTAGTTAGGCCACACTTAGAATATTGCGTGCAATTCTGGTCGCCACACTACCAGAAGGACGTGGAGGCTTTGGAGAGGGTACAGAAGAGGTTTACCAGGATGTTGCCTGGTCTGGAGGGCATTAGCTATGAGGAGAGGTTGGATAAACTCGGATTGCTTTCACTGGAACGACGGAGGTGGAGGGGTGGCATGATAGAGGTTTACAAAGTTATGAGTGGCATGGACAGAGTGGATAGTCAGAAGCTTTTTCCCAGGGTGGAAGAGTCAGTTACTTGGGGATTTAGGTTTAAGGTGCGAGGGGCAAAGTTTAGAGGGGATGTGCGAGGCAAGTTCTTTACACAGAGGGTGGTGAGTGCCTGGAACTTGTTGCCGGGGGAGGAGGTGGAAGCAGGTACCATAGAGACTTTTAAGAGGCATCTTGACAAATACATGAATAGGATGGGAATAGCGGGATACGGTCCCCGGAAGTGCAGAATGTTTTAGTTTAGACAGGCATCAAGATCAGCGCAGGCTTGGATGGCCGAATGGCCTGATCCTGTGCTGTTCTGTTCTTTGTTCTTTGTTGTTCTTTGTACTTCGATAATAATGATCTGATTGGGCAGAGTCAACATGGATTTATGAATGGGAAATCATGTTTGACGAACCTGTTGGAGGTTTTTGAGGATGTTACTAACAGAATTGATAATTGACGTAGTTTACTTGGATTTTCAGAAGACTTTTGATGAAGTCCCCCACAGGAGGTTGGTTAGCAAAATGAAAATACATGGGATAGGAGGTAATATACTGGGATGGAATAAGGATTGGTTAACAGGCTGAAAATAGAGAGTCGGAATAAACAGGTCATTTTCGCGTTGGCAGGCTGTGTCTCGTGGGAAACCGCAAGTATCAGCACTTGGGCCGCAGTTGTTCACAATATATATCAATGATTTGGATGTGGGACCCAAAGCTAGGTGGGAATGTGTGTTGAGGAAGATATAAAGTGGCTTCAAGGGGATTTGGACAGACTTAGTGAGTGGGCAAGAACGTGGCAGATGGAATATAATGTGGAAAAATGTGAGGTTATCCACTTTGGTAGGAGGAACAGATGCGCAGAGTATTTCTTAAATGGTAAGAGATTAGAAAGTGTAGATATACAAAGGTACCTGGGTGTCCTCGTCAATAAGTCACTGAAAGCTAACATGCAGGTACAGCAAGCAATTAGGAAGGCTCATGGTATATCAGCCTTTTCGCAAGAGGATTTGAGTACAGGAGTAGTGAAGTCTTGCTTCAATTGTATAGAACCTTGGTTAGACTGCATCTGGAGTACTGTGTGCAGTTTTGGTCCCCTTACCTTAGGAAGGACATTATTGCCACAGAGGGAATGCAACAAAAGTTCACCAGACTTGTTCCCGGGATGGAGAGACTCTCCTATGAAGACAGATTGGGAAAACTGGGCCTGTATTCACTAGAGCTTCTAAGAATGAGAGGTGATCGCATTGAAACCTACAAAATATTGAAAGTGATAGCCAGGGTAGGCGGAGGTAAGATATTTCCCCTGGTTGGGGATTCTAGAACCAGGAGACACAAATGAAAAATAAGGGGAAAGCCACTTAGGACAGAGATAAGGAGAAATTTCTTTCCTCAGATGGTTGTGAATCTTTGGAATTCTCCACCCCAGAGGGCTGTGACGCTCAGTCATTGAGTATGTTTAAAATCAAGATTGACAGATTTCTAAATACCAATGACATAAAGGGATATGGGGATAATGTGAGAAAAAGGCATTGAAGTGGGTGATCAGCCATGATCGTATTGAATGGCGGAACAGGTTCGATGGGCTGAATGGCCTACTCCTGCTCCTATGCTTTTATGTTCCTATGTTCTTCGCAGAACAATAACATACATTCTTTTATGAACTGGTTCATCTGTTGCAGCATGATTAAGTTGTTGCCAGTGTGAATCTCCAACTGGAAGTGATTTGCAATGACCAATTTCTTCCAACTCAAATGTAAAATCACAGGTGTTAACATCTGGCAAGGTGTGCTCTCGTCCATGTGTCTGCTAGGATCATTTTCTCCCCTTTGTTTTAAGAAATTTTTCCGACTGTATTTTTTTGGAGTCTTAACAGCATTCATTGAAGTTTGTTGCCTTATTGAAGTCTAGATGCATTACTTAATGGTTTGAGCAATACTGATTCAAACAGATGATGATCTGTTTCAACATCTCACCATGTCATTGCTGTAAATGGAGGCTTTAATTTTATCGCTGAAAAACACGATCAATAGAAGGCCTTTCTCGATCTATGCGCACCTTGTCTCTGCTGCTGTTAATGCCCTTGATGCGTAGGCGACCGGATGTCCATTTTGCATCATTGTTGTTCTAAATCCAGATTGAGATGAGTTGCATAGTCGGGTGGTTTCCTTCTTGAGATTATAACAATGGAGGACTGGGCTTGCTGGTAACCGCTACTTTGAGTCGTTGCAGCTCTAATACTTGTGATTCTCCACAGAACCACTCTGCGTCCTTCTGTGTCAAATTTCTAAGTAATTTACAATGTCTGACATTTGCGGGTAGAACTTAATCAGATATTGAGCAAGTCCAAGTCTCTGGATCCCTGCATCTCCTTTAACTTTGACTGGATCAACACAAAGTTCTTTTCCTGTAGCAACATGTCTGATAACAGGAATTTCTGTCTACACCTTTCCAGTTTATCCATGTTTAACAGTGCCCCTTGTTCATTGCATCAATGTAGGACAGCTTACAGCATTTGTCAAGGTCTTAAATAGCTTCTTCAAAGCATTTCTTCAAAACCAACTGCTACAAAATCATCTGCAATGACTTCTATTACTTGCTATTCTTCCACCAGCTCGAGCATCTTCCGTTTTAAGACTTCGGATGCTGATCTGATCCCACATGGCATTCGTTCCAGTGGCATTGTCCCAAAAGTTGTGTGGAATGCAGTTAGATGTGGCATTGTTCTTCAAAACTCATGTGCCAAAGCCATCACATTCATCGAGAATTGGGAAGACATATTTAACATGTAGCTACATCTTCAATAGTCAACAGAGGATAATGCTGTCACTTGATAGCCTTGTTAATGTCATTGGATCTAAGCAAGTGAGCAGTGTGCCGGTCTTGTTACAGGAGCAATGAAGTTCTTTCTGACCAGGGTTTCCCTCAGCTTATCCCATAAAGCTCGTGGTACACGACGCGGGATATGTTACACCTGATCCATTGCCTTGTCAAGCCTGATTCGATGTTCTCCCTCAACTTGTCCTATTCCATCACTGAATACCCGAGAACGTTTCAGTATTAAACACTCCTTGGTTCATGGCTAAAAGTTGTTGAGTGGGTACACTGGTGCACCAGTAGAGGGGGTTCTATTAATTTCATTATTATTTGTAGACTTTATGATGTTCATCCCCAGCCAGGCCTCTCTACCCTGCAGAGGGTGTACTGATAATGCTGTTGATTTGTTTACAGTCCAGCTTACACCAAAATCACCATGTTGGACTTGGATTCATACTTGTCTTTTAACTGGTAACCTTGATCCACCACATTCTACAATCTGTCTTAAGTGGTTCAACCTTTGCTCGCTTAAAATCTCATGTTGACTTTTGATATCGTCAGCTTACATTGTGCACCAGAGTCTATTTGAAATCTGATGTAGTTGCCTGACTCAAGTTTAAGTGTAATGCCAGCTCTCGCAAATTGATCACGAGAGGTGTGATTTCTCAGTCAAATTCAGTCTCACTTGCAATCGGGCTTTGAAAACTCTGCATTTTTTAAAGTCCGTCTGTAAGCACCCTTCTCGGGGCTGTAAGTGTGCACCCTATCAGATGGCATGTGCCTTGACTCCAGAAAGCTGACTGCACAGGAAACTGGACACGGAGCCTGCCAAAGGACATTGCCGTGCTGAGCCTGGAACCTGAAGCTGCCTTGCTGCCTGAAGGGTGCGGAGCCAGGCACCTGAAGTTGCTGTTGTTGTACTGGTCTCTGAAGTTGTTTGCTGCTTGGATCCTGATACCTTTGACTGTGCTTTGCTTTGTACTTTGTAGGCATCCTTCTGTGAATATACGTAATAAGAGCAGAAGTAGGCCATTCAGTCCCTCAAGCCTGCTCCGCCATTCAATAAGATCATGGCTGAAGAAGAAGTTCCTCCTCATCTCCGCCTTAAATGGGAAAGCCCTTAATTTGAAACTGTCCCCACGAGGGGAAACATCCTGTCATTATCTACCCTGTCAAGCCCCCTCAGAATCTTACATGTTTCAATACGATCACCTCTAAATCTTCTAAACTCCAATGAGTATAGGCCCAACCAACTCAACCCTTCCTCATAAGACAAACCCCTCATCCCAGAAGTCAGTCAAGTGAACCTTCTCTGAGCTGTTTCCAATGCAAATATATCCCTCCTTAAATAAGATGACCAAAACTGTACACAGTACTCCAGATGCGGTCTCACCAATGCCCTGTACAGTTGTAGCAAGACTTCCCTTCTTTTATACTCCATCCTCCTTGAAATTAATGCCAACATTCCATTTGCCTTCCTAATTACTTGCTGGACCTGCATGCTGACTTTTTGTGATTCATGTACAAGGACACCCAGCACCCTCTGTACCGCAACATTCTGCAGCCTCTCTCCATTTAAAGGATAGTCTGCTTTTCTATTCCACTTGCCAAAGTGAACAACTTCACATTTTCCCACATTATCCTCCATCTGCCAAATTTTTGCCCACTCACTTCACCTATCTGTATCGCTTTGCAGACTCTTTGTATCCTCCTCACAACTTGCTTTCTTACTATCTTCTTATTGTCAGAAAACTTGGCTACAACACAGTCAGTCTTTATCCAAGTCATTGATATAAATCATAAATAGTTGAGGCCCCACCACTGATCCCTGTGGCATTGCAATAGTTACAGTTTGCCATCCTGAAGATGATCCATTTATCCCGATTCTCTATTTTCTGTTAGTTCGCCAGTCCTCTATCCATGCTAATATATCACCCTCAACACCACGAGCTCTTATCTTGTGTATTAACCTTTTATGTGGCACCTTATCGAATGCCTTTTGGAAATCCAAACACACGACATCTACTGGTTCCCCTTTATCCACACTGTTTGATACATCTTCAAACACAGCTAATAAATTTGTCAACACCATTTCCCTTTCACAAAACCATGTTGACTCTGCCTGATTGTATTGTGATTTTCTAGATATCCTGCTACTATTTACTTAATAATGGATCCCAGCATTTTCCCAATGACAGATGTTAGGCTAACTGGCCTATAGTTTCCTGGTATTTGTCTGACTCTTGAACAGAGGTGCTACATACAGTGACATCCAGTGACTGAAGGCACTGGATACTGCAAAAGCTATGGGCTCTGACAATATTCCGGCAATAGTACTGAAGACCTGTGCTCCAGAACATGCCGCGCCCCTAGCCAAGCTGTTCCAGTACAGCTACAACACTGGCATCTACCCTGCAATGTGGAAAATTGCCCAGGTATGTCCTGTACACAAAAAGCAGGACAAGTCTAATCCGGCCAATTACCGCCCAATCAGCCTACTCTCAATCATCAGTAAAGTGATGGAAGGTGTCATCAATAGTGCCATCAAGCAGCACTTGCTTAGCAATAACCTGCTCAGTGACGCTCAGTTTGGGTTCCGCCAGGGCCACTCAGCTCCTGACCTCATTACAGCCTTGGTTCAAACATGGACAAAAGAGCTGAACTCAAGAGGTGAGGTGAGAGTGACTGCCCTTGACATCAAGGCAGCATTTGACCGAGTATGGCATCAAGGAGCCCTAGCAAAATTGAGGTCAATGGGAATCAGGGGGGAAACCCTCTGCTGGCTGGAGTCATACCTAGCGCAAAGGAAGATGGTGGTGGTTGTTGGAGGTCAATCAACTGAACTCCAGGACATCACTGCAGGAGTTCCTCAGGGTAGTGTCCTGGGCCCAACCATCTTCAGCTGCTTCATCAATGACCTTCCTTCAATCATAAGGTCAGAAGTGGGGATGTCCGCTGATGATTGCACAATGTTCCGCACCATTCATAACTCCTCAGATACTGAAGCAGTCCGTGTAGAAATGCAGCAAGACCTGGACAATATCCAGGCTTGGGCTGATAAGTGGCAAGTAACATTCGCGCCACACAAGTGCCAGGCAATGACCATCTCCAACAAGAGAGAATCTAACCATCTCCCTTTGACATTCAACAGCATTACCATCGCTGAATCCCCCACTATCAACATCCTAGGGGCTACCATTGACCAGAAACTGAACTGGAGTAGCCATATAAATACCGTGGCTACAAGAGCAGGAATCCTGAGGCGAGTAACTCACCTCCTGACTCCCCAAAGCCTGTCCACCACAAGTCAGGCACAAGTCAGGAGTGTGATGGAATACTCTCCACTTGCCTGGATGGGTGCAGCTCCAACAACACTCAAGAAGCTCGACACCATCCAGGACAAAGCAGCCTGCTTGATTGGCACCCCATCTACAAACATTCACTCCCTCCACCACCGACGCACAGTGGCAGCAATGTGTACCTTCTACAAGATGCACTGCAGCAACGCACCAAGGCTCCTCAGACAGCACCTTCCAAACCCGCGACCTCTACCAACTAGAAGGACAAGGGCAGCAAATACATGGAAACACCGCCACCTGCAAGTTCCCCTCCAAGTCACACACCATCCTGACTTGGAACTATATCGCCGTTCCTTCACTGTTGCTAGGTCAAAATCCTGGAACTCCCTTCCTAACAGCACTGTGGGTATACCTACCCCAAATGGACTGCAGTGGTTCAAGAAGGCAGCTCACCACCACCTTCTCAAGGGCAATTAGGGATGGGCAATAAATGCTGGCCTAGCCAGCGTCGACCACATCCCGCGAATGAATAATACATTTGCAGTTTTCCAATCCGCAGGGACTGTTCCAGAATATAGAGAATTTTGGAAGATTACAACCAATGCATCCACTATCTCAGCAGCCACTTCCTTTAAGACCCTTGGATGCAGGCCATCAGGTCCAGGGGACTTGTCAGCTTTTAGGCCCATTACTTTTTATGTAGTGATAGTAATTGTTTTAAGTTCCTGCTTCCCTTTTGTGACTTGAGTTTCTACTCTTCTTACAATGCTTTTTGTGTTTTCTACTGTGAAGACACATACAAAATACTTGTTCAAAGCCTCTGCCATTTCCTGGTTTCCCATTATTAATTCCGCAGTCTCACCCTCTAAGGCACCAATGCTCACTTCAGCTACTCTTTTCCTTTTTATATATCTGCAGGAGCTTTTACTGTGGTTTTTATATTTCTTGCTAGTTTTCTCTTATACTCCAATCTTTCCCTCTTCATTTTTTTCAGTCATCCTTTATTGATTTCCAAAATTTTCCTAATCTTTTGGCCTACCACTAATCTTTGCAGCATTGTACGTATTCTCTTACATTTTGATACCACCTTAACTTCCTTAGTTAGCCACAGATGGTGCATCCTTCTGGTCAAGTCTTTCTTCCTCAATGGAATATATCTTTGTTGAGAGTTATGAAATATCTCCTTAAATGTCTGCCTCTATTTCTCTACCGTCTTACCTTTTAACCTATTTTCCCAGTCCACTTTGGCCAACTCTGTCTTCATACCCTTGTAATTGCCTTTATTTAAGTTTAAGACACCAGTTATGAACCCACATTTCTCACCCTCAAACTGAATGTGAAATGCTATCATGTTATGATCACTCTTGCCTAGAAGATCCTTTACTACGAGGTCTTCAATTAATCCTGTCTCATTACACATTACCTGTTCAAAATAGCCTAGTAGGCTCTAAAAAGTATTGTTGCCCTGAATACACGCTATAAACTCATCCTCCAAGCCACCTTTGCCAATTTGATTTGTCCCATCGATGTGAAGATTAAAATCATCCATGATTATTGCTGTACTTTTCCTGCAAGCCTCCATTATTTCGTGATTTATACTCTGTCCTACAGTGTACCTACTGTTAGGGGGCCTATAAACTACTTCTACCAATGACTTCTTTCCTTTGCCATTTCTTATCTCCACCCAAACAGATTCTACATCTTGATCTTCTGAACTAAGAAAATTTCTCACTATTGTACTGATCTCATCCTTTATTAACAGAGCCATTCACCTCCTCTTTCTTTCCTCCTGTCTTTCCAAAATGTCAAATACCCTTGAATATTCAGTTTTCAGCCTTGGTCACCTTGCAACCATGTCTCTGTAATGGCTATTATATCATACCCATTTATTACTATTTTTGCTATCAATTCATACATCTTGTTATGAATTCTGCGGGCATTCAAATAAAGAGCCTTTAATTCTGTCTTTTACCATTTTTGCCTACTCTGACCTTATTTGTTGGTGCACTTTTATGTTTGTAAGTTCTGTCCCTTCCTGTCATACTCTGGTGCTCGTTACATATATCATTACCCTGCACTATTTCCCTGTTCTTTCTCTTTAACTTTCCAAATCTCCCCTCACATGAACCCTCCCCCCACCCCCACTATTTACTTTAAAGCCTTCTGTACCGCCCTAGTTATACGATTTGCCAGGACTCAAGTCACAGCGTGATTCAGGTGAAGGCCATCCCAATGGTCCAGCTCCCTCTTTCCCCAGAACTGGTGATAGTGCCCCATGAATCAAAACCCACTTCTCCCACACCAATCTTTGAGCCACACATTCAACTCTCTAATCTTACCTACCCTATGTCAATTTGCTTGTGGCTCAGTTAGTAATGCAGAGATTACTACCTTTGTGGTTCTGCTTTTTAATTTAACTGTGCCGTCTGATTCTAAGATTACATCACTATGAATTTTGAACCTGAACATCTCAACTTGCATTTGTATAGCACCTTTCATGTAGTAAAGCATCCAAAGTTACTTCACTAGAGTGTTATCAAGCAACATTTGGCACAGAGCCGCATAAGGAGATATTAGGACAGGTGACTAAAAGCTTGGTCAAAGAAGTAGGTTTTAAGGGCCCTTAGCATGATAAGAGGTATAGCAGAGCCGCAAGGAGAGCACATTCTGCAGACAGATCAGACCACAGCCTTGGAGACGATGCAAATATTTTGACACCTGTTCCATCTGGCAGAATGTAAGAATGTTATTTTATCCCAAGAGCAGAGATTTGGATTCAAGAGCTCTGATTTTATTGGCAAATGTATAAACTCTAGCAAAAGTGCCAGGGAATGTTACAAGCCATTTAAAGGCTTATGCTGTATTTGGATGATAAATTGAGAGTTTGAGCAGCAGAATTCCTAATGCAGTAAGTCAAGTGACCCAGGGTAACAACTTTGAAATAACTCAGCCACTGAAACAGCACAGGACCAATTTGCGACAACCATGCAAATAGGCTTGCCAAAACACCAAATTAAGCCCTTTAAAAAATACTCTGAAATTCTTAACTGGCTCCCGCCTTATAAAATGACACAAGTGGAAACTTTTGGGTTACTGAATGAGTGATCATGGAATTCAGTGTAGCATCAGGAGAGAGCTATGCAGCTTGTTTGTGCATTGAATGTTTTTGTTCCACAATGTGACTGCAGACATAAGTTTTACAGTTACTCAAATAAAAAATAGTTGCATTTAGAAAATACTGATTCATATCAAAATATCTCACAGTATTTCATACACTGAATCACAAAGTCTTGTGTCTCAGTATCACCACACTCTTGATCCCTTTCCCAAGTGATCCCTCTATATCCTACTCACCACTTAGTCCTCCTTTCTATTGCTCACACATCCAAGGTCCACTACAATATCCCCTCAAATTGGCTAACTCTTCCCAGTTTCCCATCTCATGTTCCCAGACCTCACAACCCTCCTCAGTACTCCCAGATCAATGGATTCTCTCCACTGCTCCCAAACACGATGACCATTCCCGACTCAATGGGCTGAATTTTCCCAGTCCCGCAGAGGTGGGTTAAGAGGCGGGAATGGGAGCAAAATTACAGATTCTCACACGGGGGCGGCTCTCCGACACATTCCCACCTCCAAACGCTCTTTCAATGTCTGACTGGGTAGTCAACTAGATACAATTAAGCATCCAACTGGGGGTAAAGTGGTGACTCTGTCAGGATCTTCCCGATGATGCATGGGCCCCCAGCTGGTCCGAAGCCCAGCCGTTGTCTGCAGACAACCTCCCGGTGGCAGGCCAGAGGGACATTGACGCCTTCTTTATTCCCCCTCCCCCCCACCACCCCCTGGAGCCGTGGTGATCAGCGGGCCACAGCCTCGGCCACTGGGTATCCTCTGGAGGGATCAACCATAATGATGGCCTGACAGCTGTGGCCACACTCCTTTTCTATAATTTCATAACTCTTCAGAGAGCACCTCCAACTTGAGGTGCCCTCGCAGTCTCCCGCCTGCCGCAGCAGCATCCACCTTTCCCGTTGGGGCTGCCAGCTGGACAGCACAGCAGACTCTCCTATTGGGTCTGCCCTTTCCCTGGTCTACCTGCCATCCTTAATTGGACAGGGCTCCTGGAGGTGGCTTCTTAATTGGCCGCCTCCGGGAAGATCGCGACTGACGTTGCACCACGGCCACTTCCAGGTTCCTGACCCGGAATTGAGGCCGACATCAGGATCATAACCCAGCCAGGAAAATTCAGCCCTGTGACTTCCCAATAACAATAATTACATTTATATAGCGCCTTTAAAATATATAAGAATCGTAGAAGCAGTGGAAGGGTCTACAGAGATGGTAGAGAGCTAGAGCTGCTGTCTCTAAGCACAAACATGGAAGCTGACCCCTTACATATAAGTCATATGGTGAAGGGACAGCCTGTAATAAAATAACTTGCATTTATATAGCATTTAAAAAAATGAAAATACCTAACGGTGCTTTACAGAAGTATAACCAGACAAATACTATCGCCAAGTGCAAAAAGAGCTAGTTGGAGGGGTAACCAAAAGCTTAGTAATGAGGTGTTCTTTTTATGAAGATCATGAAGGAAGAGAGGAAGTGGAGAAGTTTAGGAAGGGAATTCCAGAGCTTAGGGACTAGATAGCCAAAGAAAGTGGGGGACGCAGAAGAGAATTGGAGGGATGCAAAGTTCTTGGAAGATTGTAGGACTGGAGAAGGTTATAAATACGGGGGGGTGGGGTGGGGGGGGCTATGAAAGGTTTTAAATACAGGGATGAGAATTTTAAATTTGATGTACTCAGAGACTGGGAGCCATTCGAGGTCACATGGTACAGGGCTGATGAGAAAGCGGTCAACAACAACAACTTGCAATTTCACAGCTCCCTTAAAGTAGCAAAATTTCTTGAGCTGATTCAGAGGTGTAATCAGATACAATGGATACAGGGAAAAGGGAGATGTTCAGAGGGGTGTCCAAAAGCCTTGGTCAAAGCAGCCAAGAAGAGGCTGGAGATTATTGCTGATCGGGCCAGGTGAGGCCATGAGGGATTTAAATCTGAAGATGACAATGTTAAATTTGAGGTGATTGGGAACTGGGAGCCAATGTAGATCAGTGCAAACAGGGGTGATGTGTGAGTGGAAATTAATATGAGTAATAGGGTATGAGTAGCAGAGTTTTAAATGAGGTGAAGTTTATGGAGTTTGGGCTGTGGGAGCATTGGAATAGTTTACTTTGGTGGTGAGGGTGTCGGGAGGTATTGGGCTGAGGCAGGGACGGAGACGGATGATGTTACTGAGGTGGAAGTAGACAATCTTTTTGATGGAGAGGATTATGGTGTCAAAAGATTAGCTCAGGGTCAAAAAGGATGCCAATGTTGGGAATTGTCCTGTTCAACCTGAGCCAGTGGCTGGGGAGGAGGATGGAATCAGCAGTGAGGGTGTAGTATTTGTGACAGGCTGAAGACAATGGTTTTGGTCTTCCCAATGTTTAATTGGAAGAAATTGTGGCTCATGCACGACTGGATGTCATATAGTGAAATAAACCAGAATAGAAAGAGTTAAACAGGTTAACAGCAGAATTTGGTGAAGCTTGCTGGTGTAATACAGAAATGCTTTATTTAATTTCTGTATATCATAAGGTCACTGAACATATAGTAACTCTGTGAAAGTTTAACTTTTCATTGGGAGGAAACTGATATAGTTTTAAGCCACACTATTTTGAAGTCGCTAATCAATGTCTGGAATGTTTGGGCACTCGCAAAACTGAATAGCTAGAAAGGGAAAGGACGTATTAGGTGAAAATAGTTGATATTTACTGATGCCATTTGGAAGGAGATTAGAGTGCTGACTCAGCAAAGTGGTGCCATCTGCTGCTGAGACAGGTGTAATAAGGTTCCTGTGGATACTGACGAACAAGAGAGCTACAGCAGTGATCAGAAAGGGTATAAAGGGAGAGAATCCACATCTAGCTGGAGAGCTACAGCGAACCCCACAGTTGGCATAGTTCCCAGGACAGAGATAATCACTGTGTCCTGTTGGTAAAATTGTCCTATAATGTAAATGCAGTGCGGTGTTCTCTTCCTGCTCTGGTCAAGTTGCTGCTTTGTTGCTACTTGAAGTTGGTCACAAAGATTTAATTGGTCAGAAAATATATGTATAGTCATGCCTGATGCACCAGATCTGAAGCTAATTATACTTAGAGATATGGTACATTATATTTGGCTAACAGGAGCTTATAACAAGCAACCTTCAAGACCATGTTCAGCCCATACTTCACAGCCATATAGATGTGGATCACAACAAATTACTGTGTCCAGGATCAGAAGCTGTAGGTATGCTCTGTGTCTTGAGGATAAGCTTCCATGTTTTCATAGTGTGGACTGGTTTCAACATTTGAGAAACTGTCATCCAGGGTGAACACAGACAACTGACATGATCAGTCTTCCATCATCTACAGCAATGGACAAGCTCCATTCAAATCAAAGGGAAATAGTTACAGCCATCATCAATAACCTGAAAGCTCATCTGTTCATGATATCTCTCCGGTTCAGCCTCCTCTGCCAGTAATATTCCCACATATCTCCTCTGTCACTGAAAGTATACTTAGCCGAGGCACTGGCCTTGTATCAGAGCAGGCGGCAGATGCTTGTGCACTGTCGCTAGAACGACTGCTACCCACAAAGCCTTAACAGGAACGACCAATGCTGGCATCAATGAAACTTGGAAGTCACTAAGCTCAATCATCTATGAAGCAGCAGAAGCATCATTTGGTAAAGGCAGAACCTGCATCAAGTGCTGGTTTGAGAGCTACTCAGCTGAGATGATATCTGTTATTGATGCAAAAAACAAAGCCTGCAATGATGCACAACATAAACCCAACAGCTAAGACACTGCACAACCCGAAAGTAGCCAAGACAGCTGTGCAAAAGACAGGGAGATACTGCACAAACAAACACTGGATCAACTTATGTCAAGAAATCCAAACTGCATATGACAAAGGAAATCTATGAGCTATGTACAAAGGAGTCAAGAGGGCGCTTGGCCCTGCCATCACCAAAGTTGCTCCTCTGAAGTTGGCAGATGGTGAAGTACTCAACAACAAAAATAAACAGATGTCCCGTTGGGCTGAACACTACTGTGAGCTGTGAGTCGGACATCTCCCAGTTTGTGCTTGACGCTCTCCTGCAACTTCCTGTCATGGATGAGTTAGATGAAGAACCCTCATCACTGGAGCTCGAGAAGCCCATAGACCACCTAGAGAACACAGTCGAACTGCTCAAGCACAGAAAGTCCCATCAATTGCCACACCTTTATGACCTTCGCCTTCTCTGCTGAAAAGTAGGTTCTGATCTACAGGAGATGTGTGACGCCAAAATCATCACGCTATACAAAAACAAAGGCAACAGAAACTGCAACAACTACAGGAGCATATCACTCCTTAGTGTCATGGGGAAGCCCTTTGCTAGGGTCATACTTAAAAGACTCCATATACTTGCAGACTGAGTGTACTCGGAAGCACAGTGCGGCTTCCGTGCCGGCAGATGGCAGATCTATTATGGATATGATCTTCTCCATACGCCAGCTACAAGAGAAGTGTAGGGAACAGAGTATAACCTGTAACCTTTTGTAAATCTCACTAAGGCATCCAACACCATCAGCAGAGCAGAGCTCTACAAGATTTTGAGAAAAATTGTCTGTCCACCAAAGCTCCTCAGTCTCATCTGCTCCTTCCGTGACAACATGCACTGCACTGTACAGTTTGATGTCTCCACTTCCAACAGTTTCAAAGTGAAGAATGGAGTGAAACAGGGTTGTGTCTTAGCCCCTCACTCTATTTGACATCATCTTCTCCATGCTCCTGACCTTCGCCTTCCCTGCAGATATTGAAGGAATTGACTTGCACACTAGGTCAGACGGCAAGCTCTACAATCTATCAAGCAAAAGCGAAGACAAAAACACATCGCTTCCTGATCAGAGAACTCCTCTACGCTGATAATGCTGCTCTAGTCGCTCTCACAGAAACTCAGCTACAAAGCCTTATGAACTGTCTTGTTCTCCTTGACTTTAAGCGACAAGAAAATCATGGTCATGGGACAAGATGTTGCATCTCCACACTTGATTGCTTTAAATAACACCCCACTGGAAGTGGTTAGCAAATTCTGCTACCTTGGGACAACAGTGGCAGACTATCTGTTTTCTATGTTTCTATAGCGGGAACAGGCTACTGAGTTGGATGATCAGCCATGACCATAATGAATGGCGGAGCAGGCTCGAAGGGCTGAATGGCCTACTCCTGCTCCTATTTTCTATGTTTTCTATGTTGATGCAGAGTTCAATACACATATAGGGAAAGCAGATACTACATTTGGCCGACTTGTGAAATGCAGATGGGATAGCACCAAGCTGACCATTAGGACCAAGCTGATGGTTTAGAAGGCTCATGTTCTCTGAACCTTTCTGTATGGCTGTGAAACATGGGCAATGTACAGCTACCAAGAAAAGAGGCTCAATAATTTCCATCTTCGCTGTCTGCAGTGCATCATGGATATATCTTGGCAGGACAAAATCACAAATGTGGCAGTCCTTGCAAAGGCAGAGCTCCCAAGTGTGTTGGCACTAATCAAACAGAGGTGGCTTCAGTGGATCAGACAACTCCATAGGTTGGAAGACGGTCGCATGCCCAAGGATGGTGAGGAAGCTGGGGCCAGGCGACCAGTGGGGCGCCCAAAGCTCCGCTTCAAGGATGCTTCAAGCGTGACATGAAGGCACTAAACATTGACTATTGCACCTGGGAGTCACTAGCTGGTGAAAGAGGGAAATGGCGACATATCCTGTGGACTGGTGTGCACTGCCATGATGACCAGTGGCAACAGTAGCTTGGCAACAGGTGCCAAAGCCAAAAACAACTCTCAGCGTCACATGACAGCTTCATGTGTGGCACTTGTGGAAGAACCTGCCTCTCAAGGATTGGCCTTCACAGCCATCAGCAAAGGTGCACCAAGAGAAGACATATGAACTTACGAACTAGGAGCAGGAGTAGGCCATTTGACCTTTCGAGCCTGCTCCACCATTCAATAAGTTCATGGCTGAACTTATTACTCCACATTTCCATCTAACCCTGATAACCTTCCACCCCCTTGCTTATCAAGAATCTATCTACCTTTGCCTTAAAAATATTCAAAGACTCTGCTTCCTCTGCCTTTTGAGGAAGAGAATTCCAAAGACTCATGGCCCTCTGAGAGAAAGAATTTCTCCTCATCTCTGTCTTAAATGGACGACCCCTTATTTTTAAACAGTGACCCCTAGTTTGAGATTCTCCCACAAGGGGAAACATCCTTTCCACATCCACCCTCTCAAGACCCTTCAGGATCTTATATGTTTCAACCAAGTAGCCTCTTAGTCTTCTAAATTCCAGAGGATACAAGCCTAGCCTGTCCAATGTTTCCTTGTAAGACAGGCCACCCATTCCAGGTATTAATCTAGTAAACCTTCTCTGTACTGCCTCCAACGCATTTACATCCTTCCTTAAATAAGGAGACCAGTACTGTACACAGTACTCCAGATGTGGTCTCACCAGTGTCCTGTATAGCTGAAGCATACCTCCCTACTTTTGTATTCAATTCCCCTCGTGATAAACGATAACATTCTATTAGCTTTCCTAATTACGTGCTGTACGTGCATACTAACCTTTTGCGATTCATGCACCAGGACACACAGATCCCTCTGCATCTCAGAACTCTGCAATCTCTCACCATTTAGATAATATGCTTCTTTTTTATTCTTCCTGCCAAGGTGGACATTTTCACACTTTCCCACATTATATTCCATTTGCCAGGTCTTTGCTTACTCATTTAACCTATCTCTATCCCTTTGTAGCCTCCTTATGTCCTCTTCACATGTTACTTTCCTACCTATCTTTGTGTCATCAGCAAATTTAGAAACCATACCTTCGGTCCCTTCATCTAAGTAATTTATATTGTTATGACTGACCGCTCCAGTCAAAGTCCCCAATCAAAATATACGACTCTGATTGTGGTGGGAGAAACGCACTGTTAATTCAATCCCATTGCTCCACAGATCGCCTAACATATCATTTAAAACTTTCCAAATTAAAGAAAGACCCAGCCAAATTGTTCCATCTATTAACCCCCGAATGAGGCTAACCAAACCAGGTGTCTTTAAATCAACAAATTAATTCTTTCACTGGAAGAAGTAAATTCTTAAACACTATGAAGATATAAACAACATTTAAAATAGAAAACATTTGAGTCCTTGCAAATTTACAATCCAATGTTGTTTGAAGTCCTCACAGAATTTGCTTGAAGTCCTCACAGTCGTCCGATGTGGGGGAAAAAGTTCTTTTGCAGTTGAACAGTCCGTAGTCTAACTTCAGCAGTAGGTGCTGCTTTCCTTCTCCAGCGAATTTCATCAATTAACGACTTGCAAACACTTTCAATGGAATCAAGCTGACTTTAGAGTTTTTGAGGGATAAAAGATTATCACAGTCTAACTTCCCTTTCTTCAATTTAAATTACCAGAGATCTCTGTTTTGGCTTGACTTTCTTAGAATTTTGAGAGATAATAATTAAACAGACTAAAATTCTATTCCTTCAATTTAAATGGCTGAGAGCTTTTCTCAGGTGCTATACACCACAGCTGTCTGAGTCCGTGTGTCCTCTGTCTGTGTGTTCTGTTAGAATAAACTGTCTTCAACTAAAAAAGCCAGTTCAAAATTGAATTATAACAAATGTATTGCTTAATACTCACTCCCAATGGCTGTATCTATGGTAATGAGAATGCACCCTTTGAATTGCAGTCTCCAAATGGCTGTTTCTAGGGGAACGAAAATGCACCTTCCTATAATTCCTGAGGCTTGCTGGTTCTTAAAGCAATACTGATCCTTTGCAAGCCTTAAAGGCAAACTGCATATTCCCGGAAAAAAAACTACAGGACCATGACAACATAAATTGTTAATAGTTGAGGCCCCGGATCCCTGTGGCACACCACTTGTTACATCTTGCCAACCAGAAAATGACCCATTTATGCCTACTGTCTGTTTCCTGTTAGCTAATCAATCTTCTATCCATGCCAATATGTTACCCCCTACACCATGAGCTTTTATTTTCTGCAATAACCTTTAATGTGGCACCTTATCAAACGCCTTCTGGAAATCTAAGTAGAGTGCATCCACCAGTTCCCCTTTATCCACAGCACACCTAAATGGATTGTTTGCTGCAAGTCCATCATCTTTTGTAGATGGAAGGATGCCAACAAGCCCTCAGCTTTTTGGAGATGCTGAGGCATTGAAATAAAATCTTTAATGAAGACATTATAAAGAACAAAAAGCAATTCATTGGATAATGTTATTGTAGCATATGTAAATAAAAAGGAACGTTTTTGTTAAAAGCCTCAATTTGTACATTTTGGAGAAAGAAATAGATATCAAAAATTTCAGAAAGCTTTTAGAGTGATTTGTGGGAATGCTATGGGTTAGATTGTATAATTAGAGTGACAAGTTTACATAAACAACACCTTTATAAACATGGGCATTGAAATATAGGGCTGGATTTTATGGTTCCCCCCCCCCCCCCACCGAGGTGAGGTGGCCCACAGAATTGCAACAGGTGGTAGCAGGGTACAGAGGGGCCATCGCCACCCCATCGCCCAAGCGATTTTCCCCAGGGACGGGATAGGCCGCCGATGGCCTTTCACCCCGCCCCCCTTCCCAGAGGCCAATTGGCCTTCCCGCGCCCCCCTCCTGTCCCCGCTGCCGGAATTTCTCCAGCGGTGGGAGGGGGCGTCTGCCATACAGGGAGGATGCCTTGTAAAATAAGGTGCCCTCCCTGCGGACTTGGGGGCGGGATTCCTCCTCTGTGGGCAATCTTAGACTCACGGAGGGCCCCAGCCAGAAAAGAATGCACCTCCCAGGACCCCCTTCCCCTTGCAGTTTACAACTACCCCCCCCGCCCCATCCCCTCACTGGGGCCCTCCAGCCTGGCCCCAGCAACCCTGCCTCACTTACCTGCGGTCCATGTTCCAGCGCTGGGCCTGGTTCCAGGGCCTCTACAGTAATTGCAGTGGCCACCGCTCCTGGTGGCACTTCTAATATTGCTGAGTTGCCGGCTCTGTGATTGGCTGGCAGCTCTTGGAGAGGGAGAGATCCCAGTGTGGGTAACTTCGCCTCTGGAACAATGGAGGATCGCGCCAGACGGGGCGTGAAAAGGCCTAGGCGGGGTTCCCCCTGCCTTTTTGGCCTTGCAACGGGAACCGCACCTCCTGCACAAAATCCAGGCCATATAATAGGAATAGGTTTACGTCTAAAGTGCAACAAAAACATGACGAAAGAACGTCAATTTTTGCAGACAGGAAGTTCATGCAATACAATGTTTTTAAATAAGATATAAATTGATATGGAGATGACTAGTTAGGGTAAATGAATAATAATGTTTTTTTTAAAGAAAGCAGTCTTAAATAAGTATAGCTGTGATCTTTGAGTTAATAAGTGGAGATTTTCACTTCTATTGTTACGTAGCATTGCATAGGATAGCTATATGGCACAGAAACAGGCTATTTGGCCAAATCAGTCCACGCCGCCATTTATGCTGCAATCGAGCCTCCTCCCTCATCTAAATCGATCATCGTAACCTTCTATTCTCTTCTTCCTCATAGGCTGGTATAGCTTCCCCTTAAATGCATCTGCACTGTTCGCTTCAACCACTCGCTGTAGTAGCAAGTTTCACATTCTTACCATTCTTTAGGTAAAGAAATTTCTTCCGAATTCCCTATTGGATTTCTTGGTGACTATCTTATATTGATGGTCTCTAGTTATGTTCTTCCCCACCGGTGGAAACATTCTCTCTATATCCAATCTATCAATACCTTTCATAATTTTTAAGACCTCTATTAGGTCACCACCTCAGCCTTTTTTTTGTTCAAGAGGAAAAAGACCCAGCCTGTTCCTCCTTTCGTGATAAGTAAATCTATGCATTTCTGGTATCCTCCTTGTAAATCTTCTCTGCACCCTCTCCAGTACCTCTGTATTGTTATTATAATATAGTGACCAGAACTGCACGTAGTACTCTAGGTGTGGTGAAACCAAGGCTCGATACAGGGTTAGCATAACTTTACTACTTTTCAATTTTATCCCTCTAGAAATAAGCATAGGGCTTGGTTGCTTTTTTAATGGCTTTGCTAACTTGTGGTGCAACCTTTAGTGTTTAAGTGTACCTGTACTCTTAAGATCCCTTTGTTCCTCCACCTCACCTAGACTCACACCTTCCAAGTAATGTGACCTCCCTATTCTTCCTACCGAAATGTACTACCTCACGCTTATCTGTGCCAATTACATGCTCCTTCTGCAAGTTTATCCCTGTCCTCCTGTAATTTGTTGCAGTTCTCCTTGGTATTGATGGTCCCCCCACCCCCCACGACCACCACGGAATTTGGTGTCGTCTGCAAATATAGAGATTGTGTTTTTGCTTCCAAAGTCCAAATCGTTAATGTAAATAGTGAACAGCAGTGGTCCCAGCACTGATCCTTGTGGAACACCACTATCCTCCTTCTGCCACTCTGAATAACTAGCTTCTACTCCCACTCTCTGCTTTCTGTCTTGAAGTCAACTCGCGATCCATTCTGCCACTCGCCCCCTGACTCCACATTCTCTGATCTTATTCATTAGTCTATTTATGGGGCAGCTTATCGAAGGCCTTTTGAAAATCCGGATAAATTACATCAACTACATTACTATTGTCTACTCTGTTACCTCCTCAAAAAATTCAATAAGGTTGGTCAAGCAAGGTTTTTCCTTTTGAAATCCATGCTGACGATTCATTTTTTTTTTCTAGGTCTTCTTCTATTCACTCCTTTAATAGGGATTCCACTAATTTTCTGACCACTGATATTAAGTTGACTGGTCTATAATTCCCGGGACATGTTCTATGCCTCTTTAAAGGTATTACATCAACTACCCGCCAGTCCTCTGGCGCTGCACCTTTTTCTAACAATTCTTCAATATGCATAGTAATGCCTCCGTTATTTCTTCCTAGATTCTTTTAAAATGCATGGATGCAATCCATCTGGACCAGAGGCTTTATTCTGAGTTTGTTTAGTCTATTCAATACATTTTAAAAAAATTTTAAATGCACTCATCTCAGTACTCAGCTCGTCAAACAATGTCATGTCTACCTACATAGAAACATAGAAAATAGGAGCAGGAGTAGGCCATTTGGCCCTTCGAGCCTGCTCCGCCATTCATTATGATCATGGCTGATCATCCAACTCAGTAACCTGTTCTGGCTTTCGCCCCATACCCTTTGATCCCTTTAGACCCAAGAGCTATATCTAACTCCTTCTTGAAAACATTCAATGTTTTGGCCTCAACTGCTTTCTGTGGTAGCGAATTCCACAGGCTCACCACTCTCTGGGTGAAGACATTTCTCCTCATCTCAGTCCTGAAAGGTTTACCCTGTATCCTTAGACTATGCCTCCTGGCTCTGGATACCTGTTCTATCTCCCTGGTAAATCTGGTCTATCCCTTAATGGTCCTATTCCCACCCCAGCCTTCCTCTTTTAATTGATATGCTTGTAAAATATTTTTCTATTTTGTTTTAGGTTCCTTAGTGGAAGTGATTTGTAATCACTCAGAAGCTAACATTTTTCTTTTACCTTGAGGACTTTTTTAAAAATGTAAAATGTTACCATTTGAACAATAAATGCACTATACTTGATATCTATAGACATTTACAGGACTTTTCAATGAGTCGAGCAGCATCCCATGTGCCCCCTCTATGTGTCATAGAGTTATACAGCACAGAAACAGGCCCTTCGACCCATCATGTCTGTGCTGGCCATCAAGCACCGAACTATTCTAGTCCCATTTTCCAGCACTTGGCCCATAGCCTTATATGCTATGGCGTTTCAAGTGCTCATCTAAATACTTCTTAAATGTTGAGGGTTCCTGTCTCTACCACTCTTTCAGGCAATGTATTCCAGATTCCAATCACCCTCTGGGTCAAAAATTTTTTCCTCAAATCCCCTCTAAACCTCCTGCCCCTTAGCTTAAATCTATGCCCCCTGGTTATTGACCCCTCCGTGAAGGGAAAAAGTCTCTTCCTATCTAACCTATCAATGCCCCTCAATTTTGTATACCTCAATCATGTCCCCCCTCATTCTTCTCTGTTCTAAGGAAAACAACCCTAGCCTTTTCAGTCTTTCTTCACAACTGAAATGCTCCAGCCCAGGCAACATCCTGGTGAATCTCCTCTGCACCCTCGCTAGTGCAATCACATCCTTCCCATAGTGTGGTGCCCAGAACTGTACATGGTACTCCAGCTGTGGCCTAACTAGCGTTTTATACAGCTCCAACATAACCTCCCTGCTCTTATATTCTATGCCTCGGCTAATATAAGCAAATATCCCATAAGCCTTCCTGACCACCTTATCTACCTGTGCTGCTGCCTTCAGTGATCCAAGTTCCTTCTGACCTTCTGTACTTCCTGGGGTCCTACCATCCATTGTATATTCCCTTGCCTTGTTGGTCCTCCCAAAATGCATCACCTCACACTTCTCAGGATTAAATTCCATTTGCCACAGCTCCACCCATCTTACCAGCCCATCTATATCGTCCTGTAATCTAAGGCTTTCCTCCTCACTATTTACAACACCACCAATTTTCATGTCATCTGCAAACTTATCATACCTCCTATATTCATGTCTAAATCATTAATGTACACTATAAACAGCAAGAGTCCCAGCATCGATCCCTGGAGTACACCACTGGTCACAGGCTTTCACTCGCAAAAACAACCCTCGACCATTACCCTCTGTTTCCTGCCACCAAGCCAATTTTGGATCCAATTTGCCAAATTGCCCTGGATCCCATGGGCTCTTACCTTCTTAACCAATCGCCCATGCGGGACCTTATCAAAAGCCTTACTGAAATCCATGTAGACTACATCAACTGTTTTACCCTCATCTACACATCTAGTCACCTCCTCGAAAAATTCAATCAAGTTAGTTAGACACTATCTCCCCCTGACAAAGCCGTGCTGACTATCTCTGATTATTCCCTGCCTCTCCAAGTGGAGATTAATCCTGTCCCTCAGAATTTTTTTCCAATAGTTGCCCAACCACTGATGTTAGAAATGTGAATAATAAGACTTGAGTTTTGAATACAGTAGTCGAGAATGTAACTGAAGTGACTGCATAATTTACTTTATCAATGTAAATGCTTTTAATTGTGCCTCTCCAACCCATTTCTTTTTAAAATGCTTGAAGGCTAGCAGGAAACCTGCAACTGGCTACAAGGTAGTGCCCTCTGATTTACCAATCCTCCCAAAGGAACCAGCTAACACTGGAAACTTGCTGTATATTAACTCTTAACCTATTCCATGCGCATTTTAATCTCAGAATCGTGATACTCGATGAAAATCTGTAATTGTTAAGTAATTTCAATATTCTTTCTTTTGGGCCTCCTTATCTCGAGAGACAATGGATACGCGCCTGGAGGTGGTCAGTGGTTTGTGAAGCAGCGCCTGGAGTGGCTATAAAGGCCAATTCTGGAGTGACAGGCTCTTCCACAGGTGCTGCAGAGAAATTTGTTTGTTGGGGCTGTTGCACAGTTGGCTCTCCCCTTGCGCCTCTGTCTTTTTTTTTCAATATGAATTTTTCTAAATGCTTAACTTCAACAGAAACAATTCCAACTGAGCACTTTTTGAAAAGATATTTTATGTAAAAAAGACATAGGCTTTACAAAGAATGTTATTTTCTACTTACATTGTAAGTCTTAATAGCAATTCAGTTAGAGTGAAACAAATTGGATTAAATCAATGAATTAAATAAAATTAAAAGCAGAATTGAAAACATCAGTTAATTTCTTGAAAATAGGAATGCTTTAAACCTCCTAACAAACTGCTTTTATAAAATTACATCTAATTTGAAAAGGCGCCAACTCACAGCAGCCTTTTGTTTTTACATAACGTCTTTAAAGTTCAATGATTACCCAGTTGAGGTATGAACATATACTACACAATGAGCGTAATAATGTACAATCCACATATACCAGACAACTACGTATTCCTTTGGAACTTGATTTTGCTATGACGTGCTTTCCTCTCTCACTCCCACCATTAACCTTTTTCCTTCATCAAGAAATTTTATTCATTTTTCAGTTCATTAGGCAATCCAGTTGGATTCGTGGCTGGGATTCCAGTTATTCTGCGCACTAGAGTGACCAGGACTAGTCAGTGACCTTTGATGTGCAACGTAACATGGCACTGAATTACAGCTATAGAATTGGATCAAGCTCAAAGTATGGTTTCATTCCAGCTTCAATTAACTGTGTACCCAATCAGTACATGTCTTGATTGAAACAGGTTTCTGTAACCATAATTGATATTCACACGTGCCCAATCTGATTCTCACTGACATGAGGAACAGGATATCTGACTTTGAATCCAGGGTTTGAACCGATCTCCTGGAAGAGCCTAAGTCTCGTCAATCTCAACTCGGGTGGCTGGGTTTAGATAAAACTTGCTTACTCAATCTTCTTTTTCATATGTGGTTCCATAATCCCAGCCAAAAAGTGTATATGCATCAAAATAAACACAACTGTGGGCAGTGATTAAGAAAGGAAGAAGTCAAAGAAATAAATTAAGTTACATAAAGCAAGACACGACAGCTGGATGAAAGGATACATCTGGTGAGGGCACAAGGTTAACATATCAGCCAACCAACTGGATTTCTACATCAACTTCATGCAAAATAAGGAAGTATCTTGCAGTCTCTTTTTGGCAGTGCAAAGCACATGAGCACAGCACAAATCTTCACATAAAAATGTCAAAATTCTGACAAGGAGGGTTTTAGGAGTCTCACAGTGGATCTACATGAATAACCTCAATGTTACACTATGCACATTTCCCACAGGTGCAGGCTTTGTACCTATACATATCTTCACCTGCAACTGAACAAGGCTCATTTAAAAAAAAAGGTAATTTGAATGATTTTGGCTTCATCAAAATATTTTGCTACATATAATAGTCATATTTCACATATCGTTTCTTTTGTACTTTGAAACTGTCACTGAATATAAGGAGTATTAATCGTTTCAGCATAAGGCTGGTGAATAATAACTGAAAACTAAACATTGAGATTCAGTGTGGAACTGTTGTGATGAGGAACTTCAGTAACGAAGATAGAGTGGAGAAGTTGGAACTGTTTTCTTTGGAGAAGAGAGGCTGAGAGGATATTTGATAGAGGTATTCAAAATCACAAGGGGTCAGGACAGAGTGGATAGGGAAAAACTGTTCCCACTTGTAAAAGGATCGAGAATGAGTGGGCACAGATATAAGGTGATTGGCAAAAGAAGCAAAAGCGACATGAGGAAAAGCTATTTCACAAAGCGAGTGGTTAGGATCTGGAATGCACTGCCTGAGTGTGTGCAGGTTCAATCGAGGCATTCAAAAGTGAATTAGATAGTTAACTACAGGGAGAAGGCGGAAGAACGGCATTAGGTGAATTGCTCATTTGGAGAGCCAGTGCGGACACGATGGGTTGAACGGCCTCTTTCTGTGCTGTAACAATTCTGTGATTCTGTTCAATGTGATCCAAATGTTTCCATTGTATTGAAGCCCTGTACACCTTGGTGATAGTCAATGACTACCAGTGGTGAAATCTGCCACTACATAGCAATGGAGGCAAGAAGTGTGCCACCAGGTCTTTTTTACAGCCAGCAAAATAAAAGTAATACTGTTCATAGGTGCCCATTCCTCAGACAGCAATAAAACCTTTACCAAAAAGGAGAGGGTATGGACAAATGTTTGAGTGTCATGGCGACTATCACCAACCATTTTTATTTAAATAGCATATTGTACTGATTCACTACTTGTAAAGAGAATAATGGAGGTGCTAAGCTGCTATTGACATAGATTAAGCAACATACGGCTGAGCCCTGGAGGGCTCCTAGGCAAAGGAAGGGAAAATCAACTAGTTTCTGTCACCTAGTGACACCAGCTAGAAAGCACATGCACACAATTTATCTGCGTGTGTAGTGAGGATTGGGTTTGGTTGTGATGCAAGTCATGGTCGAATCGCAGTGACATTCACTATCGAGGCTCACAAATGAAGAACAAACGCTTGGGGGAAAAAAACTGAAGGTGCTCACCACCCATGGGATCATTTCCCAGGAGGAACAATGGCTTCAGCTAAAGACAGAAGGAAGAAGAAAAAAAATACTCCTGGACAAGGATTTCTTACAGGTGTTGGGAAAAGGAAAGGGAAAACGACAGGGAGTATGATAAATAAAAAGGTAAGCAGCAGGCTAACATGTTTGCAGGAGGGTTTAAGTTCAGGGCAGACTATGAAAGAAGAAGAAAGGAAGGTTAACTCAGGAGTTATTATTAGAGATGTTGGGAATCATGAGGGTAAGAAAGCTAGCATAAAGGCACTTTACCTGAATGCTCGTAGCATTCATAACAAGGTTGATGAGTTAACGGCACAAATCATCGCGAATAAATATGATTTGGTAGCCATTACGGAGACATGGTTACAGGTTGGTCACGACTGGGAGTTAAATATCCAGGGGTACCAGACTATTCGGAAGGACAGACAGGAAGGTAAGGGAGGTGGTGTAGCTCTGATACTCAAGGACGACATCAGGGCGGTGCTGAGAGATGATATAGGTTCTATGGAGAATGAGGTTGAATCCATTTGGGTGGAAATTAGAAACTCTAAGAAGAAAAAGTCATTGATAGGCGTAGTCTATAGGCCACCAAATAATATCACATTGGGGCGGGCAATAAACAAAGAAATAACTAATGCCTGTAAAAATGGTACGGCAATTATCATGGGGGATTTTAATCTACATGTAGATTGGTCGAACCAGCTCAGTCAGGGTAGCCTTGAGGAGGAATTCGTTGAGTGTATCAGTGATAGTTTTCTTGAACAGTATGTAATGGAACCGACGAGGGAGCAAACTATCCTAGATCTAGTCCTGTGTAATGAGACAGGAATAATTAATGACCTCATGGTTAGGGATCCTCTTGGAAGGAGTGATCACAGTATGGTTGAATTTAGAATACAGATGGAGAGTGTGAAGATAAAATCCAATACCAGGGTCCTGTGATTGAACAAGGGGGACTACAATAGAATGAGGGAGGACTTGGCTAAAGTGGACTGGAACCAAAGATTTTACGGTGGGACAGTTGACGAGCAGTGGAGGACTTTCAAAGCAATTTTTCAAAGTGCTCAGCAAAAGTATATTCCAGTGAAAAGGAAGGACTGGAAGAAAAGGGGTAATCTGCCATGGGTGTCTAAGGAAATAAGGGAGGCTATCAAATTGAAAGAGAAGGCATACAAAGTGGCCAAAAGCAGCATGAAACTAGAAGATTGGGAAAACTTTAAAGGTCAACAGAAAGCTACAAAAAGAGCTATAAAGAAAAGTAAGATAGAACATGAGAAAAAACTAGCACAGAATATAAAGGCAGATAGCAAAAGTTTCTATAAATATATAAAACGAGAAAGAGTGGCTAAAGTAAACGTTGGTCCTTTAGAGGATGAGAAGGGGAATTTAGTTATGGGATATGATGAAATGGCCGAGGCATTGAACAGGTATTTTGTATCGGTCTTCTCAGTGGAGGACATTAATAACATGCCAGTAATTGACAAAGAGATGAACGTAGGTGAGGACCTGGAAACAATCATTATTACGGAAGAGATAGTGTTGGGCAAGCTAATGGAGCTAAGGATAGATAAGTCTCCTGGCCCTGATGGAATGCATCCCAGGGTACTAAAAGAGATGGCGGGAGAAATAGCAGGTGCACTGACGGTAATTTTCCAAAATTCGCTGGACTCTGGGGTCGTCCCAGCTGATTGGAAAACAGCAGATGTGACGCCACTGTTTAAAAAGGGAGGTTGACAAAAGATGGGGAATTATAGACCGGTTAGCTTAACCTCTGTAGTGGGGAAGATGCTTGAGTCTATTATCAAGGAAGAGATAGCAGGGCATCTCGATAGAAATTGTCCCATTGGGCAGACGCAGCATGGGTTCATGAAGGGCAGGTCATGCTTGACAAATCTTTTGGAATTCTATGATGACATTATGAGCAAGGTGGACAATGGGGACCCAGTGGATGTGGTGTACCTAGATTTCCAAAAGGCCTTCGACAAGGTGCCGCACAAGAGGCTGCTACATAAGATAAGGATGCATGGCGTTAGGGGTAAAGTATTAGCATGGATAGAGGATTGGTTGATGAACAGGAAGCAGAGAGTGGGGATAAATGAGTGCTATTCTGGGTGGCAATCAGTCACTAGTGGTGTGCCTCAGGGATCGGTGTTGGGACCGCAATTATTTACAATTTATATAGATGATTTGGAGTTGTGGACCACGTGTAGGGTGTCAAAGTTTGCAGATGACACTAAGATGAGTGGCAGAGCAAAGTGTGCAGATGACTGTGAAACTTTGCAAAGAAACATAGATACATTGAGTGAGTGGGCAAAGGTCTGGCAGATGGAATACAATGTTAATAAATGTGGAGTCATTCATTTCGGTAGGAGTAACAGTAAAAAGGATTATTACTTGAATGGTAAAAAGTTGCAGCATGCTGCTATGCAGAGGGACCTAGGTGTCCTTGTGCATGAATCGCAGAAGGTTGGTCTGCAGGTACAGCAAATAATTAGGAAGGCAAATGGAATTTTGTCATTGCTAAAGGGATTGAGTTTAAAAGCAGAGAGGTTATGTTGCAGCTGTATAGGGTATTGGTGAGGCCGCACCTAGAGTACTGTGTGCAGTTTTGGTCTCCTTACTTGAGAAAGGATATACTGGCACTGGAGAGGATGCAGAGGAGGTTCACTAGGTTGATTCCGGAGTTGAGGGGGTTGGCTTATGAGGAGAGACTGAGTAGATTGGGATTATATTCATTGGAGTTCAGAAGAATGAGGGGGGGATCTTATAGAAACATATAAAATTATGAAGGGAATAGATAAGATACAAGTGGAGAGGATGTTTCCACTGGCAGGTGAAGCTTGGACAAGAGGGAATAGCCTCAAGATTAGAGGGAGCAGATTTAGGACTGAATTAAGAAGGAACTTCTTCACCCAGAGGGTTGTTAATCTATGGAATTCCTTGCCCAGTGAAGTAGTTGACGCTTCTTCAGTAAACGTCTTTAAAGCTAAGGTAGATATCTTTTTGAACAATAAAGGAATTAAGGGATACGATGGGAGTGCGGGTAAGTGGATCTGAGTCCACGAAAAGATCAGCCATGATCTTATTGAATGGCAGAGCAGGCTCGAGGGGCCGGACGGCCTACTCCTGCTCCTAGTTCTTCTGATCTTATGATCTTTCTCTAGTGCAAAAAGCATAATCATACAAAAAAAAACAATGAAATGTTATATGGCTGCCCATAACATCTGCTGAATAGTGTCAGATTTTTCTTTGTACAGCAGTGCTGCAAGATGTCCTTAATACTGGATTGGCAGTGAGCAGAAAACCACAAATGAAATTTTGCCCAATATTGTTTGGTGATATGTAGATGTATGTATACGCGTTCAAACACAGGGATAAATATAACATTTTTTGATTGTTAATGAACCTAGCACAAATTACATTACTGTATATACAGTGATATAAAAGTCACATTCCATTTGAAAATGAACAGGCAACCAAGCAGGATTACAAATTGTTACAGCAGTTGGTACTAATTTTAGATTGCAACTGCTGCATCATGAGACTGACTATAGGGACACAGACTACTTCATTATCTGAGGAGTTGCAAATGGAACTGAACACTTTGCAATCATCGGTGAACATCCTCACTTCTGATCTTATGATAGTAGGAAGGCCATTGATGGGGCAGTTGAAGATGGTTGAGTCTAATACACTGCCTGAGGAACTCTTGCAGCGATGTCCTGGGGCTGAGATGATTGGCCTCCAACCATCTTCTTTTGTGCTAGGTATGACAGGCAGTGGAGTTTTCCCCCCGATTCCCATTGAGTCCAATTTTGCTAGGACTTCTTGATGCCACACTCAGTCAAAATGCTGCCTTGATGTCAAGGGCAGTCACTCTCATCTCACCTTCCAGGGTCTTTATATCTCAGTACTGTATTAGGGCAGTGAGATTAGATTTGGATTGCGCTACCTTACAGTTAGTACAGATACAAATGAGCTGACTGACCTCCTTCTGTGATATAAACTTGTATGGCTCTCTGCTTTTTAGATCGATGGAATGTCTTGTGTAAATGCTAAAGATATTGGAAGATGACCAGTCCAGTGAACTTGTAGGAGGGGAGATGGGAACAGTTTTTTTTTGCTCCAAGTGGATGAACCAGGATGGGATGGATGGTCTTTCACATCTTTCCCTATCCTACGGTCATGTGAAATGGACATTGCTTTATTCAATTCTGGTCATAATCAACCCATGTGAAATACTGTTAGTTATGTGAAAAAGTAATTCATATATTGCAAGGCCTCCAATAGTAAGTATAAAAAATATTTTGTTAGACAAGTCAAGCATTCTATCAATCATTTCAATGCCCTGAAAATCCTCAGAACCAGAAAGGGAATGTGTACAAATATACAAATCTTGAAAATGATCCCTGATTTATCACCAAGACCCAAACACTGGACTGATTAAAAAAAAAACTTCTCAGATGAGCTGACAACTGATCAAAAGCGCACTTCTGGAATTCATCATAGTATCAACATTTGATGATTCCTTTTTTAAAAAAATAAAGTAGGTGTACATATTTGGATCCGGCAGCACTTAGAGGCAGCACTTCAGGTCTGTCCAGTAACAAGCCTAATTGTTACAACAAAGTTCATAAACAGCTTTTTCTCCTTCATAGCATTATAACAGAGTCATCTGATGAATCATCAGCATAAGGAATATCCCCAGAGTGGGGTTCAGTTGTAGGCAATGTTGTCCCATTATTTTGGCCAACTTCATGTAGTAAAGGTGTTTTTACATCTAACGTGTTCAACTGCTCTTCAGACACCCCAGATATGACATATCTGTCTTCCATATCCATGGTTCCATGAATTTCTACAGTGACAGTAGTTTCTGCAGGCCCTAAACTACAGGATGCTGCTTCATTGGAATCACACAAGTCCACATTGGAGATTGCAGGGTCTTCAGTCAGATGCCTCTGCTCTTCAGACATACCTGTATTGATGTAAATGACGTCTCCCTTGCTTCGAACTTCAGGCAAACTCTCAAAAAACTTTGTGAGAAGCACTTTTAAATTGGTAAATGTTGGCCTATCTGCAGGATCCGCTCGCCAACAAGAGTACATAATCTCATACCTGAAAAATGAACAGACAAAATCACTTAGAATTTTAACCAAACACCATTTTTGGCAATATGTACTTATTCAGTCACATGGGAGGAAATTGTCCAACTGGTGCAAACTGCTTGAGGGCCATATCTGAATCTTGTATTATATAACTTAGTCCTACACATTTTTCCTCCTCTCCTCATTCTCTTCCATCTACAACCTAGAGGTATAATAAAACCCAAGCTGTCGATCACCTCACCACTATTTCTTGCTTCACTTTGTTTTCACTTTCTTTTCCCTTTTAATGGCATCCTGCACTGTGAATCATGGCTCTTCATCCATTTTTCTCAATTGGAGTTGTACCCTGGCCCAACATTTGCACTCATGCCTTTGCATCAGAAGGGCTGTAGGTTCAAGCCCCACTCCAGAACTTGGGAACATAATGTAAGCAGTGCTGAGGGAATGATGCATTGTAGGGGGTGCTGTCTTTCAACAGAGGTGGTCAGTTAGATCTGAAAGATTCTGAAGTTGCTTTTTATTGAAAAAGGGTGGAAGTTCTACTGATGTTCCTGCTAACATTCACCTCTCAACCAAAACCACCAAAACAAATTAACTGGCCACTCATCTCATTTGCTGTCAGCGGAAACTTGCCGTGCTTAAATTGGCTACCAATTGCTGTATTAAGAAACTTTTCCACTGATTGCTGGATGTCATCAGAATAGATATCAATGGTTAACTGGAATTCACTAATCCCACACACCTAATGGGTCGATATGTTGGCAGGAAGCACAGATTAGAGAATTCTTCGACCAATGCTCCCTTTGAAAGTAGCTTTTAATTGGCAGCGCCAAATTAGTGAATTTATTTAATCATCTCTGAATGATGTTAAATTCAAATCTCATCTCTTTGGCTGCACTACATTTTACAATGAGGGCAACAGGAGTAGAATAACTCTTGAATGTGTCACAAGTTCTTCAAATGCTTTTAGTGAACCAAAGTTCTGACAACTCATGGGTTTACTGGAGGCTAATTTGCTTTTTGAAACAAAATAATTCAGGACACAGTTGTGTGAGGTACTCACAATTCATCCAAG
Organism: Heterodontus francisci; assembly: GCF_036365525.1. Classification (NCBI taxonomy): domain Eukaryota; kingdom Metazoa; phylum Chordata; class Chondrichthyes; order Heterodontiformes; family Heterodontidae; genus Heterodontus; species Heterodontus francisci. The sequence goes on from NC_090373.1 coordinate 171,204,508, forward strand.
CAATCTGAAGGCTGTTTCAACCTGTGATCCGCTTGCAGATAATCATAAATTTCATGATTCTGTACTCCTGGGTAAGGTGTCATCCCTCGGGTAACTATCTCCCACATTGTAACTCCAAATGCCCACTGGAAACATACAAAAGGGGGTATTTGAAACAGTGCCAAAAGACAGCGATTCACTACATTTTAAAAATGAACAAGTAATTCTAGAAATACAGAAAAAAACTGAACAATTCTTGGCAAGGTACTAATAGTAAAAATATAGACAGGTTTTTTTCTGTTCCAACACATGGGTCAAGCTTTCAGTAGACATGACTCTTCAACCTTCAGGAACATAGAGTGGTGCCATCCATCACTCTATGCTGATAGGAAGTACACATTTATATATTTAAAATATAAAATTGACAAAAAATGTATGTGTGCGCATTTCTGGTGTTAAAACCTATTGCCATTTTAACCCTCATTATACAAGTACATAAGAACATAAGAAATAACAGCAGTTGACCATATAGCCCCTTGAGACTGCTCCGCCATTTAATACGATCATGGTTGCTATCCTGCCTCGACTCCACTTTGTTGCCTGCTCCCCATATCCCTTGATTCCTGAGAGGCCAAAAATCTGTCTATCACAGCCTTAAATATACACAACAATGGAGCATCCACAACCTTCTGGGGTGGACAGTTCCGAAGATTCAAAACCCTCCGAGTGAAGAAATTTCTCCTCATCTCAGTCCTAAATAACCTGAGACTGTGCCCTCGTGCTCTAGATGCCCCAGCCACGACAACAAACTCTCAGTGTCTACCCTATCAAGCTGCTTCAGAATCTTGTCTTTCAATGAGATTATCTCTCATTCTTCTAAAGTCCAGACATCATAGGCCCAATTTACTCAGCCTCTCTTCATAGGACAACTCTCATATCTCAGGAACCAATCTAGTGAACCTTCGCTGTACTGCCTCCAAGGTAAGTGTATCCTTCCTTAAATATGGAGACCAAAACTGCACACGGTACTCCAGGTGTGATCTCACCGTAGCCTTATACAAATCTAGCAAGACCTCCATATTCCTGTAATAATTCTTGTATCCTTGCAATAAAGACCAACATGCTATTTGCCTTCCTAATTGCTTGCTGTACCTGCATGCTAACATTCTGTGTTCCTTGTACGAATACAGCCAAGCCTCACTGAACAACATTTACAAGTTTCACGCCTTTTAAAAAATATTCTGCTTTTCTACTCTTAATAGCAAAGTGGATAACCGAACACTTCCCCACATATACTCCAGCTGAAACTTTGTTGCCCACTATACTGTCGACATCTCTTTGCAGCCTCTTTGTGTCCCCCTTATGTTCCCACCTAGCTTTGTATCATCAGCAAATTTAGAACTTTGATAGTCGGTCTTTTTTCATTATTTATTTATTTAGATATACAGCACTGAAACAGGCCTTTTGGCCCACCGAGTCTGTGCCGACCAACAACCACCCATTTATACTAATCCTACATTAATCCCATATTCCCTACCACATCCCCACCATTCTGCTACCACCTACCTACACTAGGGGCAATTTACAACGGCCAATTTACCTATCAACCTGCAAGTCTTTGGCTGTGGGAGGAAACCGGAGCACCCGGCGGAAACCCACGCGGTCACAGGGAGAACTTGCAAACTCCGCACAGGCAGTACCCAGAACTGAACCCGGGTTGCTGGAGCTGTGAGGCTGCAGTGCTAACCACTGCGCCACCCTTTTTACTTAAGTCATTAATATACATTCTAAATAGCTGAGGCCTTAGCACTGATCCTTGCGGCACTCCACTAGGTACAGCATGCCAACTTGAAAATTCCCCATTTATCCCCACTGCTGCTTCCTGTCTGTTAACCACTACTCCATCCATGCCAACAACATTAACCTCAACTCCATAAGCCCTTAACTTGCAGGTTAACCTTCTGTATGGTGCTTCATGGAAATCCAAGTATATCTACTGGCTCCCATTTACCTACCTCTCAAAAAACTCTAATAAATTTGTCAAACACTATTTCCCTTTCGTAAAACTATGTTGACGTTATCTGATCATATGATTTTCTAAGGGCATTGTTCATAGATTTTAGCATTTTCTCAATGACTGATATCAGGCTAACTGGCCTGAACTTCCCTGTTTTCTCTCTCCTTTCTTTCTTTCTTGAACAGCAGTATTACATTTGCTAACTTCCAATCCATTGGAATTCTTCTAGAATCTAAGGAATTTTGGAAAATTATAACCCCTGCAACCACTATCTCTGCAGCTACCTCTTTTAGAACAGGGCGGCACAGTGGCGCAGTGGTTAGCACCGCAGCCTCACAGCTCCAGGGACCCGGGTTCGATTCCGGGTACTGCCTGTGTGGAGTTTGCAAGTTCTCCCTGTGTCTGCGTGGGTTTTCTCCGGGTGCTCCGGTTTCCTCCCACAAGCCAAAAGACTTGCAGGTTGATAGGTAAATTGGCCATTATAAATTGTCACTAGTATAGGTAGGTGGTAGGGCAATATAGGGACAGGTGGGGATGTTTGGTAGGAATATGGGATTAGTGTAGGATTAGTATAAATGGGTGGTTGATGTTCGGCACAGACTCGGTGGGCCGAAGGGCCTGTTTCAGTGCTGTATCTCTAATCTAATCTAATCTAATGAAGATGTAGGACATCAAGTCCTGGGGATTTGTCAGCTTTTAGTCCCTTAAGTTTCTCCAGTATTTTTTCTCTTCTGATATTAGCTAGTTTAAGTTCTTCACTGTTACTAGCTCCTTGGTGACCCTCTATTTCTGGTATGTAATTTGTGCCTTCTACTGTGAAGACAGACACAAAATATTGGTTCAACTTCTCTGCCATTTCGTCATTCCCCATGATAATGGGCTGAATTTTAATGTTCCAAACACCAGTCCTGGTGTCAAGCACAAGGCATGTTGAGGGCTGGAGTGGCCAGCCACACGCGATTCAGCAGCGATAGGCCAATTAAGACTAATGAGCCGTGATCTCTGACCAATTGCGTCATCAGAGTTGGGCCTGAAGGCGGGGAGCATGGTGTCAGGTGATGCCTTGGCTGCCAGCCCTGCAATGAACACTGCTTGGGGAAGGCCTGTAAGAAGAAGAGGTGACACTGCATGCTTAGAGATGGCTGAGAGGAGACCCCTTACAGTCCCATGCTTTCCTGATGCTTCCCTCCAGGTGCTACTACAAGCTGTCAGGGAGAGGAGGGGCATCTTATTTTCCAAAGACAAGAGAAAGAGACCTGGAAGCCAAACCTGGAGGCTCTCTTGCCGCTGGCACGATCCCAGCAGCGGCAGGAAGAGGCCCTTATTTGGCCTCTGGCAGGAAGGCTATCATCGGCCTATTCCGCCCCCAAGAGAAGTGCGACAAGGATTCCCAGCATTGGGTTTCGTGGCGGGTGGTTCTGCCCCGAAACCTGTCATTGGGATGAGCACAAAATCCAGACTCAAGTGTCTGCAGGGAACATTTGGGTAAGAGTGATCTAGATATCATAAGTTTTAGATTAGCAATGGAGAAGAACAAGGAACAATCCAAAGGAGAACTTCTAAATTGGAAAAGGGCCAAATACAATGGGATGAGAGGGAATCTAGCGAGGGTTAAATGGAACCAAAGATTGACAAGAAAAACTATAATGGAAAAATGGGTGATCTTTAAGGAGATGTACAGGCTTGGTACATTCCAACAAGAGGGAAAGGTGAGGGAACCAAAGTCAGGGCTCCTTTGATGATAAAGGAGATAAGAATATGATGAAACAAAAAACGAAGGTGTATGATGGATGTCAGGTGAATTCTTCAAACGAGAACCAGGCCAAATACAATAAGTTGAGAGGGGAAGTGAAGAGGAAAATAAGACTGGCAAAGAGAGAATATGAGAATAGAATGGCAGTTAGCATAAAAGGGAACCGAAAAATCTTCTACTGGCATGTATATAGTATAGGGGTAGTAAAAGGTGTTGAAGGGTCTATTAGGGATAAAGAGGGTGATGCATGCTTAGAGGTGCAGGGCAAGGCTAGAATAATTAATGAGTTCTTTGCGTCGATGTTTATGAAGGAATTGGAAGCTGACAAGTGGAGATGGTCGAGTTGATGGATGGGGTGAAAATTGATAGGAAGGATGTATTGGAAAGGTTGGTCCTGATGGCTTGCATCCCAGGTTGCTAAAGGACGTGGGGATGGAGACAGCCGAAGGGCTTGCCATAATCTTACAATTTTCCCTAGATACTGGGGAGGTGCTAGAGGACTGGAGCGTGGCAAATATGATACCCTCGATCATGGAAGGCTGTAAGGACATTCCTAACAACTACAGGCTGGTCAGTTTAATATCAGAGGTGGGTAAGGTTTTAGAAACAACCATCTGGGGGAAAAAAAGGCACATTAACTGAGGTTTCAGTTAATTAAGGAGAGCCAGCACTGATTTGTAAAAGGCAGATCGTGCTTGACTAATCTAATTAAATTTTATAATGAAATAACAGAGAAGATTGATCAAGGGAAAACAATGTATGCAGTCTATATGAAGCTCAAGAAAGCATCAGACAAAGAACCACATAAAAGGTTGGTTCACAAAATTGAGGCTCATATAATAGGAGGGTCAGTGTCAGCTGGGATAAAAAAAATTGGCTTAAGGACAGAAAACAGCGAGTCATGGTAAATGGTTATTTTTCAGACTGGAGGATGGTAGACAGTGATGTTTCCCCGAGATTCAGTGCTAGTATCACTGCTTTTTTGGATATATATAAATGACTTGGATATTGGAATACGAAGTAAAATTTTAAAATTTGCCAATGATCCCAAACTTGGAGGTATGGCCGAGAGTGAGGATGATACCAATTGACTCCAACAGGAAATAGATAAGCTAGCAAAATAGGCAGCCAGGTGGCAGATGGAATTTAATCCTGACAATTGTAAGATGATGCATTTTGGCAGAAGGAACAGGGAGAGGCAATACATATTTAATGGCACAGTTCTAGAGTGTACAGGAACAGAGGAACCTGAGGGTGCATGTGCATAGATCTTTGATGGCAGCAGGACATATTGAGAGAGTACTTAGCAAAGCATTTGCGATCTTGGGATTTAGAACTAGAGATATTGAGTACAAAAGCAGGGAAGTTATGCTGAATCTTTATAAAGTTATGGTTGGGCCACAGCTAGAGACTTGCGTCCAGTTCTGGTGACCACACTTTAGGAAAGATGTGAGAGTCCTGGAGTGGTTACAGAGGAGATTTACCAGAATGGTTCCAGGAATGATGGAAGTTTTGGTTACAAGGTTAGATTGGAGAAGATGGGGTTGTTCTCCTTGGAGCAAAGGAAATTAAGGGGAGATTTGATAGAGGTGTACAAGATTATGACAGGTTTAGGTAAGGTATACAAGGAAAGCTGTTCCAATTAGCTGATGGTACAAGGATTAGTGGACACAGATTTAAGGTTTTGGGAAAGAGATGCAAGGGGTTGAGAGGAAGAACTTTTTACGTAGTGAGTGGTAATGACCTGAAACTCACAGCTTAGGAAGGTGGTAGAAGCAGGGACGATGAATGATTTCAAAAGGAAATTAGATGGACACTTGAGGGAAATATACCTGCAGCGCTATGGGGATAGAGCAGGGGAAAAGGACTGATTGGATTGCTTTACAGAGAGCCAGCACAGACTTGATGAGCCAAACTGCCTCCTTTTGTGCCGTAATGACCCTAAGTTGGAGACAGGGCGGGACTTAATAAATGACATTATTCACAGCAAACAAGTGTATTTTACAACAACCAGCAAAGCAAACAAAGTCTATATACACGGTCTATTTAAAAAGTGTCTCTATTAGCTGCAGCAAATTGGACTCATGACTGAAACTGCAGTAATTTCTCCCGATGAAAGCACAGCGATTTCTCGAGCAAAATAAAGTGAGTGGAGGGAATTTGCACAAATCAAATCATGTGCATAAAATCCATCTCAATCATCACAGCAGTGAGTCCAGGTGTGACTAACTGTGAAATTATCCAACCATCTCCATTCTGGCCGGTAATACTGATGTTGCTATGTGCAACGTTATGATAGTCCAGGCACTACTGTTACACTTTCCATTCTGCCCCATTCTCTCCACCCTTATAATATTTCAGTCTACTTTGTGAACAGCCCAGGCATATTGCACCGTGTTTTGCGAAAGTGGATTTTAACCAGAAATATGAGCTGCTCTGGTTCACAATGAACAAAGGCTACTAAGAGTGATGACAAGGATTGAGACGACAGTGGCGTCTGAAACTGTAGCAGTGTTTGGCAATGCCCGTTAGAGGACAGGAGCGCTACTTCAAATTAAATCATGATTGTAGGACAAAAAGCACAGGTTCATACTGATGAACAACAAAATTAGAGTGTCTCATTAAGCAGTTCTCCTTCACACAACATGTGGAATGGTCATTTCAGAGTTATTGAGAACCAGCTGGATATTGTGATGAAGACTGCAGAAAGACAGATGTGATCTGGTGACTTGCATCGCTTGTTTTGCTGTTTGTGTGACAGGGATGATGGAAATCGCTTCCAAAAGTTCCATAAAAAATTTAACTTCAAATTAAAAGCAGCAGAGTAATCGGTTTTAAAATGAGCACAAAGTGACTTCGAGGTAGCAATCTAATCTCGGTCTGAATATACCAGTACGTCTCTAGTGGTTTAAAAATGTAATCTGACCCTTCACTAAAAATATTTACCTTGAGATCATTCCAAGGTCGTCAAAACCTAGCATAAAATAACAATTTGCTTCAGTTTTTCTACCTTTCCCACACCATCCCTCACTACTCCACCCAACCAACCACAAGGTCACAGTGATCCTGTCTGCAAGAGGTGCACAAGAACAATGTACATCCACTTGCTTAATTTCCTTTCTTTATTTATAAACATCTTGCATTTATATACTGTCTTTTATATAGAAAGAAGTCTCAGAGGCATGGAGGAAAAATGGAAAAAGAACGTACAGATTCCAAGGAAGAAAGATGAGGGGTGTGATCAAAAGCTTGGACAGGGTTGGTTTTCAAAGTGTGCCAACGGAGGAGCAGTTCAGGGAGGGAATTCCAAAACTTGGGACTCAAGTGGCTGAAGCCACGCTGCAAGTGATGGTGATGGGGGAGGGAGAATCGCTAGGAGCCAGAGTCAAAGGAACAGGTTTAAAGAAGATACAGAGATAAGGAGGGGGCAAAAACATTATGGATGAGAATTTTAAATTGGAGACTTTGGGGGATCCGGAGCCAAAGTAGGTGAGTGAGGAAGTGTAGGATGGGTGAGCAGGAATCGATGAGATATAGAATACAGGCAGCAGAATTCTGCATGAGTCAAAATTTACAGAGTCTAGGATAGGAGGTTGGCTTGTAGATTGCTACAGCAATCATGTCTGGAGGTGGCAAAAGAATGGTAAAACTTTTACCTGCAGAGGGACTGAGGTGAGGGTAGAGGCAGATGATGTTATAACAGATGGTCCTGTAGAGGTTGTGGGTCAGAAGCTCAGCTCCAGGTTGAATACGGCACTGAGGTTGCAAACAGCATGGTCAAGTCCGAGACATTGGCCAGGGAGCAGGATGGAATCCTTGGGAAGGGTATGGAGAGGCCGCAGATGATTGTTTTGGTCTTCCCAATGCTTAGGTGAAGGAAGTTACAGCTATTCCGGGACTGGATGTCAGACAAGCAGCCTGACAGCACTGAGGCAGTGGAGTGATTGAGAGAGTGTAGTGGAGAGATAAAGTAGACAGGTGATTGTATGAAAAGTACCTCCATATCTATGGATGATATATCCATGGGTAAGTATGCAGATGAAGAAGTGAAGCAGGCCAAGGATAAATCCTTTTGGATCAAAGAGGTGATAGTGTAGGAGTGAGAAGATGCTATTTATGCTCTGGCTATGATTGGATAAGTTAACCAAGTGAAGGCAGTCCAATGCAGCTGGGCAACAAAAACAAGGTGTTGAGGATGATACGATTCACTATGTCATGAACTGCTGACAGGTTGAGGAAAGGAAATGCACCACAGTCACAGAGGATGTCATTTGTGACTTTGGTTAGGGCCATAGTAAATATGTAAACACCATGGAATACATACACACTTTTTAAAAACATACCACATCACTTTTCACCGTGAAAACTCGATCAGCAAGACTCTCAAGAGCAATCCATTTTACTGGCATCTTAGCAATCCGACCCTGTCTGTAATAGTCCCCACTGTAGATCTTCTTGGATAAACCAAAGTCTGCCACACACACTGTCATATCGGTACGTAACCTGTTGAATCATTGCATAAATAAATGGTTTGTATTTTTCTATTATGACATGCATGGGACCAACAACAACTGGCTAATCAACTCAATTATGTAGAATATAAAACCTGAAGGAAGACCGTGGAGGCAAATCAGCCTTCAGAAGAATTCTTAACAAATAGCCATGTGTAGCTATTGTAGCTCTAGCTTTTCACTAGAGTTTCAGTCATGGCTCAGTTGGTAGCAACCGTGCTTCTGAGACACAAATTTCTGGATTCCAAGTCTCACTCCAGGAATTGAGCACAAAAATAAAGGCTGACACTTGAGTGCAATACTGAGGGAGTGCTGCACTGATGGAGGTGCCATCCTTCAGACGGGACGTTAAACTGAGGCCCCCATGGCACTATTTCAAAGAGGAGCAGGGGAGGTATGCCTGGTGTCCTGGCCAATATTTATCCCTCAATCAACATCACAAAAAACAGATGATCTGGTCAATATCACATTGCTGTTTGTGGAAGTTTGCTGTGTGGCTGCTGCATTTCCTCCATCACAACAATGACAATGCTTCAAAATCACTTCATTGGCTGTAAAACACTTTGAGACGTCTGGTGGTCATGAAAAGTGCGATGTAAACGCAAGTCTTTCTTTCTTTCGGTATCAGGAATAGTCTGACTGCCACGTATTCCTGGACAGAAGGAGCTATGAAAATGGGAGAAAGGTAATAGGAGGAGGAAAAGGTAATAAATCTAGAGTAAATAATAGCGAAGTCTCCCTGAGGCAGTTAGCAGGCTTGCTGGGTTACAGTTTGTACTGTTGAAAGAAGTCCTTTACATAATACATGGCTTGAAAGCACCTTTGTGGCAATACTGGTGACGTGTCCCCGTGTTTATGTAAACAAGTTCAGTTAAAGGACAGACCCATGGTGCAACTGTCATGTGATTATCAGGAATTTAACAGCAACTGAATGGGGTTATTGGAATAAAAGCAATATGTGTTAATAAGTAGGATAATCATTTTCATAGAATGTCACAATTCAGGAGCTAGAGAAGGATTTGGAGAGGGCTTAAAGCTTTTAAGGGTCAAGGCAAAAAGCGACAGCAGCAGTTACTTGGATTTCCCAGCACCCTCCACCATTTAAAATTAGAATTTGGAGATTAAAAACAAATCACTGAATAAATAAAAGAGACAGAAATAAAAACCAGTCTGGATTTTATAAATAAGAGATAGGCAGTGGTAAATATGAAAGGACTCCTGTAGCCGATACACATATACACACGCACATGCACATTCACGCTCACACAAAAAAAACCACATACACATTTATATCACTATAAACGTCACTCACATGCAGTTTCTGGCTGCTAGATCCCGATGTAGGAAATTCTTGTTACTGAGGTATTCCATCCCATTAGCAATGTCGATCATGAACTTCAGCAACGTCTGCAGTGGCAAATACTGGAAAGCAAATATGATAAATATAGGTTTGTTGTAAACCATTTACTAACAAAATGTCCCAAGACGCTTTACAGGAGGGTTATAACAAAAAATTTGACACTGAGCCACTTAAGGAGATATTAAGGTAGATAACCAAAAACTTGGCCAAAGAGGTAGGTTTTAAGGAGCATCTCAAAGGAGCAAAAGAGGTATAGAGGTGCAGAGGTTTACAGAGGTCATTCCAGAGCTTCAAGTTTCAGCAACTGAAGGCACAGCCACCAATGGTGGAGCGATTGAAGTTGGGAATGCTCAAGATGACAGAATTAGAGGACTGTAGATATCTCCGAGGTTGGGGGGCTGGAGGAGATTACAGAGATAGGGAGGGGCCAGGCCAAGCGTAGCTATTGTAGCTCTCGCCAAGATGCAACATGTCGAAATCAAAGGGGGCCAAGGATAGATCTATGGAGTACATCATAGGTAATGGTCCAGAAGAAGGAAGAGAAACCATTCTAAGTGACTCCAAATTGGAGGGATTCAAATATAGATTTCGGGTAACATGGGTACATTCAAAGTTTTTGGAAGGAAAGGGAGCTTGGAGATGTGGTGGTAGCCTGCAAGGAAAAGGGTTGTTTTTTGAGGAGAGGGGTGATGATGGAAGATTTGAAGGAGAGGGGGACAGTACCTGAGGAAAAGGAACCGTGAACAATATCAGTTAATTTGGGAGCCAGAAAGGGAATTTGGGTGGCCAGCAGTTTAGTGAGGATAGGGTCAAGGGAGCAGAAGGTGGGTCTCATGGATAAGATGAGCTCACAGAGGGCACAAAGACAGATTGAATAAACACTAGAGAAAGATGCAAGTTCAGGGTGAGGACAGGGGCCAATCTTACAAGAAGTATGGCCCGATGAGTGAAAGGAAGAAAGGGAAATGGCAGAAGTCCACGGGCTCCTTGCATTTACTGTTGGAGGTGAGGGTGGAGGAGATGGGGAGAGGGATTTAAGAATGGTTTTCAGTAGAGAAAAGAAGCTGGGGTTATCTTTGCATTCCAGGATAATCCTGAAAAATAGTGCAGAGTTTTGGCAGATGAGAGCAGGATCCAATAGCATTGTATGCGGTCACAACAGAACTGATGGTGAATCAGTCATTCGCCATATCCATTCAAGATTGCGTCCTTCAGACTTAAGTGAGCAAAGATGAGGACTGTACGACCAGGGTGAGAGAAAGTAATGGCTTTAATGGGGACTAGGGCATTGAAGGTGGAGGTGAGGGTGTGGTTGAGTAGTTTGGTAGTTGTACAAACGTCATGGTGAACAGAGGGCCAAAGGCTGGATAATTGAGATTTTGAAAGTGCAGTTGAAGTGAATTGGAAGTATTTTTTTTTTCCAGGGCAGATACTGAAGGAAGTAGAGTTGGGAGCGGGAAGGGGTGGGGCGGGGGGTTGGAGGTGCAGAGTGACACAAGAAAGTGATTAGAGATGGCCAATCTGTGATTGATACCACGGGAGTAGTGAGGCTGCATGACATGGCAAGGTCAAGCGGATGACCATTCATATGGGTTGGGGAGTTTACATGGAGGAACAGATTACAGGAGGATAGGAAGGCTGAGAGAGAGGATGATGAATTGAGATTGAGGTTGAAATTACCGAGCATGAGATGTCACTTGGTACAGAGACTGAAGGAGGAAAGCAGTGAAGATACCCCAGTGAGAAAAGTTTTATGATACTTAGATTGAAAAGCAGTAACATGTTTTAAACTATTAGCTCCCACCCTGCCTCTTTTTCTTTCTCCTCCTCCATTTTGCCCATCCTGTCCTAAAGGTGCCAACTAATGCTTGGGCACAGTTGCACAGGTGCCCTTGCCGCCAGTGAACCCACTACATCATCCACATGACCATTTTTCATGCATAATCATACACAATGACTACCAATTAGATATTCGATTGTCGGGGGATCCTTTCCTCACCCAAAGCCAGGGCTTGGAGTGAAATATCACTGGATAACGATAGGGAAGGGAAAATCCTGCCTGATTTCCCCTTTCCTAACTCGGATGTGCTGAAACAATTGTAATGCGCCTACTGCTACCAGCTGAAATAAGCCAACTCAACACAGACAGTGATCAAAAGGTGGAGCCTTCGGGGCTCTAATTTTTTTGTTTTAGAGATACAGCACTGAAACAGGCCCTTCGGCCCACCAAGTCTGTGCCGACCATCAACCACCCATGTTATACTAATCCTACACTAATTCCATATTCCTACCACATCCCCACCTGTCTCTATATTTCCCTACCACCTACCTACACTAGGGACAATTTATAATGGCCAATTAACCTATCAACCAGCAAGTCTTTGGCATGTGGGAGGAAACCGTAGCACCCAGAGGAAACCCACGCAGGCACAGGGAGAACTTGTAAACTCCACACAGGCAGTACCCAAAATTGAACCCGGGTCGCTGGAGCTGTGAGGCTGCGGTGCTAATCATCGCGCCACTGTGCCGCCCTTTGAAGCCAGCTTTGCCATTGAATCAGTGGGGAAGCTTCTCCCCCCTCATGTTATGCATCTTTAGCTCAAAGGGCATCCTACAATCATGTGGATCTACGACTGGATGGTGGCAGATACTGAACAGAAGCTCAGATCCATTCAGTTCTCCAGAACTGTTTCATCCAAATGTCATTTGTTTGTTGTTTTTTTAAATCCTTAGGTTTCATAAACTGTCCAGTTGTATTAACTTGTGTAACTCAAAAAGCCTGATGTCATTTTGTCCATGACTGTGGCCACAACTGGAGTACTGTGTACAGTTCTGGGCACCACACTATAGGAAGGATGTGATTGCACTGGAGAGGGTGCAGAGGAGATTCACCAGGATGTTGCCTGGGCTGCAGCGTTTCAGCTATGAAGAGAGACTGAAAAGACTAGGGTTGTTTTCCTTAGAACAGAGAAGGATGAGGGGAGATATGATTGAGGTATACAAAATTATGAGGAGCATTGATAGGTTAGATAGGAACAGACTTTTTCCTTTAGAGGAGGGGTCAATAACCAGGGGGCATAGATTTAAGGCAGGAGGTTTAGAGGGGATTTGAGGAAAGTTTTTTTGAACCAGAGGGTGGTTGGAATCTGGAATACACTGCCTGAAGTATTTAGACGAGCACTTGAAACGCCATAGCATACAAGGCTAAAATATACAAACTGGGTGGTTTTATTTCAATAAAAAAAAGTCAAAAGATGAAACTCTCCGCCGAACAAAGGCGGTGGAGGGGTGCCACCACCAACCGGTAAACGGGACCTGGAGCAAGCAGAGAACAGCAGCCGCCAGCCTGGAAAATGGGACTAGAATAGTTAGGTACTTGATGGCCGGCACAGACACGATGGGCCGAAGGGCCTATTTCTGTGCTGTATAACTCTATGACTCCCCTGGAATGCTACAGTATTAGCAAGTGAGAGTAATTAGTTGACACGTGGAGCATAAGAATGCATTGAATCAGAAAAGCTCAATCAGCCCCGCTCCTTCCACTGGCCATTTACAATCCTCCTCGTTATGTCCTTCACACAACTTATTTACCACAGAAACCAGACAGTAGCTTAAACAATTGGCACACAACTTCCTGAAAGTACACGAAAATACATTATGGACTTTCTCATTGCCTTCCAAGTAATATAATGCACTTATTCAGGAGCCAGCTAAAAACGGTGGTTTAATTAATTAACATAACAGGTTCATGTAAACACTGTAGCTGACAACCACTTAATATTTTTCAAAATACATCCTTAATATTTTTCTATATACTCCCTTACTTACTTCAGCATTTTCTTCGAGCCTTGAGCGCAGTAGGAAGCTGTGTAAGTCACCATATTTCATGAAGGGAAGGATGACCATCGGCTTTGCAATCTGCTCCCTGGAGCTCAGCTCTAAGCACACACCTAAATAAAAGCACAGTCAAATCTTCATATCGTTCCTCACTTACTGAACACGCAGCCTCCCATCTCAGCCCAATTTGTTTGAAATATGTCTCAACCCCTGTTCACTAAACTTTAATGAATCTGTCATCCAGCATTCTTTTCTCTTCCATATATTTCTGAAAAAGCTTTGCAGATACTCCATTTTCAGGTTATTGACACAGTATACAATTACAAGGGTAATATAATTCAAATGTTTATCAAAATTACAGCAAATGTTAAGGAGGGGACAACTGTGCAAGACAGCAGAAAATTTTCAACCATCAGGCAGGGAGATGTTGCGGAGCACAGTGGGACTGGTGGTCTGAAGTGCATTTGTTTCAATGCAAGAAGTATAACAGGTAAGGCAGATGAAAGTAGAGCTGGGATTAGTACTTGGAACTGTGATGTTGTTGCTATTACAGAGACTTGGTTGAGGGAAGGACAGGATTGGCAGCTAAATGTTCCGGGATTTAGAAGCATCAGGCGGGATAGAGAGGATGTAAAAGGGATGGGGGAGTTGCATTACTGGTTAAGGAGAATATCACAGCTGTACTGCGGGAGGACACCTCGGAGGGGTCATGCAGCGAGGCAATATGGTTAGAGCTCAGGAATAGGAAGGGTGCAGTCACGTTGTTGGGGGTTTACTACAGGCCTCCCAACAGCCAGCGGGAGGTAGAGGAGCAGATATGTAGACAGATTTTGGAAAGATGTAAAGGTAACAGGGTTGAAGTAGTGGGTGATTTTAACTTCCCCTATATTGACTGTGACTCTCTTAGTGCTAGGGGCTTAGATGGGGCAGAATTTGTAAGGAGCATCCAGGAGGGCTTCTTGAAACAATATGTAGATAGTCCAACCAGGGATGGGGCCATACTGGACCTGGTATTGGGGAACGAGCCCGGCCAGGTGGTCGAAGTTTCAGTAGGGGAGCATTTCAGGAACAGTGACCATAATTCCATAAGTTTTAAGGTACTTGTGGATAAGGATAAGAGTAGTCCTCGGGTGAAGGTGCTAAATTTGGGGAAGGCTAATGATAACAATATTATTAGGCAGGAACTGAAGAATTTAGATTGGGGGCGGCTGTTTGAGGGTAAATCAACATCTGACATGTGGGAGTCTTTCAAACGTCAGTTGATTAGAATCCAGGACCAGTATGTTCCTGTGAGGAAGAAGGATAAGTTTGGCAAGTTTCTGGAACCTTGGATAACGCAGGATATTGTGAGCCTAGTCAAAAAGAAAAAAGTAGCATTCGTAAGGGCTGGAAGGCTGGGAACAGACGAAGCCCTTGAGGAATATAAAGACAGTAGGAAGGAAGTTAAGCAAGGAGTCAGGAGAGCTAAAAGGGGTCATGAAAAGTCATTGGCAAACAGGATTAAGGAAAATCCCAAAGCTTTTTATACGTATATAAAGAGCAAGAGGGTAATCAGGGAAAGGGTTGGCCCACTCAAGGACAGAGGAGGGAATCTATGTGTGGAGCCAGAGGAAATAGGCGAGGTACTAAATGAGTATTTTGCATCTTCTTTGGCCTCCTTATCTCGAGAGACAATGGGTAAGCGCCTGGAGGTGGTCAGTGGTGTGTGGAGCAGCGCATGGAGTGGCTATAAAGGCCAATTCTAGAGTGACAGGCTCTTCCACAGGTGCTGCAGAAAAATTTGTTTGTCGGGGCTGTTACACAGTTGGCTCTTCCCTTGCGCCTCTGTCTTTTTTCCTGCCAACTGCTAAGTCTCTTCGACTCGCCACACTTTAGCCCCGCCTTTATGGCTGCCCGCCAGCTCTGGCGAACGCTGGCAACTGACTCCCACAACTTGTGATCAATGTCACAGGACTTCATGTCGCGTTTGCAGACGTCTTTGAAGCGGAGACATGGACGGCCGGTGGGTCTGATACCAGTGGCGAGCTCGCTGTACAATGTGTCTTTGGGGATCCTGCCATCTTCCATGCGGCTCACATGGCCAAGCCATCTCAAGCGCCGCTGACTCAGTAGTGTGTATAAGCTGGGGATGTTGGCCGCCTTGAGGACTTCTGTGTTGGAGATACGGTCCTGCCACCTGATGCCAAGTATTCTCCGGAGGCAGCGACGATGGAATGAATTGAGACGTCGCTCTTGGCTGACATACATTGTCCAGGCCTCGCTGCCATAGAGCAAGGTACTGAGGACACAGGCTTGATACACTCGGAATATTGTGTTCCGTGTCAGTGCAGCATTTTCTCACACTCTCTTGGCCAGTCTGGACATAGCAGTGGAAGCCTTTCCCATGCGCTTGTTGATTTCTGCATTGAGAGACAGGTTACTGGTGATAGTTGAGCCTAGGTAGGTGAACTCTTGAACCACTTCCAGAGTGTGGTCGCCACTATTGATGGATGGAGCATTTCTGACGTCCTGCCCCATGATGTTCGTTTTGTTGAGGCTGATGGTTAGGCCAAATTCATTGCAGGCAGCCGCAAACCTGTCGATGAGACTCTGCAGGCACTCTTCAGTGTGAGATGTTAAAGCAGCATCGTTAGCAAAGAGGAGTTCCCTAATGAGGACTTTCCGTACTTTGGATTTCGCTCTTAGATGGGCAAGGTTGAACAACCTGCCACCTGATCTTGTGTGGAGGAAAATTCCTTCTTCAGAAGACTTGAACGCATGTGAAAGCAGCAGGGAGAAGAAAATCTCAAAAAGTGTGGGTGCAAGAACACAGCCCTGTTTCACGCCACTCAGGATAGGAAAGGGGTCTGATGAGGAGCCGCCATGTTGAATTGTGCCTTTCATATTGTCATGGAATGAGGTGATGATACTTAGTAGCTTTGGTGGACATCCAATCTTTTCTAGTAGTCTGAAGAGACCACGTCTGCTGACGAGGTCAAAGGCTTTGGTGAGATCAATGAAAGCAATGTATTTTGCATCAGTATTCACCAAAGAGAAGGTAGATAAGGCCCCAGGGCCTGATAGGATCTATCCCAGAATACTGAGGGAGGCAAGGGAAGAAATTGCTGGGGCCTTGACAGAAATCTTTGCATCCTCATTGGCTACAGGTGAGGTCCCAGAGGACTGGAGAATAGCCAATGTTGTTCCTTTGTTTAAGAAGGGTCGCAAGGATAATCCAGGAAGTTATAGGCCGGTGAGCCTTACGTCAGTGGTAGGGATATAATTAGAGAGGATTCTTCGGGACAGGATTTACTCCCATTTGGAAACAAACGAACTGATTAGCGACAGGCAGCATGGTTTTGTGAAGGGGAAGTCATGTCTGACTAACTTGATTGAGTTTTTTGAGGAAGTGACAAAGATGATTGATGAAGGAAGGGCAGTGAATGTTGTCTATTTGGACTTCAGTAAAGCCTTTGACAAGGTCCCTCATGGCAGGCTGGTACAAAAGGTGAAGTCACACGGGGTCAGTGGTGAGCTGGCAAGATGGATACAGAACTGGCTCGGTCATAGAAGACAGAGGGAAGCAGTGGAAGGGTGCTTTTCTGAATGGAGGGATGTGACGAGCAGTGTTCCGCAGGGATCAGTGCTGGGACCTTTGCTGTTTGTAGTATATAAAAATGATTTGGAGGAAAATGTAGCTGGTCTCATTAGTAAGTTTGCGGACGACACAAAGGTTGGTGGAGTTGCGGATAGTGATGAGGATTGTCAGAGGATACAGCAGGATATAGATCGATTGGAGACTTGGGCGGAGAAATGGCAGATGGAGTTTAATCCGGACAAATGTGAGGTAATGCATTTTGGAAGGTCTAATGCAGGTGGGAGATATACAGTAAATGGCAGAACCCTTAGGAGTATTGACAGGCAGAGAGATCTGGGCGTACAGGTCCACAGGTTACTGAAAGTGGCAACGCAGGTGGATAAGGTAGTCAAGAAGGCATACGGCATGCTTGCCTTCATCGGTCGGGGCATAGAGTATAGAAATTGGCAAGTCATGCTGCAGCTGTACAGAACTTTAGTTAGGCCACACTAAAAACTAGTGGAGGGCATTAGCTATGAGGAGAGGTTGGATAAACTCGGATTGTTTTCACTGGAACGACGGAGGTGGAGGGGCGACATGATAGAGGTTTACAAAGTTATGAGGGTCATGGACACAGTGGATAGTCAGAAGCTTTTTCCCAGGGTGGAAGAGTCAGTTACTAGGGGACATAGGTTTAAGGTGCGAGGGGCAAAGTTTAGAGGGGATGTGCGAGGCAAGTTCTTTACACAGAGGGTGGTGAGTGCCTGGAACTTGCTGCCGGGGGAGGTGGTGGAAGCAGGTACGATAGCGATGTTTAAGAGGCATCTTGACAAATACATGAATAGGATGGGAATAGAGGGATACGGTCCCTGGAAGTGCAAAAGGTTTTAGTTTAGGCAGGCATCAAGATCAGCGCAGGCTTGGAGGGCCGAATGGTCTGTTCCTGTGCTGTTCTTTGTTTGTTCTTTGTTCTTCCATCCAATCTAGGGCGGCACAATGGCGCAGTGGTTAGCACCGCAGCCTCACAGCTCCAGCGACCTGGGTTCAGTTCTGGGTACTGTCTGTGCGGAGTTTGCAAGTTCTCCGTGCCCGTGTGGGTTTCCGCCGGGTGCTCCGGTTTCCTCCCACAGCCAAAGACTTGCAGGTTGATTGGTAAATTGGCCATTGTAAATTGCCCCTAGTGTAGGTAGGTGGTTGGAGAATGGTGGGGATGTAATAGGGAATATGGGATTAAATGTAGGATTAGTATAAATGGGTGGTTGTTGGTTGGCACGGACTCGGTGGGCCGAAGGGCCTGTTGCAGTGCTGTATCTCTAAATAAATAATGAAGAAAGAATCTGCACTTATAAAGTGCCTTTCATAACCTTTGGATGTCCCAAAGAACTTCATAACCAATTAATAGTCTCTGTTGTTATTGTAGCAAACTCAGTATCCAATATGTACACAGCAATATGATAATGACCAGGTAATCTTTCTTACTAATGTTGTAGTGAAATTGATTACACAATTTTCATCTACTTTAGAAGCTAACCCTCCACCCACATCCCCTTGTACCTAAATCACAAAAGTTTAACATGCAGGTATAAGGTATGGGAAGACAAATGGTATGTTGGGGTCTAAGAGCAAGGAAGTATTGTTGCAACTATATATGCCTTTGGTGAGACCACACCTGGAGTACTGTGTACAGTTTTGATCTCCTTACCTAAAGGAAGGATATACCTGTCTTAGAGAGTGGACAAAAAAGCAAGTTTGTTGGACAAGATTTCCATCCCGTACGTCCACCTTGAGCACTCTCCCCATAACTTCTACATATCTAGATATTTCATAATGCCTGCCGTTACATTATCTACAATAATACTGTAGTTGTTTATCATCCTTTCCATTGCATTAGAAATTCTTCTTTGTTAATTTTTTGGTAACTTTTTTCCCTAAAACATTGGGAATTTACAGTATTTTTCTTGAGGTACACACAGGCTACATTATTATTTGCCATATTCTTCAAAATGATATACTTGTGGCTTCTCTGACAGCTCAGTGCCCAAAGGAGCCACTCAATGCTATCGTAAGCCATAAAGACCAGAGCTGCCAGGCTGATCCCCAACTTGTGCTGTTAGCTCATCACAGTGGGGGTGTTAACCATGGCCGAGGAAAGGGTAAATCAGCCAAGTCCTTACACATGACTGGTATCCACTGATTCCGTGTGAATTCACCACCGACGTAAAGGATATACAACCATGTCCATTATATGAAGATTACACAACATGGATATGCATTAAAGAAAGATATACCATACCTAACAATTTAATGACATTTGGATGATCAAAATCTTTCATGCAAGCTGCTTCACTCAGGAACTCTTCAATCTCCCTTTGTGAGAAGTTATCCACTAGAGCAAAAACAAGATGGTTTTATTTCCAAAATCTAGTATTGTTTCTCTTTGAGAAGCGTCACAATGATACTGTAAAAACAATAAAATACTTTAACGTGGTTCAATGTGTAGAACAATAAAGTTAGTCTAGAGACTCAGCTGGGCTCAGTTAATTGTATCTCACCTCTTGAGTTACAAGGCTATGCATTCATGATCATAATATGGGCTTATACTTCAGTACATTACCATAGGAATACTGCATTATTAGAGCTGCCATTCTTGAAAATGAGACATTCAACTGATGCTCCTTCTGTCTGTTCCATTATTCTGACATCAAAGAGTAGGGAGTGCTCCCAATGTCTGAGCCAACAGTCCACTCTCAATGACAGTGCCAAGGACAAACTAGTTGAACACTCATCACATTGTATTTTGTCGGACCTCGCTCTGCCCAAAATAACTGGTCACCTGCGTAGCAGCAAAATAATGCTTTGTACTTTTTCACTGTACTAATTGTTGGGGATTATCCTATGAGGTGAGATCAAGTAGACAAGGTCTATACTTCCTATAGTTTAGAAAAAGTGATTTCATATTAACATATAAAATTCTTAAGGGGCTTGACAGGGTAGATTCCGGGAGGATTTTTCCCCTGGCTGGGTAATCGAGAACTAGGGGTCATTGTCTCAGAATAAGGGGACAGGATTGAAATGAAGAGAAATTTCTTGACTCCCAAAGGGTTGTAACATTTGGAATTCTCCAACGCAGAGAGCTGTGGATGCTCAAGTCATCAAGTATATTCAAGTCAGAGACTGACTTATGTTTGGATGCTAAGGGAATCCGGAGACATCGGGATAGTGTAGGAAGGTGTAGCTAAGGTAGAAGATCTGCCATAATTTCATTAAATACCAGAGCAGGCTTGAGGGACAGAAGGCCTATTCCTGTTGTTATTTCATAAGTTTTTATGTACTTAAAAATTCTCATGACACTATGAGAGACAAGATAAAGCACAGCTTTAATCAGCTTTTGGATTGACATCAATTATGCAACTGCCTCACCACTTCCCAGCTCATGGCCTTCCAAATTCCAACTCAAATCTTATCCGCCTGCCTTCTGCTCATTTTCAGCCCTGTTCGTAGCATCAAGACCATCCTGGAAATGTTCTCTGATTACTATCAAGTGGGTTATCCATCTTTGTCCTCTGCACAGTGTTCAACACAGTAGATCGTGCAATCCATTTCAGGACCTCTCCTCTGCTGTCCAATTCTGTGGAATAGCCTTTACATGTTCCACTCCTACCTCTCCCAATACAGCCAGCAATGGCTTCTCTTTCCACCTTGCACACTCAGCTCCAGAATTCCTTAAGTATCTATTTGTGACTCTCCTCTTCTGCAGCGACATGTTGCCACTTAGTATCATCATGCACGGACATGGAGTCAATTTTCATGTGTGCTGACATCATCACACTCTAGTTTGCTACAATTTTAATTGACCCTGTGACCAACTCTGTACTGCCAGACTGCCAATTATGTATGAGTGCAAATTTCCTACAACTGAACAATATGAAGATTAAAGTCATTTGTTTTGGCCCCTGCCAGGAACTCCATTCCATTGTTACTGATTAACTCCCTCTCTCTGGCCACTTGTTCAGACTGTGCAAAATATTGGTTTATTAAATTGACCCATGGTTATGTTTAACCCCACATCCTATGCATCACCAAGACCACTTACTTCCACAGCTGCAACATTGACTGCACATGTCCCGACCATACCCTTAACTCACCCTAAACTTTTAAACACCCATGAACTCTTAATCATGCCTTTGTCATTCTCCAATTTCCTTCTCACTGGTGTCATCCTCCTCCTACAAAACTCAGCTACCGATATCCTGTCCCACACCAACCACTCACTCACCAACCTCTTCCTTGCTGAACTACGCTAGCTTCCCGTCCCAATTAATTGAATTCAAAATCTGTGTTCTCATCTTAAAATCGTCTGTAACCTTGCTCTAACCTAGCTTTGCAACATTTTCCAGCCTTATGTTACTCCCAGATCCTACAGTCCGCTGAGTCGAAACTTTGTCCATCTGTATAAAACGCTAGTTAGGCCACAGCTGGAGTACTGTGTACAGTTCTGGTCGCCACACTACAGGAAAGATGTGATTGCACTGGAGAGGGTGAAGGGGAGATTCATCAGGATGTTGCCTGGGCTGGAGCATTTCAGCTATGAAGAGAGACTGGATAGGCTAGGGTTGTTTTCCTTAGAGCAGAGAAGGCTGAGGGGGGATCTGATTGAGGTATACAAAATTATGAGGGGCATAGATAGGGTAGATAGGGAGAAACTTTTTCCCTTAGCAGAGGCATCAATAACCATAGATTTAAGGTTAGGGGCAGTAGGTGTAGAGGGGATTTGAGGAAAATATTTTTCACCTAGTGGGTGGGTGGAATCTGGAACACACTGCCTGAAGGGGTGGTAGAGGCAGGAACCCTCACAACATTTAAGAAGGATCTAGATGAGCATTTGAAATGCCATAGCGTACAAGGCTACGGGCCAAGTGCTGGAAAATGGGATTAGAATACATGGGTGCTTGATGGCCGGCACGGACACAATGGGCCAAAGGGCCTTTTTCTGTGCTGTGTAACTCTATGACAAAGTTATCCAGCAATGGGAGTTTCCACACCTCATGTCTGGGCCTGGAGTTCAACTCCTGTGACTGGCTAACAATTCCAATTATTGATGTATCACGCAACTATCAGGATGGTAGAATGCAAACTGGATGGACCATGTTCTTTCTTCATCTAGCAATTCCTATGTTCCCAACCTGCCTTCACCCCAACATTGGTGGCAAAGCCTTCAGCTAGCTTGGCCCCACTCTCGAAACCTCCTTAATCCCCACCTCTCCTCCTCTCTTCATCTTCGAAAGCCTTCTCAAGCTATCTTTTCAACCAAGCTTTTGGTCACCTCTTAACTGTCCTAGTTCAGTATCCATTCCTTTTTTAAAAAAATTCCCCTCTAAAGTAGAAAACACTTGCCCATGTTACAGGCATTTTATATATAAATGCAAGTTGTTTATTTTTTATTATTTATTGCATCAGAGCTTTCCTTACATTTCATGGTTTTAACAGCTACTTTCTGACTGGTGCCATCAGCATGTTTCATGTGTCCCTCCATTACAGAGCCAAATTCCCCTGTAGGAAAATGTAACACAAAGATCAGTTCGCTGTTGGCTTCCACATCCAGAATTTAAAACACACATTGACTATTTTTTTGACCATTAGGGAATGGAGTAAAATGTAAGTCGCAGTGCAAAAAGTAGGCATTTTATTTGCCCTGTTAATAAAGCTAGATCATCAGCCGCTTAAAGGGAGTCTCAGATCTTTGTGTGTGTTACCTGTACAAGTTCACAGGCTGAATGACTGGGTAGCTTCACGGGTTAGAACCAATATTCCCTCTAATTTATTTTTGGACTGCGTAGGTGATTTATTTAAGTGCACGGCCCCTTTAAATTCTTTTCGTGTGGCTGCACACGCACAGTAACTTAGAGGGGTCAACTTGTGCACACTCTGCACGGAGACTTTTGGGTTGCTGCATGGCTGCTCACAGGGAACATTGGTTAGAACTGCCCTGTTAACTCAGCAACCTGGTTTTGAAATTTGCCTGGACCTATGGAATAAAGGTTTCACCTCTTGACATTTGCAATGACGTCCAGTAGAATGACACTGGGCAATATATTTCTTTGCCTCACCCACCTGTCCCCCTCCATACTAATTAATTGGTAAAGTTTCCCCTAATCAAGCTCAAGGATGTCAATTCTGTGAATAAACTACTTTTACAAAAGATTTTGTCAGCTATTCTCAGCCCCAGTGAAAGAACAAAGCTCTTTTGACTCTGCACCAACAATGTGACATATCTTTTCCACAAAAGAGCTCTATGGTTCTATGGTTCTGCTTTTTGATAGACTCACCCTTCACAAGTGGTACAATTTGTATGGGCTGGATTTTGCGCAGGAGGCAGGGCTCCCAGCACCAGGGCGAAAGGTGGGGGCAACCCCGCCTCTGCATTTTCTCGGCCATCCGGAGCGATCTTCCGGTCTTTTGGGGTCAAGGTTTTAGGAGCCGGGATACCATCCCTCTAAAGACTTCATAGGGTTGGGGATCCCGCCTTCAAGAGCTGCCGGCCAATCAGTGGGCCAGCAGCTCAGCAGTATCGGCAGTAGCACTGGGAACAGCGGCCGCTGTTGGTAGTGCAGAGGCCTCGGACCCAGGCCCAGCAGTAGAACCCCAGTAGGTGAGGTGGGGTCGCCAGGGCCTGTCCGGAAGGCTCAGCATGGGTGGGGTGGGGGTCACCATTCGGTCCAGGAGGAAGGGGGATCCCAGGGTGTCCTCTGTGGGCCATAAATTGCAAATGAAGGAGGGACCCCCCCCCCCCCCCCCACCCCAAGCCCACAGGGCGTCTTGTTTGACAAGGCGTCCTCCCCGCCGCTGCTAAGATCCCAGCGGTGGCAGGAGGAGGCCCTGAATTGGCCATTAATAGGCCACATAAGGGTCTCAATTGGCCTCTGGGCAAGGGCCGAAGGGCCTGTACTGTGCTGTAATGTTCTATGTTCTATATGTTCTAAGTTCATCATCAGCCTATCCTGCCCCCAAGAAGATCGGAACCAGGAATCCTGGTGTCAGGTTCTGTGGTGGGCAGGTCCACTCTGATTCTCCGGTACCCACCCCCACCCCACCACGAAACCCGCCTTCCGTTTGAGCACAAGATCCAGCCCTATATGTCTTAGTTTACACTATAGGACTTGAAAATTGGGAGATTTCTGCACATTTCCAGAACAGTCAAACTGATCCAGCCCTCCTTATTACCATATTTTCGACAGTGGCTATAATTCATTACCAATCTTGAAAGTTAGATACACTTCATCAATGACCTTTGATCTTGTAACTTCCATCCTTGCATCACTTTCCTGACTTTCCTGATCAATTGTAATATGCAAGATTGGGTTCCTACACACATTTTAAAAAATAGATTGACTTGGTTTTTAATCAAAAGGGAATAGGAAGCTAACACTGATTTTTCCACTTCAGTTCATCTTTTAACAAGTTGTTCAAAGCCTATTTCTCCTAGCATGGTACTGTCAGTTTAATTATTTGAAGAATTATGGAATAACAGGAGTACAAGAATAGCAACATTAGACGATGTAACATTGCAACCATCTCACGGAATGCGTTAATATAGGCAGATGAGTTGTGAAGCTGACTATATGGTCCATTTCTACCACAAAACAGAAGAATGGTGATAACATGACAGAAGTAAACTGCACAAAGAAATGTCTGGAACCCTGGAGGGGCCAGGAAGAATTCCCATCTTAATATGACTGTCATTCTGCTCTCAGGTTTGCATACTATTTATGGAAGGGCTGGGGTTTGCAAGCTTCAGTTCATGTCCTTACCTTCTCCCAGAACTTTACCCAGAGTCAATAAATTCCGGTCAGTCATTACGTCCTGCAGCTTCTCTTTCAGTTCCTCACGGATTCCCAAGTTATCCACTGTGAGAAGAAATACGGAAGAATTAAAATCTGTTCGCGGAATCTCAATGTCACAGCACCAAAATCGGTCATTTGACCTATCCGTTCTGTGCTGATGATTTTCTCCATGAGCCACCTAGTCTAAACTCACTTTCCTCTATTCATATATCAATATCCCTTTTAGAAATTCTGACCGTTGTGTTTTTTTTCTAGCATATTGCTCTGTTTTCTAATTTCAAAAAAGAACTGATCCAAGTAAATCACTGCTCTGGCTGCAGAGCCCAGGAAATCTCCTGCTTCAGGGTCTGGTATGTACTGAGTTAGTTCACCTCCAATAGGCATGAATAGAGGGACACTACAATTATATCTGGGCTAGCTGGTGAGAGAGGATGGGAAAAAAATCCACCAGGCAGAGTTATACCATCCACGTGAGTAGATAGTCCACAAGAATCCAACAAGAACTGCTGGGATCCTAAATAGCCACTGCCTAGCTGACACCATTGAAAAGAAGCCACTTAGTCTAGATACTAGCATGCTGCTGCCACAGCTTCAGGACAGAAGGGGTCTGGGGAGAAAATCAGAAATAGAATATCAAAATAATTTAAGTAATAATTTGTTACAAAATCCAAGTTACTTCTTATCGATAACTTTAAGGCTGTACATTGTTAAAATAAGCACTGAAACTATTGATACAGAGCTACTGAATATGGATGGTCTTTCCCTGATTTGACTTTATGTGGGTAATTTTAATCGTCCTGTCAGCAAACTGATGCAATGGAATCGGCCATCATTTTGATTGTAAAATCGGATAGGGTGTAAAACGAGTAGTCAATCCAATCTGGTCAGTTCCCCGCCAGGTGAGTTAGGTTAAAATAACCCCCTGTGCTGTTAATAAAATTCACGCACAGTCCGTAGTGCTGTGCAAATAAGTTTATCAACACAATCTTTCCTTGCAGGCATTTTCATACAGTTAACTACTGCCTGTTTTCTGACGATCAGGGCGGCACAGTGGCGCAGTGGTTAGCACCGCAGCCTCACAGCTCCAGGGACCCGGATTCAATTCTGGGTACTGCCTGTGCGGAGTTTGCAAGTTCTCCCTGTGACCGCGTGGGTTTTCGCCAGGTGCTCTGGTTTCTTCCCACGACTTGCAGGTGATAGGTAAATTGGCCATTGTAAATTGCCCCTAGTGTAGGTAGGTGGTAGGGAATATGGGATTACTGTAGGGTTAGTATAAATGGGTGGTTGTTGGTCAGCACAGACTAGGTGGGCCGAAGGGCCTGTTTCAGTGCTGTATCTCTAAATACTTGACTGTTACAGAATCTTGGCACTTTGGGGTAGAAACTCTGCCCTCCAAGATCAAATACAAATGCTTAACATACTTGTATTACATTCCCATATGTGCTATTGTCAGCTAGATTTTAAGCTACTTATTTTGAAAATGTTAAATGCCCAGAAAAATGTAGAATGAGTGTGTTAGGTTTTCACAGATGATCATTTCTAACATTACACTGTTTTTACTGAGAAGCAATGGATAGTAGACATTGATCTTACGTGTAACCTGAACTGCTCTCCGTAAATAGGTTTTCCTCGCTGTGTATTGGACTGTGGGTTCAGAATCCTCTCCATCACTGAATGCATTCCTACATTCAACAAAAATAAGGCAACATACTTAATGCACAAAAATAACATCAATATCTTAGTTATTTGATTAATGCAGCTCTACTGTTGACACACTAAACATATTTTTTAGTTTTTTTTTTAGTTTTAGAGATACAGCACTGAAACAGGCCCTTCAGCCCACTGAGTCTGTGCCGACCATCAACCACCCATTTATACTAATCCTACACGAATCCCATATTCCTACCACATCCCCACCTGTCCCTATATTTCCCTACCACCTACCTATACTAGGGGCAATTTATAATGGCCAATTTACCTATCAACCTGCAAGTCTTTTGGCATGTGGGAGGAAACCGGAGCACCCGGAGAAAACCCACGCAGACACAGGGAGAACTTGCAAACTCCACACAGACAGTACCCAGAATTGAACCCGGGTCGCTGGAGCTGTGAGGCTGCGGTGCTAACCACTGCGCCAGTGTGCTTTTTAAAAAGGTGTTAAATCCAAGCTCTTCCTAAAAAGAAAATGAATCATTTTCATCCATTTCTTAAGTTTCCCAGAGTTATCTACAATTGATACCCATAATGGAGCTGGTCCAGGCCTTAAACTGCGACAAGAAGATACACAATTTCTCATCCTTCTCAAGTGGGGAATGTCTGAACTGTATGTTCCCACACCATAGCATGACTAGGACTGGAAACTTCATGAAGTTGGAGGATCTGTGAGTATAAACCCATAACCCATTATTCTGCAATGCTGTCCAAGACAATAAGGTACATCTTGAATTGGCGCAATAACGCAAGTTCGATGTTAGCAGCCCATTTTACATCTGAGTTTTTTGGGTACAAACTGGACAGGTTACACCTGGGCAGGACCGGGACTGATGTCCTAGGGGGAGTATTGCTATAGTGGTTGGGGAGGGTTTAAACTAAAATGGCAGGGGGATGGGAACCTTTGCAAGGAGTCAGAGGAGGAGGGATCAAGGACAAGAACAAGAACAAAAGACAGAAATGGAAATCAGAAAACTGATAGGCAGAGAAATCAAAGGCCAGAATCAAACAGGGCCACAGTGAAAAATAGTGGAAAGGGGACAGGTATTGTCAAAAAGACAAGCCTTAAGGCTTTATGCCTTAACGCCCGGAGCGTTCGCAATAAAGTGGATGAATTAATCGTGCAAATAGATGTAAATGGGTATGATATAGTTGGGATTATGGAGACATGGCTGCAAGGTGACCAGGGATGGGATATGAACATCAAGGGTATTCGGTATTTAGGAAGGACAGACAAAAGGTAAAAGGCGATGGAGTTGTATTGCTGGTTAAAGAGCAAATTAATGCAACAGTGAGGAAGGATATTAGCTTTGACGATGTGGAATCTGTATGGATAGAGCTGAGAAACACTAAGGGGCAAAAAATATTAGTGGGGACTGTATATAGACCCCCAAACTGCAGTGGTAATTTTGGGAATGGCATTAAACAGGAAATTAGAGACGCATGCGATAAAGGAACATCTGTAATTATGGGTGACTTTAATCTGCATCTAGATTGGGCAAATCAAATTAGTCATAATACCGTAGAGGAGGAATTCATGGAGTGTATACAGGATGGTTTTCTGGACCAATATGTTGAGGAACCAACTAGAAAACAGGCCGTCCTAGACTGGGTATTGTGTAATGAGAGGGGAATAATTGACAATCTAGTAGTGCGAGACCCCTTGGGGATGAGCGACCATAATATGATAGAATTCTTCATCAAGATGGAGAGTGACGTAGTTGATTCTGAGACTAGGGTCCTGAATCTTAATAAAGGAAACTACTAAGGTATGAGGCACGAGTTGGCTATGACGGATTGGGAAACGTTACTTAAAGGGATGACGGGGGATGGGCAATGGCAAACATTTAAAGAGTGCATGGATGAATCGCAACAATTGTTTATTCCTGTCTGGCGCAAAAGTAAAACAGGAAAGGTAGCCAAACCATGGCTTACAAGGGAAATTAGAGATAGCATTAGATCCAAGGAAGAGGCATATAAATTTGCCAGGAAAAACAACAGACCTGAGGATTGGGAGCAGTTTAGAATTCAGCAAAGGAGGACCAAGGGATTGATTAAGAAGGGGAAAATAGAGTACGAGAGCAAGCTTGCGGGGAACATAAAAACTGACTGTAAAAGTTTCTATAAATATGTGAAGAGAAAAAGATTGGTGAAGACAAATGTAGGCCCCTTACAGTCAGAAACAGGGGAATTTATTATGGGGAATAAAGAAATGGCTGACCAACTAAATGCATACTTTGGTTCTGTCTTCACAAAGGAGGACACAAATAACCTCCCAGAAATGTTAGGGAACACAGGGTTTAATGACAGGGAGGAACTGAAGGAAATCAGTATTAGTAGAGAAATGGTGTTGGGGAAATTGATGGGATTAAAGGCTGATAAATCCCCAGGGCCTGATAATCTACATCCCAGAGTACTTAAGGAAGTGGGCCTAGAAATAGTGGATGCATTGGTAGTTATCTTTCAAGATTCTATAGACTCTCGAACAGTTCCTACAGATTGGAGGGTAGCTAATGTAACCCCACTATTTAAAAAGGGAGGTAGAGAAAGCAGGGAATTATAGACCAGTCAGCCTGACGTCAGTAGTGGGGAAAATTCTAGAGTCCATTATCAAAGATTTTACAGCAGAGAACTTGGAGAACAGTGGTAGAATTGGACAAAGCATGGATTTACAAAAGGAAAATCATGCTTGACAAATCTACTAGAATTCTTTGAGGATGTAACTAGTAGAGTTGATGAGGGGGAGCCAGTGTATGTGGTTTATTTGGACTTTCCGAAGGCTTTTGACAAAGTCCCACATAACAGATTAGCATGTAAAATTAAAGCGCTTGGGATTGGGGGTAGTGTATTGTGATGGATAGAAAATTGGTTGGCAGACAGGAAACAAAGAGTAGGAATAAACGGGTCTTTTTCTGAATGGCAGGCAGTGACGACTGGGGTACTGCAGGGATCGGTGCTAGGACCCCAGCTATTCACAGTATATATTAATGATTTAGATGAGGGAACTAAATGTAATATCTCCAAATTTGCAGATGACACAAAACTGAGTGGGAGGCAGAGATGTGAGGAGGATGCAGAGAGGCTTCAGGGTGATTTGGACAAGTTGAGTGAGTGGGCTAATGCATGGTAGATGCGGTATAATGTGGATAATTGTGAGGTTATCCACTTTGGTAGCAAAAACAGGAAGGCAAATTATTATCTGAATGGCTATAAGCTGAGAGAGGGGAATATGCAACCAGACCTGGGTGTTCTGGTACATCAGTCGCTGAAGGTAAGCATGCAGGTGCAACAGTCGGTAAAAAGGGCAAATGGTATATTGGCTTTCATAGCGAGAGGATTCGAGTACAGGAGCAAGGATGTCTTGCTGCAATTATACAGGGCCTTGGTGAGGCCACACCTGGAATATTGTTTGCAGTTTTCGTCTCCTTATCTGAGGAAGGATGTTCTTGCTATAGAGGAAGTGCAGCGAAGGTTTACCAGACTGATTCCTGGGATAGTGGGACTGATGTCTGAGGAGAAATTGAGTCGGTTAGGATTATATCGCTGGAGTTCAGAAGAGTGAGGAGGATCTCACAGAAACCTGTAAAATTCTAACAGGACTTGACAGGGTAGATGCAGGAAGGATGTTCCTGATGGTGGGGGATTCCAGAACCAGGGGTCATAGTCTAAGGATACGGGGTAAACCTTTCAGGGCTGAGATGAGGAGAAATGTCTTCACCCAGAGAGTGGTGAGCCTGTGGAATTCGCTACCACAGAAAGCAGTTGAGGCCAAAACATTGTATGTTTTCAAGAAGGAGTTAGATATCGCTCTTGGGGCGAAAGGGATAAAAGGATATGGGGGGAAAGTGGGAACAGGTTACTGAGTTGGATGATCAGCCATGATCATAATGAATGGCGGAGCAGGCTCGAAGGGCCGAATGGCCTACTCCTGTTTCTCTGTTTCCTTTGACTATGACCAGAGAAAAAATAACAAAGCAACAAAAAACTTTTCACAAAATATTACTTCTATGAACAGTTCAAGTTCTCCTGGTTGGAGGCTGCAAACA
Organism: Heterodontus francisci; assembly: GCF_036365525.1. Taxonomy (NCBI): domain Eukaryota; kingdom Metazoa; phylum Chordata; class Chondrichthyes; order Heterodontiformes; family Heterodontidae; genus Heterodontus; species Heterodontus francisci. The sequence continues at coordinate 171,235,118 of NC_090373.1, forward strand.
AGAAGCATTTCTGTCAGTATCAGCTGCTTTGGCAATCGGTACACCCCTAGTATCTCAGGATCACTTATACTGGGTGTAATGCCAGCACAAATCACGAGGTTTCAGCCTAGCAAACCATACGAATCATTTGGCTGAAAAGGCCATGTGGCCCACATTGCCTGTGCTGGATCTCTGAAAGAGCTATCCAATTATCCCATTCCATGAGCCTGCAACTGTCTCCCCTTCAAGTATCTATCTAATTCCCTTTTGAAAGATATAAAAAAAAATTGTAAAGAGGTTATGCTGCACAACAAGCAGAGGATAACCCCACCAGTGCTGAAGGTTATTCCAAAGACTGACATGTACTATTCACTGTCAATGGTTATCTGGTACTCAAAATAAAACCCCAGAACTCCCCAGCCATCACAGGAGGGAGGGAGTGGTGGTTGGGGGGGGGGGGGGGGGGGGGTGGGGGGACTGGAGAGAGAGAGCGAAAGAGAGAGAGATAGAAAGAAAGAGAGAAAGAGAGAAGGAAAGAGAGAGAGAGAGAGAGAGAGAGAGAAAGAGAGAGAGAAAAAGAGAGAAAGAGAGAGAGAGAGAAAGAAAGAAATAAAGGAGAGAAAGAAAGGAGAGAAAGAAAGAAAGAAAGGAGAGAAAGAAAGGAAAGAAAGGGAAGAAAGAAAAAGAGGGATCCTTGATTCAAACAGTTGAAAGCAGCTGGGGTCAGAGAATCCATCCACTGTTAAATCAACATCTGTGTTCAAATGCACTTAAAACAAATAATTATTTCCAGACATGCTCAGCTACACTTGATTATTTAGAAAGACAAGTGAAATGATTGATTTTCAAAAGGAAGTTTTGCTTTGATTTCTCAGTCCCAAGTTGACCAGATTTTCTATCCATTGACCATAAATGGGCAGAAAAATCTAGCCTAATGCCAAAGTAAACTGGCCTTTTGACATTGATTTCCTGAAGCCATTTATTCCATTTCACACAATTGAAAGCATTTATATTCAGAGCACCACCCTATCAGAAACCTGTGCAGTGAATAGTTCCTACATTTAATAGACCAGGCAGCACATAAACCAAAATAACCCCAATGCTGGGAATTCCTTTGTGGGAATTTTCCTGATCAATGGAAAACCCAGATAGATGCATAAACAAGATATTCCACTGATCTTCTGCCAAAGTCACAGTGATAGATTGGAAGAAACTCCAAGGAAATTGTCAGCACAAATACTCAACTCTTTCCATAATCAGTGCTGTAGCTGGAATTCTATGCCAAGTGTTGGTCACTATGAAAGAAGAACTTCCTGATATCGGTCCTAAATTTGCTTTTTACCAGCTTGTACCTGTACTCCCTTGTCCTAATGGTTTAGATCAAGAGTGCTCCAAATATAAATCTAGATATTTTCTTTGCAGAAAGAAAGGCACTTCAGTCCACTCAAGACTTCCTTTTAGGAAAATAAGATATTGAGTACACTTTCCAATTTAGCTATTAAAATTAATCAGTATTTTGGGTGCAGAAGATAACCTGCCTATTTCATGGCTTTAATCGATGGAAAATTAGGTGGTCCATGACATGGGCTATACAGTCGAAGTACTATTTTGAAAAATCAACCCTTAGATTTCCCTTCCCCTGCTGCATTTGTCCAACATGTCTGTGGCTTCTTCAACAGTGATGAACTTTGGGAAGTACAACAACAGAACACACCCTGGAAATTCAGTTAAAACTTTATCAGCAATGAACAATTAATTAGACTGGGAACTCGACTTGTTTCGAGCTGCATCTCTGCAGAGGAGGTTCACCAGGATGTTGCCTGGTATGGAGGGCGCTAGCTATGAAGAGAGGTTGAGTAGATTAGGATTATTTTCATTAGAAAGACGGAGGTTGAGGGGGGACCTGATTGAGGTGTACAAAATAATGAGAGGTCTCGACAGGGTGGATAGCAAGAAACTTTTTCCCAGAGTGGGGGATTCAATTACGAGGGGTCATGAGTTCAAAGTGAGAGGGGAAAAGTTTAGGGGGGATATGCGTGGAAAGTTCTTTACGCAGAGGGTGGTGGGTGCCTGGAACGCGTTGCCAGCGGAGGTGGTAGACGCGGGCACGATAGCGTCTTTTAAGATGTATCTAGACAGATACATGAATGGGCAGGAAGCAAAGAGATACAGACCCTTAGAAAATAGACGACATGTTTAGCTAGAGGATCTGGATCGGCGCAGGCTTGGAGGGCCGAAGGGCCTGTTCCTGTGCTGTAATTTTCTTTGTTCTTTGTTTGTTCTAAAAGCTGCTGACCCTAAAACGTGGCCCAGGTCAAAATAGGAAAAACTGCAAGAACCTGTCTCAGTTTCAGCTCAAGCTTCATCCCAATGTCTCCACACTCTCTTGGGACAAAAATGACACAACCCAGACCTCAGCTACGCTCAAAATTAGCTGTGAGTTTGTGGGGGGAGGGGGTGCAGAGAGCACAAAATTCACCCAAAACATGCTGTTGCTGAAGCCTATGATCAGCAGGGCATGATACCCAGGGGAACTTAATATCTCGTGAATGTTTACACTTCAGAGGCGATTTGCTGCCCAACTGTTGCAATTTTGCTTTAAAAGTTCCTCAAGGCAGTGAAAATCCTGGCTTCTCAGCAATGCTGAGCAACAACAAATTGCTCAGGCCACCGACAAATAAATTCACCCATCTGCGCTTTGTGGTTTAAAAATACGCCAAACACGAACATTCCAAATCTAGTTGCTCAGAATTTAGGCTTTCCTACCTTGGAGCTTAGCTGAGGTTTGAGTTGTGTCATTTTTGTTCGACTGATGGTGTGGAAAAATTGGAAAGAAGTTTGAGCTGACACTGAGCCAGGTTTTTGCACAACATTTTGACCTGGGTCAGCGGCTTTGGCTGAGATATGTGGCTTGAAGGAAGTCTGGGCTTTCAGTTGGCTGGAAAACCAACTTATAAAACCCCAATTCAAAAACTGATTCCCACCTCCCAAACAGAAGTGCAAGCCAGGTGGAAAAAGAAAATAATTAAGTAAATGTTTAAAATTTGATTTTCTAGAACAATAAAAGTTAGAACACAGCGATTAGAATGGGTTAGGTACTAAATAACGAATTAAAGTTAAGAATTCTGACATATTTGAGGATTTAATTTTAGTGCAACAACTTTAAATGCCTTTAAATGGTAAAATGCCACAAGGTGACTTCTTAAGAGCATTCTAAAACCAAGTTTGACACCAGGCCATAGAAGGCAATATTAGGGCAAATGACCAAAAGCGTAATCAGGTAGGATTTAAGAAGCATCTTAAAGGAGGATAATGAGGTAGAAAGGCAGAAATGTTTAGGGAAGGAATTTCAAAGCTTAGGACCGAAGAAGCTGAAGGTATGACCACCAATGGAAAAGTGCTGAAAATCAGGGGTGTTCAAGAGGCCAGAATTAGAGGAATGCAGATATTTCGGAGAGTTGTGGGACTAGAGGAGATTACAGAGATAGGAAGGGGCTCAACATGGAGGTATTTCAAAACAAGGATGAGAATTTTAAAATTGAGGTGTTGCTTAACTGTGAGTTAACATACATCAGCAAGCACAGGGGTGATAAGGTGAATGGGACTTGTGAGTTAGGACAAATCAAAGTTTGTGGACCGTAAAATGTGGCAGGCCAGCCTGAAGTGTGTTGGAATTGTCAAGTCTACAGGTAACAAAGGCATGGATGAGGATTTTGGCAGCAATGAGCTGAGGTGGGGCTGATTCGGGTAACGTTAAGGAGGTGGAAATAGGCGGTCTTAGTGATTGCCAAATATATGGTTGGAAGCTCATCTCAGCATCAGATGTGACACCAAGGTGGCAAACAGTCTGGTTCAGCCTTGGGGAGTTGCCAGGGAGAGGGATGGAGTTGGCGGCTAGGGAATGGGGTTTGTGGCAGGGACCGAGAAAAATGGCGTCAGTCTTCTCAATTTAGTTGGAGAAAATTTCTGCTCATTCAGTACTGGGTGCCAGACAGGCAATCTGAGAATTTAGAGACAGTGGAGGGGTCAAAAGAGCTGGTGGTGAGGTAGAGCCATCTATTATCACCAAGGGACAGCATGTAGATGAGCAATAGAAGGGCCCAAAGATAGATCCTTCGGGAACTCCAGCTGTAATGGGACAGGAGCGGGAAGAGAAGTCATTGCAGGTGATTCTCTGGATAGATAAGAAGAGAACCAGGAGAGTGTCATCCCACCCAGCTGGATGACACTGGACGCACTGGAGGAGGTTAGTATGATCAACCATGACAAAAGCTGAACACAAGTCAAAAATGATGCGGAGGGATATGTTACCTTTCTCACAGTCACATAGGATGTCATCTGTGACCTTGATAAGAGCCATTTTGGTACTGTTGCATGAGTAGAAAACTGCCTGGAGGGATTCAAACATGGAGTTCCAGGAAAGATGGACACAAATTTGGAAGGTGACAGCTCATTCAAGGAGTTTGGAAATAGGGTGGTAGTTTGCAAGGATGGAGGGGGACAAGGGTTGGTTTTTGAGGAAAGTCGTGATGACGGCAGATTAGAAGGAGACAGGGACAGTACCTGAGGCAAGAGAACCACTAATAATATCAGCTAACATGGGGACCAGGAGGGGAAGGTAGGTGGTCAGTAGTTTAGTGGGAATAGGGTCAAGGAAGCAGGAGATGGGTCTCGTGAACAAGACATGAAGAGAGGGCATGAGGGGAGATAGGAGAGAAATGTATAAGGTTAGGGCAGGGGAAAAACCTTACAAGTAATTTAGCCTGATGGGTTAGGAGAAGGGAGAGAAACATCAGAGGCAAAAGATCCAATGATCTCAATCTTAGTGGCAAAGAAGTCCATGAGCTTCTTGATGTTGAAGATGAGGGTGGAGAAGGCAGAGGAGAGGGGTTTAAGACAACAGTTTGCAGTGGGGAAAAGAAGCCAAGGGTCATCTTTGCATTTCGGAATGATCCTGAAAAACTGAGCAGCTTTGGTAGACGAGAGCAGGATCTCCTGTTGCTTTAGATGGCCCAGTCAGATTAAGTGGTGAATGTCTAAACTAGTCATCCGCAACATCCTTTGAAGTCAGCATCCCTTGGACTTAAGGGAATGGAGATGAGGACCATACTGGTGGGAATGGCTAGGATGAGAAAGAATAATGGTTTTACTGGGCACTAGGGCATCAATGGTAGAGGTGAAGATATGGTTGAGCAGATCTGTAGCTGCAAAAATGTTTTGGTGAATGGAGGACCAAAGGCGAGACAGTTGGGATTTTGAAAGTGCAGTTGTAAGTGAATTGGCAGAAAGTGTGTTCCAAGGGTGAACACAGGAGAAAGTCCAGTTGGGAGGGGGAAAGAGATGTGCGAGGAGAGTGATATAAGGAAATAATTAGAGATAGCCTTATCTGTGATTGATATCAAGGGACCAGTGAGAGCACATGAGATGGCTAGTCCAAAGGGTTGGCCATGAATATGGGCTAGGCAGCTGATATAGAGGGAGAGATCAAAGAAGGACAGGAAGGCAGTGAACTCAGGGAAGAGAGAACATAAGAAATAGGAGCAGGAGTAGGCCATTCGGCCCCTCAAGCCTGCCCCGCCATCCAATTAGATCTTGGCTGATCTGCCCCAGATCTCAACTCCTCTTGTGTGCCAGCTCCTCAAAGCCCCAATCTTTCAAAAATCTATCTACCTCCTCTTTAAATACTTTGTGATCTAGCCTCCATAACTCTCTGGGGTAGAGAATTCCAGACATTCACTACCCTCTGAGAGAAGAAATTCCTTCACATCTCAGTTTTAAATGAGTGTCCCCTATTCTGTAACTATGTCCCCTAGTTTGAGATTCCCCCACTAGTGGAAACATTTTCTCAACATCTACCCTGTCAAGCCCTCTCAGAATCTTGTATGTTTCAATAAGATCACCCCTCATTCTTCTAAACTCTCACGAATAAAGGCCTTACCAGTTTAGCCGTTCTTGATAAGTCAGCCCCTTCATCCCAGGAATCAGCCTAGTGAATCTCTTTTGAACTGCCTCCAATGCCAGTATATCCTTTCTTAAATATGGGGACCAAAACTGTACACAATACTCCAGGTGCGACCTCACCAACACCCTGTACAGTTGTAACAAGACTTCCCTATTTTTAAACTCTAACCCCTGAGCAATAAAGGCCAAAATTCCATTTGCTTTCTTAATTACTTGCTGCACCTGCATGCTAACATTGTGTTTCATGCACAAGAACACCCAGATCCCTCTGTACTGCACGTTTTTGGAGTCTCTCTCCATTTAAACAACAGTCTGCCTTCTGATTCTTCCTACCAAAGTGCATGACTTCACACTTCCCTACACTAAACTCCATCTGCCAAGTTTTTGCCCACTCACCCAACCTATCTATATTCCCTTGCATATTCCTTATGCCCTTATCACAACATGCCCTCCTACCTATTTTTGTATCGTCAGCAAATTTGGATATATTACACTCTGCCCCTCCTCCAAATCATTAATATAGATAGTAAATAATTGAGGCTCTAGGACTGATCCTTGTGGCACTCCACTAGTTACGTCTTTCCAACCTGAAAAAGACCCATTGATCCCGACTTTGTCTTCTGTGTGTTAACCAATCCTCAATCCATGCTAATACATTACCCCCAATATCGTGAGCTCCTATCTTGTGCAATAATCGTTTATATGGCACCTTATTGAATGCCTTCTGGAAATCCAAATACACTACATCTACCTGTTCCCCTTTATCAACTCTGCTTGTTATATCCTCAAAGAACTCTAGCAAATTTGTCAAACATGATTTCCCTTTCACAAAACCATGTTGATTCTGATTGATTGCATTAAGCTTTTCTAAATGTCCTATTTCTTCCTTAATAATGGAATCTAGCATTTTCCCAACAACCCAGGTTAGGCTGACTGGCCTATAGTTTCCTGCATTTTCTCTCCCTCCCTTCTTGAACAGGGGCATCATATTAACGGTTTTCCAATCCACTGGGACCCGACCGGAATCCAGTGAGTTCTGGAATATTTTGACCAATGCCTCCACTATCTCTGCAGCCACTTCCTTTAAAGCCCTTGGATGCAGGCCATCAGGTCCTGGCGACTTGTCTGTCTTTAGTCCCATTAGTTTGTCAAATAGTTTGTCCCTCGTGATAGAGACTATTACAAGATCTTTCCTCCCATTAGTTCCTTGCTTATCTGATATCTGTGGGTTGTTTATAGTATCCTCCACCGTGAAGACCAATGCAAAATATTGGTTTAAATTATCGGCCATTTCCCTGTTCCCTGTTATCAATTCTCCAGTCGCATCCTCCAACGGTCCCACGCTCACTTTAGCTACGCTCTTTCTTTTTATATACCCATAGAAGCTCTTGCTGTTAGTTTTTATATTTCATGCCAATTTACTTTCATAATCAATTTTCTCCCTCTTTAATAGGTTTTTAGTCATCCGCTGCTGGTTCCTAAAAAATTTCCAATTCTCTGGCCTACCACTAGTTTTCGCCATTTTGCATGCCTTAATTTTTGATTGGATACTCTCCATCGCCTTTGTTAACCGCGGTTGGTTCATCCTTCTCATCGAGTCCTTCTTTTTGACTGGGATAAATTTTTGCTGAGTGTTATGAAATATCTGCTTAAATGTCTCCCATTGCTCATCCACTGACCTTCCCCTTAGCCTATTTTCCCAGCCCGCTTCAGACAACTCTTTCTTCATACCTCTGTAATTGCCCTTGTTTAAGTTGAGGACACTGGTTTGAGACTCGAGTTGCTCACCCTCAAACTGAATTTGAAATTCTACTATGTTGTGATCGCTACCACCTAGAGGATCCTTAACTATGATATATATTAATCCTACCCTCATTACTAGATCTAGTTCCCGGGTAGATTCTGCAATGCTCTAAGTAACAATCCCTGATGCACTCTATAAATTCGTCTTCCATGTTACCTCTGCCAATCTATGCAGATTCAAATCACCCATGACAATTGTAGCGCCCTTCTTACATGCATCCATTATTTCCTGATTTATACTTTGTCCTACAGTGAAGCAACTCTTCGGGGGCCTATAGACGACTCCCACCCGTGACTTCTTCCCCTTGCTATTCCTTATTTCCACCCAAACTGATTCCACATCACGATCTATTGCACCTATATCACTACTCACCGCCGCACTGATACCTTCCTTTATTAATAAAGCTACCTCACTTCCTTTTCCTTTTTGCCTATTTTTCCAGAATGTCGAATACCCTTGAATATTGAGTTCCCAGTCTTGATCAACCTGCAACCACATCTCTGTAATAGCTACCAAGTCATATTCATTTATTTCTATTTGTGCCGTCAACTCATCTATCTTGTTACAAATGCTGTGTGCATTCAGATAAAGAGCCTTAAGCTTTGACTTTTTGCCATTATTACTCATTCTGGTTCTAATTTATGCTGCATTCTTCTGCTTATATTTTCTGCCCCATCCTATCACACTTTGATTACCGTTCGCCTCTTCACTACCCTGCACCTCTGCTCTCGTTTCTTTTTGATTTTTTAAACTTCCCTTCAATTGAACCCTCCCCCCACTAATTAGTTTAAACTCCTATCGACAACCCTAGTTATGCGATTCGCCAGGACACTGGTCCCAGCATGATTCACATGAAGCCCATCCCAACGGAAGAGCTCTCTCCTTCCCCAGTACTGGTGCCAGTGCCCCATGAATTGGAAACCATTTCTCCCACACCAATCCTTGAGCCACATGTTTACCTCTAATCATATTTACCATTTGCCAATTTGCACGTGGCTCAGGTAGTAATCCAGAGATTATTACCTTTGTGGTTGTGCTTTTTAATTTGGCCTCGAGCTGCTCATAGTCCCTCAGCAGAACCTCTTTCCTAGTCCTACCTATGTCATTGGTACCTATGTGGACCACGACAACCGGATCCTTCCCCTCCCACTCCAAGTTCCTCTCCAGCTGATAAGAGATGTCCATAACCTTGGCACCAGGTAGACAACAGAGTCTTCGGGACTCTCTACCTTTGCTGCAGAGAACGGTATCTATCCCCCTAACTATTCTATCCCCTATTACTACTACATTTCTCTTTTCCCCCCGCACTTGAATGGCACTCTGAACCATGGTGCTGTGGTCAGTTCGCTCATCCTCCCTGCAGTCTGTGCCCTCGTCCACACTGGGAGCAAGAACCTTGATCATATTGGATCAGGGCACTGGTTGAGGCTCCTCCAAAGTTAAATTCTGGATCCCCATACCTGCCTCACTCGCAGTCACACTCTCCTGTCACTGACCATGGTCCAAATTTGGGGTGTGACTGTCTCTTGAAACACAGTGTCCAGTTAACACTCCTCCTCCCTGATGTGTCGCAGTGTCCGCAGCTCGGACTCCAGCTCATCAACTCTGAGCCGAAGTTCCTCGAGCAGCCAACACTTGCTGCAGATGTGGTCACCGTGGATTGCACCGGCGTCCACCAGCTCCCACATACTACAGTTGCAACACATTGCCTGCCCAGCCATCGCTATTCTATTTCATTAATTAATTTGGATGCTAACTATTTTAAAAGTGAATTTCTTAACTGTACTCTTCAGCTGTAATAACGTCTCTTGATTTAAACCACTTGGCCAATCAAAAGAAACAAGGAAGAGATACCCACCAATCACTACCTGTTTCCCCGTGATGTCACATTTTGGCTCTGACAGGTAGAAGGGGCTCTCTGCCGCCGGTCTTTATCACCCACCGCTGTTGCCCTTCTCAAACAGGTCCGCTCTCCGTGAGAGAGCATGAAGAACTGAGATAGGGGTTGAAATCACCAAGTATGAGAAGTGGCTTGGTGCAGAGGCTGACGGAGGAAAGCAGTGAAGATACCTAGGTAAGGAATTCTTTTATGGTACTTGGGTGGGCAGTGGAGAATAAGGATTTTAAATGAGAAGCAAAAGGAGTGGGATCAGTGCAATGGTCAAAGAAGCAGGAAGTCCCATAGGAGTAAGGAACAGGCCAAGGTGTGCATTAATAAGAGCTACACTATCACCAAGACATTTAAGGCGGGACAAGTGATGGGAAGGTGAAGCTAGGTGGGGAGGCTTGATTTAGGAGGAAGGTGGCCTCATCCCTCAGCCAAATTTCCGACAAGGGTGTGATGATGCACTCAATGACACTAAGTTCACAGATGGCATGGGTCTTGTTCACAAGTGAACGAACATACTGCAGGGTGATGCGGAGGAGGGCAGTGACAGCTGATTCACTGTCTAACTCATTCAAATCAAATTCCTGCCGACACTGGTTTTACAGGTCACTAGTCTATTTAAGTAAACAGTTTAACAATGTTCAAGTAGCAGAGATGTAAATATGGTTAATCAGTGCACAAAGAAAAAGTACACAAAGGCAATCAAACCTCATGAATGGAAAAACGTTGACGAGAGGAAGCATGAGCAGTGGTAAAGTGATCATGTTTAATTTTAACGTAAAAAGGGATTTGATAGGGTAGTTAAGAACATAAGAAATTGGAGCAGGAGTCGACCATAGGGCCCCTCAAGATTGCTCCACCATTCAATCATAGAAACATAGCAACATAGAAAATAGGAGGAGTAGGCCATTCGGCCCATCAAGCCTGCTCCGCCATTCATTATGATCAAGGCTGATCATCCAACTCAGTAACATGTTCCCGCTTTCGCCCCATATCCTTTGATCCCTTCAAACCCAAGAGCTATATCTAACTCCTTCTTGAAAACATACAATGATTTGGCCTCAAACGCTTTCTGTGGTAGCGAATTCCACAGGTTCACCACTCTCTGGGTGAAGACATTTCTCCTCATCTCAGTCCTGAAAAGTTTACCCCGTATCCTTAGACTATGACCCTTGGTTCTGGACTCCCCCACCATCGGGAACATCCTTCCTGCATTTCCCTGTCAAGTCCTGTTAGAATTTTATAGGTTTCTATGAGATCCCTCCCTCACTCTTCTGAACTCCAGTAAATGTAAGCCTAACCAACTCAATCTCTCCTCATATGTCACTCCCACCATCCTAGGAATCAGTCTGGTAAACCTTTGCTGCACTCCCTCGATAGCAAGAACATCCTTCCTCAGATAAGGAGACGAAAACTACACACAATATTCCAGGTGTGGCCTCACCAAGACCCTGTATAATTGCAAGACATTCCTGCTCCTGTCCACGAATCCTCTCGCTATGAAGGACAACATACCATTTGCCTTTTTTACCGTCTGTTGGACCTGCATGCCTACCTTCAGCGACTGGTGTACGAGAACACCCAGGTCTTGCTGCATATTCCCCTCTCTCAGTTTATAGCCATTCAGATAATAATCTGCCTTCCTGTTTTTGCTACCAAAGTGGATAACCTCACATTTATCCACATTCTACTGCATCTGCCATGCATTTGCCCGCTCACTCAACTTGTCCAAATCACCCTGAAGCCTCTCTGCATCCTCCTCACAACTCACCCTCCCACCCAGTTTTGTGTCATCTGCAAATCTGGAGATATTACATTTAGTTCCCTCATCTAAATCATTAGTATATATTGTGAATAGCTGGGGTCCTAGCACCAATCCCTGCGGTACTCCACTGGTCACTGCCTGCCATTCAGAAAATGACCCATGTTTCCTGTCGGCCAACTAATTTTCTATCCATCACAATACACTACCCCCAATCCCATCCGCTTTAATTTTACATGCTAATCTCTTATGTGGGACTTTGTCAAAAGCCTTCTGAAAGTCCAAATAAACCGCATCCACTGACTCCCCCTCATCAACTCTACTAGTTACATCCTCGAAGAATTCTAGTAGATTTGTCAAGTGTGATTTCCATTTCGTAAATCCATGCTGACTCTGTCCAATTCTGCCACTGTTCTCCAAGTACTCTGCTATAAAGTCTTTGAGAATGGACTGTAGAATTTTCCCCACTACCGACATCATGACCGATCTTTTGCCTCAACACCACTTTCCCACTTGCTCCTCATATCCCTCGATTCCCTGAGAGACAAAAAAAACTATCTCAGCCTCAACAATGGAGGATCCACAACCCTCTGGGGTAGACAGAGAGAAATTATTTCCTCTGGCAGTATTGGAGAGGGTGGGCGGAGAAAGGAGTCCACAACAAGGGGGCATAACCTTAAAGTTAGAGTTAGGCTGTTCAGGGTTGATGTCAGGAAGCACTTCTTGACACAAAACCTAGTGGAAATCTGGAACTCTCTTCCCCAAAATGCTGTGAAGGCTGGGGATCAATTAAAAATTTTAAAACAGAGATTGATAGAGATTTGTTAATTCAGGGTTATGAAACCAAAATGGGTAGATGAAGTTGATGCACATCAGCCACGATTAAATTGAATAGTGGAACAGTCAGGGCTCAATAGCCTACTCCTGTTCCTATGTTCCAGTGTTAATTTTGGCAGCTTACATTTAACATTTGAGTAATGGATTTTACCTTGTCGCTGTAATGTCTTATTTTTAGCATCTCGCTACATGACCATCCCCCAAAGAGGCAGGATATTCCCTGGAGTTATTGGCAGCCCAAGGGTTAACCTGTTCCTTTGAAACTGAAGCCAAATTTGCCTGGCCTGATAAGGAGAAATTCCTAAAATTCTTGGCAATGGAAGAATTAAAAGGCGTAACAGAATGACAAAATTGAAGGAAATCCTGGTTGTGCTGTTCTGCTGAAAGTATAAGTAAACAAAGGGCCAGATTTCGTTGTAGCATGGCATCTAACACCATCTGCTGTTAGTTAGATTTGCCTCTAAACGCTTCAGCCCAGAAAGGTTTTGACCACAAAGTTGCTTTCAATGCGAGCTGATACCGGCGCAGCAAGGGAAACAGGGCAATGGAACCTGAGTCAACTGGACATCTTAACCAATCGAATTGTAGGATTAGGATATAAACACAGGAAGGACCAAGAAAAAGGATGATGAAAAGAGGTTGAATTCAATGTCAAATCAGGCATAGAAAGAAACAAAGATTGGATTGAAAGAGAGAGAGAGAGAGAGAGAGAGAGAGAGAGAGAGAGAGAGAGAGAGAGAGAGAGAGAGAGAGAGAGAGAGAGAGAGAGAGAGAGAGAGAGAGAGAGAGAGAGAGAGAGAGAGAGAGAGAGAATCTGAAGGACTGAGATTTTTTTACTTGCAATAGTTAATTTTTAGTGCCAAAGGGGTTGATCGGCAGTTATTAACACTTAGCACATTGTTAAAAGGGTACTGATGCTTGTAATGACAAGACTTAACTTTCTGGAGGGAGGATATAGAGAGGCTGCAAAGAGATATAGACAAGTGAGTGGGCAACAAGATGGCAAATGGAGTATAATGTAGGGAAGTGTGAAGTTGTTCACTTTGGTCATAAAAATAGAAAAGCAGAATATTTTTTTCAAAGGTCAGTGTTGATGTTCAGAGAGACTTGGGGGTACTTGTACAAGGCACGCACAAAGTTAACACGCAGGTGCAGCAGTCTATTAGGAAGGCAAATGGCATGTTGGCCTTTAATGCAAGGGAATTGGCGTACAGGAATAAAGAAGTCTTACTAAAAGTATACAGGGCTTTGGTGAGACCGCACCTGGAATAATGTGTGCAGTTTTGGTCTCCATATTTAAGAAAGGATATACTTGCACTGGAGGCAGTGCAGCAAAGATTTACTAAATTGGTCGCTGGGATGAGGGGGTTGTCCTATGATGAGAGGCTGAGTAAATTGGGCCTATGTTCTCTGACGTTCAGAAGAATGAGGGGTGATCTAATTGAGACATACAAGATTCTGAAAGGACTTGATAGGGTGGAAGTTAAGAGATTGTTGTGAACTCAAAGTGTTGTGAATCTTTGGAATTCTCTACCCCAGAAAGTTGTGGATGCTCCATCATTGAATACTTTGAAGGCTGGGATAGATAGACTTTTGGTCTCGCAGCGAATCAAGGGATATGGGGAGTGGGCAGGAAAGTAGAATTGAAGCCCAAGATCAGCCATGATTGTACTGAATGGTGGAATAGGCTTGATGGGCCATATGGTCTATTTCCGCTCCTATTTGTTGTGTTCTTTTAGATATCCACTATCCTGCGGGAAAGAATGTTTTTCCAAATCTCTGACCTTGCTTGAGGCTTTTACATTTTGTGCTCGAGTTCTATTTTCATTGTCTCAAGTTTTCAACAGCTTTTATTATTCCTATCATATCAAAAACATATTGTTTTGTTCAATGAAATAACAGGTGTGACAAACACCCTGTTACTTTCTCTTTTGGGAAAGGAGAGTTCAATTACTGGAACTTTGAGGGAATGCTTTCAGCATTTGTTCAATGGAGTTAAGAATGATAGAGCTTTCCAGCTCAGGAGCAAGTTATTTGGCCCACCCTGTCTACATTGGCTCACAGATAGCACAATCCAAAACTAATCCCGCTCTGCCACAAATTTTCCATTATCTTCCATCTTTCGCCCAATCAATATTTATCCAATTTCCATTATTGTTTAGTCTTGAACAGTGTTGATAATTATGAGATTTGAGGCAAGACTGAACTCACGTTCATAAAAGAATCTGGTATCATTTTCATCAAAAGATAACTTTAAGCCATGTTTTTTCAATGTGCCCCACACTTATGATACTACTATATTCCCCTTAATCTACAGATTCTCATTCATCTATTGAAAAAATGACTATCATAATATAACCAGGCATTTGTTTAATCCTTCACTTGTATTCCAAACCAATAGAGATTTTCTCTGGGGTGACTAAGAAACCACAGACACTGAAACCTAGTCTGGCCAATGACCAGACACCACTTCCATTTTTACTGGTACTGGGCACCTGCGTAATAGTTAACATCATTTTTCTTTCACAAGAAATTTTCAGAAATGCATGTCAAGGTTAGAATAATTGAAATGTCATAAACCAACAATACTGACCCAAACTTGGTCTCCATCATCCGCTTTTTCACAGCTGTATACATGAAAGCTACCAAAATAATTATGCCACTGACGCAAACTATCGCAATTAGCACGATTAGGGAGCGCTCAGCATTACTGCCATCAGCAGCCGTAGTAGTTGAGAATGGTGAAAGTATCATCTCACCTGCAAGTAAATGAATACATGGGGAAATTAGCTTTGGATTCACATAACTACTAAATCAATACAAATTTGTTTATATACAATTACAGAGCAGGTAAAGTTTTGTTTTTTCTTAATTTCTGGAAGACTGCAATGCGACAATAACTTGCATTTTTCTATCACCCCTAATGTAGGGCAACATCTTTTCAGTATTTTACAACAGGGTAATGGCACAACAGCGCAGATAACAGGAAAGATTAAGGCAGGGTGAATCGACAGAATGATTGAAGAGACAAGTCTTGAAAAGGCTTTTGGAGGAAAGGAGTGAGAGAACAAGGCACATGATACCATTGTCCAAAAGAAATGGCACAGATATAGAGTACGAGAGCAAGCTTGCGGGGCACATAAAAACTGACTGTAAAAGTTTCTGTAGGTATGTGAAGAGAAAAAGAATAGTGAAGACTAATGTAGGTCCCTTACAGTCAGAAACAGGGGAATTTATTATGGGGAGCAAAGAAATGGCTGACCAACTAAATGCATACTTTGGTTCTGTCTTCACAAAGGAGGACACAAATATCATACCAGAAATGTTGGGGAACACAGGGCTTAGTGAGAGAGAGGAACTGAAGGAAATTAGTATTAGTAGAGAAATGGTGTTGGGGAAATTGATGAGATTAAAGGCCGATAAATCCCCAGGGTCTGATGGTATGCATCCCAGAGTATTTAAGGAAGTGGGCCTAGAAATAGTGGATGCATTGGTGGTCATCTTCCAAGATTCTATAGACTCTGGAACAGTTCCTACAGATTGGAGGGTAGCTAATGTAACCCCACTATTTAAAAAGGGAGGTAGAGAGAAAGCAGGGAATTATAGATCAGTGAGCCTGACGTCAGTAGTGGGGAAAATTCTACAGTCCATTATCAAAGATTTTATAGCAGAGCACTTGGAGAACAGTGGTAGAATCGGACAGAGTCAGCATGGATTTACGAAAGGGAAATCATGCTTGACAAATCTACTAGAATTCTTTGAGGATGTAACTAGTGGGGTAGATGAGGGGGAGCCAGTGGATGTGGTATATTTGGACTTTCAGAAGGCTTTCGACAAAGTCCCACATATGAGATTAGTGTGTAAAATTAAAGCGGATGGGATTGGGGTAGTGTATTGCGATGGATAGAAAATTGGTTGGCCGACAGGAAACAAAGAGTAGGGATAAATGGGTCTTTTTCTGAATGGCAGGCAGTGACTAGTGGGGTACCTCAGGGATCGGTGCTAGGACCCCAGCTATTCACAATATATACTAATGATTTAGATGAGGGAACTAAATGTAATATCTCCAAATTTGCAGATGACACAAAACTGGGTGCGAGGGTGAGTTGTGAGGAGGATGTAGAGAGGCTTCAGGGTAATTTGGACAAGTTGAGTGAGTGGGCAAATGCATGGCATATGCAGTAGAATGTGGATAAATGTGAGGTTATCCACTTTGGTAGCAAAAACAGGAAGGCAGATTATTATCTGAACAGCGATAAACAGAGAGGGGAATATGCAATGAGACCTGGGTGTTCTCGTACACCAGTCGCTGAAGGTAAGCATGCAGGTCCAACAGGCGGGATAAAAGGCAAATGGTATGTTGGCCTTCATAGCGTGAGGATTCGCGTACAGGAGCAGGGATGTCTTGCTGCAATTGTACAGGGTCTTGGTGAGGCTGCACCTGGAATATTGTGTGCCGTTTTGGTCTCCTTATCTGAGAAAGGATGTTCTTGCTATAGGGGTAGTGCAGCGAAGGTTTACCAGACTGATTCCTGGGATGGCGGGACTGACGTATGAGGAGAGATTGAGTCAGTTAGGATTATATTCGCTGGAGTTCAGAAGAGTGAGGGGGGATCTCATAGAAACCTATAAAATTCTAACAGGACTTGACAGGGTAGATGCAGGAAGGATGTTCCCGATGGTGGGGGAGTCCAGAACCAGGGGTCATAGTCTAAGAATACGGGGTAAACCTTTCAGGACTGAGATGAGAAGAAATTTCTTCACCCGGAGAGTGGTGAACCAGTGGAATTCGCTACCACAGAAAGCAGTTGAGGCCAAAACATTGTATGTTTTCAAGAAGGAGTTAGATATAGCTCTTGGATTTAAAGGGATCAAAGGATATGGGGCGAAAGCGGGAACAGGTTACTCAGTTGGATGATCAGCCTTGATCATAATGAATGGCGGAGCAGGCTGAAGGGCCAAATGGCCTACTCCTGCTCCTATTTTCTATGTTTCTATACTGTTGCTATTGTAGAGAGGAACAGTGTTAGAAACCGGGTGCAACCAAGATGGCACTGAAGTTTGGACATGATGGGTATCAGAGGGAAAATCACAATGTTGAAAAGACCCCCAGTCCAGCTCATTTTCTCAGCAAAGTTTATCTCTACCAGAAGAGACAAGAGTGCAGTTCTCCAGGATTTAATTCTAAATTCATTTGGCAGAATAGTGAATGACCTTGATTGGGACTTCTCTATAGATTTGAGGTACTGAAAGACAAAAAAAAAAATCAGATCTGAATCTAACAGCTTTTCCAACAGAACTATCTTCTGGAGCAAATAAATCTATTCACATGGTCCTATCTGGTACTATATGACTAGAACACTTACTCGAACACAGGACATTTACAGTAGGATCCAGTGAGCTGTACACCTCTAGAGGTCAGCACCTCTATTCCCATTGATGGATTGATATCTTTGGGCTGCTGCAAATATGTGAACAAGGCTGCTTGCTCTCCATAAACTCTCCAGCATCTCTCATACACTCCAGGTTTGGATTATAATTGAATGACTGAAAGTGATGCGTGGCAGCACAGGTGATCTTCCAATCTTACTGCCAAAATCATCCCTTCAGGTGTCCCTTCTGTGACCAAAACCCAATAGATTCATTGACCCACATATTGATTTTTGTTATCCACCTTTCTTCTTAGTTGTATCTGGGTCATGCATCATTCTTCAGGCAAGAGGTTGGATGAGGACTTGAGAGCCTCAACTCTTGAAATGCATGGGAAGGGACGGGTGTCCAAGAGCACAATGAGAGGATTCCTGTCGGGGAGCAGTCACGTCCTGCTCGTGACTTCCTTTGACGGTCATGCCAAGCTTGAAAACTTCACTGTGTGGGGAAATCCTGGACTGGAACCAGAAGCTACAGTTCCAACACACCAGATTGGAGCTCAATTCATTGCACAATCCTTCAGAAGAAAGTTTTAAAAATTGTGCAATGACACAACTCAGAGTCGGAACTGTCCGATTGAAAGCTCGGAGTTCACAGCTGGTACCAGATAGGCTAAAATTCTGGCCTTTGCTAATCCTAATAAGAGAAGACGCAAGTAAAAAGTCAAATCTTTGCACCCATTCTCTTTCACTGAAAATTAGGAATTTTGGTGCCATGTTTGTAAAAGAAGAATATAACTTAATATTTTGGTTATTTACTCTTGATGCTTTTTCAGCTAAAATTGCTCCTTAATAAATATGAACATTCAGAAATGCCAACTGATCACACTGGCATTTCCCACAATACAAAACAATAATTACCATGGCTTCCAACAAACACATGTGCTGGATCACTGTAAGGCCCAGTTCCAGTGCTGGTATATGCTGCCACTTGCACCTTATATGTAACGTTTATTGCCACAACATCAATAATGCCTCGGTTAACTGTCTGATTACCATACAGTTTAATTGATTTTGTAACCTGGAGAGGAGAAAAGACAAATAAAAATGACTTAATAAAATGTAATTATTGTGCATTGAAAGATTTACATTGGGACCCTAAAGTTTCTTAAGGACTTTTAACAAGATTATCCAACCTTCCGACTATCCACAATGCAGATTGTGAAGACACATTCTGAAAAGCAAAATAGTGGACATCATAAGATAGGTTCCGATAAAGAAAGCTCTTTGATCACTTCTTTCTAAAATACAACAATAACTTGTACTTATATAGCACCTGTAACATAATAAAATATCCCAAGGTGCTCCATATGAGCGTGATACAGCGAGTCACATAAGGATATTAGGTCAAAGAGGTAGGTTTTAAGGAGTATCTGAAAGGAGGAAAGGGAGGTAGAGTGTCGGAGAGGTTTTGGGAGGGGATTCTGGAGCTTCGGGCCTAGGTCCTAAGGTGAATGGGACTTGACAAGGGTAAGGAGACAGGCAGCAGAGTTTCGGATGACCTCGAGTTTATGAAGCAAGCCGTATCTTCTTTGTATTACAGCTGTAACAATGCACCCAAAGATTGGCATATCTGATAATGCAGCCCAGTACAGTGTAAAAGCAGCCGACCAGCTTTCATGCTGAAGTCCAGTATGAGGCTCGAATCCAAAGCCTTTTGCCACAAAGGCTAAAGTTTGGGAAGGAGTGGCCAGAGTACCAACTGAGTCCAGTAAACACTACAAAAAGACAAGCTAACACAAATAATGAGTTGAATGAACACCTGAAATTTTTTCCAGAAAGTAAGAGGAGGAGAGAGAGAAGAGCTGAATTTGTGAGTTACTGATTGTGTGCATCAAACAGGCTGGAGGTTTTCCTTTCAAACGAAAATCTCAATATTACTCCAACTCTTGACCTCTCTCTCTCCCTCTCCCCATCATGCGAATTCAGTGATTAATCTGAGTCAAACAAATTAGAAACGATGAGTTCTTCTGGACCTGAAAATTGACATCATTGCATTGGAATTTAAGGGCCTTCTTCAGCTGGACTGACCTATGCCATTTGGATTAGTGGTCATACTCTTGCCTCTGACTTGAGGTTTTAGGTTCAAGCTCCAATTCAGAAGTTCAGCACATCAATTTAAAGGCTGACACTTGAGTGCAGTACTGAGGGATTGCTGCACTGTCAGAGGTGCTGGCTTTTGGTGAGGCATTAAACAAGCAGATGTGGTTTAAGCAAATTCAAAATATCCCATGGGTACTATTAAGAGGAGATCAACATTTTAAAGTTACTTTTTTATAGAGCTGCTTTCTGGACAAAGCATGATCTTTGGAAATGACGAGTAATTGTTTTGAATAATATTTTGCAAATTGTGAAACAGCAGTTAGACGCCATTAAATTCAATTATCTGCAGGCTCGCTGGTAGATTACTGAAAAGTTAAAACAAACTAGTGAAGCGTATCAGTAAAATTTATCAGCAGATGTGGAAATATGTCATTATACAACCAAGTGTACTGAATCAAATTCCAACCCAATCATCAGGATTCCTTGTAAAGCCACTCATGGAACAGGCCTTGGTTCCAAGTTACATGCGCACTCACAGCAATGGCAGACACCACGCCGTATGTTTCTGCGGTGATTCATCACGGTGCTACGTAGATAATAATGCTGCATAATAAAACACATAGCATGTGTAAAGGTACAGCTGTCGTGAAGGCTGTGGGTGCACTCATTGATTTAGCAGCTGCACTTAATCACCACTTATCTGAGTCAGCCAAGTTGGTGTAAAAAAACTTCACTTATTTGATAACATTGTGCTGCACACAGCTGTCAATACGCAGGATATTAATAATAAAAACAGAAAGTGCTGGAAGTACTCAGCAGGTCTGGCAGCGTCTGTGGAGACAGACGTGGACAGATGCTGCCAGACCTGCTGAGTATTTCCAGCATTTTCTGTTTTTATTTCAGATTTTGAGTATCCACAGTATTTTGCTTTGATTCACAGGGTATTAATGCCTGCTTTCGTTTTCCGAATAGTCTGTAAGCAGTAACATATTATTCAACTGTTGAATAATTAATATATTAATTACTCTGACTATAAGTCAAATTTGGGAAGGTCATTATGCACAGTTGGAATCTGTGCAATGATAATAGTAAGGAAACCAAGACATCCAAAGCGGTTTCCCAAAAAGTGACTTGTTGATGAGTCATCTTACTCAGTTCCACAAAAAGTGGCTGACAGATAGAAACCATCGAGTTAGGTACTTACTGAAAGCTCAACCTTTCATAACAAGCAGCAAATCGCCTTGTGCAGAGTGACATTTAGTCACAAAGTGCAAGTCTGTGCAATGACATTTCAGCTGGAGATACAAGGCTTATAAACCTTACAATATGCCCATTCATAAGGGTTCCGTTATGTATGATTTGTTATTCAGTTTAAAACCTTTGCAAGATGACAATTCTGCCAGTTGAGTTTGGTGCACATTATTCAAATGACATTAAGCACAAGTCTGAAGGATTAATGTTTACAGCAACAGTGCACAGAAAATTCTGAAGGTTAAGCTTCCAATCACTGGTTCTTAAAATCAGCTTATTTTAAAATACATGTTACAAAACTATAAAAAAGCAAATCAGTCCTTTGTATCCCTCCCTTAAGTAACTTGGATTTAGCTTTCAAAGTTACCAGTAACCTTGACTCCCTCACTTCAGTGGACCTTACATTACATAAATGAGTAAGCATCTTGCTTCCCCAAACACAGCAACAAAAATATAGAAAATCAGGAATGCACAAATAAATATTCAAGTAGGTACCAAAAAGGTGTGATATTAATGAATACTTTTAGGGGGTTAGTATGAAATTATTATGCCCATTATTTTGAACAAAGGAATTATCTGGTTAACAAATACACAAGAACACAAGAAATAGGAGCAGAAGTAGACCATATGGCCCATCGAGCCGGCTCCGCCAATCAATATGATCATGGCTGATCTTGGGCTTCAATTCCACTTGCCATATCCCTTGATTCCCTGTGAGACCAAAGTCTATCTATCCCAGCCTTAAATATATTCAATGATGGAGCATCCATAACTCTCTGGGGTAGAGAATTCCAAAGATTCACAACCCTTTGAGTGAAGTAATTTCTCCTCATCTCAGTCCTGAATGATTGACCCCTTATCCTGAGACTGTGTTCTAGATTCCCCGACCAGCTTCTACCCGATCAAATGAGCTAGTTTCTTTGCTAAAACAGCCAATAAAGGTTATACAATTTGCATCTGCACCATGCATGGACACCTCTGGCACAAGTTGTGCCAAATGCCATTTCGCTGCTGGTTTTAGAAGCATGTGTCGGAAGCATGTGTAGGCAGATGATGATATTAGTTGCCGTGTAGCACTGATTTGACACCAGCCCATAGCCATTTTTGACCCCACTGTTCCAGCTAACACCCTCCCTTAATCTCACATAACTGACTATGTGTTCAGCAGCAGGAAGGACCAACTCTATTTGAAGAGATCAACTACTTTCAGGTTAGTTACTCTGCCCGAGTTTGTAGAAGTGTTGTAAGTTTTCTACTGCTATTTAAAATTGGTGAAGTCGACAGGGAGTGGTGTTGCACATCGTGAAGCCCTTGGTTCTGACTTGAAGGGTTCACTACTTGCTCCCAAGTCATGGTTACCACCCTCCTTGGTCTGCAGCATGACAGGGAAATTGAACAAAGGCAAATGGAGAGGAGGTCCAGCTGCTCACAAAGGGAGGAAGAGGAGAGAAGAGGGCTTTCAGCTGAAGGCCTTATATTCACCCAGAGTCTCCAAGGAGCATTCCTTTTACCTCAATCTCAGCAAGGAACAGTGTGTTTGATGTCTCCATTTTACAAAGGAGGTGCTCACTGAAATCTATCACCTCTTGCAGGCAGAGCTGGAGCCACAGAGCAGGGCGAGAACAGCTCTGTTAGTGGCTGTGAAGGTGACCATGAGCTTCTTCACGTCGGGATCCTTCTCGGCAAAAGCAGGTGACAACTCTTACATCTCCCAGTTTATTTCAATGCCAGAGAGAAGCAGGCAGGGTGTGCACATGGTTTCAGCAGGATAGCGGGCTTTCCCATGGTGCAGGGTGTCAATGACTGCATGCATGGGCTTTGCAGGAGCCCATCTAAATTCAGAGATGCACAGCAAAGGGTTCCACTCCCTGAATGTGCAGTTGGTGTGCGACCATGCTCAGCACATCATGCGGGTGAGTGCCAGGTATCCTAGCAGCAGTCATGACATTTTGTTCTGTGCCAGTCCGCAGGACCATTAGTATTTGAGCCACCACAGCAAACCACAGGGTAAGCCTTGATGTACCAGTCTGAGCCTGCGTGGGAACATGCTGAGATTGCATGACTTCAGTCTGAGCTTCCACTGCAGCACTCAATCTTTGGGTGTCTTCTGCACGTGCTATAATGGAAGCTAAGACATCAGCCATCAGATGCTGCATCATAGCTGGGTCTCATGGAATTGACCACCATTTCCCTGCTGGATAGGATGGGCTCCAAGCTTTTCACAAAGGCTTGTTGCAAGTTAGTGTCAGATTCCCCCATGCTCCTTGGCATTGACTGCAGACTTTCTTGACAGACCTGCCAATGCACCAAACATTTCATTGTGCATGCCCATCGGCCTTTATCGGTACGCTGCCCCATCGAAGTCCTCATCCGAGTCCTCTGCAGCAGAACTCTTGTGAGCCATCACCTGCTGAGGAGCTGCCACTTGTGCTTTCCTTTCCCCCTGCCCTGGCTGCAAACCACTTGTGCCCAGTTACTCACCACATGCAGACCCCACCTCTACGCCACCCTCAAAAGTATGCACAGTGCCAGCATCTGAGCAGGAGGCTGCGGGTGTGAGATTATCAGTCTCTTGTTCTTCTTGCATTTCATGCTCCTGCATCACTGTCTGGCCAGGTGGTAGTTCTTGGGTATCCAAAAGGAGAAAGGCTCAAAGGTTGGGTTGCGGTTAGGGAATGGTGGGCGGAGGTGGGAAGCAAGAGGTACATGCTTATGCCATCAGAAGAGATTGTGAAATGAGGGGGATGCGGAACGTGAAAAGGAGGGAGGATTAGATGAGACCGTACCATCATCCTCTGTGGTTTCAGCACCGCTGCTGGCCTTAGTCATAGCCGTTACAAAGATGGTGAGCACAGTCTCCTACATCAGGGGAAGAACATGCATCCACGCTGGTTAGGTGCTGCTGCCTGCGTTTATGTGTGACCTGGGCCTGTAAGAGACGGGACTGTGTTAGTGAGTGTGCTGCAATCTGTTTGGGTGATGTGTGTCATAGTTGAATAGTTGGCTGGGAGTGCAAGCTGTGAGATATGGGTGTGAAGCTGGCAGCAGTGCTGTGTGAGAGAGTGAGGTGAAGCTATGAGTGTAAGGTATGAGTCATGGTTGATAGAGATTGCTGCTGGATGAGTAAAGTTGTGGGGGGGGGGGAATTGAATTGAGCAGTGTGTAAGGCTGGTGCTGCAGTTGGTGGGATATGGCATCTGAGGATGCATTCGTTGACTGTGACCACTCGTGGAGGTCATTGAACTTCTTGCAGCACTGCATCCAGGTCCTCGGGGCTACACTGCTGCGATAACTGTTCCCACTGCCTCTCAAATGTCTGTCTAGATGGCGCTCTGGTCCCTGTGGATAAAGGAATTCTCTCCTCCTTTTCACCTCCTGCATCAAGGCCAATGCTGTGAACCTTGAACTCTCTTCGCCCTGTTGAATCATTCGTCAGTGTTCTTCCTGCTCAGAATGTCTTTCTCAGACACCTCCAGTACCTGCTGCAGACAGAGTACACTTTCTCTTTAAGAGACTGGCTTTAAGTAGTGCAGGCTAGCTTTAAGGTAGTGCTAGTCACACATGGACTTGGCTCCCCTGCTGAGGCATGCAGCCACTCCCAGCATGTTTAGCACTGGGCTACAGCCTCCTATCATTTAAATTAGCAGGTAGCCCAAATTTTACATCCTGCCTTCTTCAGAAGGAATGGGCGCGGCTTAATTACACATTGGGATCACTGCACGTGTTCTTGGGCCTTATCTAATTTTTCCCCCAAAGGGAGATGAAAAAGCAAATGTTTGTCACTGATATCACACAGCAGGATTTCAAACTCATGTTGTTCAGATGAGATAGTTCTTCAGTTTCACGTCCAATAAAACTTTGCTTTTGAAGAGCAATATAATTGCTTGCATCCATATGAAAAATGATTTTTTGAGATAAAAATTAGTGAACAAATGAATCTTTTTGGCGTTTGGAAAAAGGTAACGGGGAGAAATTCATTTGCAAATCACTACACTTCCGTCAATTCCCTAGGGGCAGGCAGTGCTGTTGGCTGCTACCTAGACAGCCCACGCAGAGTTCTTCATTGATGTATGAATTTCTCTCCCAAGATATCAAGATACAAGAAATAGCAACAAGAACAAATACAAGTAAATGAACGATTTAAAAATATCCAGGGCTCCCATTTTTTGATGTGAATTCCTGACCAACATGAAGACCTAGCTATGCACTGTGGCAAAAAGCCAAAGGAGGTAAATAAATCAAATTCAAATTCTTTTCACAACTCAGCCTTTTCCAGGATGTCCAGTTCCTTTTGCGGAAGTGAGTCAGTCCACAAAGGAGTAACAGCAGACTTACTGCAGTGACTCAAACATCTTTGGGCTCCCGTTGTCATGTGATCGTGCAAGGCTGCTTTGGTTTGGTAATGAATTCTAGGTCTCTACTTTTAAATGATTGAAAGATACATGGCAAATGTTTCTTTAATATGATTTTGATCTTGTGTGTATGTATATATATATATATATATATATATATATGTACATAATATATATATATTCTCACATTTTCTTTTAACTAAGGATGGGCAGTAACTAAAAATCTCACCAGAACTCAAAAAGGAATCAGCGGTTGAAGCAATAAATCCAACTTCAAAAAGAAGAATTCAGAAAAATGATCATTTCTACATACAGTGGAACCAAAATACAATTATATGTATAATGTGTGCTGTGCATGTCAGCATCACATGCAGAGGCACAGGATCTGAACAGGGTGTCCCGCATATAAATAAACTGTAATAATTTGTGACTTGTGAAAAATATTAACCCCAAGCACATACACTGGTATCTTATTCAATCTGGTTAGAGTACTTCAAAAACACTTTAAAACCATCGATTCCTGATGTAAACTGCTTGATATATCAATGAACTGATCAATATAGAATTCTTAACACAAGCACAGGCTGTTTGGCTCACTGAAGCTCACCCAGGTCTGGTAATATGTCTGGGTACAGAGGCATCGGAACTGCTGCTTTTGGGACACTGTATGAACTTGTCATGTTTTGAGCAGACGTCGTGATGTAACAATAACTTGTATTTACATAAGCAAAGTTTGCAGAATCTGCGGCTCTTAAAGTCTGCTGCTCATCCTTAAATGAAAGAAGCAAGGTAAAGTGACAGAATGGCATCATTCTATAGGAAATAAATGACACATATCATACACTTTTACAAAAGGGAAGCACTGGGACAAGACACACTTAAACGCACCTGCACCACTCACTACCCAATATTGGAATGGGTGCTGATAGTTATTTTGATATTAGGGACAAATCATGTTAAATTCCATGGTCTTTAGGTATGCCAGATGCCAGTGAAGGCAATGCAGCAGTTGGCAATGATATTGGGTATATGTGATGAATGCTGTTATTATGCATCCTATATACTGGGCCCTGAACACGCCTCAGGTATCAGTGCCCCTTAATGCTAGCCCATGCACCTGATGTGTTGCTGTGCTATGGCCAACAAACAGCGTATTACTGGCCTCGTCTACTGGAGTATCCAGCCTCATTTGGACCTCACAAAGGTTTTTAGCTGCTACATCTCACACAGGCAAGTAACATTCACACCACACAAGTGCCACATCTCCAACAAGGGAGAATCTAACCATCTCCCCTTGATGTTCAATGGCATTACCACTGCTGAAACCCCTAACATCCACAAGGGGAGTGGAGCAGAAACGATGAGTTCAAAAGGAAATTGGATGGCCACTTGAAGGAAATAAACTTGCAGGCCCACGGGGATCGAGCGGGGGAGTGGGACTGACTGGATTGCTCCGTAGAGAGCTGGCATTGACTCGATGGGCTGAATGGAATCCTTCGGTGCCAGAAATGACTCTATGGCTCTATCAACATCCTGGGGGTTACCATTGACCAGAAACTGAACTAGACCAGCCACATAAATACTGTGGCTACAAGAGCAGGTCAGAGGTTGGGAATTCTGTGGCGAGTAACTCACCTCCTGACTCCCCAAAGTCTGTCCACCATCAACAAGGCACAAGTCTGGAGTGTGATGAAATACTCTCCACTTGCCTGGATGAGTGCAGCTACAACAACACTTAAGAAATTTAACGCCATTCAGGACAAAGCAACCCGCTCGATTGGCACCCCATTCACCACCTTCAACATTCACTCCCTCCACCACCAGCATACGGTGGCAACAGTGTGGACCATCTACACGATGCATTGCAGCAACTTGCCAAGGCTCTTTCAACAGCGCCTTCCGAACTTGCGACCTTTATCACTACCTGCAAGTTCCACTCCAAGACACACACCATCCAGACTTGGAACTCTTCTTTTTTTTTCTTTCTTTTGGGCCTCCTTATCTCGAGAGACAATGGATACGCGCCTGGAGGTGGTCAGTGGTGACCTCTATCGCTGTTCAATCACTACGGCTGTGTCAAAGTCCTTGAACTCCCTTCCTAACAGCACTGTGGGTGTACCTACACCACATGGACTGCAGTGGTTCAGGAGGCAGCTCACCACCACATTCTCAAGGGCAATTAGTAATAGGTAAGAAATGTTGACCTTGCCAACAATGCTCACATCCCTTGAACAAATAGAAAAAAGGCGATTGTTCCAAACATTTCCACTCTTAAGTAAAGAAATCCTTCCTGAAATAAGTTTTAAAAGTACTTCTCACAATATTGAACTGATATCCGCTGGTCTGACTTTCCTGGCTTGATCTGAAATAAAATTCTATTTTATCCTTTTGATAAACACCTCAGTGTGATCATCTAACCATGTTCTTTCCAGATTTTAAGGCCAAAATTCTTTTGGGACGTAACTGCAACCGGAATGGTATGATGAAGAATATCCCACCAACTCTTCTCCCACAGCCATTCTCACCCTTTCCTTTTCTCTATGTGGGGAGTTCTCATCGCTGGTAAAATTAAGGGGAGAGATTACACAAACTAGGGTTGTCTTCTCTGGAATTTAGAATGTTGTGGGGTATTTGATCGAAATTTCCAAGATATTAAGGGGAACAGAGAGAGTATATTGAAAGAAACTATTGCCATTAGTTGGGGAGTCTAATACCAGGGGCACAGCCTAAAAATTAGAAAGAGACCTTTCAGGAGTGAAATTAGGAAACATTTCTTCACACGAAGAAGTTCAGAACTCTTTTCTACAAATAGCAATTGATGTTAGCTTTATTGCTACTAAACCAGCTGCAGTAGCCATTCAAAATGGTATTTTCAGAAATTTTAGGAGATTGACACTTTAGTGCTACTGTTGGAGGTGCTGACTTTTGGATGATACATTAAACTGAGGCCCTCTCTTCTCCAATCTTCTCTCTCAGATGCATTTAAAAGATCTCATAGTACTATTCGAAGAGGAGTGGGGAAGCTCCTTTGAAGCAATTCATTCTTGTGTTCCAGAAGCATGACAAGCTTTAAGCCAAAATAAAAGCTCATCCCAGACTTGAGATTTTTCAGCCAATGCCAGAATCAGGTTTTAGCTACAATCTGCTGCCTTACAGAAAATTAACAAAAAACAAACCAACAGGAAATTTATTCAGTTCTTTGAGGATCTCACTGCTGAAACAGCATTTATTTTATTTTTGTTAAGTTCATATTAACATATTTGGAAGCGAACGGAGAACTGAAAGAATGACCCACACTGACTGCCTGCACACAACTATCATTCCATCAGCAATTTTTTTGTTCCTTCAAATTAAAAACAAAGTCTGGCAGCTCTGCAGTGTTAGGTTATCCTTGAATTCCACCCTACCACACTCATCTCTCACATATAAGACATGCTTGAATAGCCTAATCCCTGCTGTTAGCAACCTCTTCATTGCACTGTTAATATACTTTACAGCAACTGTGATTGAGTTTGATGGTTGGCACTAGGCAGCAACTCTGCTGTTCAATTCATCTCCTTTGTGGTCATTAAAATCCTTTGTTCAAGGGCTCCCCTAATGGCTTGCTGAGTTCATTCAGGGAGATGAGCTGTGCAGGTTAGTAAAGTCTCAGCTTTGATAAATGTCCGTGCTGAGTTAGCTGATCTTAGTTAGCGCATGACTGTAATGGAATCTTTGTGCCCTTGGGTAGTACAGTAAAAGACCAGGCAGGGTTCCCGCTCCTGACCACTGTTTAGAGACACCTACTGGCAAGTGGGACATCAGGTGAAATTAGGGTCAGGCCTCACAGTCTGATAAATTGAATATATGATCGAGGCTGACACCTGATTACTGGCATGGAATCGATGCACCAAATGACCTTCTTCTGTGCTGTTATGACTTATGACCATGATTCATGTTCACTGGCCAAGGTACCGAGGGTGAGCAGTGCCAGTTGCTTCGGACAACTGAGAGGTGATAGGGATGGCTCCCCCTTTTCCACCTCTCAACTGATCGAAGACAGCGTGTTTAAAAAGTGTTCTAACCCAAGTGCTTTATTTATCAAGAACAGACAAATGACAAGTTTTCTCTTAAGTTTTAAAGGAAAGATAAATGGTTATTATTCAATACCTGAAATATTCACCACTACACCCACTCTCACATGCCTACAGATACACACACACACTCAAGAAGAGATAGAGATTATAAAGTGACATGCGTTTAGGTCTTATGAATTTTTTAATGTTCCGTGTTGCATTTGCTTTTCCCTGGGGTTAAGACATGAAATGGAGCAGACCTGTAATCTTTTCCTTGTTCACTGAAAAAAAAACTTGGGAGGCTTAAGAGGACGAATGCCCAGATTTCTCTGGTTATTCCAGTGAAAGTTCCATGGCAAAAACCTGGGTGTGATTTCTCAGGTGGAATTCAAGTCCCACTCCAGTCTCTGCCTTAAAGCTGGTGGTATTAGACAGGGTCCTTTCTCTTCGATGGCATAGAGGTTTCTTTCTCTGTCTTTTTTCTGGCCAGAATATACCTTTATTAAAACTCCTCATCAGAAACCTGGTTTCTGTCATGTGACCAGAGTTTCTCTTTCATTGAATCCATAAATAGTTTCTGATGGTTCGCCCATTTTATCAGACAATGGAGTTCAGGTGTCAATCACATATCATCTTGATAAAGTAGAGCTTTCCATGCCTGTTCTCTGGAGTTCAAGGTTGGAGTCAAAAAATCTGCCACAGCATTGTTAACCCAACTTGTTGGAGAAATGCAGCCATTACCATAGAAAGGGCCATTTGCAGCTTCATGACTTCTGACTTCTCAAAGAAATGTCCAGAAAGATCATTTGTATTTTAATGACTTTGCCAAGTCTTGCCCAGACATGAAAATTAGCTCAGGGTTCTTGTAGTTTCATGTCTATTGCAGGAAAGAAAAGGTCACCTGACCTCTCAACTCCATTTTGTTTTACAGGAAAAGTGTCCATTTTAGATTTATTTCATAAGTTCATTTTATAGTTCATAAGTTTATATTACGTGAGCGAGATACAGAGGAATAAAATATCAGTAAACAATTTTGTCGTTTCAGGAGAGCAAATTGAGGAAATTGTCAAGAAAAAATCTGAAAGAAAAATTTATATTTTCTGAGGGAACAACAACTTACATTCATATAGTGCCTTTAATGTAATAAAAAGTCCCAAGGCGCTTCACAGGAAGGTGTGGCAACCAATGGTGGAGCGATTAAAATCGGGGATGCATAAGAGGCCAGAATTAGAACAGCGCAGATATCTCGGAGGGCTGATGGACAAGATTACAGAGATAGGGAGGGGGAGATCGTGGAGGGATTTGAAATCAAGGAGGAGAATTTTAAAATCAAGTTGTTGCTTGGCCGGGAGCCAATGTAGGTCAATGAGTACAGGGGTGATAGGGAAACGGGACTTAATGATAGTTAAGACATAGGCAGCGGAGTTTTGGATGACCTCAAGTTTACAGAGAGTAGAATGTGGGAGACCAGTCAGAAGTGCATTGGAATAGCCAAGTCTAGAGGTGACGAAGATATGATTGAGAGTTTCAACAGCAGGTGAGTTGAGACAGGGTGAAATTATGGAGGTGGAGGCAATCGGCGGTCTTAGTGATGGCCCAAATATGATGTCAGAGGCTCATCATGGGTTCAAATGTGATACCAAGGTTGCAAACAGACTGGCTTAATTTCAGACTGTTGCCAGGGAGAAGGATGGAGTTGGTAGCTAGGGAATGGAGTTTGTAGCAGGGACCAAAAACAATAGCTTCAGTCTTCCCAATATTTAATTGGAGGATATGCAGTCTGATAATTTAGCAACAAAACAGTGGAGGAGTCGAGAGAAGTGATGGTGAGATAGGTGGGTGTCTGCAGCATACATATAAAAACTAACGCGGTGCTTTCGATAATGTTGCTGAGGGGCAGCGTGTAGATGAAAAATAGGAGGGATCCAAGGATAGATCTTCAGCGGACACCAGAGGTCATGGTGTGGTAGCAGGAAAAGAAGCCTCTGGCTACGATTAGAAGGTAAGAATGGAACCAAATGAGAGCAGTCCCACCCAGCTGGATGACAGTGGAGAGGCATTGGAGGAGGATGGTCAACCATTTCAAAGGCTGCAGACAAGGTTGAGAAGGATGAGAAGGGAAAATTTACCTTTGTCACAGTCACAAAGGATGTCATTTGTGACTTTGATAAGAGCTGTTTTGGTGCTGTGGCAGGGACGGAAACTTGATTGGTGGGATTCAAAATAGAGCTCCGGAAAAGATGGGAATGGATTTGGGAGGCGACAATACTTTCAAGGACTATGGAGGGGAAAGGGAAGTTGGAGATGGGATAGTAATTTGCAAGAAATGTCATTTTGAAATTTAGGGATTGTTTTAGATCACTTCCTAAATAACTGACACCTTCAATTGATTCTGCATCACTGGCCTTCTGGAGCAGTGCATTCCATATCCTAACTTTTTCTTTATTTGAATTTGATTTTAACTCATTCAAGTTTCAAAAATAGAAGTCGCTTTTAACTTGGAAAATACAGATTTCACCTTACATTTTTCCTCAAGCAACTGACACATTACACACTAAATTCACCAGACAATTGAAACCTCCGACCGTAAGTTATGGTGGGGGTGTGGGGGGAAATTCCAATGGGCCTCATCGATCAATGCAAGTGGGTCAGAGTTAAATGCACGACTACCCAAATTGGAAACAGCAGTCAGGGATCTTCAGCTCCACAGGGAGTCATAACACTGGCAGCATAAAAGTAATTGATTCTTTCTGGGATTGATTAACTTACTTTTAACAAGGTCTTTCCCAGGCCTCATTGTAGCTTTCCAACTGGTATACGTTTCTCTGAGGGTCTTTTTAAGGGCATAAAAGGTAGAATAGACAGGAGAAAACAGGCACGGGGACAGACAAAAAGGTCTGCCTTTGACTTGCCTCTGAGAAAATGGCTGGACTAAAATTAGAGACAGAATCTAGGCTCAAAATGATTCCCCCCTCCATTTCCCAGTCCCGGTCAGTCACTTTGCTCCAGGTTCACCTGAATTTCAGGCCCAGAAAATGTCAGGAGGTATTTTCTATCTAAAAGTAATTTCCTCATTGGAAACACCACATTATCGTGTTATCACAAAAAGCTATATTTTGATTTTGGAGGCAATGGCCTAGACTTTTCACTCATTGTTTGTACTGGTGCATTAGTGTACAGAGTAGGATTTGGTGAAAAATTCTTTGGTAGCTGCCCACAGACTCCCTGGTCTTCCTCCATCATTTCTGTGATTTCCTGCTGTGACGGCGCACAATATGTCCGTCTTGGACGACATGATGGTAATGGTGTGCAAATCTGCTGTAACAACTATGAAAACCTAGCTGACAGCAAACACAAAACTTAAAAAAAAAAATCATTTTCCTGAGAGAATGTAAATGAATTATTAGAGAATTGGTGAATTGAAATAAAAGTATAATTCTCATCGTCATTGAGGAATCTTTCTGATCTCTCCATTTATACATGCTAGGCACCAGCTGCATTGCTGAAGTCAGCAGAGGTCATGCGTGGTTTTCCAGTCACATCTCTGTCGTAAAGTGCTGCCTGTTCCTTGAACTGGACATGATATGCTAACTCAGCTGCTGTATAACAGGAGGCAACGTGGGAACATGACGTCCTCACAGAAAAGCATGCCCGTGCTGTTCTTATGTGGTGAGACCACATTCCCACTCGTCTTCTGCTTCTAACCCACAGCACAAGCTAGTCAACAGAAAAAAGAGTGCTGTCCATACATCAGCCCCCATTACCAACTACAGCAGCATAGAAGTACTCCAAGGTTAGTGTCATATTAAACCCTCTCCCGTCACAAACTATTCCCTAACCAAAATATCATGCAAGCTCTAGACAGGCAGGCCTCAGTTGCTCTTTACACTTTAACACACTTTGAAAAGTACAGAAAAGCAAGGAGTTGCCCTAATTTTCCTTTCACCACTGAAGGGAAGGGTCACACCAGAGATAAGCAACTCATCATGGGCCAATATTCTTCCGAGCACAAAGAAAGCATCCTTTTCTTACTACACACACAGGAATGTGCAAGTTTAATCTGAGCTTTCTGGAACCTGTGATGCAATAGGATGTCATAAAACAAACACACAATTGTTTTGAGAGAAACATTAATCTGCTTACGAAAAAATGCATCTGTTACTAATATAAAACGAATACTGTCACTGCTATACCACCATCAACTCATATTGTTACTAATATCCCATTAAAAATGTTAACAGTGGAATATTAACAATATTACTGAACTAATAATAGTGTGCCATTATTATTACAAATATACCTCTAATAATATCAATTGCATGCCATGAGTAATATTCCACTAACAGGTATATTACAGTGATGTGCCAAGGAAAGGTTTTCTACTCATTTCTCCACGCCTTGCGATCTTGCGCTTTCCTCTTCAGTTGTAGGAGCCTCCCATTTTCAATTTCAGATTGTCGAACGTCATCATTCTTTCACCCTGTTGGTCTACATCCCTCTAATCTTTCTTCAATCACCTCCTTCAGCAAGTTCTCATGTCTTAGAATATAGCCAATCCAATCTTGTTGCATTTTCTTGATGATATTCACTAACAATCTATCCTCATCCACCATCCCGAGAACTTCCTGATTGCTCTTGGGTTCTCTTCAAGTGACCTATTCATCCTTCGCCAGAACCAAATTTCACAAATTGGATGTCCACTTTTCTCAAGGTCCATGTTTCAGCCTAATACAATGAGATACTCCAAATCACAGTCTTGATTATTCTTTTCTTAAGATCTTTACTCATTCCTATACTGAGCAATTCTTTAGGTTTGGAGAATGCATTTTTTGCCATTGCTATTCTAGCTCGGATTTCTTTATGGCAGTAACCATCTTCTGACAAGATGCTTCCCAGGTACTTAAATTGTGATACCTGTTCCAGCCGTCGGCCATTTAGCTTGACCTCTGCTTTGTCATTATTTCTTCCAATCTTCATAACTTTCATCTTTTTTTACATTAATTTTAATTCTGTAAGCTTTCACCACTTCATTCATTCTATCTACTATCTAGAAGGTGTACACTTTGAGGAACACAATGGTCCCATTAAAGAAGGCAAATACCACAAAATGTGAAGAGTGAATAATTTGATAACACCTCTACCCAAAGTAATGTTAAAGATCCTAGCAAATTGGTTGGAAGCCAAAGCAAGCCATTACATCGGCTTGTTTTAGGAAGGGTTGTGGAACTAGAGAGGCTATAGCAGTAATTAGAGTGTTAAGTGAAAGGAGCATAGAATACCGTACAGAAAGCTGTCAAAACAGGAGGTCAACTGGTGAAAGTAGTGAGATTTGCAGACCAGGCCCTAGTGGCTAGCACAGCAGAAAGTTAACAGTTACTAATATCCCAGCAATATTCTTATTAATATCCCAACTTTTATTATACGTTCACAGGATGTGGGCGTCACTGGCAAGGCCAGCATTATTGATCATCCCTAATTGCCCTGGAGAAGAAGGTGGTGAGTTGTCATCTTAAACTTCTGCAATCCATGTGGTGAAGGTACACCCACAGTTCTGTTAGGTAGGGAGTTCCAGGATTTTGACCTGATGACAATGAAGGAATGGTGATCTATTTCCAAGTCAGGATGAATGTGACTTGGAGGAATTCCTATGAGCTTTCTGCCCTTTATCTTCTAGGTCAGGGTTGTCCAACCTTTTCGCGTTGGGGGGGAGGGGGGCACATTACAATTTTTATCTTACATAGGGGGCTGCTAAGACAATTTTGGAAAGATAAAGGCATTAAAAATTTATATTACCATTAACCAAAACAACAAATGATGTGCATTTTTGTGAAGAAGCTTTAAATGAGATTAATTGATTGTCTTACTTTCTCATCACCATGTTGGATACTGATTTAGTGAAATACCTGGCATTTATTTTTGCTTGGACAAGTAGTCAATATTTGCCTGCACATTTGTTGTAGCGATGTGGAGTATTCTAGTTACATGCCGATTTGTCAAGAGTGATATCGATCACACTCTCCCTCTCTCTGTCTCTCCCAGTATCCCCCACTCTGTGTCTCCCCCCTCTGTATGTCTCTGTTTCCCCTCTCTCTCTGTCCCCGTCTCTCTCTATCCCCCTCTCTTTCTCTGTCCGTCCACCCCTTTCTCTCTTTCCCTGTCCCTGTCCACCCCCCTCTCCCTGTCCACCCCCCTCTTCCTTTCCCTGTCCACCCCCCTCTCCCTTTCCCTGTCCACCTCCCTCTTCCTGTCCCTGCCCACCCCCCTCTCTTTCCCGGTCCCTGTCCACCCCCCTCTCTTTCCCGGTCCCTGTCCACCCTCCTCTCCCTTTCCCTGTCCACCCCCCTCTCCCTTTCCCTGTCCACCCCACTCTCCCTTTCCCTGTCCTTGTCCACCCCACCTCTACCTCTGTACCCCCCACTCTGTCAGTTCCTCTGTCCCTCCTCTCTCACTTACCCCCCCCCCCACCATCTCTTTCTCTCTCTCTCACAGTTACAGAGAGCAGGAGCGCTCAGCACAGCAGCTTTGTGATTGGTTGTTTTTTTAAAAAACATCACGCTGTCAGTTTCACCGCTGACAGATGCTGTGCGCGAGAACAGCAGTTTCTGAACTTTGGACAGATTCGGGATTTTCCAGCGGGCTTTGAAAAAAAGTCAGAACCCGCTGGAAAATGCCGAATCTGTCCAAAGTTGGGAAGCCACTGTTCCTGATGTCTGCACTGGTTAGCTGTGAGATTGACAGCACGATGTTTTAAAAAGCCAGTCTGGAAGATGACGACAAGGGAAAATTTCTCAACTCGGAAATACATCCATGGGCTAGATGGAAACCTTTGTGAGCCAGGTCCTGGCATTTCAGGCTGTATGTTGGACAACCCAGTTGTAGGTGGTACAAGTTGCAGGCTTGAGAGGTGCTATTGAAAAAATCTGCTAAGTTGCTTCAGTGCATTTTGTAGATGGTGGACACTACTGCTATTGTGCACCGGTAGTGGAGGCAGTAAATGTTTAAGGTGGTGGATAGGGTGGTAATCAAGTGGGCTGCTTTGTTCTAGATGATGTCAAGCTTCTTGAGTGTTGTTGGAGCCGCACTCATGCAGGCAAGTGGGAAATATTCCATTACACTCCTGACTTGTGCCTTGTAGTTGGTGGATAGACTTTGGGGAGTCTAAAAGTGATTTTGCCACAGATGACATCATCTCTGACCTCTTCTTGTAGCCACACCACAGCATTTATGTAGCTGTTCCAGTAAAGTTTCTGGTCGATGGTGATCCTCTGAAAGTTGCTGGAAGGGCATTTGGTGTTGGTGATGCTGTTGAACGTCAAAAGGAAGTGGTCAATCTCTCTCTTGTTGGAGATGGTCATTGCCAGGCACTTATGTGGCATGAATGCTACTTATCAGCTGAAGCCTAAATATTGGCCAGGTTATACTGCACTTGTGCATGGACTGCTGCTGAAACGGTCATCCATGCCTTTGTTACCTGTAGGCTTCACTATTCCAATGTAATCCTGGCCAGATGCCTACGTTCTATCCTCCGGAAACTTGAGGTCATCCAAAACTCTGCTGCCCGTGTCCTAACTCATATCAAATCCCGTTCACCTATCACCCCTATT
This sequence comes from Heterodontus francisci, assembly GCF_036365525.1. Classification (NCBI taxonomy): domain Eukaryota; kingdom Metazoa; phylum Chordata; class Chondrichthyes; order Heterodontiformes; family Heterodontidae; genus Heterodontus; species Heterodontus francisci. The sequence continues at coordinate 171,272,083 of NC_090373.1, forward strand.
CTCACTGACCTACACTGACTTATGGTTAAGCAACACAATTTAAAAATTCTCGTTTTAGATCCATCCATCCCGATTGCCCCTCCCGATCTCTGTAACCTCCTTGAGCCTCACAACCCTCCAAGACATCTGCACTACTCTAATTCTGGGCTCAGCATCCCTGATTTTAATTGCTCCATCGGTGGCAGCGCTTTCAGATGCATAGGCCCTAAGCTCTGGAATTTAGCTCTATAAACCTCTTTGCTTCTCTACCTTGCTTTCCTCCTTTAAGATACTCCTTAAAATCTCCCTCTTTGACTAAGTATTTGGTCGCCGGTCCTAATATCTTATGTGGCTTGTGTCAAATTTTGTTTTGTAATGCTCCTGTTAAGTGTCTTGGGATGTTTTATTACGTTAACAGCACTATATAAATATAAGTTGTTCATTATGTGAATTGCGAATGGAACTGAGTATATGTACAATATGCAGCGAACAGCCCCACTTCTGATTGTATGATGGAGAGAAAGTAATTGATGAAGCAGCTGGAGATGGTTGAGCCTAGGACACTGCCCTGAGGAACTCCTGCAGCAATGTCCTAGGGATGTGATGATTGGCCTCCAACAATCATAACCATCTTCCTTTGTACTCGTTATGTCTCGAGCCAGTGAAAAGTATTCCCGCCAATTCCATTGACTTCAATTTTACTGCAGCTCCTCAATGCTGACTTGATGTCAACAGCAGTGGCTCTTACTTACCTCATCTCTGGAATTCAACTCTTTGTCCATGTTTGGATAAGGTTGTAATGAGGTCTGGAACTGAGGATTCCAAACTGAGCATTAGTGATCAGGTTACTGGAGAGTAAGTGTCGCTTGACAAAACTGCTGAAGACACCTTCAACACTTTGTTGATGATTGAGAGTCGACTGATGGGGCGGTATCTGACCAGATTGGGTTTGTCCTACTTTCTGTGGATAGAACGTACCTGGACAATATTGCACTTTGTCGGGTAGTTGCCAGTATTGTAGCTGTACTGGAATAGAGGTGCAGCTAGTTCAGGTCATTGATATCTTACGACTATTAGTGTAATTTCAACGCTCTCTTTGGTGGAGTACCAAATGTTGACAGTCTGAGGCAGTACATTTGCGACAGACACAGATTAAGAAGTGTGATTACTTTCAACCCAGTATGAAATAAAGCAACAATGAAATGACACAATTAAGTTCTTAATCTCCATGCAAGTTTCACAATAATGAAAGCTTGTGAGCTCAGTAGGGCAAATGATTACAAGCAGTTACTGAACTGGATAATTTTTGCTCGAGAGAGCAGTAAAAAGGCCATAGGAAGCAACAGCAATTACATCATTTCCACCTTTGAATGTGTGTTTCAAACTCGCCGTAATAACATTATTTAACTCAACATAGGTGCAAAATCGATCCGATGATTTACTTAGTTCGTATGACTCTACGGCACACCAGCTGCTCGACGATAACAGTCAGCCCAAATATTTTCCCATCCTTTATTGACTAGAAAGCACTTCAAATGTACTTACAGGGGAATTACCGCCTTCCCAATCATAGCTCAACATGTAGCCCAACAGGATGCCATTAATTTCCTCCTCCGAAGGTCCAACCCATTCAACAGTCAACGAGGAATCATTCAGTAGTATGCTGACATTACGAGGGGGGGCTGTTGGGACTGCAAAGGAAAGAAATGCATGAGTCATCGTCTCTTCAAACTGCTCGCAAATTGCAGCACAACAATTTACTATGTTCAAAAGAACAAATTGTGCAGGCAGCACAGTGTCATTATCCCAACAGAATGTGAGGAACATGTTGGCTGGAGGCTGAGTTGGTGGGGGGGGGGGGGGGGGGGAGGCTGGTGATGGAGAAGGGGAAAGGGGACGTCATGACGCCTTATCACATTGAAATGCTACCGCAGCCCATGAACGTTCCAGTGTACAAGACAGCGTGGCACGTTTAACCAAGCAGAAACAAAATGGAATTTTCTAATTCAACCAATGGAACAAAATGATAGAGTTAATACTGAAAAAATGTTTCCACTTGTGGGGAATAGCATAACTAGAGGACTTCAATATAATATAGTCACCAAGAAATCCAACAGAGAATTCATAAGAAACTTCTTTCCTCAAAGAATGGTGAGATTGGGAAACTCACAACCACAGGAAGTGGTTGAAGCGAATCGTATAGATGCATTTAAGGGGAGGCTAGACAAGCATATGACAGAAAAAGGAATAGAGGTTTATGCTGAGAGATTTAGATGAGTGAAGACAGGAGGAGGCTCAAGTGGAGCAGAAACACCAGCATAGACTGGTTAGGCCGAATGGCCTGTTTCTGTGCTGTATATCCTATGTAATCCTATGCAATATGTAATGAGTAGGGGGATACCTTGCCCACCCGTAATCAATGCTGCAATTTGCTGAAAGCACTTGTTTAGTTTAAGGAGATCCTACGTAGAACAAGGATAACACAAAGAGTCTGGTGTAATAAAAGTAAAATACTGCGGATGCTGGAAATCTGAAACAAAAACAAGAAATGCTGGAACCACTCAGCAGGTCTGGCAGCATCTGTGGAAAGAGAAGCAGAGTTAACGTTTCGGGTCAGTGACCCTTCTTCGGAACTGACAAATATTAGAAAAGTCACAGGTTATAAGCAAGTGAGGTGAGTGTGGGGCAAGAGATAACAAAGGAGAAGGTGTAGATTGGACAAGGCCACACAGCTGAGCAAAAGGTCATGGAGCAAAGGCAAACAATATGTTAATGGTGTGTTGAAAGACAAAGCATTAGTACAGATTAGGTGTTAATGGACTGAATATTGAACAGCAGCAAGTGCAAACCTGAAAAAAAACAGTGGGTAAGCAAACTGAACAAACTAAGATGAAATGAAATAAATGCAAAAAAAAAAGATTGTAAAAAATGTAAAGAAGAAAAAATAACTAAAAATGAAAGTGAAATGGGGGGCTGTCATGCTCTGAAATTATTGAACTCAATGTTCAGTCCGGCAGGCTGTCATGTGCCTAATTGGTAGATGAGATGCTGTTCCTCAAGCTTGCGTTGATGTTCACTGGAACACTGCAGCAATCCCAGGACAGAGATGCGAGCATGAGAGCAGGGGGGAGTGTTGAAATGGCAAGCAACCGGAAGCTCAGGGTCCTGCTTGCGGAATGAGCGGAAATGTTCCGCAAAGCAGCCACCCAGTCTGCACTTGGTCTCCCCAATGTAGAGGAGACCACATTGTGAGCAGCGAAAACAGTATACTACATTGAAAGAAGTACAAGTAAATCGCTGCTTCACCTGAAAGGAGTGTTTGGGGCCTGGGATAGTGAGGAGAGAGGAGGTAAATGGGCAGGTATTACACCTCCTGCGATTGCAGGGGAAGGTGCCATGGTACGGGGACGAGGTGGTGGGGGTAATGGAGGAGTGGACCAGGGTGTCGCAGAGGGAATGATCCCTTCGGAATGCTGACAGGGGAAGGGAGGGGAAGATGCGTTTGGTAGTGGCATCATGCTGGAGGTGGCGGAAATGGCGGAGGATCCTTTGGATATGGAGGCTGATGGGGTGGAAAGTGAGGACAAGGGGAACCCTGTCACGGTTCTGGGAGGGAGGGGAAGGGGTGAGAGTAGAGGTGCGGGAAATGGGCCGGACACTGTTGAGGGCCCTGTCAACAACAGTGGGGGGAAATCCTCGGTTGAGGAAAAAGGAGGTCATATCAGAAGCACTGTCATGGAAGGTAGCATCATCAGAGCAGATGCGTCGGAGACGGCGAAACTGGGAGAATGGAATGGAGTCCTTACAGGAGGTAGGGTGTGAAGAAGTGTAGTCGAGGTAGCTGTGGGAGTCGGTGGGCTTATAATGGATATTAGTAGACAACCTATCCCCAGAGATGGAGACAGAGAAGTCGAGGAAGGGAAGGGAAGTGTCAGAGATGGACCATGTAAAGGTGAGAGAAGGGTGGAAATTGGAAGCAAAGTTGATAAAGTTTTCCAGTTCGGGGCGGGAGCAGGAAACGCCACCGATACAGTCATCAATGTACCGGAAAAAGAGATGGGGGACGGGGCCTGAGTAGGACTGGAACAAAGAATGCTCGACATATCCCACAAAAAGACAGGCATAACTACGACCCATGCGGGTACCCATAGCGACACCTTTTACTTGAAGGAAGTGCGTGGAGTTGAAGGAGAAGTTGTTCAACGTGAGAACAAGTTCAGCCAGGCGGAGGAGGATGGTGGTGGATGGGGACTGGTTGGGCCTCTGTTTCAGGAAGAAGCGGAGAGCCCTCAAACCATCCTGGTGGGGGATGGAGGTGTAGAGCGAAAGGACGTCCATAGTGAAGAGGAGGCGGTTGGGACCAGGAAACTGGAAATTGTCAAAATGACGTAGGGCGTCAGAAGAGTCACGGATGTAGGTGGGAAGAGACTGGACCAGCGGAGAAAAGATAGAGTCAAGATAGAAAGAAATAAGTTCAGTGGGGCAGGAGCAGGCTGACACAATGGGTCTGACTCTTCTGACGCCCTACGTCATTTTGACAATTTCCAGTTTCCTGGTCCCAACCGCCTCCTCTTCACTATGGACGTCCAATCGCTCTACACCTCCTTTAACCAATCCTCTATCCACTGTTATGGCTGACCGCTCCAGTCAAAGCCCCCAATCAAAATATTAGATTCTGATTGTGGTGGGAGAGACGCGCTGATAATTCAATCCCGTCGCTCCACAAATCGCCTAACATATCATTTAAAACTTTCCAAATTAAAGAAAGACCCAGTAAATTGTACCATCGATGAACCCCCGAATGAGGCTAACCAAACCAGGTGTCTTTAAATCAACAAATTAACTCTTTAATTAAAGGAACTAAATTCTTAAACATTATGAACATTTAAAAGTAGAAAAATTAGAGTCCTTGCAAATTTACAGTCCAATGTTGTTCGAAGTCCTCGCAGAATGATATTCGAAGTCCCCTGTAGAATGTTGTTCGAAGTCCAGCGAATTTCAACAAATAATGACTTGCAAACACTTTCAACAGAAGCAACCTGACTTGAGTTTTAGAGGGATAAAAGATTGTCACAGTCTAACTTCCTTTTCTTCAAACTAAATTACCAGCGATCTCTGTCTTGGATTGACTTTTTAGAATTTTGAGAGATAATAATTAATCAGACTAAAATCCTATTTCCTTCAGTTTAAATGGTAGAGAGCTCTTTTTCAGATGTGCTCATCACAGCTGTGTCCTCTGTGTCTTCTGTCTGTGTGTTCAAACTGTCTTACTAACTGCCAGTTCAAACTGAATTGTAACAAATGTATGGCATGAGACTCATTCCCAGTGGCTATATCTATGGTAACGAGAATGCACCCTTTGAATTGAAGTCTCCAAATGGCTGTTTCTAAGGCAACGAAAATGCACCTTCTGAAACTCCTGAGGCTTGCCGGCTCTTAAAGCAATACTGATCTCTTGCAAGCCTTAAAGGCAAACCGCATATTCTGAAAAAAAAACTACAGGACCATGACACCATGCTAATATATCACCCCCAACCTCATGAGCCCTTATCTTGTGCAACAACCTTTCATTTGGCACTTTATCAAATACTTTTTGAAAATCCAAGTATTCTAGATCCACTGTTTCCCTTTATCTACCCTGCCAGTTACATTCACAAAAAACTCTAGTAGATTTGTCAAACACAATTTCCCTTTCATAAAGCCACATTGGTTCTGCCTAATCATATCATGATTTTTTAAGTCCCCTGCTAACACTTCCTTAATAACAGATTCCAGCATTTCCCAGTCAAGCTAATTGGTCTGTACTTCTGTGTTTTTCTCTCACCTTCCTTTCTTGAATAGTGGTGTTACATTTGCTAACTTCCAACCTTCTGGGGCTGTTCCAGAATCTAGGGAAGTTTGAAAGATCTCAACCACTCAATCCATTATCTCTGCAGGAACCTCTTTCGGACCCCTACGATGTAGGTCATCGGGTCCAAGGGATATGTCAGCTTTTTGTCCCATTAATTTCTTCAAGACTCTTTCTTTTCCAATATTAATTACTCAACCTTCACTGTCGCTGGATCCTGGAACTCCCTCCCTAACAGCACTGTGGGAGTACCCACACCAGATGAACTGCGGTAGTTCAAGACAGCGGCTCACCAGCATCTTCTCAAGGGCAATTAGCGATGGACAACAAAGGCTGGCCTTGCCAGTGACACCCACGTCCCATGAAGGAATTAAAAGAAAAACTCTCACTAGACCTTTGGTTCTTTACTATTTCTGGTATGTTTTCTGCGTCTTCTCCTGTGAAGACAGACACAAAATATTTGTTTAGCATCTCTGCTATTTCCTTATTCCCCATTATAATTTCTCCTGTCTCAGCCTCCAACGGTTTTATGAAGACTTTTGAAGATGGAAGAGATGTAGCGAGGCAAAAGGGTCAAACAACATTGGAAATTGTCAAGAAAAATAATTACCTCCTTCTGTTGTTTTGGCCCGGACCCCAGAGCAGTGTTTGGACCATCCAACTTCATTCTTACAAGAAACACAGATATTGTAAGAAGTCAAGGCTTGCAGCTGAAGGACTGAATACTCGTATGGTGGAACTGTAGTGTGATAGGTAATCACTGGACTTGTCATGTTGTCTTTATCACCTGCAACTTTCTCGACCTGATCATAAAAATTCACAGAAAATTCAGCCTAACATAGCAAAGAACTGGTTGAATTCACAGTGCTACCGACAGTCTATATTTAAGATAACTGGCAAAAAATCCAGTGGGGGGGTGGGTGGGGAAGATGAGGAGTATTTTGTTCAGACAGCAAGTTATGTTGATTTGAAATGCACTGCCTGAAAGCGTGGTGGAAGCAGATTCAAATAACTGTCAAAAGGGTATTCGATATATACCAGAAAAAGAAAAATTTGCAAAGAGCAGGGGAGTGGGACTAATTGGATAGCTATCTCAAACAGCTAGTACAGGCATGTTTGGGCTGAATGGCCTCCTTTTGCACTGTATGATTCAATAACATGACCACCTGCAATACTGTGACAAAATTCACAAGCTTTCAGAATATAGGACCAACATAGCTGAATTACAATAGTAACAACTGAGAGTTATACTGTGCCCAGAACAAAGCAAAATATCCTACTGTGTGAAACACCAGTAGGAATAGGGAGAAAATTAGGACAAGTGACCAAAGATGTAGTTGAGGAGGTAGCGTTTTGAGGAAATCTTTGAAGCTGGGGTAAGAGGTAGACTGGGGAGGGACTTAGGGAGAAATTTACAAAGTGCAGGGCTGAATTACGGAATTATCATCAACTTCTAATGCTGAATACGCATAGAGATAGGAATGCATCAAATTAAAATATTTCCCCCGCAAACAAAATAATTCATTAGCTGCATTTTAGATCTTACTGGTCATACACACTGCTGTTCACAGGCATGTTCAACATCAAACAATTTAAACAACTTGAATTAAGCCTCACATCATCACATCGTGATTTTGAAAATAACCCTTCACTCTCACCACAATTAAAGAATTCAATTTTGGGTGCAAATAAAACCCGCAATCACACTCATGTACACCTAACAAATGTTCCAGAAGTTAGTAATTTACTATTGGAAGTCCAATACTGTATGGATAGACCATGGAACCCCCGTAATCCATATGCTTGATAATCCCCACTCCGGTTATCGGTGTGCTTGATTATTCCAATTCACATGAAGCACCTTATTATTCTTAATCCCATCATCTAAATGTTCAACTATCCCAATTCCCATTAGCTGTGTACTTGTCATACCGGGGAAAAGACTGAGATATAAATCAGTATAAATTTTGTTGCAAACACAAGATGGGAGGTGAGGGAATGTCTGAACAGATTGATGGAAAGGCAAAGGCTCAGTGATTGAGAGTTTGAAAGTGGAGTTATAAGTAGCTTGGGAAAGTTTTATCCAGGGTAGGATACTGAAAGTTGCAAATGGTATGTTGGCCTTCATAGCGAGAGGATTCGAGTACAGGAGCAGGGGTGTCTTGCTGCAATTATACAGGGCCTTGGTGAGGCCACACCTGGAATATTGTGTGCCGTTTTCGTCTCCTTATCTGAGGAAGGATGTTCTTGCTATAGAGGGAATGCAGCAAAGGTTTACCAGACTGATTCCTGGGATGGCGGGACTGACGTATGAGGAGAGATTGAGTCAGTTAGGATTATATTCGCTGGAGTTCAGAAGAGTGCGGGGGGATCTCATAGAAACCTATAAAATTCTAACAGGACTTGACAGGGTAGATGCAGGAAGGATGTTCCCGATGGTGGGGGAGTCCAGAACCAGGGATCATAGTCTAAGGATACGGGGTAAACCTTTCAGGACTGAGATGAGGAGAAATTTCTTCACCCAGAGAGTGGTGAGCCTGTGGAATTCACTACCACAGAAAGCAGTTGAGGCCAAAACATTGAATGTTTTCAAGAAGGAGTTAGATATAGCTCTTGGGGCAAAAGGGATCAAAGGATATGGGGGGAAAGCAGGAACAGGTTACTGAGTTGGATGATCAGCCATGATCATAATGAATGGCGGGGCAGGCTCGAAGGGCCGAATGGCCTTCTCCTGCTCCTATTTTCTGTTTCTATATGGTATGGGGATGTGACTGCTGTGGAATACAAGGAAATGGTCAGAGAGATAGTTTTGACTAAAATTGAGAACGTAGAAGTTGAGACCACAGGAAATAACAAGGTCAAAATAATGTTTGTTTATAGGAATGGAAGAGTTTATGTAGAGGGAGAGGTTTAGGGAGAACAGGAGTGCAGTGAATTTATAGGAGAGATGGCAAAGGGAGCTGAGACAGAGATTGGCATCATCAAGGATAAGGAATCACTCATGTAAAGTCGAAAAGAACAAAGAACAAAGAACAGTACAGCACAGGAACAGGCCATTCGGCCCTCCAAGCCTGCGCCGATCTTGATGCCTGTCTAAACTAAAACCTTTTGCACTTCCAGGGACCATATCCCTCTATTCCCATCCTATTCATGTATTTTTCAAGGTGCCTCTTAAACGTCGCTATCGTACCTGCTTCCACCATCTCCCCCGGCAGCAACTTCCAGGCACTCACCACCCTCTGTGTAAAGAACTTGCCTCACACATCCCCTCTAAACTTTGCCCCTCGCACCTTAAACCTATGTCCCCTAGTAACTGACTCTTCCACCCTGGGAAAAAGCTTCTGACTATCCACTCTGTCCATGCCGCTCATAACTTTGTAAACCTCTATCATGTCGCCCCTCCACCTCCGTCGTTCCAGTGAAAACAATCCGGGTTTTTCCAACCTCTCCTCATAGCTAATGCCCTCCAGACCAGGCAACATCCTGGTAAACCTCTTCTGTACCTTCTCCAAAGCCTCCACATCCTTCTGGTAGTGTGGCGACCAGAATTGCACGCAATATTCTAAGTGTGGCCTAACTAAAGTTCTGTACAGCTGCAGCATGACTTGCCAATTTTTATACTCTATGCCCCGACCAATGAAGGCAAGCATGCCATATGCCTTCTTGACTACCTTATCCACCTGCGTTGCTACTTTCAGTGACCTGTGGACCTGTACGCCCAGATCTCTCTGCCTGTCAATACTCCTCAGTGCTCTGCCATTTACTGTATACTTCCCACCTGTATTAGATCTTCCAAAATGCATTACCTCACATTTGTCCAGATTAAACTCCATCTGCCATTTCTCCGCCCAAGTCTCCAACCGATCTATATCCTGCTGTATCCTCTGACAATCATCATCACTGTCCGCAACTCCACCAACCTTTGTGTCGTCTGCAAACTTACTAATCAGACCAGCTACATTTTCCTCCAAGTCATTTATATATACTGCAAACAGCAAAGGTCCCAGGATTTATAATCATCTTGAAAAGAATAAGTACATTAGAGATAGTCAGCACGGTTTTGTGACGGGTAGGTCGTGCCTCACAAACCTTATTGAGTTTTTCGAGAAGGTGACCAAACAGGTGGATGAGGGTAAAGCAGTGGATGTGGTGTATATGGATTTCAGTAAGGCGTTTGATAAGGTTCCCCACGGTAGGCTATTGCAGAAAATACGGAAGTATGGGGTTGAAGGTGATTTAGAGCTTTGGATCAGAAATTGGCTAGCTGAAAGAAGACAGAGGGTGGTGGTTGATGGCAAATGTTCATCCTGGAGTTTAGTTACTAGTGGTGTACCGCAAGGATCTGTTTTGGGGCCACTGCTGTTTGTCATTTTTATAAATGACCTGGAAGAGGGTGTAGAAGGGTGGGTTAGTAAATTTGCAGATGACACTAAGGTCAGTGGAGTTGTGGATAGTGCCAAAGGATGTTGTAGGGTACAGAGAGACATAGATAGGCTGCAGAGCTGGGCTGAGAGATGGCAAATGGAGTTTAATGCGGAAAAGTGTGAGGTGATTCACTTTGGAAGGAGTAACAGGAATGCAGAGTACTGGGCTAATGGGAAGATTCTTGGTAGTGTAGATGAACAGAGAGATCTTGGTGTCCAGGTGCATAAATCCCTGAAGGTTGCTAACCAGGTTAATAGGGCTGTTAAGAAGGCATATGGTGTGTTAGCTTTTATTAGTAGGGGGGTCGAGTTTCAGAGCCACGAGGTCATGCTGCAGCTGTACAAAACTCTGGTGAGACCGCACCTGGAGTATTGCGTGCAGTTCTGGTCACCGCATTATAGGAAGGATGTGGAAGCTATGGAAAGGGTGCAGAGGAGATTTACTAGGATGTTGCCTGGTATGGAGGGAAGGTCTTACGAGGAAAGGCTGAGGGACTTGAGGTTGTTTTCGTTGGAGAGAAGGAGGAGGAGAGGTGACTTAATAGAGACATATAAGATAATCAGAGGGTTAGATAGGGTGGATAGTGAGCGTCTTTTTCCTCGGATGGTGATGGCAAACACGAGGGGACATAGCTTCAAGTTGAGGGGTGATAGATATAGGACAGATGTGAGAGGTAGTTTCTTTACTCAGAGAGTAGTAAGGGCGTGGAACGCCCTGCCTGCAGCAGTAGTAGATTCGCCAACTTTAAGGGCATTTAAGTGGACATTGGATAGACATATGGATGAAAATGGAATAGTGTAGGTCAGATGGTTTCACAGGTCGGCGCAACATCGAGGGCCGAAGGGCCTGTACTGCGCTGTAATGTTCTAATTCTAATTCATTGATCCTTGCGGAACACCACTAGTCACAGCCCTCCATTCAGAAAAGCACCCTTCCACTGCTACTCTCTGTCTTCTATGACCGAGCCAGTTCTGTATCCATCTTGCCAGCTCACCTCTGATCCAGTGTGACTTCACCTTTTGTACCAGTCTCCCAAGAGGGACCTTGTCAAAGGCTTTACTGAAGTCCATATAGACACCATCCACTGCCCTTCCCTCATCAATCATTTTCGTCACTTCCTCAAAAAACTCAATCAAGTTAGTGAGACACGACCTCCCCTTCACAAAACCATGCTGCCTCTCGCTAATAAGTTCATTTGTTTCCAAATGGGAGTAAATCCTGTCCCGAAGAATCCTCTCTAATAATTTCCCTACCACTGACGTAAGGCTCACCGGCCTATAATTTCCTGGATTATCCTTGCTACCCTTCTTAAACAAAGGAACAACATTGGCTATTCTCCAGTCCTCTGGGACCTCACCTGTAGCCAATGAGGATACAAAGATTTCTGTCAAGGCCCCAGAAATTTCTTTTCTTGCCTCCCTCAGTATTCTAGGGTAGACCCCATCAGGCCCTGGGGACTTATCGACCTTAATGCTTTGCAAGACACCCAACACCTCCTCCTTTTTGGTAACAAAAAGAGGAAGATTAACTCTGGAGAAATGTAGGGTGTGGCTGGGGAGAAATTGGCAGCAACTATTTTGGGTCTGAGGATATGGGATGGAACAAAGTGAGGTGCTCAGGAGAAGATAACAGAGGAGTTAAGGGAGAGACCAAGATGTAGTTTGTTGTTAAGGGCCACATGACCACCATGGCAGCTTGGGCAGGGAAGGAGGTGGAAAGCATAGCTGAGCAGGCAGGCTTCAGTACTCGCCAAAGTTTTACTACATGTGAGCCAAGTTTCAGTCAAAGTGACAATGTTACTGTAATCATCCACAATAAAGTGTTGGATGGCAAGGGCCTTGTTCTCAAGAATGGACATCCTGCAGGGAAATGTGATGAGGGGCAGTGACTGTTGATCCAAAGGCAAAATTCAAGAAGGAAGTTGTGGGTGGATCTCAGACAGAGACCAGTGGTATGGTTAGCTCTCAGCAGGCACACTGGGCAGGAAGGTTGCTCAGAGAGGATGTGACAGCTGGGGTTGCTGCTTTTAAAAGTGGGTGCCTCAGTGGGTCCTGCTTAGTGTACTAAGAAAGGCACTGAGAGTAGCTGTGGCTTATTCAAGGGTGCCTGAATAGTAACAGGGAAGTAGGAAGGCAGAGGGCTGGCAATAGGTTGAGATAGGGATTGGAGGGGCTCAATATCTGAGACTGGAGAAATGGAAGCTGATATGATTGGATTCAGGAAAGGAAGCAGAAGGTAGAACGGGGCCAAGAGAATAAAAAAGGAAGATCGAGGGAGTCAGGTTTTATAGGAAGATCATATAATCATAGAATGATACAGCACAGGAGAAGGCGATTCAAACCATCGTGCCTGTGCCAGTTTTTTGAAAGAGTTGTCCAATTATACTACTCCCCTGTTCCTTCCCCAGAGCCATGGAAATTTTTTTCCTTTCAAGTATTCATCCAATTCCCTTTTGAAAGTTATTATTAAATCTGCTTCCACCACCCTTTCAGGCAGTGTATTCCAGACCACAACAACTTGCTGCATAAAGAAAAATCCTCATGACGCTTCTGGTTTTTAAAATCCTTAAATCAGTGTCCTCTGGTTACCAGCACTTCTGTGACTGCAAATATTTTCTCCTTATTTACTCTATGAAAGCTCTTTCTGATGAACACCTTCTGATGAACATCAAAGGCCTCTTAACCTTCTCCGCCTTAGGGAGAACAATCCCAATTTGCCCGGGAGAAACATGTTTAAAAGTTCAGATCTAAGTACGAGAATCGAAATTCCTGCAATCAAAATCTGTAGATTTCAACACAGAATAACATTTGTACAAATATACGTTCACACTTATTCGCATTATTGTGCATATTCTGGAAGGAATGAGTAACGTAAATTTCACTGATCAGACTGAATATTTGTCAAACACTTAATTCAGCCGTCACAAGACTATTCAGTGGCCAGCACAGTCTGTACTGGTTGCGATGGAGCATTGTGAGCAGTGTTTTGTAATTAATATAAAACTGCCAGCGTAGGCATACTGTCGGGAAGTGGTTAAGTACAGAAAATAATCCACCACAATAACCATGAACACAACAAGCCAGTTCTGCGCTGCCTGACATGAGAACCTGGATTATCTACTGTAATCCTATTTATTGCTACACTACTTCAGTTTTCCTTGACCTGTCTAAATAGGCAGAATTCAGAATTCTTTAGCAAGAGGGTGATCAATGTAGGGAACAAGTTAATAAAATCAGAAGATTTGAGTTTTAGGAAGAAAATACAACAAGTTACTGAAAAAGATTTGTGTTTATTGTATTTAACAAATGAACTGACATGAAAGAAAGGTTGGACGGGTTGGCTAGCTATACCGACTGTCTTCTCCCACCAGAAAACGTTACTAAGGGGCCGGACTTTTCCTTGGAGCTCCTTTTGCTCCATTACCATACCTTTGGTGAAAGTCCAGGTGAAACCCAGTCCACGCAAGAAAAGAGAAGACACAATCAGCCAGGGCCCCCCCCAATTGTCATCGCTATCCAAGGGTGCTTTTACCATTGGGTGGATGTTACACCAGCACAGGATTATAATGACACAATTATAATTCCCGCCACAGTTAAATAACGTACAAGTGCTCACAAGGGAAGAAATGGCCACTTGGGTAGAGGAGGGCAGCCTTGCTTGTGGAACAGCACCACTGCAGAAATCAGCAGCTTCAGGAGAGAGGGAAAGAGAAGACACTGGAAAGACACAACTATCAGGACTATGCTGAGGAAAATGGGAGTTCTCAGAAATTCTCAAAGATAAACCAAACTTGATTTTTCTCTTTTAAAACAAAGAGAGTGTTATTATCTGTTAAAACCATGAAATGTCATCACTATTTAATGAGGCGTACTGCCATTCTAAGTCTTTGCCAGATAAAATACTTCTGGTGCCAAAACCATTATGAGTCAATACACATTTCAGACCATTAGGTTTACAGTCCATAAAAGCAATGACCTATTCACGCTGATTAATATGTTATTGCTTTACATTTACTGAATCATATGTACCACAAATTCACAGCCAGCAAATTGCAGCCCACGGGAACTAAACAGGAAACATGCCAAAGTCTGCCACATCTGTATGTGGCTTATAGAAGAACAGTTGGTCTAAATCAGCATGTTACCATTCTCCGCAATCACTCAATCGCTGCAGAAACTGTACTGTAAGACAAGTGAAATTTACCTGGACTTGGCAAATGCTAAGAGGGGAATATCCATCAAAGCCAGACTCCCATGAAACTGCAACAGTGTGAGCTGTTTGATTCTTAATCTGTAGGTCAATCGGTGCATATGGGGCCTCTAATCAAGACAAAAAGAATTACAACACATTATTACATTTGCTGAGCATGACATATTTAGATGCAAATGCAATTTCTCTTCCAATTATAAACTTACTGGGCTAAAAATTGGATTGCTCCTATTTTCAGGTGTAAGGATCACGATTTGCAATTTAACCTGTGCCTGGTCACAATGAGGCAGGCAGCACACAAACTTCCTGCTGCCTCATCAATTGGACGATTGTAGCATTCGGCCAAACGTGACCTAAACTGCTGGCTGACTGAATGCTGAACGGGGGCCCAGTGGCATGCATGGTTCACCTGGCCTGCACCTCTTAAAGATAGCCTACCCCTCTTTAAGGAGCGCTGCATTCATTATTCTGAAATTGCTGCAGACTGTCTATTGTCCAAATAGCTGTAAGGAGAAGGAGACCAAATGGAGCAATAGCCAAGAGAGAGGGCTGACAGATTCTTGGATGTAGCACTGCAGGTCTTAGTCCAGGCGGCTGATAGGAGGAGAGAGGCCATGTTTCTGCGGGGGTTGGGTGCAGCAGACCTTCAAGGGAAGACCCTCCAAAGGGAATGTGAACATGTTGCAAGGGAGGTAAATTCCTGGAGTCTGGCCCCCAAGGACCTGGCTGCAGTGACGCAAGAAGTTCAATGACCTTACAAGAGTGGTCAAGGTCAGTGAATCCATCTTGGAATGGCATCTGCTACCCACCGCACCACAAACCTCAAGAGCTGCTCAAAGCACCACACCCGCATCACTCACCCATCATCAGTTCTTAGCAGTTAGGACTCAGATCCAACATTTAGATGTTCTACCACACTTTCACACACCCACCAGTGCTGCCAGCCTTGCACCCACCTCTCTTGGCATCCACATACCTCCAATTATTCAGCTATAGTAGGCACATCACCCAAACATATTGCAACACACTGACTGACCTCTTTTCCGCTTCTTGAAGAGCAAGGTGGTCCATAGCTGCAGGGAGGACAGCAGAACGAGGGGGAGACAGGCACACCTACATCAAGAAAGCCCACTGAAGGAGACGGTGCTCAGCATCTTGCAGCCGATTATGACAGAGGCTGTTGCATCTGGCTCGGCTGAGAACATTCAGGATGATATGTTCCTCCTTCTAGCCCTTCTCAAATCCCAACTCGCCCTCATCTTCCTATCTGCCATAAAGTGCAAGCTGTGAATGGTGTGCCGATGGAGTTTTTGCTTTCCACCCTCCCTTTTCCTCATCCCAACCCTCCCCTTCAGATTTTTTGTTTTCAGATACCCGGGAAATGCTACCTGACCAGTCACTGCAGCCTCTTGAGGAAGGGCAAGAGCTGCTACAGATCTCTGAGGAGGAAGCACCATTACTTGATCGGGAGCCGACAGCTCAGATACTAGTACAGAGCATACCTTTCAAGGTAGTACAGAGGCAGAATCTGCACTTGGTTAGTCACCAGACACAAGGGGGCTGCAGCCATGCCAGGGGAAAAAGGGAGTTTGTGTGCCAGTTCCCCGGACAGTGAGGTCACAGACTAGTTCTGCTACAGGCGGCTCTGACGAGGACTTCGAAGGGTTGGCCTATAGGAGAATGCGGAGAAGCATGCATACCAAGATAATGGTATGGAGAGCTTGAAGCCCATCCTTTCCAGCATGGAAGTGGTGGCCAACTCCATGGCTGCACTTGAGGACCCAGCCATGATGCAGCGTCAGATGGACAGTCTCAGCTTCCATTGCATTACAGATAGCAGCCACCCAACAGGCTGGATTTTGCCAGTCCTCTGAGGATGGGCTGGGAGGCAAGAGGTGTGGTGGGGGGGTGCGTGAAATGGTGAGGAAAAGCAGGGGATGGGGTCCAGTGGTGTGGAAGGTGGAGGACAGCCCTCCCACTGACAAAATTTACAGCCAACATCTCAGTACTCCAATGGAAGCTCAGATGAGGTCATGAAGCTCAAACTGCAGCCATCATGACTGTGGATCTCAGTGCTTTAAAAGGCACGCAGGTTTTCACAGCAGTGCTGCAACAGATTACTAGGATTGCAGAGGTTCCTCCCCAGAGTAGTTCCCATGGCTCCGTGGAGCATCAGTCCTCTCTCAAAATGACTGCATTCGTCCTCCCACCACTGCCCTTGCTCTTGCCTCTCTGCGAATCAGCCCAGGCTGTTGCTGCCCATGCTGAGGTGGTGCAGCCCAAAGCTGGAGCCTCAAGCTGCTCAAGATCAACTTGCAAGGCAATCTGCAGTCTCCCCCAGTGAAGTCAGCAGTCTTCCACCAGCCATGCTACAGCCACTGGGGTAGCATAGCATAGGAACACTAGGCCAGGCAAAGGCACCCATAAGATAGGCATTAAGGGAATGCACAAGGGTAAACAATTCAGTTTGTTTTTTATGATTGAATTTGTTTATTGATAATATTGTTATGGAAAGACTTTTTGTTGTGGTTTTTAGTGCAGGATGTTGGCGAAGAGGACGTCGTGAAAGGACTTAACAGATGGATTGAAATGTGGGGAGTTGTGAACCAATGGTGGTGATGGGATGACACCGTAAGAGAACCGGAGTCTCAGTCGGCACTCACGGACAGCCCATCTGGAGTGAAGAGGTCATGAATGCCTCCTCTCAAGGTGGCTTCCTTATTCCTGGTGGCAAAGGTTGTGCCTTCATTATAGTGAGGTTGTGGAGGACGCAGAAGGCCATGAACTTGGAGACATCTCTGGCGAGTTTTGTAGTTCTCCCCTCAAGCAGTCTACTTGTGCGAGAATGGTCTGTTCCATTACATTCCCGAACACAGCTCGGCTCTCGATGTAGGCGCGTTAGTGGGAAGCAGAGGGAAGTCATGAGACATGTATAAACAGGGCATCCCTTTGTCTCCAAGAAACAGCCTCTGGTTTGATATGGTGGCCCGATGATGGCGGGAACAGAAAACTGCATGAGGATGAAGGCATCATAGTTACTGCCAATTTCGTTGACATTCACCAATATGATGAATTGTTGCAATTTTACAGCACCGAAGGAGGCTATTCGGCCCATCAAGTCCATGCCGGTTCTCAAAGGAGCAATCCAGTCAGTCCCACTCCCCTGCTCGATCCCTGGAGCCCTGCAAGTTTATTTCCTTGAAGTGGCCATCCAATGTTCTTTTGAAATCATTGATTGTCTCTGCTTCCACCACCCTCATGCGCGAGTTCCAGGTCATTACCAGTCGCTGCGTAGAAAAGTTCTTCCTCATATTCCCCCCTGCATCCCTTGACCAAAACCTTCAATTTGTGTCCCCCAGCCCTTGAACCATTAGTTAACAGGAACAGCTTTTCCCTGTCTACCTTACCAAAGCCTGTCATAATCTTGTACACTATTAAATCTGCCCTCAATCTCCTTTTCTCCAGGGAGAACAACCCCAGCTTCTCCAATTTAAACTTATAGCTAAAATCCCTCACCCTCGGAACCATTCAGGTAAATCTCCTCTGCACCCTCTCAAGGACCCTCACAACTTTCCTAAAGTGTGGAATATTGGCCGGGTCACCAGGGATAACTCCCCTACTCTTCTTCGAAATACTGACATGGGATCTTTTACACTCACCCAAGCAGACAGTGGGCCTTCGTTTAACATCGCATCCAAAAGACAGCACTTCCAACAGTGCAGAACTCCCTTAGTACTGCACTGGAGTGTGCGTCTTGATTGTTTTGCTCAAGTCATGGAGTGGCACTCAAACCCAGAACCTGTGACTCAGCCAAAAGTGCTACCAACTGAGCTACAGCTGATACAAGAGGTACAATTGGGAGCTAATGTTATAAAAGGGTATTTTATTCAGGTTCTCCACAGAATGAGGCCACAATAAACAGCATGTGTCTAACTAAGCTACTTACTGGGCAGAACATTTATCAACTAAACCACACATTCTTCAAACAGCTTGGAATTGTGGCAACAGTACAGCTGACCACTTTATAGTTAACCTTGCTGGAATGACATGCATGTGTACTTAAGATGAAGATAGATTCAGACTTGGCTCTGATGAAAAGTCATCGACATGAAGTGTTAACTCTGTTTCCCTTTCTGCAGATGCTTCCAGACCTACTGCGTATTACCAATATTTCCCATTTTTATTTCAGACTTGGCTGTGATGCCCCACGTGGTTGAATCGTTGCACCCCCCACCGCCCCCCCCTCCCCCCCCACCGACTCCTGCATGAAGAAGTGACTAAAGTTCAACTTCATCTTTGGAAAGAACCCTACATATATCATCATCGCCATGGTCGATTTTCCTAATGCTGTCCTCACTGGCCATCCTATCCCTGCCCTCTATAAACTTGAACTAATCAAGCTTCTCAGTTGAGTCCTGTCCCGTACATAAATCATCCCTGTCCCCACCAAACTCCATGAAATCTCTCTGTAGTCTCACTCCAACTTATTAGGGAAATCCTCTCTGGCCACTTATCTCAATGCACACTCTCCTATTCCTTTGGCTCCAGATTATTTAGTTCCATGGCTCCAAAAAAGGCTGATCTTTTGACTGTTCAGCCCCTTCCCTCAACATGTCTCTTCCAAAATCACTTTGCCTCGTTACCATCATCCCTCCCTCACTGCCTTCAATGGCTTTCTAAAAAATAATCCCTTTGGTGTCTTTCTTGTCCATCCCTCCAAGTTTCTTGACTTCAGCCTTGGTCTCCAATTCACCCTTTTGAAGTGTTGTAAAGCATTCTCTTACCAGTAATATAAATGCACGTCATTGCTGTTGTCAAGATAGCACAGGGCGACCCATTCCCATGAAATTGGACCCCAGCAAGTCAACAGTGCTTTCAAGAAAGACGGGGATGGGAGAGAATGGCAAGAAAGAATGCAGGAAAAATTACAGCATACACATATTAAAAATAAGCATGGGGGTGAATTTGCTCAGAGCAGATCCCACTCTGCTGGTACAATTTCACCAGAAACCCCATTTGCACACTAAGTGTACTTCCTGTATGGTTACAACGTTGGAATGGGAGCAGCCTCAAGGAAATTCCCAGCTGTGGCATTGAATTCCAATAGTGCTTAGACAAAGGCAGTAATGACAGTTCTCTGTAGTACATACCCTTGATGTTAACCTGGGCTTTCTTTGAAACTGCCACTCCTTTTTGATTGTGAGCTTCACAGCTATATCTTGTCCGTTCATGAATTCCTGAATTACAAAAAAGTTATTAAAAAAAAACACAATAAAATGAATTGGCCCTTTCCAAGCATTGCATCCATTTTAAAAATCTCAGAGTAGTGATGGATGTTAACAGGCCCACTGTTTATGTAGGGAAATTGAAACAGAGAAATTCTGACCAAAGCCAAGGATTAAATTGTGTAATTACCAGCACCAAAATTATCAGATCCCAAGCACTTGCGAAATACCATTTTAAGCTCCCCGCTAACAAAGTTTGCTGTTCTCGTAAATCTTTAAACTGATCAAGCTTGACATTCAAGAAAGATCGCACATCTGTCTAGAGGAAAAAACAAAAATATATTGCCCCAGGCTCCTTTCACCCATTTCCCAATGATCACAAAGTGCTTTTGTGGAATTAATGAGAAAGATCCAACTATAGATTAAGTCCCAAATTTCCAGTTCAAAATAGTATACAATCCAGAGGTAAATTGGAAAGGAAGAATCCCTTTTTCTTTAAAACACACACACACACAATTATCTTAATCAACTTGATCAATGGTAACCGCGTGGTCCTGTGCAGAGAACCAACAGTTGACATCACCTATACAAGCCTTGGTCTGCCGACCTCATGGAAGATGGCGCCCTGGTAGGCAGAGATATGTGATGTAAAACAATTACATACATACAAACATATGAATTAGGGGCAGGAGTAGGTCACTTGATCCCTCAAGTCTGCTCCGTCATTCAATAAGTTCATGGCTGAACTGATTACTTCACATTTCCACCTACCTCCGATAACCTTCCACCTCCTTGTTTATCAAGAATATATCTACCTCTACCTTATAAATATTCAAAGACTCTGCTTCCACTGCCTTTTGAGGAAGAGAATTCCAAAGAAGTCCTCACAGAAAAAATTTCTCCTCATCTCTTAAATGGACGACACCTAGTTCGAGATTCTCCCACAAGGGGAAAACATCCTTTCCACATCCACCCTGTCAAGACTCCTGAGGATCTTATATGTTTCAATCAATTCTGAGACACATAAGCAGTAAATCTTCCCAATGAAGATGAAATGACTAGAAAGTCAATGATAGAAATGGACAGCCTCATTACAACCCTATGGGCTACCTAAGGCCCAGGGAGGTTCCGATTAATAATTTATATTCTAATTTGCTGCTAGTTTTTCAAAATAGATTTCTCTCTGTCAATTGTCATGCAGGCCCCCACCTGCCAAGAATGAGTCACATTGACTTTGTCAAATGAACATTGATTTTGAACTGTTGCTGGAGCAAGAAAATGACTTGTTGAACAGATTAGCCACAGCTGGAAAAAACATTTGCATACTAACAGACGGTGCTTCTGTATACAAAGGACCATTCCCTGACACATTCAACCCACAATATTGATTATCGGACAGTGAATGGGTGGGAAGCACATTCCAGGGCCTGCTGGAGTGATGCAATCCAGAGGCCAGGACTGGTTGGACCAGCTGGTCATATGACTAACTGGCTGTTCGAGCTTTTTGAACTAGCCACAGAGAGTTTGAACTGAGAAAGTGTGTTTGCTCCTGGACTGAGAAGATCGCTCCTGTCTGCTCCCAACTCTTTCTCACAAGCCGCTGAATCCACTGAAGACAGATGAACCCCAAGAGAGAAAAGTCTCCTACAGCAAACAAGCTTTAAGAAGAATAAAAGCAAAATACTGCTTCTGACCTTTCCCTCTCTGACGCTGAACGTTCTGTACTCAGCGAAGGACTCAGTTACGGCCCCACCTCAATGAATTTCGCGCTCGGTATGACGTTGAGCTCTTCTTCCCATGCCTTCGCCTCCGGGCTCACGTCTTTGACCAGGAGTCCTCCCCCCTGACCAGCAGACCCATTCATCCGCCTCCAGCAATCTCCCTCTACCTGGACCCCTCCATCTGGCCTCTTACCCGCTCTCGATCTTTTCATTGAAAACTGTCGGCGAGACAGCGGCAGTCTCAATCTCTCTGCCTCTCTCACTCAGTCTAACCTGTCCCCCTTTGAACTTGCTGCACTCCGTCTCTCAGGTCTAACTCCGACATTGTGATCAAACCTGCAGACAAGGGTGGTGCTGTTGTTGTCTGGCATACCGACCTCTACCTTGCAGAGGCTCAGTGTCAACTCTCAGACACTTCGTCCTACTTCCCCCTGGACCATGACCCCACCACCGAACATCAAGCTACTGTCCACAGGACTGTCACTGACCTCATCTCTGAGCTTCCAACCTCATAGTCCCGCAACCCCGGACAGCCCGCTTCTCCCTCCATCCTAAAATCACAACAGGACTGTCCCGGCAGACCCATTGTTTCGGCCTGTTCCTGCCTCACTGAACTTATTTCTTCCTATCTTGATTCTATCTTGTCTCCCCAATTCAGTCTCTTTCCACCTACATCCGTGACTCTTCTGACACCATGCATCATTTTGACAATTTCCAGTTTCCTGGCCCCAACTGCCTCCTTTTCACTATGGACGTCCAATCGCTCTGCATCTCCATCCCCTACCAAGACAGTTTGAGGGCTCTTCGCTTCTTCCTTGAACAGAGGCCCAACCAGTCCCCATCCACCACCACCCTCCTCCGCCTGGCTGAACATGTTCTCACATTGAACAACTTCTCCTTCAACTCCACTCACTTCCTTCAAGTAAAAGGGGTTGCTATGGGTACCCACGTGGGTCCTAGTCATGCCTGTCTTTTTGTGGGATATGTCAAACATTGTTTGTTCCAGTCCTACTCATGCCCTCTCCCCCAACTCTTATTCCGGTACATTGATGACTGTATCGGTGCCATTTCCTGTTCCCACCCTGAAGTGGAAAATTTTATCAATGCTTCCAATTTCCACCCTTCTCTCACCTTTACATGGTCCATCTCCAACACTTCCCTTCCCTTCCTCGACGTCTCTGTCTCCATCTCTGGGGATAGACTGTCTACTAATATCCAATATAAGCCCACCGACTCCCGCAGCTACCTTGACTACACTTCTTCACACCCTGCCTCCTGAAGGATTCCATTCCCTTCTCCCAGTTTCTCCGTCTCCGACGCATCTGCTCCGATGATGCTACCTTCCAAGACAGCGCTTCTGATATGTCTTCCTTTTTCCTCAACCGAGGTTCCCCCTCCCCTACTCCCCCGCCCCCACACTGTGGTTGACAGGGCCCTCGACAGTGACCGGCCTATTTCCCGCACCTCTACCATCACTCCTTCCCCTCCCTCCCAGCACCGCGACAAGGTTCCTCTTGCCCTCACTTTCCACCCCACCAGCCTCCACAGCCAAAGGATCAATCTCCAGCGTGATGCCACTACCAAACGCATCTTCCCCTCCCCTCCCGTCAGCAACCCGAAGGAATCGTTCCCTCTGCGACACTCCTCCATTATCCCTCGTCCCCTTCCCATGGCACCTTCTCCTGCAATCGCAGGAGGTGGAATACCTGCCCATTTACCTCCTCTCTCCTCACTATCCAAGGCCCCAAACACTCCTTTCAGATGAAGCAGCAATTTACTAGTACTTCTTTGAATTTAGTATACTGTATTCGCTGCTCACAATGTGGTCTCCTCTACATCGGGGAGACCAAACACAGACTGGGTGACCGTTTTGTGGAACACCTCCGCTCAGTCCGAAAGCATGACCCCGAGCTTCCGGTTGCTGGCCATTTCAACACTCCCCCCTGCTCTCATGCCCACATATCTGTCCTGGGCTTGCTGCAGTGTTCCTGTGAACATCAATACAAGCTCAAGGAACAGCATTTCATTTACCGATTAGGCACACTACAGCCTGCTGGACTGAACATTGAGTTCAATAATTTCAAAGCATGACAGGCCCCTCATTTTTATTTAGTTATTTTTTTCTTTTTTATTTGTTTATTGTATTTTAGTTTGTTTCATCATTTATTTTTTTTAACCACTGTTTATTCATGTTTGTGCTTTGGGCCAGGGCTGTTCATTTTTCTGTCAATTAACATCTTCTCTGCACTAACGCTTTGTCTTTCAGCACACCATTAACATACCATTTGCCTTTGCTCCATAACCTTCTGGTCAGTTATTCTCTATGACCCTCTGTCCTATCAACACCTTGTCTTTTGTTATCTCTTGCCCCACCCCTGCTTTATTTGCTTAAAACCTATTACATTTCGAACATTTGCCAGTTCTGATGAAGGGTCACTGACCTGAAACGTTAACTCTGCTTCTCTCTCTACAGATGCTGCCAGACCTGCTGAGTATTATCAGCATTTCTTACTTTCATTTAAGGTTTAAAAAGAATACTGGGCCCCAACGAACTGCAAGATCTACCTCCAATCAAGGACTCTACAGTGAGCTCGAAGAAGTGTAACAAAAACCCTCGTCAGAGACTGCCTCAAATTCTTCCACTTTATTTTTCTTCTTCTCATATCTGTCTCTATCTGCATGCGTGTATCGCGTATGCACGCTAGTGCGGGCATGTTGCGTATCCATAGGCATTAACCGAATTTGAGTTTAAGTTTAATAAATTTAAACTTTTCTTCTTTAAACCTAAGAAAGCCTGTTTGTGCTGGTTTCTTTGCCTTATAATTGGAAAGCAGTGAACAAGGATTCACCAAGGGGGAGCTAAAAACATGGTGTTTTAAAAATTGAACACTGTTCCACTAAGACCAGGTGAAGGCTGCTAGGGACCCCTGGACCCCTTTCTCACCGAGTCGTAACACAATTTTTACTCTTCTTTTTTTCACTGATGAACATGTTGACAGGGCACAGCGCCTGGTACCTATCATTTATACAGCTGTGGCCTTAGCAGTGTGCATCAGTAGGTTATTTGAGCCACAAAGCCAAGCTCCATCCCATCATTCACACACAGATAATTCAACCTGGAGTCAACAATAGCAACAGGAAATGGGAACCTTGACTGTTTCTCTCCTTCCATATCTCAGGGACATTGGGGCTGATTGTCCAACCTTTACTGCTCCCCAACTGAGAACCCTTAACTCCACTTAGACCTGGGATTGAAGCTGGAGCATTCCTGCATGGTCTGCCCTGGTCACTCACTGGCTAAATCTGCTGAACTCAGGGGAGCCACAACTAACACTTTCATTATAACATTGGCATTAAAAGTTTCCAGTGACAAAACAAGCAACCAACAGTGCTCAGAAATATTTTGCAACACATCCACATAAATTCCCCTCTCAGAGGAGGAAAGTACTTTCTTACTACAACATATGTTGCTGATTTCTCATTTTCAGAGAATACTCAGAGGTTCCCAGAAGCACTGGCGCTAAAATGCAATCAGATGACTTCAGATATAAAAACAATAAATGCTGGAAATACTCAGCAGGTCTGGCAGCATCTGTGGAAAGAGAAGCAGAGTTAACGTTTCAGGTCAGTGACCTTTCACCAGATGGCTTCAGACTTTGATTAAAAACAAAACTCAAACCAATACTGAGCGCGTGCTTATTTTTCACAAAACCTGGGATTTATAAAAGCCATCAGAATTGGACGATACAATAGCTAGCTATTCCTCGACTGTGTTTAATTGTTAAGGTATTTGTGGTTCTGTTACTTGTGAGTGATCAGGTCACCCCACGCATGGATTCAGACAAACCCCACAGAGCCTGCTCTGTGAGATTCCACTACGCGTTGCCTATGATTTTCTGTCCATCCATTTTTATGGACAGAAATTCACAGCCAGAGCAGCTGTGCTTTTTCATTTTATTTGTTATTCTTGGGATGTGGTTGTCACTGGCAAAGTTGGCATTTATTGTCCATACCTAGTTAACCAGTGAAGGTGGTGGCATGACTTCTTCATTGTTTTGATGCAACTGAGCGGCTTGCTGCATGTTATGGCTTGCTATAAGTCAACCACATTGGCATGGGATTGGAATCATATATAGACAGGACAAAGCAGCCCGCTTGATTGACACCCCATCCACCACTTTCAACATTCACTCCCTCCACCACTGACGCACAGTGGCTGCAGTGTGTACCGTATACAAGATGCACTGCAGCAACTCACCAAGCCTCCTTCAATGCCACCTTCCAAAGCCACACCCTCTACCACCTAAAAGGACAAAGGCAGCAGATGCATGGGAACTCCACCACCTGCAAGTTCCCCTCCAAGCCACACACCATCCTGACTTGGAACTATATCACCATTTCTTCACTGTAGCTGGGTCAAAATCCTGGAACTCCCTTCCTAATAGGACTGTGGGTGTACCTACACCCCAAGGACTGCAGCAGTTCAAGAAGGCAGTTCGCCACCACCTTTTCAAGGGCAATTAAGGATGGGCAATAAATGCTGGCCGGGACAGCAATGCCCACATACTGTGAAAGAATAAAAAAAAGATAGGTTTCATGACTTAAATGACAATCCGACAGTTTCACAGTAATTTTAACATTCGAGGCTCAGGGGTGAAACTCATGATGACTGAGGACAATGGTTATCGGAGGCATCATTGACTGTTTACTTTAAAAACATACTTTTAGTTTCAAAATTACTAGTTTAACGTTAACACTTTTTAAAAAAAGGAAGTGTTTTTATTAAGATGTTTCTTATAAATTCTGGTCGGCCCAATGTTTTGTTTTCGCACAGCCAAGTTCAGAAACCCATGGGGACAATGAGATGCAAGTTTGGATTTTTTTCTGTGATCACATCTGATTTCAGCCAAGTAGAGCCCATTTCTGCTGCTACTTGCCAGAAATCTGGTGGAACCAGAGGCAAATCCTGAACCAAATCCCCTTCCTCTGCCCAGACTACCTTTGATTGCCATTTCATCAACTGCCGTGTGTAAATGCCAACAGGGAGCAGGAAGGGGGAAGTCCCAGACTCCGAGCTAATTTACTTCCCTGTCTGCCTCTCATTGCTACTTCCCAGACTGCCTGATGAAAGGAAGCTGTGGGTTGTGGCGGTAAAGCATTGATGGAGGGAGAGGGCCTAGTTGAGCACCAGCGCCCATCCCCCACTCTCCTTCTACTTTAACTCCCATACCTTTACTTTCACTGAAAACCAGAAATAGAGCAGCAGCGGGAAACATTTAAAAGGGTGATCAGTAGAGACTAGGAGAAATATATCCCAGTAAAAAGCAAGAACAAACTATTCATCCATGGTGTGTCATTACTTGCTCGTTTCAATTTTGCCATTTTATTTAAAGAAAAAGGCACACACTAAGTAGACAGACAACAAAGGAGAGGATCACCAAAGAGAATAGGAAAAGGTTAGGAAAGAGGTCAAAAAAACAATTAGGAAGGAAAAGAAAAAACGACAAAATTAAATTACAAGGAATATAAAAAGAAATAGTTCAGTATTCGACAGACTTATATATAAAAGAGAGATCAGGATAGGGAGAGGGCCATTAAGGAACACACACAATAAACTCACAGGTAATGACAGCAAAATGGCAGAAATATTAAATAATTACTTTGCCTCTGTATTTACCAGTGAGACCAATATGGTGAGCATGATATTAGAAGAGAACAAAAAAGATGTAATGCAGATGATATAAAGGTGGTGAGGGAGGGCAAGAAGATAATTGATAAACTAACCAAATGTTGGGAGATAAAACCCGCAGCCCAATTGAGCCACTTAAGTGGTCAATTAAGGGCCTTTCCCCACCTCCACTGGCCTTTTACCAGCGCCTGGGGGCGATTTACCACGTGGGGAGGCGGCCAGTAAACCTTGGCAGTCTCCCTGTTGGCTTCGAGGATGGGGGAGGCCTCCTTTTTGGGCACACTTTGGCCC
This sequence comes from Heterodontus francisci, assembly GCF_036365525.1. NCBI lineage: Eukaryota > Metazoa > Chordata > Chondrichthyes > Heterodontiformes > Heterodontidae > Heterodontus > Heterodontus francisci. The sequence goes on from NC_090373.1 coordinate 171,299,470, forward strand.
AAGAAGGGGCTTCTGCGGTGACAATGGCTGCCCCCATGGCATCGACGCCACCTTCCCTCAGCTACACACCCCCTGTACTCTTGCCTGCATCACCGACCCCAACGCCCCCAGACCCTGCTTACCTGACTTTGAGGGTACACGGCCTTCAACGTGCCCTTATTTCCCTGGTGTAGCCTCGGCAGTGGCCACCACCAGCAGTCATGCCGCTGGGCTGACAACCCTCAGATTAAGGGAACGGCATCCTCGGCAGCAGCCACTTAATTAGCTACCACCAGGATGTTGCTGTTCGGTCTCACCGACTTGTCCCCCGCCTCCATAAAAATCCAGCCCAATGTTACACAGAGTATGGCCCTTTTTGATGCAGCAGGACTATAAAAATTTGACAACTTTAGGTGATGACAAAATAGGCAAACACTGCAGTGCAGGGAATGGAGAATCAGATACCTCAAAGCTCCGGAAGTATCAAAAAAACTAGGAATGCTGCATAAGATGAGGAAGTTAAAAGGAGGACAAGGCAACAAGACTGGATGAACTTCATCAAATGTACTTGAAATTGTTGCCAGCAATACAGGGTGCATCTCTTCCACTATTCTTATGGAATCATGAGCTAACACCTATCATTAAAGAGGAGATAAGATCACCAGGAAACTGCGGACGGGTGAACCTGACATCTGTTTTCAGTTAAAGGTGAAGGTAACGCAACAGCGAGATAAGACAAGGGTAAAGGGTAAGGCTTCCACTGCTATGTCCAGACTGGCCAAGAGAGTGTGGGAAAATGGCGCACTGACACGGAACACAAAAGTCCGAGTGTATCAGGCCTGTGTCCTCAGTACCTTGCTCTACGGCAGCGAGGCCTGGACAACGTATGCCAGCCAAGAGCGACGTCTCAATTCATTCCATCTTCGCTGCCTTCGGAGAATACGTGGCATCAGGTGGCAGGACTATATCTCCAACACAGAAGTCCTTGAAGCGGCCAACACCCCCAGCTTATACACACTACTGAGTCAGCGGCGCTTGAGATGGCTTGGCCATGTGAGCCGCATGGAAGATGGCAGGATCCCCAAAGACACATTGTACAGCGAGCTCGCCACTGGTATCAGACCCACCGGCCGTCCATGTCTCCGTTATAAAGACGTCTGCAAACGCGACATGAAATCGTGTGACATTGATCACAAGTCGTGGGAGTCAGTTGCCAGCATTCGCCAGAGCTGGCGGGCAGCCATAAAGACAGGGCTAAATTGTGGCGAGTTGAAGAGACTTAGTAGTTGGCAGGAAAAAAGACAGAGGCGCAAGGGGAGAGCCAACTGTGCAACAGCCCCAACAAACAAATTTCTCTGCAGCACCTGTGGAAGAGCCTGTCACTCCAGAATTGGCCTCTATAGCCACTCCAGGCGCTGCTTCACAAACCACTGACCACCTCCAGGCGCGTATCCATTGTCTCTCGAGATAAGGAGGCCCAAAAGAAAAAAGAAAGAAGAAAATCAGTATGGGAATTATGGGTGGAAGGTAGTGCCTAACAAATTTACTGGAGTTCACTGAAGAAAGGAAAGACCTGGTTGGCAGTGCAAATTCTGTTGATGTGACTTATTACATTTCAGCAAGTCTCTTGACAACATGCCACACAAGCACTTAATCCACAAAGTAGCAAGGCACAGAGTCACAGAATAGGGACAGGCAGGTGGATTGACAAATGGATAGACCAGACAAAGTGGAGGAGACATGTGAATAAAGCAGGACTGACATGGTGAGGGGTCACCAGTGGGGTGCCTCAGGGATCGGTTTTCTGCAGCAATCCATTTGGTCTGTGGTGTCAAATAGCATAGATCAATCAGCATAGTACATGAGCCATCAAAACAAAGCCAAAGAGATGGTAGCAGCCTCATCAAAAACTTCAGCTCCACCTCAAAACTTTCTTAGCTCCATAGGATCTGCTAGTTAACTTGACTGTATTCAAGGATCTGAGAGTCGTAGGAATCAGCACGTATCTGATCCAAAATGACTAGTTGGGAATTTCCTCAGAGCTGCTCCTGCTCTGTTGCCAGAAGCTCCTCTGGAATTGCAGCAAATAACTTCCCAAGTGTAAACAAGGTTTCCCTGCCGCTGCAATGAAGTTAACATAGCAGATCAGAAGCAGCTCAAAAGAAAATTCCAGGCTAATGCCCTCAGAACTCTGCTGCACAGCAGTGAATCAAAATGGATGAAAATTAGCTAATCACAGGACAAATACTTTGCTGCTTTGAAAGCACCAACTATCAAAAACCCTAGGGCCCCTTCTGCGGGCTGACAGTGGTGAAAAATAAACAATAAATGCCCTGTGCATTGCTCACGGTGAATATCAGGATACAATGCAAGTCAAGCTGTACATGTAAAAAAGATTAGAGGTGGGATTTTCCACATTATTATGAGCAGTGTTCCGAAAGACAGTGAAGGAAATGTTTGTTTTCCCATTGGATCAAATTTCTCAGGAGCCAATCAGAAAGAGAATTTTTTTTGTACTAGATGCAGATTGAAAGTGCGGTTGAACTGCAGGCAACCACTTCCACTGCTTTAAATATATATTATTAAGGTTAGTATTACACCTAATTGTATAAAAGAGTTATATACAACACAAAAGCTTAAGTCTCGACTGACATTTTCAGTAATTATGTCAAGTCTTCAAGAAATGATTACTTCATTGACAATCATGTAAAAAAAAAGGCAACTAAATGTCTTCCTCCAAAGCATCTTTGATCGATGGTTTAACTTTAAAGAAAAGCTTCAGTGAAACCTGAAAGGGTACAACACTTAAGTTTTAAACAATCTCAAACAGTAAACCTTTTATGTGTTCCTCTCTGAGCGGAGAACTAGCTGCCAAAGTCATCTCTTCACCATGCAAGTCTGAGTGAGCATTGCAATCCAGTTATTGAAACAGCTTTGCATCTACTTTCCTTTCTCAATTCAAAAATCAGAAACCCATTTTTAAATGGAGCACTGACTTAATTGAAGCTACTGTTAATGGAGCACATCGAAAGTATCTTCAAAAGCTCATAATTTTCTTGCACAGTGGCACATGTTGAAAACCTGCCAGGAAGAGGGAATGGCAAGGGAGTAGACTTTTTGTTTCAAATCGTATCTCAGTAGAGTAAATTTACATGGCACTAAATACTTGTGAGGGAGAATGCGCTCTGATAGGTAGTCGTGGGCAGAGTGTGAATGGGGTTCTTTGTCGTCACTGTTTCTGTCAGCAATCAGCCGTTCACCATGCATATAATGAAGTAGAAACATGACCTTTGCTGTGGTGGAGTGGGGAATTGGGAGGCTGATAGAAACACAAAAGCAACACTGTTAAAAGCTTGGAGTTATCTAGAGTCTGGATATAAAGAAATAAACAAAATGTCAGCGTTTTCAGCAGGTTTAATGATTTGTATGAAGTCGAGAATCATTTTTCCCATGATGTTCTTTCAGCAGGGTACAATAACCTGCCAACTGTAAGGAGTATGGGTTTAGAAGGCATTTGGGGGACCTGTCTGAAAGAATTAAAAATTGCAGCTTTGTCTGGAATAGTGGATTCACCTTAAACTGCTAAATTGATAATAGGTTACATCGAGTAAGACAATTTTAAGGTTTCACACCACGTGAATTTGCTCTGAAAAGAGCTGTTACTTCCTTAAAAAAGGAGTTTAGAAGAACTGGCAAGACTCAACTCAAAACTAACACATCTAATGGTCCAATTCTAAACTTATCTCATCCATTACATACTGGCATACCAGACATGTCAGGGAAGCTACAGAGATCTATCAACACCACACTGCTCCCCCAAGACAATGACCTGCTCATCAGTGATATCTGGCGATCCCTACTCAAGAAACACATTACCACCTGCTCTGCAGTTAACATAGCCCAAGAAGAACAGTGGTATGTATCAACTTACCGTGACTAATTTGCTAGAGTTCTTCGAAGATATAACAAGTAAAGTGAATAATGGGGATCCTGTAGATGTAAGCTTTAGAGAGGGTGCAGAGGAGATTTACCAGGATGCTGCCTGGACTGGAGGGCATGTCTTATGAAGAAAGGTTGAGGGAGCTAGGGCTTTTCTCATTGGAGCGAAGAAGAATGAGAGGTGACTTGATAGAGGTGTACAAGATGATGAGAGGCATAGATAGAGTGGATAGTCAGAGACTTTTTCCCAGGGCGGAAAGGGCTATTACCAGGGGGCATAATTTTAAGGTGATTGGAGGAAGGTTTAGGGGAGATGTCAGAGGTAGGTTCTTTACACAGAGAGTGGTGGGTGCGTGGAATGCGCTGCCAGCGGTGGTAGTAGAAGCAGATACATTAGGGACATTTAAGCGACTCTTGGATAGGTACATGGATGATAGTAGAATGAAGGGTATTGTAGGTAGTTTGATTTTAGAGTAGGTTAAAGGGTCGGCACAACATCGTGGGCCGAAGGGCCTGTACTGTGCTGTACTGTTCTATGTTCTATGTTCTATGTAGTATATCTGGACTTCCAGAGGGCATTTGATAAGGTGCCGCACAAAAGGTGTATACAAAAGGTAAGATCACATGGGATTAGGGGCAATTTATTAGCTTGGATAGACGATTGGCTAGCCAACAGAAAACAGAGAATTGGGATAAATGGGTCTTTTAATGGTTGGCAAGATGTAACTAGTGGGGTGCCACAGGGTTCGGTCCTCGGGTGCCAACTATTTACAATCTATATTAATGACTTGGATGCAGGGATAGAAGATACTATAGCCAAATTTGCAGATGACACTAAAATAGGTGGGATAGTAAGTTGCAATAAAGACATAAGAAATTTACAATTGGATATGGATAGGTTAGGTGAATGGGCCAAAATCTGGCAGATGGAGTTTAACTGGATAAGTGTGAGGTTATCAATTTTGGTCGGAAGAACAGAAAGGTATATTATTATCTAAATGGAGAGAAACTTCAGAGTGCTTCGGTGCAGAGGGATCTGGGTGTCCTTGTGCATGAATCGCAGAAAACTAGTATGCAGGTGTAGCTGCAACTGTACAAGGCATTAGTGAGACCGCACCTGGAGTATTGCGTACAGTTTTGGTCCCGTTACTTGAAGAGGGATGTAGTTGCATTGGTGGCAGTTCAGAGGAGGTTCACGAGATTGATTCCAGGGATGAGGCGTTTGTCTTATGAAGAGAGATTGAGCAATTTAGGCCTTTACTCTCTGGAGTTTAGAAAATGAGAGGAGATCTAATTGAGGTATATAAGATAATTAAGGGGATTGACAAAGTAGACGTAGATAGGATGTTTCATCTTGTGGGGCAATTTAGAACGAGAGGTCATTGCTAAAACAGAGATGAGGAGAAATTACTTCTCTCAAAGATCATAGGAGGGTTTAAACTAATGTGGCAGGGGGATGGGAACCAAATGAGGAGGTCAGTAAGGAGGTACTAACTAAAGCCTGTAAGGAACTAGATAATGAAGTCAGCGTGACTAAGGGGAAGAGTCGACAGGGAGCAGATGATGAACGCAAAGGGACTGCTGGTCTGAGGTGCATTTGTTTTAATGCAAGAAGTGTAGTAGGTAAGGCAGATGAACTTAGGGCTTGGATTAGTACCTGGGAGTATGATGTTATTGCTATTACTGAAACTTGGTTGAGGGAAGGGCACGATTGGCAACTAAATATCCCAGGATATCGATGCTTCAGGCGGGATAGAGGGGGAGGTAAAAGGGGTGGAGGAGTTGCATTACTGGTCAAAGAGGATATCACAGCTGTGCTGAAAGAGGGCACTATGGAGGACTCGAGCAGTGAGGCAATATGGGCAGAACTCAGAAATAGGAAGGGTGCGGTAACAATGTTGGGGCTGTACTGCAGGCCTCCCAACAGCAAGCATGAGATAGAGGTACAAATATGTAAACAGATTATGGAAAGATGTAGGAGCAACAGGGTGGTGGTGATAGGAGATTTTAATTTTCCCAACATTGACTGGGATTCACTTAGTGTTAGAGGTCTAGATGGAGCAGAATTTGTAAGGAGCATCCAGGAGGATTTTCTAGAGCAGTATGTAAATAGTCCAACTCGGGAAGGGGCCGTACTGGACCTGGTGTTGGGGAATGAGCCCGGCCAGGTGGTTGAAGTTTCAGTAGGGGACTACTTTGGGAATAGTGATCACAATTCCGTAAGTTTTAGAATACTCATGGACAAAGACGAGAGTGGTCCTAAAGGAAGAGTGCTAAATTGGGGGAAGGCCAACTATACCAAAATTCGGCAGGAGCTGGGGAATGTAGATTGGGAGCAGCTGTTTGAACGTAAATCCACATTTGATATGTGGGAGGCTTTTAAAGAGAGGTTGATTAGCGTGCAGGAGAGACATGTTCCTGTGAAAATGAGGGAACCATGGATGACAGGTGAAATTGTGAAACTAGCTAAGAGGAAAAAGGAAGCATACATAAGGTCTAGGAGGCTGAAGAAAGACGAAGCTTTGGAAGAATATCGGGAATGTAGGACCAATCTGAAACGAGGAATTAAGAGGGCTAAAAGGGGTCATGAAATATCTTTAGCAAACAGGGTTAAGGAAAATCCCAAAGCCTTTTATTCATATATAAGGAGCAAGAGGGTAACTAGAGAAAGGATTGGCCCACTCAAGGACAAAGGAGGAAAATTATGCGTGGAATCAGAGAAAATGGGTGAGATTCTAAACGAGTACTTTGCATCGGTATTCACCGAGGAGAGAGACATGACGGATGTCGAGGTTAGGGATAGATGTTTGATTACTCTAGGTCAAGTCGGCACAAGGAGGGAGGAAGTGTTGGGTATTCTAAAAGGCATTAAGGTGGACAAGTCCCCAGGTCCGGATGGGATCTATCCCAGGTTACTGAGGGAAGCGAGAGAGGAAATAGCTGGGGCCTTAACAGATATCTTTGCAGCATCCTTAAACACGGGTGAGGTCCCGGAGGACTGGAGAATTGCTAATGTTGTCCCCTTGCTTAAGAAGGGTAGCAGGGATAATCCAAGTAATTATAGACCGGTGAGCCTGACGTCAGTGGTAGGGAAGCTGCTGGAGAAGATACTGAGGGATAGGATCTATTCCCATTTGGAAGAAAATGGGCTTATCAGTGATAGGCAACATGGTTTTGTGCAGGGAAGGTCATGTCTTACCAACTTAATAGAATTCTTTGAGGAAGTGACAAAGTTGATTGATGAGGGAAGGGCTGTAGATGTCATATACATGGACTTCAGTAAGGCGTTTGATAAGGTTCCCCATGGTAGGTTGATGGAGAAAGTGAAGTCGCATGGGGTCCAGGATGCACTAGCTAGATGGATAAAGAACTGGCTGGGCAACAGGAGACAGAGAGTAGCAGTGGAAGGGAGTTTCTCAAAATGGAGACGTGTGACCAGTGGTGTTCCACAGGGATCCATGCTGGGACCACTGTTGTTTGTGATATACATAAATGATTTGGAGGAAAGTATAGGTGGTCTGATTAGCAAGTTTGCAGACGACACTAAGATTGGTGGAGTAGCAGATAGTGAAGGGGACTGTCAGAGAATACAGCAGAATATAGATAGATTGGAGAGTTGGGCAGAGAAATGGCAGATGGAGTTCAATCCGGGCAAATGCGAGGTGATGCATTTTGGAAGATCCAATTCAAGAGTGAACTATACAATAAATGGAAAAGTCCTGGGGAAAATTGATGTACAGAGAGATTTGGGTGTTCAGGTCCATTGTTCCCTGAAGGTGGCAACGCAGGTCAATAGAGTGGTCAAGAAGGCATACGGCATGCTTTCCTTCATCGGACGGGGTATTGAGTACAAGAGTTGGCAGGTCATGTTACAGTTGTATAAGACTTTGGTTCGGCCACCTTTGGAATACTGCGTGCAGTTCTGGTTGCCACATTACCAAAAGGATGTAGATGCTTTGGAGAGGGTGCAGAGGAGGTTCACCAGGATGTTGCCTGGTATGGAGGGCGCTAGCTATGAAGAGAGGTTGAGTAGATTAGGATTATTTTCATTAGAAAGACGGAGGTTGAGGGGGGACCTGATTGAGGTGTACAAAATCATGAGAGGTATAGACAGGGTGGATAGCAAGAAGCTTTCTCCCAGAGTGAGGGATTCAATAACTAGGGGTCACGAGTTCAAAGTGAGAGGGGAAAAGTTTAGGGGGGATATGCGTGGAAAGTTCTTTACGCAGAGGGTGGTGGGTGCCTGGAACGCGTTGCCAGCTGAGGTGGTAGACGCGGGCACGATAGCGTCTTTTAAGATGTATCTAGACAGATACATGAATAGGCAGGAAGCAAAGAGATACAGACCCTTAGAAAATAGGCGACAGGTTTAGATAGAGGATCTGGATCAGCGCAGGCTTGGAGGGCCGAAGGGCCTGTTCCTGTGCTGTAATTTTCTTTGTTCTTTGTTCATAAGATCATAAGAACTAGGAGCAGGAGTAGGCCGTCCGGCCCCTCGAGCCTGCTCCGCCATTCGATAAGATCATGGCTGATCTTTTCGTGGACTCAGATCCACTTACCCGCGCTCTCACCGTATCCCTTAATTCCTTTATTGTTCAAAAAGATATCTACCTTCGCTTTAAAAACGTTTACTGAAGAAGCGTCAACTACGTCAATGGGCAAGGAATTCCATAGATTAACAACCCTCTGGGTGAAGAAGTTCCTTCTTAATTCAGTCCTAAATCTGCTCCCTCTAATCTTGAGGCCATTCCCTCTTGTCCTAGCTTCACCTGCCAGTGGAAACATCCTCTCTACTTGTATCTTATCTATTCCCTTCATAATTTTATATGTTTCTATAAGATCCCCCCTCATTCTTCTGAATTCCAATGAATATAATCCCAATCTACTCAGTCTCTCCTCATAAGCCAACCCCCTCAACTCCGGAATCAACCTAGTAAACCTCCTCTGCACCCTCTCCAGTGCCAGTACATCCTTTCTCAAGTAAGGAGACCAAAACTGCACACAGTACTCCAGGTGCGGCCTCACCAGTACCTTATACAGCTGAAACATACCAAAGACTTGCAGGTTGATAGGTAAATTGGCCATTAGCAATTGCCCCTAGCAATTGGTAGGTGGTAGGGAAATATAGGGACAGGTGGGGATGTGGTAGGAATATGGAATTAGTGTCGGATTAGTATAAATGGGTGGTTGATGGTCGGCACAGACTTGGTGGGCCGAAGGGCCTGTTTCAGTGCTGTATCTCTAAACTAAACTAAACTAAACTCTCTGCTTTTAAACTCAATCCCTTTAGCAATGAAGGACAAAATTCCATTTGCCTTCCTAATTATTTGCTGTACCTGCAGACCAACCTTCTGCGATTCATGCACAAGGACATCCAGGTCCCTCTGCATAGCAGCATGCTGCAACTTTTTACCATTCAAGTAATAATCCTTTTTACTGTTACTCCTACCGAAATGAATGACTTCACATTTATTAACATTGTATTCCATCTGCCAGACCTTTGCCCACTCACTCAATGTATCTATGTTCCTCTGCAAAGTTTCACAGTCATCTGCACACTTTGCTCTGCCACTCATCTTAGTGTCATCTGCAAACTTTGACACCCTACACGTGGTCCCCAACTCCAAATCATCTATATAAATTGTAAATAAGGGTCGTGAGTCTGTGGAATTCACGACCCCAGAGTGCGGTGGATGCCGGGACATTGAATAAATTTGAGGAGACAGACAGATTTTTTAATTCGTAATGGTTTGAAGGGTAATGGAGAACGGGCAGGAAAGTGGAGTTGAGGCCGAGATGAGATCAGCCATGATCGTATTGAATGACGGAGCAGGCTCGAGGGGCTGAATTGCCTACTCCTGCTCCTAGTTCTTAGGTTATGTTCTTATGATACAATAGCTGACCAATCAGCAGAAAGAACAATAGCAAGTACCAACCTATCATGGAACACATCGGCTGAACAATGCCAGCAAGAAGAAGAACATGTCATGACTTATCAGCAGTAAGATCCTGTCCACATTCCCATTCTCCAGCACATATAAACCCATTGTTTCCACCCGTTCCTGTTATTCGTTCTCATGACGCTGCCCAAAACGTCGAGACCTGCCAGTTCTTCTAAGAGCTCCTTTTTGCAAGGAAACAACTGCTCTTTTCAGAGCAAATTCACATGATGTGAAACTGTAAAATCTTCTTACTCAACCTTACTGCTCTCACCATAAAAATCTTCAAACAATTTTTTGATAATAGGTTTTTCCAGGCATTTGAGTATTCTGTCTATTCCTTGGTCCAATTTACAACCTATTTAATTAGTTTGGAATATTGGACCTTGAAAGACTACATTTAATTTCTCAGCTTCGATAAGCCACAGTTATGTTTGTTCTTCTAATTAAATCTGTAAAACGAACAATGTATTCAGACTTGACTGCAGTCACCAAGGCTGTTAGTTTCAAGGTCTGGAGGATGGGCCATTAACCCAGAGACTGTAGAAGCTTGTGATTAGACTGAAAACAGAGATAACAGAAGTCAAGCACCATGTATGTCTGTACAATAGGGTTGGGCAGGTTCGGGGGAAATTATGGGAGAAAACGTAATTGGACAAATTCTGCTGCAAGTTGCTGTTTGTGGGGTATAACCAGGAAGCTTGCACCACTCTCACTACAGAAGATTCAACAGCAAGCACCGAGAGGATGGGTGAGGACGAACTGTACAAGGAATATACAACAGGATATCACAGTTTCTATCCAAGGGGACAACGGGGTAATATAATTCTCAACTGATGCTTAAATATCAAATAAAAACCACCACGATTACCAATACAGCATCAGATTCAGACAATTAGAAAGAAAAAGAGAGTCCGAAAATGAAAAGGAACAGGTTTGTAAGAGGAAGACTGGGTAGAATGCTTGGCATCTCAAGGTGTTTTTACCTTGGGAAGGTGCATCCAATTGCAGATGCACGGTTTTCCTGCAATCTCCTGCACCAGTGTATAGAATTGGCCTGTTCGATAACTGGCTTCCTAAGCTGATCAAACTGTAACAGGAGTCTTTAATGCAATGCTGGATCCATTTTTATTGTTCTATTTGTTCCATCATTATTTCTAATCATTTATTCTGGAACCGTGTTTTTTTCCTTCCCATTCTGCTCCCAAATTTTAAGTCCTTTCCTCCTGGGACAAGAAGGAATCAATGTCTTCAGGCCAGAAAAACAATAACACATAAAACTGGTGCCCAATGGTCCAATGGCAGGCAACGTGCAAGCGCGCTCATTCCATGCTGGAAGTGCATTGCCCACCATTTTGGATTGAGCGCTGGAAGGGTTAAAAGCACTCATTTTAATATTTAAATAAGGGTGCTACACTTGTTGTAGGACCCTATTGTAAAACTGGTCTCTTCCAGCACCTGACTCATTGTGTGATAAACTCACTCATCCAATCATGGCACTAACAAACAACACCATTTACAGGGTCATCTCTTCCTTACAGGTTGGTTTGTCCTTTCAGCTGCTGGTAAACTTCTGGTAAACTGTCTCTCAGGCACTTCTTCCTACTTCCCCTGGACCATGACTCCACCACCGGACATCAAGCTACTGTCCACAGGACTGTCACAGACCTCATCTGCACTGGAGATCTTCCATCTACAGCTTCCAACCTCATAGTCCCGCAACCCCGGACAGCCCGCTTCTACCTCTTTCCCAAATTCCACAAACAGGACTGTCCCAACAGACCCATTGTGTCAGCCTGCTCCTGCCCCACTGAACTTATTTCTTCCAATCTTGATTCTATCTTTTCTCCCCTGGTCCGTCTCTTCCCACCTACTTCTGTGACTCGTCGGACACCCTACGTCATTTCCTGGCCCCAACCGCCTCCTCTTCACTGTGGACATCCAATCTCTCTACACCTCCATCCCCCACCAGGATGGTTTGAGGGCTCTCCTCTTCTTCCTTGAGCAGAGGCCCAACCAGTCCCCATCCACCGCCACCCTCCTCCACCTGGCTGAACTTGTTCTCACATTGAACAACTTCTCCTTCAACTCCACCCACTTCCTTCAAGTAAAAGGTGTTGCTATGGGTACCCGCATAGGTCCTAGTTATGCCTGTCTTCTTGTGGGATGTGTCGAGCATTCTTTGTTCCAGTCCTACTCAGGCCCCCTCCCCCAACACTTTTTCTGGTACATTGATGACTGTATCGGTGCCGTTTCCTGCTCCTGCCCTGAACTGGAAAACTTTATCAACTTTGCTTCCAATTTCCACCCTTCTCCTACCTTTACATGGTCCATCTCCGACACTTCCCTTCCCTTCCTCAACTTCTGTCTCCATCTCTGGGGATAGGCTGTCTACCAATATCCATTATAAGCCCACCGACTCCCACAGCTACCTCGCCTACACTTCTTCACACCCTGCCTCCTGTAAGGACTCCATTCCATTCTCCCAGTTTCTCCGTCTCCAACGTATCTGTTCTGATGATGCAACGTTCCATGACAGTGCTTCTATATGTCTTCCTTTTTCCTCAACCGAGGATTCCCCCTCACTGTGGTTGACAGGGCCCTCAACATGTCCGGCCCATTTCCCGCACCTCTACCCTCACCCCTTCACCTTCCTCCCAGAACCGTGACACGGTTCGCCTTGTCCTCACTTTCCACCCCATCAGCCTCCATATCCAAAGGATCATCCTCCTCCATTTCTGCCACCTCCAGCGTGATGCCACTACCAGTCGCATCTTCCCCTCCCTTCCCCTGTCAGCATTCCGAAGGGATCATTCCCTCCGCGACACCTCGTCCCCATCCCATGGTACCTTCCCCTGCAATCGCAGGAGGTGTAATACCTGCCCATTTACCTCCTCTCTCCTCACTATCCCAGGCCCCAAACACTCCTTTCAGGTGAAGCAGCGACTTACCTGTACTTCTTTCAATGTAGTATACTGTATTCGCTGCTCACAATGTGGTCTCCTCTACATTGGGGAGACCAAACGCAGACTGGGTGACCGCTTTGCGGAACACCTCCGCTCAGTCCACAAACAGGACCCCGAGCTTCCAGTTGCTGGCTATTTCAACACTTACACCTGCTCTCATGTCCACTTCTCTGTCCTGGGATTGCTGCAGCGTTCCAGAGAACATCAACGCAAGCTCGGGGAACAGCATCTCATTTACCGATTTGGCACACTACGGCCTGCCGGACTGAACATTGAATTCAATAATTTCAGAGCATGACGGGCCCTCTTTTTTATTTTTAGTTATTTTTTTCTTTGTGTTTATTTTATTCTAGCTTATTTAGTTTGTTTGTACTGTGCCTACCCACTGTTTTTTTCATGTTAGTGCTTGGGCCAGGCTGTTCAGTTTTCTGTCAATTGCACCCACTCTGTACTAATGCTTTGTCTTTCAGCACATCATTAACATACCATTTTCCTTTGCTGTATGATCTTCTGGTCAGTTATTTTCTTTGACCTTGTCCGATCAACACCTCTTTTGTTCTCTCTTGCCCCACCCCCATTTTACATGCTTAAAATGTATTAGATTTCTAGCCACTGCCAGTTCTGGTGAAGGGTCACCGACCTGAAACGTTAACTCTTCTTCTCTCTCCACAGATGCTGCCAGACCTGCAGCATTTTCAGCATTTCTTGTTTTTAATTATGGTAAACATCTGGGTGTTTTTGTGCCTTTTTTCTGTGTTGCAGCTGAATTCATACTTCTGCGAACAACATTTTGCTGGTGCTGGACTGCTTTAGTCTTAAGATGCAGTCTTGGGATAATCTACTCTGTCTGTTTTTGGGGCTGGAGGATGAGGGTGAGCAACGAAGAGAGGAAAGAGTAGTATCAGCAGAGGACAGCAGTGGACAGAGACCATACCCACAGCTCTTCTCACCTAAACTTCACTGAGCAGAAATGCATGAGACGCTTTTGCTTCACCACGTAGGCTGCCACCGAGCTATGTCACTTGCTGCAGGCACTACTTCAGCATTGAACCAGGACATGGGCAGCACTGACTGTGGCTGTCAGCGTCACTGTGGCCCTTAGCTTTCATGCAACAGGTTGTTACAGGCTGTAAAGGCGACTTCAGTAGCATCTCCCAGCTCGCTGCTCACCATTGTATGAGGGTGGCCACCAAGGCTTTCTACACAAGGAGGAACACCTACATCACTTTCCCAACAGACAGAGCAAAGCAGGAGATGAGAACAATAGGCCACACATTTATTACAGGATTTCGCAGGTCTGAAGTTCCATGGATTGCACCCACGTTGCCGTGCATGCTGCCCATCATCATCCTGGCAGTTTTCTGAATTGAAAGGGATTTGACTCCCTCAATGCCCAGCTCGTTTATGCCCCTGCAACACATCCTGAAAATCTGTTCCTGGTTCTGGGGTAGCATTCATGGTTCATTCAATCTGTGGCAGGCTTCTGTGCTATCTTTATTCCAACTAGGCTTGCAGGTCACAGGATGGTTATTGGGCGACAAGGCTATTGCCTTCAGACATGGATCATGAATCTAGTCAGGAACCAGGGTACTGCCACAAATATGAATTATAACGAGAGCATGAGGCCACCAGAAACATCAAACAGGCGATTGGTGTCCTTGAGCAATGCTTTCGCTGCCCGGATCATGCAGGATAATTTTGCCGTTTCAGACATGACCCTATTTGTGGCAGTGGGCTGCATTGTACACAACATCCCCATAATGAGGGACCAGCTCTTACGAGCACTGTGGCAGCAAGAAGCAGAGGAAGAAGAGGAGCTGCTTCAAACACCAGTGCCCAAGCTGCTAGAAACCTTGGAAAGTAAAACACACCTGAGAGTGCTTCATGTGAATTATCCTTCGCATCCCCAATACACCGATGACACGTATGTTAAAGGCCTGCTACCCGATCCGAACCCAACGGGACCCAACGGCACGTGTCGGGTTTAGATTGGGTCGGGTTGCACTTCCGGGTCCGGCATTTGGGCTCGGGGCGTGCCGGTCGGACATGCTCCATCACAGGTAAGTGGCTCCACTGTTAATGTTATTTTTTGGACTAGAAAGGTGGGTTTTTGTTACAGTTATTTTAAGCTTATGCAGGTCAGCAACAAAGTGAAAAATAGAAGGTAAGTTAACTGATGGTCGGGTTGGGTCGGGTGAGAGAAAGAATGGAAGGACTCGGGTCGGGTCGAGTCGGGCTCGGATTAGATGTGGTTCTGTCGAGGCGTGGCTCAGAGCATGGAAACTAATATGACCAACATGGAGCTAGTGATCAGCATTGGGGTTTTTTTTGCAGACCCGAGCAGGCCTTTAATGAATCACCTGTAGCTACTGTTGGGGAGGTGGAAGACTGCTGAGTTTTCATTGAGGACATTTCAGATGACTTTGCTGAGCAAACTCAAGTAGCCCAAAGCCACGAGGGTCCTGCTGTAAATGGCAGTATGTCGGTGTGGACCGGATCAATCTGGGCCAGTCGGCAGTATGGCGCTAACTAGTACTAGCGGAGTGCATGACGGGGGAGTAGGCATGTTGTCATCCTGACAGAATGGCAGGTACCTCTCCAATGCAGTCAAGAGCACTCTTCTGGAACTGCATCTCTGCAAGCCTGGAGTGCAGGAGTGATGTAACATGATACTTTGGAAGCTCCCACCAATGCTGGACCCCACTGCCTAAGTGGCAGCTTTCTGAGCTTCTATGACAGCATGACAGCAGGGTGCACTGCCATAGAAGCAGTTACAGCAGTCAAGAGAGGCTCCATTATGGTGGGTGCCACTTCAATGTTCTTGATGCTGATCAATTGCTCCATGTTGGTCATATTAGTCTCCATGCTCTGAGCCAAGCCTTGACACTAGTTGCTCTTTTCTCTGAGCCATTCTGTGTAAACATGCTGGCAGGCTGCTCAGTGCACTCAGCATTTCCTGGTGTTGCAAGTCCATCAGCTTTTTCAGCTACTTGGGCCCTTGAAGTCAGAATCTGAATCCTCTGCAGCAGGAGTAGGGCATCTCAAAGTGAATGCCATGAATTAAATTTTTTTACCTCATCCTTCTGTGATCTTGCCCTCTGGCAAGCTGGCATCTGTGGCATCCTCGGCCTCTGCACATATGCCTGGTGATTCACCATGTGAAGACTCCTCCTTAAACTTCTAAAGTATACATGATGCCAGTAACAGAGCCAGTGCTTGATGTGGTCAAAACCATGAAGCCAAATCTTCAGGAAGGCTGGCCTCATCAAAATTTTGTTTAAAAAACTCAATTAAAAAAAAATGCAAACAAATTCCTGCAAAACATCAATGGCCCAGAAATTGCTGAAGCGGAGCTTCTCGTGGTCAGTACCATGAATGGAATTTTTTAACTTCAGGTCATGTTTTTGTGCTGGAAATGCCAACGTACAGCAGCATGGCAAGGTCAACGGGGCATCTGGCTCCTTATGAATACTGGGCCCAATGACCCATCTAACTAACCAATTAAATTTAAGGATAGAGAATGAAACAAGACAATGGAGAGGGAAACAATTAATTAGTGTCAAATTAGATACAGAAAGAGATGAGGAAACAAGAGAAAGTAGATTCAGGGGGAAAAAAACTCAAAAGGAAAAGCAAGAATATCTAATTAATCTCTAGGAATAATTTTCTATCTATAGGAAAGAGACTCCACAGTTTCATTGTTCTCTTTCTGGGCCTTCAGGTTTGAGTATCATATCAGGTCCATAAATCACACCATTAACAGGGTCCTTATAACATAATTACCAGACCTAAATGGCTGCAGTGAGATTAATTCATATTAACGTTGTAATCCAATAATTTCATTTTACACAATGGGGAGGCTAATGGCAAGATGGTAATATTTTCAGTTTTAGCGAAGCTGATGGCAGAGCAGTGCAAATCGTCCCGCAATTTGTGGAGAATCAGAACTCGTGTACGAGAGTACGAGAGCAAGCTTACAGGGAACATAAAAACTGACTGTAAAAGTTTCTATAGGTATGTGAAGAGAAAAAGATTGGTGAAGACAAATGTAGGTCCCTCACAGTCAGAAACAGAGGAATTTATTATGGAGAACAAAGAAATGGCTGACCAACTAAATGCATACTTTGGTTCTGTCTTCACAAAGGAGGACACAAATATCATACCAGAAATGTTGGGGAACACAGGGTTTAGTGAGAGAGAGGAACTGAAGGAAATTAGTATTAGTAGAGAAATGGTGTTGGGGAAATTGATGGAATTGAAGGCCGATAAATCCCCAGCGCCAGATGGGCTGCATCCCAGAGTACTTAAGGAAGTGGTCCTAGAAATAGTGGATGCATTGGTGGTCATCTTCCAAGATTCTATAGACTCTGGAACAGTTCCTACAGATTGGTGGGTAGCTAATGTAACCCCACTATTTAAAAAGGGAGAAGGAGAGAAAGCAGGGAATTATAGACCAGTCAGCCTGACGTCGGTAGTGGGGAAAATTCTACAGTCCATTATCAAAGATTTTATAGCAGCGCACTTGGAGAACAGTAGTAGAATCGGGCAGAGTCAGCATGGATTTACGAAAGGGAAATCATGCTTGACAAATCTACTAGAAATCTTCGAGGATGTAACAAGTAGAGTTGATGAGGGGGAGCCAGTGGATGTGGTTTATTTAGACTTTCAGAAGGCTTTTGACAAAGTCCCACATAAGAGATTAGCATGTAAAATTAAAGCGCATGGGATTGGGGATAGTGTATTGCGATGGATAGAAAATTGATTGGTGGACAGGAAACAAAGAGAAGGGATAAATGGGTCTTTTTCTGAATGGCAGGCAGTGACTAGTGGGGTACCGCAGGGGTCAGTGCTAGGACCCCAGCTATTCACAATATATATTAACAATTTAGATAAGGGAACTAAATGTAACATCTCCAAATTTGCAGATGACACAAAACTGGGTGGGAGGGTGAGTTGTGAGGAGGTTGCAGAGAGGCTTCAGGGTGACTTGGAGAAGTTGAGTGAGTGGCCAAATGCACAATGTGGATATATGTGAGGTTATCCACTTTGGTAGCAAAAACAGGAAGGCAGATTATTTGCTGAACGGCTATAAACTGAGAGAGGGAAATATGCAGCGAGACCTGGGTGTTCTCATACACCAGTCGCTGAAGGTAAGCATGCAGGTGCAATAGGCGGTAAAAAAGGCAAATGGTATGTTGGCCTTCACAGAGAGAGGATTCGAGTACAGGAGCAGGGATGTCTTGCTGCAATTATACAGGGCCTTGGTGAGGCCACACCTGGAATATTGTGTACAGTTTTGGTCTCCTTATCGGAGGAAGGATGTTCTTGCTATAGAGGGAGTGCGGCAAAGTTTTACCAGACTGATTCCTGGGATGGCGGGACTGACGTATGAGGAGAGATTGAGTTGGTTAGGATTATATTCACTGGAGTTCAGAAGAGTGAGGGGGGATCTCATAGAAATCTATAAAAATTCTAACAGGACTTGACAGGGTAGATGCAGGAAGGATGTTCCCGATGGTGGGGGAGTCCAGAACCAGGGATCATAGTCTAAGAATATGGGGTAAACTTTCAAGACTGAAATGAGGAGAAATTTCTTCACCCAGAGAGTGGTGAGCCTGTGGAATTCGCTACCACAGAAAGCAGTTGAGGCCAAAACATTGAATGTTTTCAAAAAGGAGTTAGATATAAAATAGGTGGTTAATGGTCGGCACAGACACGGTGGGCCGAAGGGCCTGTTTCAGTGCTGTATCTCAAAATCTAAAAAAAAAATCTAAATATAGCTCTTGGGTCTAAAGGGATCAAAGGTTATGGGGCGAAAGAACAGGCTACTGAGTTGGATGATCAGCCACGATCATAATGAATGGCAGAGCAGGCTCGAAGGGCCAAATAGCCTACTCCTGTTCCAATTTTCTATGTTTCTATGATATAACCAGAAATAACTAGATTTTTGCAAACTAATAATGGCAGGTTCTGTGAACTTACTATTATTTTTCCAACAATTTCTGGCTCATTATTTTAAATTTATTTTCTCTAATTGTTCTGTATTTCCAGACCATAACATTAAATTAATGAATGGCAGACATCACAATTATGTGCTTTGCATTTGGTCATCTGGTTTCAATCAAGCAGAAGTCCTCAGTCTCCCTGCAGTCATCTTCTACTGTCCCAGATGATTGCAGTTTCCTTGATGGGACTCAACCCAAAAACACAGCTGAGGTCAAGGGTTCAACCACATGGCCTACTGTATATGAGCTTCAAAACGACTGCATTGCCAAGAAAACACAACAGAACTAGCTTAAAGAATGCATTGCACAGTACATATATGGAGATAAATATCAGTCTGTTCAATTGACAGCACACTCGCCTCCAAGTCAGCCTTCAGCCCAGAGTCTTTGATGACACTCTAATGCAGTCCTGATGTTATTTTGTATTGTGGGGGATGTTGCCCTTATTTTTAGCAGTTGAAGGCGAGGTCCTTATTACAAGTTGGACTCCTTCCCAATCTCTAATACACATGCTCAAAGCAAAAGTCAACATCTAGAGGGAAATCTGTACTTCTTACAAATTGAAATTTGACGTAATGCACAAAATGGCCCAGCATATCCCTCACTCCTTCATCACCATCAAGCCACACAACCAACTCTGGTTCAACTCGGAGGAGTGTAGAAGAGCATGCTGGGAAAAGCATCAGTCATACCTGAAACGGAGGTGCTAACCTGATGTAGCTACAACATATCATACTAAACAACAAAAGAAGCATGCTAAGGTGATCTCACACCCAACGGATCAGGTCAAACCTCTGCTTACCTGTCACGTCAGGGAAGTAGGACAATTAAGTAACAAATGAAGATGGAGACACCGTGAATACTGCTGCCCTATGAGATGACGGAGCCCAGCCTGAGTGCAAAAGACATGGCTAAAGCATTCATAACTGTCTTCAAACCCATGATCTCCAGCACCTAGAACGACAAGGGCAGCAGTTACATGGGAACACTGCGACCTCCAAGTATGCCTTCAAGCCACACAGCATCCTGATACGAACGTATATCACAGTTCCCTCAGCGTTGTGGAGTCAAAATCCTGCAACACCCCACCTACCAGCATTCTGGAAGATCTTGATAAGGACAGGACTAGGCATTCAGCCCTGTTGGCCAGTTCCACGATTCAGTTAGATCATGGATAATCGGCACCTCAACTCCATTTTCCCACCTTTGTTGCATACCTCTTGTTATTTTTACCCAATAAATATCTAAGTCTTGAAAGTTTCAATTAATCTCGCATCCACAGCCTTTTGGGAGAGGAGAGTTCCACATTTCTATTATCCTTTGTGTGAAACCAAGCCTCTTGATCTTGCACCCAAATAATTCAGCAATGATATCCCCATTTTCTTGATTCCTCCATGCAACTGCATCGATTCAGAAAGAAACCCCACATGTTAAATAAATGCTGGCCTAGCCAGTGATGTCCACATCCCCCAAACAAATAAAGAAAACAGAAGTGGTGGCACTTCTTGCTCTCCTTCACTCTCATGTACCACTGGTTGACTAGGAAGCAGGTCTTGAGTATCTGAAGTATAAATGCACAAGGTGAAGGCTGGGGAAAGGGAAGATGGACAGCTAGAGGTGCATGGTTACACCATCTTAGATTATACTTCAGATCAGACTGCAGGATGAGGGTGAAGTGGGATTTGAGAAGGTGCATAAGGCAGGAAAATACTGTTAACCTTGATGGCTTCGACAATGCCGATTGCAATGGCCACAGTGACGGCCATGTCAATAATGTACAGCATTGACTCCTCCAAGGGGAGGACGACGAGCAGCCGTGCCTGTTCCATACCAGTTGTTTGCTGCACCCTCCTGTTATGTCTGTCTTCACAGAGGAAAGTACAAAAAACCTCCAAGGAATATTAGTGAACCAAGGAACTAGCAAGAATGAGGAACTGAAAGAAATTAGTATTAATAAAAAATGAGTACTGGAGAAATTAATGGGACTGAAAGTTGATAAATCCCCTGGACCTGATGATCTACATCCCAGAGCGCTGAAAGAGATAGCTGCGGAGATAGTGGATGCATTGGTGATCAGCTTCCAAAATTCTATAGACTCTGGAAGGGTTCCTGCAGATCGCAAAAGAGCAAATGTAACCCCACTATTTAAGAAAGGAGGGAGAGAGAAAATGGGGAACTACAGACCTGTTAGCCTGACATCAGTATTAGGGAAAATGCTGAAATCTATTATAAACGATGTGGTAACTGGACACTTGGAAAATAACGATATGATTGGGCAGGGTCAACATGGATTTATGAAAGGGAAATCATGTTTGACAAACCTGTTGGAGTTTTTTTTGAGTAGCAGAATAGATAAAGAGAGAACCAGTGGATGTGGTGTATCAGGATTTTCAGAAGGCTTTCGATAAGGCCCCACACAGGAGGTTCGGAATCAAAATTAGAGCAGATGGGATTGGTGGTTATATACTGGCATGGATTCGGAATTGGTTAATAGACAGAAAACAGAGACTAGGAATAAACGGGTCATTCTCAGGATGGCAGGCTGTGACTAGTGGGGTACCGCAAGAATTAGTGCTTGGGCCTTACTACTCAATATATATCAATGATTGGATATTGGCATCAAATGTAATGTTTCCAAGTTTGCTGATGACATAAAATGAGAATGCGAGTTGTGAGGAGGATGCAAAGAGGCTTCAAGAGGATTTCGACAGGCTAATTGAGTGGGTAAGAACATGGCAGATGAAATATAACAGGCAGCACAGTGGCGCAGTGATTAGCATCACAGCCTCGCAGCTCCAGCAACCCAGGTTCAGTTCTGGGTACTGCCTGTGCGGAGTTTGCAAGTTCTCCCTGTGACTGCGTGGGTTTCTGTCGGGTGCTCCGGTTTCCTCCCACAGCCAAAGACTTGCAGGTTGATAGGTAAATTGGCCAGTGTAAATTGCCCCTAGTGTAGGTAGGTGGTAGGAGAATGGTGGGGATGTGGTAGGGAATATGGGATTAATGTAGGATTAGTATAAAATGGGTGGTTGTTTGTTGGCACAGATTCGGTGGGCCGAAGGGCCTGTTTCAGTGCTGTATCCCTAAATAAAAAAATGTGGAAAATGTGAAGTGATCCATTTCAATAGGAAAAACAGAAATGCAAATTATTTCTTAAATGGTGAGAGATTGGGAAGTGTTGATGTCCAAAAGAACCTGGGGGTCCTCGTTCATAAATCACTGAAAGCTAACTTGCAGGGGCAGCAATCAATTAGGAAAGCAAATGGTATGTTGGCCTTTATTGCAAGAGGATTTGAATATAGGAGTAAACAGGTCTTGTTACAATTGTACAGAGCATTGGTGAGATCACACCTGGAGTACGGTGTACAGTTTTGGTCTCCTTGCCTCAGTAAGGATATACTTGCCATACAGGGAGCGCAACAAAGGTTTACCAGACTGATCCCTGGGCCAGTGGGATTGTCCTATGAGGAGAGATTGAGGAGACTGGGCCTATATTCTCTAGAGTTTAGAACGATGAGAGGTGATTTTATTGAGGCATACAAAATTCTTACAGGGCTTGACAGGGTAGATGCAAGAAGGATGTCTCCCCTGGCTGGAGGCGGGGTGGTGGGGGGTGGGGGGTGGTCTTGAACCAGTTGACACAGTCTCAGAATAAGAGGTAGGCCATTTAGGACTGAGATGAGGAAGAATTTCTTCACTCAGAGTGGTGAATTTTTGGAATTGTCTACCCCAGAAGGCTTTGGAGGCTCAGTCATTGAGTATGCTCAAGACAGAGATCAATAGATTTCTACATATTGAAGCCATCAAGGGATGAGATTAGATTAGATTAGATTAGATTAGAGATACAGCACTGAAACAGGCCCTTTGGCCCACCGAGTCTGTGCCGAACATCAACCACCCATTTATACTAATCCTACACTAATCCCATATTCCTACCAAACATCCCCACCTGTCCCTATATTTCCCTACCACCTACCTATACTAGTGACAATTTATAATGGCCAATTTACCTATCAACCTGCAAGTCTTTGGCTGTGGGAGGAAACCGGAGCACCCGGAGAAAACCCACGCAGACACAGGGAGAACTTGCAAACTCCACACAGGCAGTACCCGGAATCGAACCCGGGTCCCTGGAGCTGTGAGGCTGCAGTGCTAACCACTGCGCCACTGTGCACTGTGCAGGAAAATGGCATTGAGGTAGATCAGCCATGATCTGGTTGAATGGCAAAGCAGGCTTGAGGGGCCAAATGGCCTACTCCTGCTCTTATTTCCTATGTTCCTATGTGTCACTTTGTGCTGCAAGGCAGAGGGAAGAGTGTCAGGGGGTTGTTGCAATATGTTAGGGTAATGTGCCTGTCATAGCTGACCTTGACTACTCATGTGTAGTCACCAAACTTTTTCGAGCACTATAACTAGGTTCTTGGGGCCAACTCCTGGCATTTTCTTCTGTGCCTATCTGCTCCCATTTCCTTCAAAGTACTTTTCTGGAGGGTCTTCTGGCCCCTCACAGAAAGACGAGCTCGCTCCTCCTTTCCACCTCCTGTGCCAAAGCCTCCAGTGCTGCATCCAAGAACCTGGGAGCCCTCTCGCAGGCCTACTGTTCCATTTTTCAGCTTTCTCCCGCTTCATAAAGTCTCTCCCAGCACCCGCTATAGCCAGAAAGCACTTCCCCTTTAAAAGCTGCAGGCACGAACCTGGGCCCCCTGTTGAGTGACTAGTGCTATGAACTTAAGTGCATCCTGCAATTTCCCAGTTTTATTCAGGGGTTAGCAGACATACTGAACCATTTCTCAGAGGTCAGAAGCACTTTAAATATTGCATTTAATTGTTCCAAGTTAATTTCATTATTTTTAATTTAACTTGCATTAACTTGGTTTCCAATTTCCACCTTCAGACCTGTTGAATGTTTCTAACACTTTTTACATCTCAGTCCTAAATGGCAGCTTTTAAAGCTTCACATGGTCTATCTCCAACACTTTCCTTCCTCGGCTTCTCTGTCTCGATTTCTGGGGATAGGCTACTGACCAACATCCACTATAATTTCACTGACTTCCACAGCTACCATGACTACTCTTCCTCCCATCCCACTTCCTGCAAGGACTATATCCCATTCTCTAGGTTTCTCCATCTCCAGCGTATCTGTTCTGACAATGCCAACTTCCATACCAGTGCTTCCAAAATGTCTTTTGAGTACAGGAGCAAGGATGTCTTACTGCAGTTATACAGGGCCTTGGTGAGACCACATCTGGAGTATTGTGTGCAGTTTTGGTCCCTTATCTGAGGAAGGATGTTCTTACCATGGAGGGAGTGCAAAGAAGATTTACTAGGCTAATTCCTGGGATGGCAGGACTGACATATGAGGAGAGATTCGGTTGACTAGGCCTATATTCACTCGAGTTTAGAAGAATGAGAGGGGATCTCATAGAAACCTATAAAATTCTAACAGGACTAGACAGGCTAGATGCAGGGAGGATGTTCCCGACGGCTGGGGAGTCCAGAACCACGGGTCACAGTCTCAGGATACAGAGTATGCCATTTAGAAATTTGTTCCCTCAGAGGGTGGTGAACCTGTGGAATTTTCTACCGCAGAAGACAGTGGAGGCCAAGTCATTAAATATATTCAAGAAGGAGATAGATATATTTCTCAACGCCAAAGGGATCAAGGGATATGGAGAGAAAGCGGGAACTGGGTATTGAATTAGACGATCAGCCATGATCTTTTTTGAATGGCGGAGCAAGCCCGAAGGGCCAAATGGCCTACTCCTGCTCCTATTTTCTATGTTCCTATGTCTTCCTTTTTCATCATTGGTGGATTTCCCTCCACGTGACTGACAGCATCTTTGACCGTGTCCATTCCACCTCCTGCACTGCTGGTCTCACCCCTTCCCCTCCATCCCAGAACCCCTCGTCTTAACCTTCCTTGTCCCACCTGCCACCACATTCAATAGATCATCCTCTTCCAGTTCCACCACCTCTAGTGCGATGCCACCACCAAAGAAATCCTCCTCTCTCCTTCTTTTCCAACATCTTGAAGGGACTGTTCCCTCCTCTACACCCCTGGTCCGTTCCTCAATGGCACCCAAGGTCCCATCTCCTTCCCAAGTAAATGCATGAAATGCAACACCTGACTTTTTATCTCTTCCCTTCCAATTACAGATGACAGCCAGGTTCCAGCATTGGCGGTCTAACCAGAGCAGTCCATGGAGCTGAGCTCCATCTGCCTTCGCCGTGTGGGTGACACCTGGCCATCAGCACGAGCAGCAGTGGCGCCGCCATGGAGGTGCCTTCAGTGGGAGGTAAACAGTTGCCATTGAAGCAGGACAAGCATTTGCACAGACATCAGTCTCCATGAAGTGGCTGCAAGGTCATGCCTGCTGCTTGGGGATAAACCCGACTTTGTGACCACTGCCAGCAAACAAATCAAAGCCCTGAACTGACTTGCAGCTCGGATCTCCCGCTGCAAAGCCAGCTCCGATCCATTGCCAGGCTCCTGACACAGCGGGGGGCCAGTGTGTCCTGGGGAAAATCTCTTCCGGTGTGAAAAATTGCAGCTAATTGGCTCATTGGCCTTTATTAGCTTCCTGTCGCTGACGGTTGGGCTGCTGTCGAACCCGCGGGTCGACCTCCGGGAAAAGCACACAGAGTCGACCCAAAGAGCAACTTTCCAAATTTTCTTGCGCTCCCATCTCCAAAGCCGGATCTGTAGGCCTGGGAAAATTCCGGACGTTAACTCTGTTTCTCTCTCCACAAATGCTGCCAGACCTGCTGAATGTTTCTCGCACTTTTTACGGCTGAATGTAAAGCTTCATAATAAACTCAATTATTTTTCTTGTTTTTCTAATTAATTGTTGGCAGAGTAAAAAAAAAACCCGAAAACACTGAACATTTAAACAGATATTAGATACTGCTTTTTTACTTTTGTGCGCCAGGCACAAATCCAGTAGACCCCCACAGGACGAAAACCTCGGAGACGAGTGAACCATTTACTACGAGGAGTTTCAATAGTCTCAACCTAAGGGCCTTTAACACAAACAAAACTGCCCATAATCCAGGATAACCAGCTTTTTCCTCAAGCAAAAACTGGGTGGGAGCTGGACATAAAAAAACATGCATTTAAACGGATGATTTGCTCACCTATGTCTGAAACAGGAGAACTAAGTACACGTGTGCAATGACCTCATCTATACACCCATGAACTCAGGCCCATTTTGTACTAAGGCAAGCAGACAATTTTGCAAATGCAGACGGTTTTTTTTTCAGACATACACAATCATTTTTTAAAGGCCCTTTAAGGAAACCTGGACCTTTATCTTTTCATTTCTTCAAATTATCCAGTAGAAACCAAACACCCCTCCCCCACCCCTCAACTAGACTCTCCAGTTGAAAACCCTTCCTAACTCGGTGCTCAATGCCTTGCCACAGGCTGGTGTGCAAAGTGGCTCAGGAAGGCATGTACTCTTGGTCAGAGGAAGTGGAGCTGGGTGTGGGGAGTTTTATTTTGCATCAGTGCTGGGCACAGAAAACTTTAGCAATAAGATGGATACAAAATACACCCACTTTTAAAACAAAAGCTATTTTGAGAACTGAAAATGGAAAAGTCTTGGGGTGAATTGAGGGATGGGTTGCAAACGGCAAGTTCTCTTTGTTTAGCAAGCGCTTCATAATGTTCAGTCCCAATGAACACTTACAAACAGGATTACCACATAATTACAATGCATGGTAACAGCAGGGCAGCTATTCCTAAATCGAGTCCTTTAGCCATTACAAGCCAGTCCTTCATGCGAACATCCAAACACAAATCTTAAGTTTAAAGCTTTCTAAAAGGACAACCCGATTTAAAAAAAAATAAAGGTACAATTACTTTTAACGTTTTTTGCCGAACTTGATGTTCATCTTAAAGATAGGGGGGAATTTTAACCAAAAAACACCTGGTAGGTTTGGTTGGCTGGTGGTGGCGGGAGGCCACAAGGGGGGCTATTTAAAGTCTTTTAAAAAATCACGTTCTGGTCCCAAACCCGCCTACTTCTGGCTTTAACTGAGGTTGGCAGGCAATCAACTCGCTCCATGGAGGAATAGTGCCATTTTAAATATGATGAGGCTGCATGCCTCACTCTTATTCAACCGTTCACCTTGAACTGAAACGCGGCAGCTACATCCAAGTGAGGGTTCGCCGGATCATGGAGCAGTGCCTTTACACCCACCTCCTAGATCCAGCCTGACTGCCTGAGCAATCCCCATCATCAGGCACTCCTCCCATGACCTTCCCCACAAGGCCTCCGATTCCACTTCCTCCCTCCAGGCCTTTGATCCTCTCCTCCCCCGCTGGCCTCCGACACCACCCTCCAACCAGAGGCCTCCAATCCTCCCCTCCTTCAACCTCTTCGCCCAACCCACTCCAAACCTCCAGGTCAACAACCCCCCAGGAATCGCACCCTGCCTATCGTCTCATCCCCCTTCCCCACCCCCACCCCTCCTGTTGGCCCCACTCCAGGATGATATGTTGCCTCCCTGGTGCCAGGTCAAGGATGTCACTGAGCAGCTGCAGAGTGTTCCGAGGAAGGGGGTTGAACAACCAGAAGTTGTGACCCATATCAGTACTAATGACATAGGCAGAAAGAGGGATGAGGTCCTGTAGGCATATTTCAGGGAACTCGGAAAGTAATTAAAAATGTAGGATGTCAAAGTTCTGTGTATTATTCACAGTGCCACATGCTAGTGAGTACAGAACTAGGAGGGTAGTTCAGATGGATGCTTGGTAGCAGAAAAGGTGCAGGAGGGAGGGCTTTAGATTCCTGAGGCACTGGGGTGAGGTCTGGGTAGACTACTGCACTGCATTACATGAAGGATGTGATTGCGCTATAGAGGGCAGGGGAGTTTTAGGATGATGTTGCCAGGAATGGAGAATTTTAGCTCTGAGGAAAGATTGGATAGGCTGGGGTTGTTTTTTGGAACAGAAGAGGCTGAGGGGAGATTTAGTGGAGGTGTATAAAATTATGAGGGGCAGAGATAGAGTGGATAGCAAAGACCTAAAACCCTCAGCAGAGAGGTCAATAACCAGAGGGCATAAATTCAAAGTAATTGGTTTACAGGGGAGTTGAGGAGAAATGTTTTCACCCAGAGGGTGACAGGAGTCTGGAACTCATTGCCTGAAAGGGTGGTAGAGGCAGAAACCCTTACTGCATTAGAAAAATTCTTGGATATGCACTTGAAGTGCCGTTGCCTACAGACCAAGAGCTGGAAAGTGGGATTAGGCTGGAAAGCTCTTTAAATCAGCCAGTACAGACATGAATTACCTCCTTGTGTGTCATAAATTTCCTATGTTTCTCCCCCTACAACCCTGATCGATCCACCTCCCCGGGATCAAACCCCCATCTATGCCCCCACCCACGAGGCAGACCTACCTTTTCCTTTCAAAGGCCTATTCCCTGTCTGACTAGAACCCAAGCCTGTGAATCAGACTAGCTTCCGGGCAGCGGACCATTCGGTGACGCCGCGTACATGGTGTGGCGTTAAAACGCGTGGGAGATTCCAATACCCGGATGCCCCATGGCTTTTTGACCCTCGGTAAGTAAAATTCCAGGCCATAAAGTGCTAAATATTCCCAGCTTTTGACACTGGTTGTCAGCAATGAGCACCTAATACATCAGGCCTGCCAAATCTTCCAAATTCAGCTAGAGACCTACTTGGGAGATTAGTGACCTTTCTCCCTTTAACTGTGAGTACTGCAATTTCTTTCCTCGCTTTTCCATTTTCATTTTGTCACTAATTCTGCCATTCCTCATTGATCAGCAGCAGAAAACAAAGGAGCCTAAACAATCAAAGAAAGCCCAACAATCTTCATGGTACAGGAAAATCATCTAATAAACAACTGTCATGATAGATTTACGGAGGGTTTTCACTGTTACTGTGGATGCTGGGTGTCATTTCCCGAGATGTCTCTTGCTTTCCCTCAGTAAGATAAATTGAACGTGATTTTTAAAAAAGATGAGGAAAAAAAGGACATGCAAAATTGAGAGAGAGAGAGACAGAGACAGAGACACAGAGAGAGACAGAGAGAGAGAGAGACCAATTACTTGGCGGATATTTCCTGTGGCCCACATAATGTCAGCTGCACCTCAGGTTTGTAGTCTTTGTCTAAATCTCTTTGGCCCGTGATGAGGTTGATAGGTAAATTAACCATTGTAAATTGCCCCTAGTGTAGGTAGGTGGTAGAGATTATGGGATTACTGCAGGGTTAGTATAAATGGGTGGTTGTTGGTCGGCACAGACTCGGTGGGCCGAAGGGCCTGTTTCAGTGCTGTATCTCTAAAATAAATAAAATAAAAAATAAATGAGTGAAAGCTCAGTACGTCAGCTGCAGAAAAGACAGCCCTCCCTGCTGCTACAATGTGTATTAACCCCAGACTCAAGAGCAGCAGTGTGATGTTTTCCATTTCATACATAAAAGAAAGTCTTTCATTTATATAGCACCTTTCACAACCTCAGGAAGTCCCAATGTTCCTCTAAGCATAACGGCCATGCAGCAACCCGAAAGCTCCCAAGGAGGCTGCGCAAAGTCAGCTCTTTTAAGTTAAGTGGATCTGTGCAAAAAAATTTAAAGGGCCTAACAAATCACCCTTGCACTACAAAAAAAATCGAGGATGCACTTTACAGCCAATGAAGTACAACAGCCATCCTGCAGCTTCACTGCCAATGTGTTTTGAAGTGCAGCCACACAACCATTAGGAACTGTACTGAGATGGTCCAAACTTATTCACAAAGCGTCTTTACAGCCTCACGACTTCAGTTTTATCAATGTTAGTTTGTTCTGAATCCAGTTTGTAGAAGTGTCCCCCTCCTCTGCTCCTGTTAATGCTCCTTTTACAAGAACAGAAGTTGTATTTATATTGCACCTTTAGTGTAGTGTAACAGCTCAAACAAAATGTGACACTGAGCCGCATAAGGAGATGTTTGGTCATCTGCCCTAAGAGGTAGACTTAGTGAATGTCTTAAAGGAGTAAAGAGAGGTAGAAGCGCAAAGAACTTTAGGGAGAGAATTACAGAGCTTAGCCTTGGCAGCTGAAGGCTTGGCCACCAACAGTGGAGGGGGGGGTGTGGCATTGTTAATCAAGGAAAGTATTACAGCGGCAGAAAGGACGTTTGAGGACTCGTCTACTGAGGTAGTATGGGCCGAGGTTAGAAACAGGAGAGGAGAGGTCACCCTGTTGGGAGTTTTCTATAGACCTCCGAATAGTTCCAGAGATGTAGAGGAAAGGATAGCGAAGATGATTCTCGACAGGAGCGAGAGTAACAGGGTAGTGGTTATGGGGGACTTTAACTTTCCAAATATTGACTGGAAATACTATAGTTCGAGTACTTTAGATGGGTCTGTTTTTGTCCAGTGTGTGCAGGAGGGTTTTCTGACACAGTATGTGCCAACCAGGGGCGATGCCACATTGGATTTGGTACTGGGTAATGAACCCGGCCAGGTGTTCGATTTAGATGTAGGTGAGCACTTTGGCGATAGTGATCACAATTCGGTTAGGTTTACCTTAGCGATGGGCAGGGACAGGTATATACCGCAGGGCAAGAATTATAGCTGGGGGAAAGGAAATTATGACGCGATTAGGCAAGATTTAGGATGTGTAGGATGGGGAAGGAAACTGCAGGGGATGGGCACAAACGAAATGTGGAGCTTATTCAAGGAGCAGCTAATGCGTGTCCTTGATAAGTATGTACCTGTCAGGCAGGGAGGAAGTTGTCGAGCAAGGGAGCCGTGGTTTACTCAAGAAGTTGAAGCGCTTGTCAAGAGGAAGAGGGCGGCTTATGTTAGGATGAGACGTGAAGGCTCAGTTAGGGCGCTTGAGAGTTACAAGCTAGCCAGGAAGGATCTAAAGGGAGGGCTAAGAAGAGCAAGGAGAGGACACGAGAAGTCATTGGCGGATAGGATCAAAGAAAACCCTAAGGCTTTCTATAGGTATATCAGGAATAAACGAATGATAAGAGTTAGAACAGGGCCAATCAAGGATAGTAGTGGGAAGTTGTGTGCGGAATCAGAGGAGATAGGGGAAGCGTTAAATGAATATTTTTCGTCAGTATTTACAGTAGAGAAAGAAAATGTTGCCGAGGAGATTACTGAGATACAGCCTACTAGGCTAGATGGGATTGAGATTCACAAGGAGGAGGTGTTAGCAATTTTGGAAAGAGTGAAAATAGATAAGTCCCCTGGGCCAGATGGGATTTATCCTAGGATTCTCTGGGAAGCCAGGGAGGAGATTGCAGAGCCGTTGTTGTTGATCTTCAAGTCGTCATTGTCGACAGGAGTAGTGCCGGAGGACTGGAGGATAGCAAATGTTGTCCCCTTGTTCAAGAAGGGGAGTAGAGACAGCCCTGGTAATTATAGACCTGTGAGCCTTACTTCGGTTGTGGGTAAAATGTTGGAAAAGGTTATAAGAGACAGGATTTATAATCATCTTGAAAAGAATAAGTTCATCTGCGATAGTCAGCACGGTTTTGTGAAAGGTAGGTCGTGCCTCACAAACCTTATTGAGTTTTTCGAGAAGGTGACCAAACAGGTGGATGAGGGTAAAGCCGTGGATGTGGTGTATATGGATTTCAGTAAGGCGTTTGATAAGGTTCCCCACGGTAGGCTATTGCAGAAAATACGCAAGTATGGGGTTGAAGGTGATTTAGAGCTTTGGATCAGAAATTGGCTAGCTGAAAGAAGACAGAGGGTGGTGGTTGATGGCAAATGTTCATCCTGGAGTTTAGTTACTAGTGGTGTACCGCAAGGTTCTGTTTTGGGGCCACTGCTGTTTGTCATTTTTATAAACGACCTGGATGAGGGTGTAGAAGGGTGGGTTAGTAAATTTGCGGATGACACGAAGGTCGGTGGAGTTGTGGATAGTGTCGAAGGGTGTTGTAGGGTACAGAGGGACATAGATAGGCTGCAGAGCTGGGCTGAGAGATGGCAAATGGAGTTTAATGCGGAGAAGTGTGAGGTGATTCACTTTGGAAGGAGTAACAGCAATGCAGAGTACTGGGCTAATGGGAAGATTCTTGGTAGTGTAGATGAGCAGAGAGATCTTGGTATCCAGGTACATAAATCCCTGAAAGTTGCTACCCAGGTTAATAGGGCTGTTAAGAAGGCATATGGTGTGTTAGCCTTTATTAGTAGGGGGATCGAGTTTCAGAGCCACGGGGTCATGATGCAGCTGTACAAAACTCTGGTGAGGCCGCACCTGGAGTATTGCGTGCAGTTCTGGTCACCGCATTATAGGAAGGATGTCGAAGCTTTGGAAAGGGTGCAGAGGAGATTTACTAGGATGTTGCCTGGTATGGAAGGAAGGTCTTACGAGGAAAGGCTGAGGGACTTGGGGTTGTTTTCGTTAGAGAGAAGGAGGAGGAGAGGTGACTTAATAGAGACATACAAGATAATCAGAGGGTTAGATAGGGTGGATAGTGAGAGTCTTTTTCCTCGGATGAGGATGGCAAACACGAGGGGACATAGCTTTAAGTTGAGGGGTGAAAGATATAGGACAGATGTCAGAGGTAGTTTCTTTACGCAGAGAGTAGTAGGGGCGTGGAACGCCCTGCCTGCAACAGTAGTAGACTCGCCAACTTTAAGGGCATTTAAGTGGTCATTGGATAGACATATGGATGTAAATGGAATAGTGTAGGTCAGATGATCGGCGCAACATCGAGGGCCGAAGGGCCTGTACTGCGCTGTAATATTCTAATTCTAATTCTAATTCTAATTTAAATCAGGGATGTGGACGAGGCCAAAAATGGAAGAGCACAGATATTTCTGAAGGTTGCAGGGGCTGCAGGAGGTTACAGAGATAGCGAGGCACGAGTCCGGGGGTGGTCGATATGAAAAACAGGATGAGAATTTTAAAATTGAGGTGCTGCTGGACCAGTTGCTGGTCAGTGCAGGTCAACGAGCACAGGCGTGAATGGGGCTTGGTGCAAGTTAGAACATGATAGAGAGTGGGGGGGTGGGGGGTGGGAACAGCAACATAATTGACCCTCTTGCTGCTCCCACACATGCAAACTTCCAGGATGGCCAGCAATCAGTACTGAGAAATGCAGACGATCATCTCCTCCTGAACCAAAGGACACTAAGTTTACTGGCATATAGTATGACTTATACAATGCTTACATGGTGTCCTGCAGATGCACAACAGAAATGTTCTCAGAATCCTGGCTCATAAGAAAGTAAAACTGTATCAACCAGCCAAATTTCAGTGGAAAGTTACAACCCAGCCAATGGGAGGTCATGGTTTCTTAAACACACAATATGCAGAAAAATAAATGAAGCTCCCTCCTCTACCCTGACCCCACTGCCGTTAAATTTGATCAAGCTCAGGTTAGCTTACATTGTAAACAACTGAATCATACAGGTCCCAGATTTAATCACTGGTCTGTACTGAGTTAGTTAACCTCAATGATGACAGAGCAACTATAATGGGCAGATGTAGCATTTGAGAACAGTCACACAGGGTGGTTATGAAAAAGCATTAGAATTGGGAATTTGGGAAGAGTGGGAATTCAGTGCAGAGGGGGAAGGTGTTTTGTTTTTATTCATTCCTGGGAGGTGGGCGTCACTGGCCAGGCCAGTATTTATTGCCCATCCCTAATTGCCCTTGAGAAGGTGGTGGTGAGCTGCCTTCTTGAACCACTTCAGTCCATTTGGGGTAGGTATACCCACAGTGCTGTTAGGAAGGGAGTTCCAGGATTTTGACCCAGCGATAGTGAAGGAACGGCGATATAGTTCCAAGTCAGGATGGTGTGTGACTTGGAGGGGAATTTGCAGGTGGTGGTGTTCCCATGTATTTGCTGCCCTTGTCCTAGTTGGTAGAGGTCGCGGGTTTGGAAGGTGCTGTCTGAGGAGCCTTGGTGCATTGCTGCAGTGCATCTCGTAGATGGTGCACACTGCTTCCATGTGCGTCGGTGATGGAGGGAGTGAATGTTTGTAGATGGGGTGTCAATCAAGCAGGCTGCTTTGTCCTGGATGGTGTTGAGCTTGAGTGTTGTTGGAGCTGCACCCATCCAGGCAAGTGGAGAGTATTCCATCACACTCCTGACTTGTGCCTTGTAGATGGTGGACAGGCTTTGGGGAGTCAGGAGGTGAGTTACTCGCCTCAGGATTCCTAGCCCCTGACCTGCTCTTGTAGCCATGGTATTTATGTGGCTACTCCAGTTCAGTTTCTGGTCAATGGTAGCCCCTAGGATGTTGGTAGAGGGGGATTCAGCGATGTAATGCCGTTGAATGTCAAGGGGAGATGGTTAGATTCTCTCTTGTTGGAGATGGTCATTGCCTGGCACTTGTGTGGCACTTGCCACTGGTGCTGGTTTTCACTTGGAATACTTGTAGTGGATTGTGTTACAGGTAAATATTTAATTTAATCCACCTGTAACAAACTAGATCAAGTGATCAGTTAAAAAATAAAAAGTATAAGTTAAGTTGATTAAATACATAAACTTTAAATAAATAAAGTTAGATCGGGATGGCAGTACAGGAGATGTGCCACATTGTGGCAGGTGGGAGTTGGTAGTGATCATTGCAATACTGGACAATCACATCTGCAGTGTCTGCATCTCAGAGAACTTGAGCTCAGAGTTGTTCAGCTGGAGTCAGAGATGTGGGCACTGTGGGATCAGTGAGGGGGGGGGGGAAGAGTTACTTGGACACTTTGATCCAGGAGGCAGTCACATCCCTCAGGTTAGGAAGTGGTACAGGTCTGGTTAGTGGTCATGTTCACTGTCTCAAAGGCAATCAGAGATGGACAGTAACTACTGGCCTTAGCAGCAACACCCACATCCTGTGAATGAATTTAAACAAATGCATTGCCTTTGTTACAAGCTCCTCTTATTTCTTGATCAATAGTCTGTTCAACAGTGTAGCTACTCTTCAAGATTTTAATTTTGATATAGATTGGACAAATCAAATCGGCAAAAGTAGTTCAGAGGACAAGTTCATAGAATGGATTCAAGATGGTTTTGTAGAACAATAATTGTGCAATAAAAGAGGGAAAACATTATTTTACATCTTGTTTTGTCTAAGGAGGCAGGGTTAATTAGGAAGGTTATAGTAAAGGATCTTCTGAAGAAGTGATCGTAATCTAACAGAATTTCACATCGAGTCCGAGAATGACGTACATCAGTCAGAAACCAGAGTATTAAACTTAAATAAAGCCAATTACATGAGTATAAGGGGCAAGTTGGCTAAGGTAGATTTGGAATTTAGATTAAAGGCTATAACAGTCGATAAGCAACGGCGAACATTTACGTAAATATTTTGCAATTCTCAATGGATATTCCATTGAAAAATAAAAAGCTCCACAGGCAAAGTGATCCCTCTGTGGGTAAATAAAGAGGCTAAAGATAGTATTAGATTAAAAGAAGAGGCTTATATTATTAACAACAGTGGTAAGGCTGAGGATCGGGGGTTTTAGAAACCAAAGAATGACCAAAAAACTGACAGAGGGTGAACATAAAATATGACAGTGAACCAGCAAGAATTACAACATAGGAACACAGGAAATAGGAGCAAGAGTAGGCCACTCCGCCCCTCGAGCCTGCTCCGCCATTCAGCAAGATCATGGCTGATCTGATTGTAACCTCAAATTCACATTCCCACCTACCTCTGATAACCTTACATCCCCTTGCTTATCAAGAATCTATCTACCTGTGCCTTAAAATAGTCAATGACTCTGCTTCCACCCCCTTTTGAGGAAGAGAGTTCCAAAGATTCATGACCCTCAGAGAAACAATTTCTCCTCATCTCTGTCTTAAATAATGTCTTATTTTTAAACAATGATCCTGAGTTCTAGCCTCCTCTTTAAAGGTCACCCAATGGTCCATTACATTTCTGCCTGCCAGACTTAGACTCCAAATTTACCTGGTCCTGATCCTTTCTCAATTTGTGGAAACTAGCCCTCCTCCAGTTAAGTATTTTTATTTTAAATTGTTTGTTGTCCTTCTTCATTACTAACGTAAACCTTACGCTACCATTCCTGAGATGCTCTCCAACCATGAGCTTCTCCACTTGACCCACTTCATTCCCCAGGACTCAATCCAGCAATGCCTCCTCTCTTGTTGGGCAGGAAACATACCAATCAAGAAAATTCTTGAAAACATTACAGAAATTCTTCCACTGTTCTGCCCTTAACACAATAATAAGTGCCCCGAGCAACATTGGGGTAGTTACCTCTCCCAATATCATTATCTATTGTCCTTGCAACTCAGTAATTTATTTGAAAACCTGCTCCTCTATCTCCTTCCCTCTATTTGGTGGCCTATAAAAAAATACCGAGTAGCCTTCCAGCTCCTTTATTGCTTTCCAACTCCAACCAAATAGACTGTCTTTGTTCTCTCAAGGACTTTGATACATTGCTTTGTACAAAGGTGGGATTTGACAAGCTGTCAGCAAGTTGTTATTTCAAGAAGTCAACTCCAAGCTCCTACTGGTTCAATGGGTTTACATATCAACGAACATGTGCTTACCAGCTAGAAAGTTTCCACATTTAATTCTTGGTCTGTATGGCGTTAACTCAGATCAGTGCATATGGACAAGTGGTAGGGGTGCTACAAACGACCTCAATGTTGCTGGGCGGAAGAGCTGAATTTGCATCCTGCCTTTCATGATCTCAGGATGTCCTAAAGAGCTTTACAGTCAATTAAGTATTTTTGGAATGTAGTCACTGTTGTAATACAAGAAACGCGACAGCCCATTTGCACAAAGCAAGACTACACAAACAGCAATGTGATAATGACCAGATAATGTATTTTAGATACTGGTTGAGGGATAAATACTGGCCAGGACATCTGGCCAGAGCTCCCCTATTCTTCTTTGAAATAGTGCCATCATGGCAGGTTTTACGCCCACCTGAGAGGGTAGGAAGGGCTTCAATCTAACATTGCAGCTGAAAGCCTAGCCCTCCAATAGTGCAGCATTCCCTCAGTACTTCACTGGGGTGGCAGGGAAATAAATCAATTTTCAGAACTTATATTTTCTTCAGCAGAGCAAGAGGGAAGAAAATTGATGAACAAGGGATGATTTTTGTCAAGTGTAGGCTGAGATGTTTTCTACTGGGCTGAAGAGTCCACACAAAATTCACCATGGCTCCTGACTCAACCCTCTTAAAAGGGCTGTTACAGAAGTGCACCAATAAATGCTTTCCATCCAGGGCATTAACAAGGGCATTTTCTGCGAGAACACAAAAAGGGAAATTTATTTTTAAGATATGATTTAAAAAGAAACCTTATTAAAAGTGAAGTATTTGTGACTAAAAGTGAGAGTAATATTTCAGTTTCTTTCCTCAAAAATGCATTAAAGGCGTTATTGTTTATAATATTGATAAATCAGCTGCGATCCTGTCCACTTCATACAAAGGTTCATCAAACCAACATGCTGAGGCACATATATGGAATTCAGTCACTGAGGTCAGCGCATTTCGCACATAGTTTACGTCCCAGGTTTGTGCCAGGAATGCTGCTTTCACAAAATTTGCACAATTATTACAGCGGGGAAGAGGCTACATTAAGAACACGAAAAAACTTTTAACAAGAAAAGATCGTGGTGTACATCATGCTCACAACTGCCAACGCCCAGATATAATGCAATCTACCATTCTCTTGTTTATCATTGAGAATTGGGTGGGTTAATCAGTTGAAGATCATCACAAAATGAATCTGTCCGTATTTGACGCACTGTCATCCACAGATGTTGACTCCCCATCACCCTCCCTACATAACAGCAAAGAAATCTTCATATCCCGTGGCATATTCATCTGCTGTAGTCTATATTTTTCTTGTATCCATTGTTCTCATTGACAATCATATACTTCTTCAGCTATCTTTCTTAATCAGTTAATCAAGATCAACATGGTTTAGAACTCGCAAAGCAACCATTTTTATATAATAAAATAGGAAACCTCACTTTAATACAGTAATTGCGAAAATGAAATACTTCCCTCAGCTATCTTTCACAGTAAACAAGTAAGTAAAGCTACAGAATCCAATCAGAAGTAGCTGCCAACTAAATCAATCAAGATAAATAAAAGTGCTCCTGATGCCAACTTACCGGCTATAGTCAGAACAGAAGGAGAAGTGTCTGCAACCGTTTTTATCTTCTCGCCATTCTGTAACCAGTAAATATCCACAGGAAACGGTGGGCCCACAGCCTCACAGGTGAGGTTAAAGGGGGCATTTCGTGTGACATTCTTTGACTCAGGTTCTCGAATAAAACTTGGCAATCCTGCAAATGGCATCATTTAAAAATCAATTAAACAGGAGGTATCCTAAATGCACATACCATACATAATGTATTTAAAATTGTATCGATTATTTATAAAGTACCCGAAATGTGCCCATTAGGATCCTAAATGTACCGATTGGGATAATCTAACTGTGCCCTAAAATGTACCCATTAACTATGACTCAATGTTTTATCCATGATGTTTGCGCATATGCATTTTCATTTGTGCTAATATGCAAATCCTTGCTGGTGGAAAAGCAAGTTGAGAAAGCTGTTAAGAAAGCATATGGGACACTTGTCTTTGTATTTAATACAAAAACAAGGAAGTCATGCCAAACCTTTACAAATCACTGGTTAGGTATCAGAGTATTGTGTACAATTCTAAACACATTTTAGGAAGGACATCAATATCTTGGGGAGGTGATACCAGGAATGAGGGACTTCAGTTATGTGGAGATTGGAGAAGTAGGGATTCCTCTTCAGGAGGCATAATGGAGGTATTCAAAATAATGAGTTTTGGTAGAGCAAGTTAAGTGAAATAACTCTAGCAAGTGGGTCATAGAGTTAAAATAATTGGCAAACAAACTACAGGGGATATGAGGAGAAATTATTTCACACCGAAGGTTGTTATGATCTGGAACACACTACCTGAAAAGGTGGTAAAATCAGATGCCATAAGAACTTCCAAAAGGCAATTGGACAAGTATTTGAAGAGAACTAATTTGTAGGTTAATGAGGGTAAAAGCTGGGGTGCAGGACTAAACTGGACAGCTCTTTCAAAAAGCCAGCACAGAGATGATGGGTTGAACGACATCCTTCTGTGCAGTGTGAATCCATGAGTCTATGACTATCACGTTTGGTACAAGAACACAAGAACTCAGGAAATAGGCACAGGAGGAGACCATATGGCTTGTCGAGCCTGCTCTGCCACTCAATATAACCGTGGCTGATCTTCGGCTTCAACTCCACTTTCTCAACCCACTCGCCATATCCCTTGATTCTCTGAGAGACCAAAAAACCTGTCTATTCCAGCCTTAAATGTATTCAACAATGGAGCATCCACAACCCTCTGGGGTAGAGGATTCCAAAGATTCACGACCCTTTGAGTGAAGTAATTTCTCCTTATCTCAGTCCTAAATGATCAGCCCCTTATCCTGGGACTGTACCCCCATGTTTTAGATATCCCGACCAGCGAAAGAGTCTCATCAAAAGATGAGAGCCCAGGAACCAATTGAGTGAACCTTCGCTGTACCACCTCCAATGCAAGTATATCCTTTCTTAAATGTGGAGACCAAAACTGCACACAGTATTGCAGATGTGGTCTCACCAAAACCCTGCACCATTGTAGCAAGACTTCCTTATTCCTGCACTCCAATCCCCTTGCAATAAAGGCCAATATGCCATTTGCCCTCCTAATTACTTGCTGTATCTGCATGCTAATTTTTTGCATTTCTTTTATGAGGTCACTCAACTCTCTTTGCACAGCAACACTGCAAGTTACACACTTTTAAAAAAAAAAAATTCTGCTTTTCTAATGATTAAAGTGCATAACTTCACACTTCCCTACATTATATTCCAACTGCCACCTTGTTGGCCACTCACTTAACCTGTCAATATCTCTTTGCAGCCTCTGTCTCCTCCCCACAGCCTACTTTTGTATCATCAGCAAACTTAGGTACATTACTCTCTGTGTCTTCATTGAAGTCATTAATATAGATTGTAAATAGCTGAAGCCCCAGCACGGATTCATGTGGCACTCCACTATTCGCTGCCTGCCAGTTTGAAAATGCCTCGTTTATCCCCACTCTTTTCTTCCTGCCCATTAGCCAATCCTCTACCTATGCTAATATATTACCCTCAACCCCATGAGCCCTTATCTTGCCTATTAACATTTGCGTAGCACCTTATCGAATGCCTTTTGGAAATCCAGGTATATTACATCTACTGGTTTCCCTTTATCTACCCTATTCGTTACATCCTCAAAAAACTATTAAGTTTGTCCAGCAGAATTTCCCTTTAGTAAAATTGTGTTGACTTGTACCAATCATACTATGCTTTTCTAAGTGCATTGTTAAGACTTGCTTAATAATAGTTTCCAGCATTTTCCCAATGACAAGTGTTCGGCTAACTGGCGTGTAGTTCACTGTTTTCTTTCTCTCTCCTTTCTTGAAAAGTGGTGTAACACTTGCCAACTTCTAATCTGACTGGACTGTTCCTGAACCTAACAAATTTGGAAAACCATAGCCAGTGCATCCATTATCTCTGCAGCTTATCGCTTTTAGAACCCGAGAGTGTAGGCCATCAGGTCTCAGGGATTTGTTGGATTTTATTCCCTTAAGTCTCTCCAATACGTTTTCTCTGCTAATATTAATTTCCTCACTTTTTTTTTGTCCCTAGGTTACCACCTATTTGTGATATGAAACTTATGTCTTCTACTATGAAGACAGACACAAAATAGTTATCTGTGAGGTATCTGAAACTGCACTACAACTCTGCAGCAGAACTCATGAGGGTTCATTAAAGTTACAAACCAAGAACATAGAGAACACCAAATGCCAAGCCATCCAGGTAACTGCACTCTGGACAAGGCAGTGAAGAATTTTATAATTTATAATTCTCTCCTCTCCCATTCCAGAAGGCACAAATTCATGCTGGGGTACAGCTCTACAGTGATTGGCAACCTCTAATACCTCCACTAAGTTCTATCGATACTTATTCAGGAAGAATGGCAAGAGTGAGATGCTTCTTTTGTGGGGCAGGGATATCATCATCAAATCACAATCCTGTTCACACCTGGTATTCACACACAAGCAATATGAGGCACTGAATTGTGATCCTGAGTAGTAAAGATTTCCTCTCCTAGTCCAGGGGTACTATAGCTAATTGCAGCCCCCAACCTCTGTCCTGGTTCATATTAGTTTCTCAGCATAGGCCAGGGATCAAATTTGGAGACCTTCCTGATTTTCACGCTTTAGTTCCCCACTGAATTGTGCATTTATGAACTGAGCCATTAAGGCACCCTGAATTATAATTTCTAATAGCTGCCTTAATGGCTCCCAGATCTTCTGTCAAATTTCACCAAGCAGCCTTTCTGACTCCTTGTGCTGAAATTTGCTATTTGAGTATAGAACAAAACCCATGACAGGAAGGAGAAGTGAAACACAAATTGTGACTCAAATTTTCCTAATATCAGATTAACAAGAACTTTTGGAAACTTTCCCCTTCATCTATCCCCTCTTTTAGGAATCTCTTTTGTTTGCTCAGAGTCATATATTTCCCTCCAGCTGTGTTGGTGCATTTGACTGAGCAGGAAATAAAACCTATTTTGGTCAATAAGGATAGAATAGATGCTCGAGGTTAAACTGACAGAGGCACAAGGGTGCTGCATTATGCTGTGCTGCAGACTGAGAAGCAACAAGGAGAGCCATAAGAACATAAGAAGCAGCAGCAGTAGACCACATGGCCAGTCGTGCCTGCCCCACCATTCAATCTGATCATGGCTGAAGTTGGGCTTCAACTCCACCTTCCTGCCTGCTCCCCACATCCCTCAATTGCTTGAGACCAAAAAATCTGTCTATCCCATCCTTTAGTATATTCAACAGTGCAGCATCCACTACCATCTCGGGTAGAGAATGCCAAAGATTCACAACCCTTTGAGTGAAGAAATTTCTCCTCATCTTAGCCCTAAATCATCTCCTTATCCTGAGATTGCGCCCCCATATTTCAGCGGAAACAACCTCTGACAGACAACCCTGTCGAGCCCCTTCATAGTCTTGAATGTTTCAATAAGACCACCTCACATTCTTCTAAACTCCAGAGAGCATACGCACATTTACTCAGCCTCTCATTATAGGACAACCCTCTCATCCAGGGAACAATCTAGTGAACCTTCACTGTTCTGCCCACAAGGTAAGTATATCCTTCCTTAAATATGGAGACCAAAACTGCACACAGTATTCCAGATGTGGTCTGTACAATTGTAGGAAGGCTTCCTTATTCCTGTACTCCAATCCCTTTGCAAAAAAGGCCAACATGTCATTTGTTTTCCAAATTGCTTCCTGTACCTCCATGCTAACTTTGGGCTAGATTTTGTGCAGAAACTGGCAGCCTCCCCACACAGGAAACTAGCCACCGCACCACTTAACATATTGACAGCGGCCTCCCCCCACCCCACCCCCCGTCCCTCGTTACAATCACCTGGCGGGGCGCATTGGTGACCCCCATTCATGGCGTCACCATTTTTAAAAGGCTGCCAGCCCTGCAAACAGTTCAAAATAATGCAGAGTTGACCCTTTCCACTCCCATACACTAAATAATGCAGAGTTGACCCCTTCCCCCCCCTTATCCTTACACACAATGCAGAGTTGACCCCTTCCCCCCTTATCCTTACACACAATGTAGAGTTGACCCCTTCCCCACCTTATCCTTACACACAATGTAGAGTTGACCCCTTCCCCACCTTATCCTTACACACAATGCAGAGTTGACCCCTTCCCCGCTCCCCATCTATACTCAGAATGTAGCGGTAATCCCTTCCCCTCCTTGGCGGCACCTGCTTCTCCTGGACGGGAAAGCGAAGGCGCGAGTGCTGCACGTTGCTTGGAAGATCGGGAATGGATGGATCGTGGCAGATGATATGGTAATGTGTGCAGATAGGTATTTTAAATATTTAAACAAGCATCCTGTCGCAGAGCTTCCCGCTGCCGGAAAGATCGGGCCTGGCAATCCCGGCGTCGGGTTCCATGGCAGCAGCTGCTGCTCCAATTCTTCACCTCCGCGCCCACCACCCACACACCCCCACCCCCAACCCCACCAGCACGAAACCTGATGTTGGGCTGGGAACAAAATCCGGCCCTTTGTGTTCCTTCTACAAGTATACCCAAGTCTCTCTGAACATCAACATTTACAAGTTTCACACCTTTTAAAAAATATTCTGCTCTTCTATTCTTACAACTAAGGTGAGTAACTTCACACTTCCCCACATTATACACCATCTAAACCAGTCTATATCTCTGCAGCCTGTGTCTTCCTCACAGCTTGCATTTCCACCTAACTTTGTAGCATCAGCAAACTTAGATACATTACTCTCTCTCTCTTCATCTAATTCATCAATATAGATCCATGAGGGTATTGCATTTGATGCAGTCTACATAGTTTCCAGCACGGTTCCCCATGGCAGACTGGTCAGAAAGGAAAAAGCCCATGGGATCCAAGGAAAAGTGACAAGTTGGGACCAAAATTAGTTCAGCGGTAGGAAGCAGAGAGTAATGGTCGAGGGATCTTTTATTGACTG
Source organism: Heterodontus francisci (assembly GCF_036365525.1). NCBI lineage: Eukaryota > Metazoa > Chordata > Chondrichthyes > Heterodontiformes > Heterodontidae > Heterodontus > Heterodontus francisci. Next base: position 171,342,828 of record NC_090373.1, read on the forward strand.
GAAGGCTGTGTTTCCAGTCGGGTTCTGCAGAGCTCAGTACTGGGACCTTTTCGATTTGTCATTGATATCAATGATTTAGACTTAAATGCAAGAAACACCGTTACGGCCGAGGCAGGAGGAGTTTGCTGTTTTTTCTAGTTCTACTGCTCCACTGGTCACAACATATATTTACATGTTTACCCAGTTACTGATGCGGTCAATCATAGACTCTACTTTTATCCCAGAATAAAATACACCATCCAGGTTTCTTTAATTAACAAAATTATCAATTGTAAAACAAGACTTAATCAGTAATGAAGCAAAGCATTAACACACAGATTGGAATATGAAAGTTCCCTTTTCACCTTAGCCCTTCACACGCACCCACAGGTTACCCACCACCACAATGGGCCCACCCTCAAAGGCCGCACGTCCCGGAGCTACCGCGATATTAAGCACGGCAGCTCATTTAAATAGCCGGGGAAGATCACCCACACACGCCCCCTCCCGCCCCGCGATGACGTGCAGGGGGTGGGCTGTCTGTCTGCTGCAATGGTGTCAGCTGCCTGTGCACAGGTGCTGATGCCATTTTTAAAGGGCTTTGAGCCCTACCGTTCCATTTAAATATTTCAAGGTACATTGATATAAAAAGAATAAATTTATCTTGCCCCTCTCCCATCCCCCCCAATTACCACAGAATTAATTACTTGCCCTCTTCCCTCCCCCCACCAAAACAATTACCTTGTCCAGCTGACCTTCCCCCCCACAAAGCGCATAAACCTTACACTATAATCCTTCCCACCATCCCCTACACCAATAATATGACTCTGACCCCACTCCCCCCAACTTCCTGCACTGAGAAATTACCTGCTCCCCCCTCCCCACCAGAGTTCCGCCTTGGTTCCCTGGACGGAGATTTGAAGGCACGGGAGTGCCGGCCACCGGCATGAAGATCACACTGCGACAGACAGCGGCAGCTTAATGGTAATTAATTTGTTTATTTTAATAAATTTAAATATTTCAATTGGGCTTCCGTCGCCGAGTGGCGGGGGGAGCTACCATGAGGCATCTCCACTGCTGGCAATATCAGACCGGGCCTTCTCGGCATCGAGGTCTGCGGTGGGCCTCTCCCGGAGGCATTTTACGGCCCCCATCCCGCCACGACCCCCGACATCGGGGGGTCTGTAAAATTCAGCCCAAATTTTTTCTTTAGAGCTCAGTTACAAAAAAAAGGCAAAAAATTACTTTGGCCAAATACTTGCTAATTCTTGAAGAAAAATAAAAGATATGAAAAGATGTCAGTTTCCCCTTTTGGTCTGGCATCCCAAATGCGCATAGAGAGCATTCACTGGGATCTTCCTAGAACAGTTCCTTTCAGGTGACATTGAGGATTGCGGGGTTTGGCAGGCTTTCCAGGAGAAATGCGTCAACAAGGGTTTCTGGTCGGCCTTTCAGGAGGAATGCAGCATCAATTTCTCTTTTTCTTACACTCGCTTCTAACAGCTTCTCAAAGAGATGGAAAAGCTGGCATACTTTTCAAAGAGATGGAAAAGGCTGAGCTGGGGTTTTGCCCTTGGCACGTTGATTTTTAAACTCCTTTCAAAACACTGCCCACACTCCAACTGACTGTTCAAAGCAAAACAAAAACAATATCTCAAGAGTCAACCCTCCTGACCCCCATAAATCTTGATCTGTCACTTCTCTGTAAACATCTTTCCCATGTCAAAATGTCCCCGCTGGGTACTTATCTGAAGACAGGTGACTTCCAGGAGGGGTCATTTATAAACCAAGTCCAAAAACCCTTCCGTTGCTCTATTTTTTTTTTTAAGAACACCAAGTCCAATATCTATGGAATCCTTTTCAGTTTTAAAACCCAAGTCCTCAAAAAAAATTTAACACAAAATGGAAGCACTTTCATAACAGCATGATTAAGAAGTTTACAAATACAAAATTGGCTCTGTGGTTGATAGTGAGAAAGAAGACTGTAGACTGCAGGAAGTTATTAACGGACTAGTCAGGTGGGCAGAATGACAGGTGACAAATGGAATGCAATCGGATGTGAGGTGATGCATTTGGGGAGGTCAAGCAAGGCAAGAAAATACACAATAAATGAGAAGTGTAGAGGAACAGAGGTATCTTGGAGTGCACGTCTCCAGATCCCTGAAAGGTAGCAGAACAAGTAGATAAGACGGTTAAGAAGACAAATGGGGTACTTTCCTTTATTAGCTGAGGTATATAATACAAGAGCAGGGAGGTTACTTCACAACTGTATAAAACAATAGTTAGGCCACAGTTAGAGTACTGCATATATATCTGGTCACCACATTAGAGAAAGGATATGATTGCACTAAAAAGGATATTTAAGAGATTTACGAGGATGTTACCAGGACTTGAGAATTTTAGTTAAGAGGAAAGATTGGATAGGCTGGGGTTGTTTTCTTTGGAACAGAGGAGGCTGAGGGGAGATTTAATTGAGGTGTATAAAATTATGATGGACCTGGACAGAGGGGATAGGACGGACTTATTTCACTCAGCAGAGAGGTCAATAACCAGGGGGCATAGGTTTAATGTAATTGGTTGAAGTATTTGAGGGGAGTTGGAGAAATCTTTTCACCCAAAGGGTGGTGGGAGTCTCAAACTCACTGCCTGAAAGGGTGGTAGAGGCAGAGACCCTCATATAAAAGAACACTCAGATATGCACTTGAAGTGCTGTAATCTACACAGCTACAGACCAAGAGCAGGAAAGTGGAATTCGACCATACAGCATTTTTATTGACTGGCACAGACATGATGGGCTGAACGACCTCCTTCTGTGCCATAAATTTCTATGATTCTGCAAGAGGACAAAGGTTTACATTCAGAATTCTACATCTGAAGATCATCCAATTTCACCTAAACCACCTTTGGATGAGGAGGAAAAATTGCAGACGAGCAATGTTGAGTTGGAAATCAGAATACTCCCTTAAAAGAAAGGAGTTGAAAAATGCTGGGCAAATGACCTTCGCCATATACATCCTTGCAGCTGGCTCTAAAGCAATATCTCCAGTGATCCAGGAACAATCCCAACTTCCACTGCTGCCATGTTATGCTCATATGGGACGTTCCAGTTGGAAGCTGTGCGATACAAAGTAACAAAATGGCAGTTCCTTTGCAAAAGAACATTCTGCCCTTTGGTGGCATTTCAATCCAGTATCATGGAGGAGGAACTGATGAAAGAGCATGGAGCATGATAAGACTTCCTAGAACTCAAAACATACAGCTCCTCTGCTGACTGCACAATTAAATGTGCTTGAGCACTGTATTTTAGCATGGTATCTGCAACATGATTTTTAGTAAATAGTTGAGCTGCGATATAGATGGTATTTAGCCTCAAACTGTACATTTATAGAATCTCAGAAGTTTAAAGTATAGAGGCAGGCCACTCAGCCCATCATATCCTGTTCTTATCTAGAGTAAGGGAAAAATAATCCCACTGCCCTGTTCTCTCTTGCTATTCCTGTATTTTTTTCAGCTTTGAATTTTTAAATCAACTCTTCCTTTAAGAGATACAACAATCTATGGCCCTAACTATTCCCTGTGGCAAAGCATTCCACATTCCAACAATACTCTGTGTAAAAGAAATTCCCCAACCTCTCTCCTCAATCTTAGTGATAATTTTAAATTGAAAACCCATCCCCCTCATCAATGACTTCCCAACAAACAACAAACTTTCATCCCATCAAAACCCTTCATAATTTTAAAAGCCTTGACTAAATCTTCTTAGTCTTCTCCGCCCAAATGAAGATAATCCCTGTATCTCATATCTCCCCTGATAACTACTGTTTTTAAATTCATAGTGTCATTTCATCAATTGAAATGAGGAACTGAAGGAAATCAGTATTAGAACATTACAGCGCAGTACAGGCCCTTCGGCCCTCGATGTTGCGCCGACCTGTGAAACCATCTGACCTACACTATTCCATTTTCATCCATATGTCTATCCAATGACCACTTAAATGCCCTTAAAGTTGGAGAGTCTACTACTGTTGCAGGCAGGGCGTTCCATGCCCCTACTACTCTGAGTAAAGAAACTACCTCTAACATCTGTCCTATATCTATCACCCCTCAACTTAAAGCTATGTCCCCTCGTGTTTGCCATCACCATCCGAGGAAAAAGACTCTCACTATCCACCCTATCTAACCCTCTGATTATCTTATATGTCTCTATTAAGTCACCTCTCCTCCTCCTTCTCTCCAACGAAAACAACCTCAAGTCCCTCAGCCTTTCCTCGTAAGACCTTCCCTCCATACCAGGCAACATCCAAGTAAATCTCCTCTGCACCCTTTCCAAAGCTTCCACATCCTTCCTATAATGCGGTGACCAGAACTGCACGCAATACTCCAGGTGCGGTCTCACCAGAGTTTTGTACAGCTGCAGCATGACCTCGTGGCTCCGAAACTCGACCCCCCTACTAATAAAAGCTAACACACCATATGCCTTCTTCACAGCCCTATTAACCTGGGTAGCAACTTTCAGGGATTTATGTACCTGGACACCAAGATCTCTCTGTTTATCTACACTACCAAGAATCTTCCCATTAGCACAGTACTCTGCATTCCTGTTACTCCTTCCAAAGTGAATCACCTCACACTTTTCCGCATTAAACTCCATTTGCCATCTCTCAGCCCAGCTCTGCAGCCTATCTATGTCCCTCTGCACCCTACAACATCCTTCGCCACTATCCACAACTCCACCGACCTTCGTGTCAGCCGCAAATATACTAACCCACCCTTCTACACCCTCTTCCAGGTCATTTATAAAAATGACAAACAGCAGTGGCCCCAAAACAGATCCTTGCGGTACACCACTAGTAACTAAACTCCAGGATGAACATTTGCCATCAACCACCACCCTCTGTCTTCTTTCAGCTAGCCAATTTCTGATCCAAAGCTCTAAATCACCTTCAACCCCATACTTCCGTATTTTCTGCAATAGCCTACCATGGGGAACCTTATCAAACGCCTTACTGAAATCCATATACACCACATCCACTGCTTTACCCTCATCCACCTGTTTGGTCACCTTCTCAAAAAACTCAATAAGGTTTGTGAGGCACGACCGACCCTTCGCAAAACCGTGCTGACTATCTCTAATGAACTTATTCTTTTCAAGATGATTATAAATCCTATCTCTTATAACCTTTTCCGACATTTTACCCACAACCGAAGTAAGGCTCACAGGTCTATAATTACCAGGGCTGTCTCTACTCCCCTTCTTGAACAAGGGGACAACATTTGCTATCCTCCAGTCTTCCGGCACTATTCCTGTCGACAATGACGACATAAAGATCAAGGACAAAGGCTCTGCAATCTCCTCCCTGGCTTCCCAGAGAATCCTAGGATAAATCCCATCTGGCCCAGGGGACTTATCTATTTTCACACTTTCCAAAATTGCTAACACCTCCTCCTTGTGAACCTCAATCCCATCTAGCCTAGTAGTCTGAATCTCAGTATTCTCCTCGACAACATTTTCTTTCTCTACTGTAAATACTGACGATACTATTAGTAGAAAAATGATGTTGGGGAAATTGATGGGATTGAAGGCCGATAAATCCCCAAGGCCTGATGGTATGCATCCCAGAGTAGTTAAGGAAGTGGCCCTAGAAATACTGAATACATTGGTGTTCATCTTCCAAGATTCTATAGACTCTGGAACAGTTCCTACAGATTGGAGGGTAGCTAATGTAACCCCACTATTTAAAAAGGGAGGTAGAGAGAAAGCAGGGAATTATAAACCAGTCAGCCGGACGTCGGTAGTGGGGAAAATTATAGAGTCCATTATCAAAGATTTTTTAGCAGAGCACTTGGAGAACAGTGGTAGCGTCAGACAGAGTCAGCATGGATTTACGAAAGGGAAGTCATGCTTGACAAATCTACTAGAATTCTTCGAGGATGTAACTAGTGGGGTTGATGAGGGGGAGCCAGTGGATGTGGTTTATTTGGACTTTCAGAAGGCTTCTGACAAAGTTCCGCATAAGAGATTATGGTGTAAAATTAAAGCGCATGGGATTGGGGGTAGTGTATTGCGATGGATAGAAAATTGGTTGGCGGACAGGAAACAAAGAGTAGGGATAAATGGGTCTTTTTCCGAATGGCAGGCAGTGACTTGTGGAGTACCGCAAGGATTGGTGTTAGGACCCCAGCTATTCACAATATATATGAATAATTTAGATGAGGGAACTAAATGTAATATCTCCAAATTTGCAGAGGACACAAAACTAGGTGGGAGGGTGAGTTGTGAGGAGGATGCAGAGAGGCTTCAGGGTGATTTGGACAAGTTTGAGTGAGTGGACAAATGCATGGCAGATGCATTAGAATGTGGATAAATGTGAGGTTATCCACTTTGGTAGCAAAAACAGGAAGGCAGATTATTATCTATATGGCTATAAACTGAGAGAGGGGAATATGCAATGAGACTGGGTGTTTTCGTACACCAGTTGCTGAAGGTAAGCATGCAGGTGCAACAGGCAGTAAAAAAGGCAAATGGTATGTTGGCCTTCATAGTGAGAGGATTCGAGTACAGAAGCAGGGATGTCTTGCTGCAATTATACAGGGCCTTGGTGAGGCCACACCTGGAATATTGTGTGCAGTTTTGGTCTCCTTATCTAAGGAAGGATGTTCTTGCTATAGAGGGAGTGCTGCGAAGGTTTAACCAGACTGATTCCTGGGATGGCGGGTCTGATGTATGAGGAGACACTGAGTCGGTTAGGATTATATTCGCTGGAGTTCAGAAGAGTGAGGGGGGATCTCATAGAAACCTATAAAATTCTAACTGGACTTGACAGGGTAGATGCAGGAGAATGTTCCCGATGGTGGGGGAGTCCAGAACCCTAGGTCACTGTCTAAGGATACGGGGTAAACCTTTCAGGATAGAGATGAGAAATTTCTTCACCCAGAGAGTGGTGAGCCTGTGGAATTCGCTACCACAGAAAGCAGTTGAGGCCAAAACATTGTATGTTTTCAAGAAGGAGTTAGATATAGCTCTTGGGTTTAAAGGGATCAAGAGGCATGGGGTGAAAGCCAAAACAGGTTACGGAGTTGAATGATCAGCCATGGTCATAATGAATGGCGGAGCAGGCTCGAAGGGCCAAATGGCCTACTCCTGCTCCTGTTTTCAATATTTCTATGACTAAATTTCCCATTCTTTTCTCATTTGGTCAGAAGATTACATCAAGTCCCTGGCCGAGCATGCAAGATGATGTGTCGTAGTGAAAGACATACCTTCTATCTGAAGAATGATCTTCTCTGATTCGACGGGCACATTAGAGATTAGTATCCTGCAGTTGTAGGCACCTGCGTCAGAATGCAGTACGCTGGAGATGCTGTAGATAAAAAAAATGTATCTGTCGCTGTCAAGATACACAGGATTTGGTTTTTACAGAAACATTTCTGTTCCTGTTCCTGCACCCACCCAGCACCCCCATCCACCACAGGAATTTCAATAAACATTTTGCACTGGAAGTTATATAAATTGGGAGTCTTATTTAAATGCCAATTAGCACAAGTAATATTCTTTCTCACTGTGCATTGCCATGTGGAGCAATGCACCTTTAACATTGCATTTTTCCCCACAAAGTTGGAAGTATCAACATATTCTGCAACATCAACACTACTTGAAAGTAAAACAACCACATTTGTTATTTAATCTTCCTAACTAGGGCTTGTCCTTGACCTGCTTGCTAAGAAGTTGCTCCTCTCCCCACCCCTTCTCCACTGTCCCCTTCCTTGATTCCAGGCTTGCTGTAATGCAGCACCTGGCTTCAGCCTAACATGGCCTCAGGAGCTGGAGTTTGAAGGGGAGGGAATCTCAAGACACAAACCTACTCTGGCACATGCCAAGAGAGCCAAAATGGACTACAATACAAGCTGCATTGCTGAAGTATTCACTTTTTAAAAAAAAGAAAGGCAGAATGATATAAAACATTCTGAAGGAGAGGCCCAATACAAAGGCATCACAAATACTGTTTGCTAAAATGAAAAACATTAAAAACAGTGCTCTACCTGCAGCTGCTGAGGATTGTGGATCTGCTTTCGCTGACACCAAAAGCAATCCCTTTGTAGAAACAACGGTGGCCATCAATTAGTTCTTTACCGTCCTTCAGCCACTGAATAGGCAGATCCTGGTGAAAGCCGGGTACATCAATGGAACAGTTGAAGCTTATCGGGTTGCCTTGAGATATTATGATGTTTGCTGCTCCAGGCTTGAATCTGATCTGTTTGTGAACTGTTGGTGTAAACAGAATGTCGCTGCTGCTTTTGCTAGTAACTTGCGGTTCTCCTGCTGGTGTTGCTGCATTCTCTGGTAGCAGATGAGAAACGTCTGCTGGGCAACATATGATATTCTTCAATTATTATTTCAATATATCTTGTTTCATTATGGCTCTGACAGACACCAACTAAACTGTGCAAATTATGTTAGTTAAAGCTGACATCTGACACATGTCACTCTGCTATTTAAGATAGGTGACAGAGAGAAACCAGGGAATTATAAACCAGTTAGCCCAATTCCTGTTTTCTGGAAATTATTTGAGTTTATAATTATGGTCATAGTGACTGAACACCTTGAAAATTTTCAACTGCTGAGAGAGCGCGAGCGTGGATTTGTAGAAGGTCGGTCATGCCTGACAACACTGATTACATTTTTTGAAGAGGTAACTAAATTGATGGACAGGGGAATGCCGATGGATGTTATTTATAAGGATTTCCAGAAGGTATTTGACAAAGTAATTCATTAGAAATGGTTAGCTAAAGTTGTAGCTAATGGAATTGAAGACAAAATATTGACCTGGTAAGGAAAATGGCTGAGTGGCAGGAGGCTGAAAGTAGCGATATTGGGCAGGTATTCTAATTGGCAGGATGTGACAATTGGTGTTGCATTGTAGTTTCCGGTGTAACTCTCTAATGGGTCTGTAGTTCCTGGGTGTGACTCTCTGATGGGTCTGTCATTCCCAGGTGGGACTCTTTCATGTAAAAGCAAAATAGTGCAGATGCTGGAAATCTGAAATAAAAACAAGAAATGTTGGAAATACTCAGCAGGTCTGGCAGCATTTGTGGAGAGAGAAGCAGAGTTAACGTTTCAGGTCAGTGACCCTTCTTCAGAACTGGCAAATATTAGAAATATAAAAGACTTTAAGCAAGTAAAGCGGGGGTGGGGCAAGAGATAACAAAAGAGGTGTTGATAGGGCAAGGTCACAGAGAATAACTGATCAGAAGGTCATGGAACAAAGGCAAACGGTATGTTAAAGGTGTGCTGAAAGACAAAGCGTTAATACAGAGAGGGTGTGAATTGACTGTAAAGCACAAAGCACTCCAAGCACAAACATTAATGGGTCTGTAATTCCCATTGGGGCATTAACGATGTGCTCGAAAGCCACATATCCAAGCTTGCCGATGACACAAAGATAGATGGCATTGTCAGCAGTGTAGGTGGAAGCAAAAAAATTACAGCGATGTCAATGGATTAAGTGAATGGACAAAACTGTGGCAAATGGATTTCAATGTAGGCAAATGTGAGGTCATCCACTTGGGACAGATAAAAGGATAGTACAGAGAACTTTCTCAGTGGTGAAAAGCTAGAAATAGTGGAGGTCTAAAGAGACTTGGGGGTCCAGGTACATAGATCAAGAAATTCTAATGAACACGTACAGAAAATAATCAAAAAGGCTATTGGATTGCTGACCTTGATAGCTGAAGGAAAAGAATACAAGGGCTCGAAGTTATGCTACAGCCATATGAAGGCTCGGTTAGACTATAATTGCAGTATTGTCAACAGTTCTGTGCACCACACCTTAGGAAAGATATATTAACCTTGGAGAAAGTGCAGCGTAGATTTAACAGAATGATATGCAGACACCAAGAGTTAAATTATAAGGAGGTTTTTACACAAACTAGGACTGTATTCCTTGGAATGCAGAAGGTTATGGAGTGATCTGATCAAAGTTTTCAAGATATTGAGAAGATAGGGTAGTTAGAAAGAAACCATTTCTTCTGGATTAGGGGGCATGGTCTACAAAATTAGAACTAGGCTTTACAGGAGTGAAATTAGGAAACACTTCCATTTGCAAAGGGCTGTAGATGTTTGGAACTCTCTTCTACTGTTGATAATTGATGCTAGATCAATTGTTAATTTTAAAACAGAAATTGATAAGATTTTTGTTATCAAAAGGTTATTAAGGGGATGTGAGGCAAAAGGTTACAATCAGCCATGATTTCACTGAATGATGGAACAGTCTCGAGTGGCTAAATGGCCTACTCCTTTACCTGTGTTCCTATTTTCCAACAAGTTGGCAAGAAATTAGATGCAAGTGGACATACATACAAGATTAAATGCAGGAGATTTAGGACAGGAGAAACTACTTTACATAGAGCATGGTAAGGCTGTGACATTCAATTCCAGGGCTCGTGGCTAAGACAGAAACTACATCAACATTCAAAATTAGTTTGGGGAAAAAAGATGAAATTATCTGTCAACAGGGTGGGTAAATGTAATTGGGACTAATGGCTCACATGGAGGGTCAATGCAAATGTCGACTGATTGATCCAAATGACCTGTTTCTGTGTTCCTATGTTTTCACATAGGATACCCTCCATTGTGTTGTGTGGCACTAGCACCGTGCTAAATGAGATAGATTTCGAACAGATCTAGCAATGCAAAACTGGGCATCCATGAGGCGCTGTGGGCCATCAGCAACAGCAGAATTCTACTCAAACACAATCTGTCACCTCATGGCCTGGCATATCCCCCACTCTACCATTACCATCAAGCCGGCAGACCAACCCTGGTTCAATGAAGAGTGCAGGAGGGCATGCCAGAAGCAGCACCAGGCATACCTCAAAATGAGGCATCAACCTGGTGAAAATACAACTCAGGACTACTTGTGTGCCAAACAGCGTGAGGAGCATGCGATCGACAGAGCTAAGTGATCCCATAAACAACGGATCAGATCTAAGCTCTGGTTAGAGGCTATGAGTCCTGCAGTGAGTAATTCACCTCCTGACTCCCCAAAGCCGGTCCAACATCTAGAAGACACAAGTCAGGAGTGTGATGGAGTACTCTCCACTTGCCTGGATGGGTGCAGCTCCAACAACACTCAAGAAGCTCGACAGCATCCAGGACAAAGCAGCCCGCTTGATTGTTTGCGGATGGGATGCCATTCACTCCCTCCACCACTGATGCACAGTGGCAGCAGTGTGTACCATCTACAAGATGCACTGCAGCAACTCACCAAGGCTCCTTCAACAGCACATCCCAAACCCGCGACCTCTACCACCTAGAAGGACAAGGGTAGCAGATGTATGGGAACACTACCACCTGCAACTTCCCCTCCAAGCCACATACCATCCTCACTTGGATGGTATATCGCCGTTCCTTCACTGTCGCTGGGTCAAAATCCTGGAACTCTCTTCCCACAGCACTCTAGGTGTACCTACCCCATATGGACTGCAGTGGTTCGAGAAGGCAGCTCACCACCACCTTCTCAAGGGCAATTACGGACGGGCAATAAATTCTGGCCTAGCCAGCGATGCCCACATCCCAGGAATGAATAAAAGAAATGTATCGCCTGCTGCTTGACCAACAAGGACCACTCCACATTATAGGCATATCAATAGTAGATGGATAGTAAGAGATGAGGTGGGGCTAATTCAGGACCAAAAAGAAGACCCATGGAAGTACAGGGCAAGGGTGAGTACTCTTCATCTGTCTTTACAAGTGTTATGACCGAAGCAGGAGTAATGCACAGTCAATTCAGTCCCAATACTCCACAGGTCGCAGCATATTGTTAAAGTTTTCCCACCTACTGGAAATTAGCCAAATTAAACACTTCAGTAACCCCCAGAATAAAACAGACCAAACCAGGTATCTTTAAACAACAACAAATTAACTATTTATTAATAAACTAAATCTTAAACACTATTGAGATAAATTTATGTCTAAAACCTAGCAACTACAGGCCAGCCAGAGATTATTACGTTTGAGGTTCTGCTTTTTAATTTAGCCCCGAGCTGATCATACTCCCTATGAAAAACCTTTTTCCTAGTTCTAACCATGTCATTGGTACCCACCTGGACCAGAACAATTGGATCCTGTACCCCACAACCCCCACCCCACCCCGCCACTACAAGTTCCTCTCCAGCCCTGAGCAGATGTCCCGAACCCTGGCACCAGGCAGGCAACAGAGTCTTCTGGACTCCCACTCTTGGACGCAGAGAACTGTGTCTATCCCCTTGACTATCCTAATGCCTACTACCATTACATTCCTATTTACTCCCTCCCCCCGGCCCGGCTTAAATGGCTTCCTGTACGATGGTGCTATGGTGAGTTTGCTCATCCACACTGCAGCTCTCACTCTCATCCATACAAGCTAAAAGAACCTCAAACCTGTGGGACAATTGCAAGGGCTGAGGCTCCTCCACTGCTGCCTTCTCGATCCCCATACCTGCCTCACTCGCATTCACACCTGTGCTTTGTTGTCCAGCCCTCATCAGTCGAATAATTGCGAAAAAAAAGTGTAACACCCAGATAGCGCATTTGGAATCCACACCATGTTTTACACCATGCCTTATGGAGCATTTTTGCAATTTATCCTTTTCTGTTTATCAGCGTTCAAGAGCTCAGACAGACACATATTATATAGGTGTATAAATATGTCAGTTGAACAGCACCGGCATTAGCTAGTAAACAGACTACACATTCAGCACCAAAATTCCAAATCCTGCAGAGAGACTGACAAAGGCACAGAACGGTATAATAACATTCTCCGATCCAGGACCTATTTGGAAGCATGTGACTTGCCATTCGACTAGTCAGCAGTTTTGCGAACAATTGTACATGACTGATCAGGCAAGAACATTCTGTAGAGTGATAGTTATACACAGTGAACCCTCTACTCTGGTACAAAAAGATATTTGCCTCATCAGACGTAAAATAGCTCTGTTTTTGTTCAATTTTCTCAACATATGATAAGTAAGTTGCCAAACATGTGCAAATTTCTGAAGTTCCTGCCAAAGATAGAAAGCTTGCTGGTTTGGAGTGTGGGGATAAAAGACCAGTTTCATCCCTCCCCAGCACAGTCAAATTCCTATTTCAGTCACGTTATTGGTGTGGGGTAAGGTGGGTGGGGAAGTTGGTGGAAATAAAAGCACCTAAGAAAAGGCCTGTCAGCTTCCCATTTAAAAGAGAGAGGAATGTTCAGAGGAAGCTCATTCCCGAGCATCTCTTGGCGGATGTTTCAGAGTGCCTGCCAGTAAAGGCCTGGCAACATCCCATCTGCCTGACCAACAGTTAGCCCAAAGAGATCAAGAGGAGTTGGGAAGAAAATACAATTTTATACCAAAGAAAAAACTATAAACAAAGTTTAAAAAAAATGCACACACAGTATTTTACACTGGAAAATTGTATGTAATTATGCCAAATTGTTCAGTCCACATGCCTGAAAAGGGTACTTTTTTCCCCATTTGTTTGTGGATACTGCCAAGATAATTGCCATTCATTGTGTGATCCTAACCTCCCTAAGCCTGTCCCTTGGACCAGCTCCCTCAACTTCTCAGATTCCCCTGGATTTACCCATCACCCTCACCTAGCTCCCTGGACTCGACTGCTCTTGCTCCTTGGGTTTCAATCCCATTAACATCTTTGACGCAAACTTTCCTCACGAGTTGGTGACACCTTACCCCTTTTTAAAGCCTCACTGTCCAACTATACTTTCCACTGTCTGCCCAACATAAACCATCATGTGGCAGTGCAGCGTTTTTCCACTCTGCTGGTACCTTTGCCTCCTTGGAGCACCTTATCTTGTTCCACCTTTAGAATTGTCATTCCACACCTCCACCATTCTCCCCCTCATCCCTAGCTCCACCCAGAGCTGTTCATCAAGTTTCTTCCCTCAGCCTCTGCAATAAGTGCCTCCTCATCCTCAGTGATTTCAATCTCCATCTCAACATACCTTTCCTCTTTTTCCTATCTGGTCTTCCCCTAAATGTTGCCTCCAAATAAACTCTCCCATCTGTATTCATAGACACCCCCTCGACTTTGCCATCGCCATGGCCTCTGCACTCCAATAGTTTGATCAAACAAAGCAATTTCTAACCACTGCCTTGTATCCCTCCCTCCTTTCCCCAGATAAAACTCTCCCCAAGCTACTTTCAATTCGACTTTCAAACTCCTAGGTAACAAATGGCCTTCCGTTCATCATGATATTTCTGCAGCCATCAATCTGCTCAACCACTTCTTCTCTTCCACCTTCGATGTCACTTCAAGCACTATTGACCCTCATTTCCCTCTGCCAAAACTGATCAGTACTCCAGGATCACTTTGGAGAGCAAAGATAGTCCCCAGCTTCTTTTCAATTCCTTAGACTCTTCTCTCCTTCATCCTTCACGCTTACCTCCAACAGAAGCTGATGGTACTCCTTTATCACTAAGAATGAGACCATCCTTGGCTGCTCCCCCGCCTCATTCTCTATTTTCTCTCTTATCTTCCCTCATGTCCTCCCTGAGCTTATCTTGTTCATGAAACCCAATTCCTGCGAGCTTCACCCCATTCCCACAAAACTTCTGGACACCCAATTTCCCTTCCTTGCCCCCATGTTAGCTGATACTTTAAATGATTTACCCTCCTCATGTACTGTCCACCCACCCTTTGAAAACCACGGTCATCACTGCTGCCCTCAAGGAAACCTGCCCTCAAACCTTCTGTCCTTCCAAAACACTCCATTTCCAAGTTATCTTTCCTCTCAAAAAAACTTGAATGTGTTGTTGCCTCCCAAATCTCTGCTCATCTGCCAGACAACTCTATATCTGAATCTCTTTGATAAAGTGTATGACCCTGTCACAGCATAAAGACAGTTCTAATCAAAGTCACAAACAAGGTGCTCTGTGACTGTGATGTCCCATTCCTCATCAGCCTATCACCTTTAGCAGGGTCGATCACACATCATTCTCCAATGCCTCTGCTCTGTTGCTAAGCTGGTCTGCTTTCGCTCTTACCTAACCAATAGTAGCCAGCACATCTCATACAATCAATTCTCTTCCTGCCCGCGGACAGTTAATTCTAGAGCTCAAAGATCTATCCTTGACCCTTCCGTTGCCTCATCTACAGCTCATATTTCAGCCAAAACTTCTATCCATGCCTTTGTCACCTCCAGACTCAACTAATCCAATGCACTCCTGACCAGCCTCCAATATTCCACCCTCCATACTATAAACTAAGCTGTCCCTGTCCTATCCTACACCAAATCCTGCTCACCCATCACCCCAGTTTTCGCTGGCCAAACATACATTGCCAAACAGCTCAAATTTAAAGTTCTCATCGTAGTATTGTTACGACCGCTCAGGACAAAGCCCCCAATCAAAATATATGATTCTGATTACGGTGGGAGCAATGCACTGTCAATTCAGTCCCCTCACTCCAGAGGTCGCATCATATTTCTTTAAGCTTTCCAAATCAAAGAAAGCAGCAGCCGAATTGAAACAATCTCGTCACCCCCGAATGAGGCGAACCAAACGAGATATCTTTCGATATCAACAAATTAAATGTTTATTAAAAAAACTAAAATCTTAAACACCAAGATAAAATATCTAAAATCCTTATAACTTATTAAAAAAAACTAACTCCCACATTCACATACATATACGCAAACTAACAGTAGTGTGGTTTTTAATTAGCTGCTCAAAAAAATAGACAAACAATAAAGTCTTTGCAGATTACGCTTCCTGACGAATGGTCTTCTAATGCAACACAAAGTTCACTTGCAGTCTTCCAAGGTCCGATGAATCCAAAGATCCTTCCAGAGATAGGAATTCAACAGTTTAGTTCAGCAGTTGTAGCATTAAACTCTTCATTTTTCCAGTGATGAACACAACAGATCAATAATTTGTTATTTCTTTAAGAAATTAATTTGGCTTGAAGCTTTTTAGAAGTTTGAGAGAGAAATTACCAGGGTCTAAATTGACTTACAGCTCTCCTATTTCCTTCACGTGCTGGATCAGCCTATCAACTGTGTGTCTCTGCTAGCCAGTTTCAACGTCAATATGAAGCCCTGTTCTCCCTCTTTGTATGGTTGTTGCCTGGCAACCAGAATGCATTTACGCTCACTGACTCTGGAGCTTGCTGCCTTAAAGTAGTACTGATCTTTTACAGCCACAATATTTCCCGAGGAGAAAAGAAAACACAGGATCATGACAGTATTTAAACACCTTCATGATCTCGTCTCATCATATCTGCAATATTCTCTCGCCACAAACACTAACCCCCCCTCCCCCCAAAACCTCTCCATTCCTTCAACTCTGGCCTCTTGTGCACCCCTACTCCCTCCCCCCACCATTGGCACTCATTCCTTCAGTTATCTTGGCCCTATACTCTAGAATCCCCATTCTATAGTTTTTTTGTCCCACCAACTCCCATTGTTAAAGATCCTTCTTAAAAATTAACTCTTTCATCAATGGACCCTCCTACTATTGTTACGACCAACTGCTCCAGTCAGAGCCCCCAATCAAAATATATGATTCTGATTGTGGTGGGAGAAACACACTGTTAATTAAATCCTGTTGCTCCACAGATCGCCTAACATATCATTTTAAACTTTCCAAATTAAAGACCCAGCCAAATTGTATTATTAACCCCCGAATGAGGCTAACCAAACCAGGTGTCTTTAAATCAACAAATTAACTGTTTAATTAGAAAATCTAAATTCTTAACACTATGAAGATATAAACAACATTTAAAATTGAAAAAATTAGAGTCCTGGCAAATTTGCAGTCCAATGTTCCTTGAAGTCCTCACAGCCATCCGATGGGGAAAAAGGTTCTTCCACAGTAGAACAATCCATAGTCTAACTCCAGCAGTAAATGATACTTTCCTTCGTTCAGCGAATTTCAACAATTAACAACTTGCAAACACTTTTTAAATGAATCAATTTGACTTTCGAGTTTTTGAGGGGTAAAAGATTGTCACAGTCTAATTTCCCTTCCTTCAGTTTAAATTATCAGAGATCTCCATTTGAGCTTGACTTTTTTTTAGAATTTTGAGATATAATGATAATTAAACAGACTAAATCTATCTTCCTTCAGTTTAAATGGTTGAGAGCTTTTTCAGGTGCTAAACAACACAGCTGTCTGTGTGTGTGTCCTGTTAGAGCAAACTGTCTTCAAGTAAAAAGCCAGTTCAAAATTGAATTGTAACAAATGTATCACTTGATACTCATTCCAGTGGCTGTTTCCATGGTAACAAGAATGCACCCTTTGAATCGCAGTCTCCAAATGGTTGTATCCAACGGCAACTGAAAATGTACCTTTCTAGAACTCCTGAGACTTGCTTGTTCTTAAAGCAATACTGATCCTTTGCAAGCCTTAAAGGCAAACTGCATATTCCCCAGAGGGAAAAAAAAACTACAGGACCATGACACTATTTTCTTCTTTGTCTTGGTATTCATTTTGCCTGATTACACCTCTGAATGACATCAAAACATTTTTCTGCATTAAAGGTTCCACAAAAATGCAAGTTGTTATTGACAGGTTAACAGGCTACAAAATCAGCCAAACCTCCAAAAGTGCAGTCCATCAAGTAAAATACACCCAGATACAGACTTATCTATCACCATTCACTGTTAATCAATGTCCATTTAAGTAAACAAATTTGCAGCAACCAATATCTCTGACCACTATAACAGATGAGACTCTGATTGTATTTAGTTTGCAAAAACTGTTCCTGCATCCATATTCACTCTATGGTCCTGACAGATCACATTTGCGCTGTACTGGTATTTCTTAATTGTATTGGGACATACTGCCATGGCTGTTGCTGTGACAATGTCCAGTGAAGTTCTGACTAGTCCATTATGCTTCTGTGAGGTTCTCCAGCTGGGTGGTTTGATATATGGCTCTCCTTCACAGTTTCTGAAATACTGGTTGCATGTCAATGGCAACAACATATCAGTTGGTTTAATTCCTTTGCTTGAACACTACCAGTTTTTATATTGTTTTGTTCACTCAAACTTTTCGTCATGGACAATGAATTTGGCGAGGGCAAACTCCAGCACTAAGTTTTAATAGCTCTCTACATTATTGTTAAATACCCTCATACACAAACAAAAACTATTGACTGACATATGACTGGTATGAAGTGTCATTGGGCTGAATATTCCCGTGAGTGTCCGGAACCTGACGCAGGACCGTATGTAGGTCCTGAGCCCACACTTGTCGCTAAGTCACCCGCCGGCACAACTTTATGTGAGGCGGGCTCCCAATTGGCTGCCTCCACGTTCGTCATCCAATTAAGCTCAGCAAGAGTGTTCCCGAGGCCGGAGGTCCAACGAGAGGGCCCATAGCACTGGCTGACTGGAAGCCCCACCTCGAGAGGTGGGCGCTGCTGAAGTAGAAAGGTGAGCGTGAGGGCACCCCAAAATGGAGGCGCTCTCAGAAGCATGCTGCAAATTTATTAAAGAAGGCCCACAGTTGTTAGGGTCATCAGTGTGGAGGGAAAACCTCCACAGAAACAGCTTTGGCCATGACTGAGACCTTTTTATATTTGCAACTTATTCACTGGGTCAGTGAGAGGGGGCACCAATGCCCCTTTGGCCTACCACTGGGAGGTCACCTCCAAGTTGCTGCTGGGCTGCAGACTCAATGCTGGGGGGAGGGGGGAAGTCAGGGAATGGCCTGGTTCGATGCCAGCAAAATGCCGGCAGGTTCTGAAAATGACCTCTGAGTGGGGCCTTAATTGGCCTATTTGGTTGTCCACCTCTGTGGAATGGATTGGCAAATCCCATGGCAGCCTGGCCCTGGAAAGTATTGGGGAGCTGTCCCGATGTACAACTATCTGAATTTCCCCACCTCCAAAACCATCTCTGCCTCCATGGCAAAATTCAACCTATTGTATCTGGCAGAGGTAAAGGAGTCAAAAATAAAGCAATTGTTGTCGCAAAATCCTCTGTGATAATGTCCATGGAGCCTTGAAACCAGCCATTCATCCTCAGGCTCTCCATAGGTTACGTTAAGCACAGCTCCAATCTAACTGAAGAGGAGATCCATGGAGTATTAAAGAGTGTTCTCTGTCAAACTGTACACTCCACGTGCAAGACCGTCACTGCCATGGATGTGCTGTAAGCTGTGAAACACCCAGGCCATGCTTTATTATGGATTGGGCGGTTGAAGTATTCAACTCTTCATACAAAGTACACTCAATAATTGAGGATGTCACAATAAACCGATATTTTTCTTTTCCCTAAAATGTTGTATTTGGAAAGTGATGTCAAATTTCAGATAAATAAGCTCCTCCCCAGTGTAACTGAAGAACGCCCCCCTCCCCCGCCCCCACTTTACACTGATGGAGTAACATCTCAATGTTAGGCACTGTTATTGCAGTGGCAGAAAGACAGATTCACAAAAACATGATAAGGTCGCCGAGATTAACAATGCAAACAGCGGGAGCTAGCTCACAAAAACAGCAATGGTATAAAATCATGGAACTTGCAAGCTGCCGTTGGGTTTCCACAGAGCTTGATACCTGCCGTTTTACCGATCAGAGGAGATCTTTCACTTTCACAGCCCTACTTTGAAGTGGCAGCAAGAAGGTAAACAGTGAAGATCGTGTTTGGAGGTCACAAACATCAGAAATTTAAGATTAAAAAAAACAAGTCTAATGAGACAGGGTGCTGTCCCATTCAATCCTATGGTCTCTTAACTCCAATAGACCCGATTAAAAATTCAGGAGGTCAATGAACCACAACTTCAATGTAAAGGTTCCTATTTCTCAGAAAAAGAAAGAAGTGATCTTGATGAGACTTTCCTAATGTCAGCACAAAAATCATAATTGAAATTTGATTTCACCCAATGATTCATAGAATTATAATAAAATATACAGCACAGAAACAGACATTTGGCACAACTGGTACATGTGGATATTTATAGTCCACACAAGGAGGGGAGGCAGTGGCGTACTGGTATTATCACTGGACCAGTAACCCAGAAAACCAGGTATTGCTCTGGGGACATGGGTTCAAATCCCACCACAGCAGAAGGTGGAATTTGAATTCAATTAATAAATCTGGAATTTAAAGCTAGTCTAATGATGGCCATGAAACCATTGTCGATTGTTGTAAAACCCCATCTGGTTCACTAATGTCCTTTAGGGAAGGAAATCTGCTGTGCTTACCTGGTCTGGCCTACACGTGACTCCAGATCCACAGCAATGTGGTCAATTCTTACATGCCCTTGAAATGGCTTAGCAAGCCACTCAGTTCAAGGGCAATTAGGGATGGGCAATAAATGCTGGCCTGGCCTGCGACGCCCA
The DNA here is from genome assembly GCF_036365525.1 of Heterodontus francisci. Taxonomy (NCBI): domain Eukaryota; kingdom Metazoa; phylum Chordata; class Chondrichthyes; order Heterodontiformes; family Heterodontidae; genus Heterodontus; species Heterodontus francisci. The sequence continues at coordinate 171,363,133 of NC_090373.1, forward strand.
CATCCCATGAAAGAATTTTTAAAAAACACAAGCCTTCTCACACCCCTATCAGTATAACTGTTCCATCTTTCCTAGTAGGTATAAACTCTCAGTTATGTTAAACAATTTCTCCAGTCCCTTTATAGTATGGAGAACTTGGTCTAACCAAGTTTAACCTCTTAAAAAAAAAAGATTTGCATTTATATAGTATCTTCATGGCCTCTCAAAGGGACATCTATAAGCATTTTACAGCCAATTAAGTACTTTTGAAGCACCATCACAGTTACAATCTAGGAAATAAGGTAGCCAATTCGCGCACAGGAAACTCCCACAAAAAGCAATGTAACAATGACCAGTCCTTCTGATGTTGATTGGGGGGTAAACATTGGCCAGGAAAGCAGGGAAAACTCCCCGTCTCCTCTTCAAAATAGTGCCACGGGAACTTTTACCGTCACCTGGGAGGGCATTCAGTTCAATAGCTCATCCAAAAGACTGTCCGACAGTGCAGCATTTCCTCAGTACTGCAATGGAATGTCAGCCTTGATATTTGTGCTTAAGTCCTGAAATGAGACTTGAACCCACAACCTTCTAACTCAGAAGCGAGCGTGTTACCAATGGAGCCAAGGCTGACACCATAAACTAAGTGCCTGCATGCCGAACAGCGGAAGCAGCATGCAATAGGCAGAGCTAAGCCATCCCACAACCAATGGATCAGATCAAAGCTCTGCAGTCCTGCCACATCCAGTTGTGAATGGTGGTGGACAATTAAAACAACGGACAGGAGGAGGAGGCTCCACAAGTATCCCCATCCTCAATGATAGGGAAACCCAGCACATCAGTTCAAAAGAAAAGGCGAAAGCATTTGCGACCATCTTCAGCCAGAAGTGCCAAGTGGATGATCCATCTCGGCCTCCTCTGGAGGTCCCCAGTATCACAGATGTCAGTCTTCAGCCAATTTGATTCACTCCACGTGTATTCAAGAAGAAGCTGAAGGCACTGGATACTGCAAAGGATATGGGACCTGACAACATCCTGGCAGTAGTACCCAAGACTTGTGCTGCTGCAGAACTAGCTGCGCCCCTAGGCAAGCTGTTCCAGTACAGCTACAACACTGGCATCTACCGGGCAATGTAGAAAATTGCCCAGGTATGTCCTATCCAAAAAAGCAGGGCAAATCTAATCCAACCAATTACCAGTCAACTCTCGATCATCAGCAAAGTAATGGAAGGTGTCATCAACACCACTTCAACAGCAACAAGCCACTCACGGATGCTCTGTTTGGATTCTGTCAGGCCACTCAGCTCCTGACCTCATTACAGCTTTTACCCAAACATGAACAAAAGAGTTGAACTTCAGAGGTGAGGTGAGAGTGACTGCCCTTGACATCAAGGCAGCATTTGACTGAGTATGGCATCAAAGAACCCTAGCAAAACAAGAGTCAACGGGAATCAGGGGGAAAACTCTCTGGTGGTTGGAGTTACACCTCACAGAAAGCAAGATGGTTGTATTTGTTGGAAGTCAATTATCTCAGCCCCAGACCATTGTTGCAGGGGTTCCTCAGGGTAGTGTCCTCGGCCCAATCATCTTCAGCTGCTTCAATGGCCTTCCCACCATCATGAGGTCTGAAGTGGGGAGGTTCGCTGATGATTGTGTGATGCTCAGATATAGAAGCAGTTCATGTCCATATGCAGCAACACCTGCACAACATTCAGGCTTGGGCTGCTAAGTGGCAAGTAACATTCGCCCACACTAGAAAGTTTACTAGACTAATACTTGGAATGGACAGATTGTCTTATGAGGAAAGGTTGGACAGGCTAGGCTTGTATCTGCTGGAATTTAGAGGAATAAGAGGTGACTTGATTGAAACATAGAAGATCCTGAGGGGTCTTGATAGGGTGGAAGTGAAAGGGATGTTTCCCCTTGTGGGAGAATCTAGAACTCGGGGTCACTGTTTAAAAATAAGGGGTCACCTATTTCAGACAGAGAAGAGGACAATTTTTCTCTCTCAGAGGGTTGTTGGTCTTTGGAATTCTCTTCCTCAAAAGGCGGTGGAAGCGGAGTCTTTGAATATTTTTAAAGCAGAGGTAGATAGATTCTTGATAAGCAAGGGGATGAAAGCTTATTGGGAATGAGATAAAATGTGGAGTTGAGGTTACAATCAGATCAGCCATGATCTCATTGAATGGCGGAGCAGGCTCGAGGGGCTGAGTGGCCTACTCCTGCTCCTAATTCGTATGTTCATATGTTCACACAAGTGCCAGGCAAAGACCATCTCCAACAAGAGAGAATCCAACCATCTTCCCTCGACATTCAATGGCATTACCATCGCTGAATCCCCCACTAACATCATCCTGGGGTTTACCATTGACCAGAAACTAAACTGCAGCAGCCACATAAATACTGTGGCTACAAGAACAGGTCAGAGGCTGGGAATTCTACAGCAAGTAACCCACCTCGCAACTCCTCAAAGCCTGTTCATCTACAAGGCACAAGTCAGGAGTGTGATGGAATACTCCCCACTTGCCTGGATGAGTGCGGCTCCAACACCAATCAGGAACCCATCCGCCACCATAAACATTCGCTCTCTTCACCACCAACGCACAGTGGCAGAATTGTGTGCCTTATACAAGATGCACTGCAGCAACTCACCAAATCTCCTTCGATAGCAGCTTCCAAACCCGTGATTTCTTCCACCTAGAAGGACAAGGGGAGCAGACGGGTGGGAACACCATCTGTAAGTTCCCCTCCAAGCCACACACCATCATGACTTGGAAATATATCACCGTTCCTTCACTGTTGCTGGATCAAAATCCTGGAACTCCCTCCCTAACAGCACTGTGGGTGTGTGCCTGCACCAGATGGACTGTAGCAGTTCAAGAAGGCAGCTCACCACCACCTTCTCAAGGGCCATTAGGCATGGGCAACAAATGCTGGTCTTGCCAGTGACGCCCACATCAATTTCAATTTCGTCAGTTGATCCAGTGAGTCACTGGGCTATTAGTACCAGGCTTGATCTCTTTCCCAGCTGAATTAGGTTTCAGTACAGCAGTAACAGGTGCACTAGAAATCGACTCAGTATTTCTGGCTTCAAGAGGTGAAGTGTGGCCACAGTGTGAACGCCTGATTACAGGCCACTCACACCTGCTTAAAGGATGTCTGCATGGATGATGTGTAAAGAGAGGATTGAGCTTGGATGTTAGGTATCAACTGTGACTCAGCTGGTAGCACTCTTGTCTCAAAGTCAAAAGGTTGTGGACTCAATCCCCATCTAGAGACTGCAATACATCATCTAGGCCGGCATTTCTGTCCAGTACTGAGGGAGTGCTGCACTGTCAGAGGTGCCAACTGTTGGATGATACATTAAATCGAGGCCCTGTTAACCTTCTCAGGTGGACATAAGAGATTGCATGACACTAGTTGAAGAGCAGGGAACTTCTCTCTGTGCCCTGGCCAATGTTTTTTCCCTCAAGCAAACCAAAAACAGATAATTTGGTAAATTATTCACTGCTGTTTGTGGGACCTTCCTTCGCAAATTGACAGTCATGTTTCCTACTTTACAACAGTTGCTACAAAAGTACTTCACTGGCTGTAAAGTACTTTGGGACATCTTGAGGGTCATGAAATGCACTACAGAAATGCAAGCCTTTTTTATTTCCTTTATGTCCCTATGATCGAATCGAATATTCTGCTAACATTGTCAAGGCTTACACACAAATAGTGATAAGCTATGACTAGATAGCGACCGGCATCCGCACCTCAACACATGGCAATGCTTTCTGGAGTGAATGGGTGAATATTGATGGACAAAACAATCCTGCTAGGAAGCAGCCTCATTAATTGAGAGCTTTCTAGTAGATTAAAGTTCACATTCTTTCAGAGTTTGCCAACTGTTTTCATGGCCTTGCTTGCCTTACAATGTTGCCAGTTTTCCCAAACTTGACTGTGTAGAGAGTTTGAGTACAACACAATAATGTACTGTCTTTTCTTCAGACCAAACACACTTAAACCATTTTGAAAAGGAAACAACAGACACAAATAAAACTTCTGTGTAACAATAAAATTACTATTATGGATATGCGATGTGAAAGGTATGACACTGATTTTGAGAATTTAGATTTTATTTTAAATAGTAACACTGATTTAGGAAAGCATAAAGCAGGTTATACAGAGCAGTTGATAGGGACTCTTTTAAGCAACTAACCCTCCAGTCCAGCAACGCCTAAATTTTAAAATTCTCGCTCGACATGGCTTGCCACTCCCCGCCCCGTCTCTAACTTCCTCCAGCCCTATTAATGTCCAAGGTCTCTGCGCTCCTCCAGTTCTGGCCTCTTGCACATCCCAATTTTAATCGCTGCACCACTGGGGTCATTCTCTCAGTTACCTAGGCCCTAACCTCTAGAATTGCCTGAGGAAACCTCAACATCTCTCTCCTTTAAGACACACCTTGCAACCTACCTCTTGGACCAATACTTTCGCAACTGGTCGGTGTCAAATAATGCTCTTGTGAAGTGCCTTGGGATGGTTTACTACATTAAAGATGCTATATAAATGCAAGTTGTTGCTGCTGTTGTACGTGATGTATGGTTCGTGTTTAATTATCTAAACTTAATGGACACATTTTCTCTCCACCATTTCTCAGCTCCATGGGGACTCTCAGTTCAGATGTCATAGTGCTCTAGATCACACAAATATTGCTGATGTTGCTTTGTGAACACAACAGAAGGAGTGGGACAACTGGAACAAGTTCCATCTCAGTCCAACTGCTGAATGGAAACTGAAATGTGAAGTTGAAACTCACGCTGAAAGAGTTCAGGGATAATGGGGAACAAATACAGAATACTGGATGATGGTATTTGCATCGGAAAAAAAACAGCATTTTAAAACTGAATAGGTTCATGTTTTCCTATTACTGCACATAATGTGCAAACTCTGTTTCTTGTACTTCTAATGAAGCACTCAGGGGATCAGGAGACATAAAACATAGAAAATAGGAGCAGGAGTAGGCCATTCGGCCCTTCAAGCCTGCTCTGCCATTCGTTATGATCATGGCTGATCATCCAACTCAGTAACCTGTTCCCGCTTTCTCCCCATATCCTTTGATCCCTTTCATCCCAAGAGCTATATCTAATTCCTTCTTGAAAACATACAAAGTTTTGGCCTCAACTGCTTTCTGTGGTAGCGAATTCCACAGGTTCACCACTCTCTGGGTGAAGTAATCTCTCATTTCAGTCCTGAAAGGTTCACCCCATATCCTTAGACTATGACCCATGGTTCTGGACTCCCCCACCATCGGGAACATCCTTCCTGCATCTACCGTGTCAAGAGACACAAGAACACAAGAAATAGGAGCAGAAGTAAACCACACGGCCCATCGAGCCTGCTCTGCCATTCAATAGGATCATGGCTGATCTTGGGCTTCAATTCCACTTTCCTGCCTGCTCCCCATATGCCTTGATTCCCTGCGAGACCAAAAATCTATCTATCCCAGCCTTAAATGTATTCAATGATGGAGCATCCACAACCCTCTGGGGTAGAGAATTCCAAAGATTCACAACCCTTTGAGCGTAGCAATTTCTCCTCATCTCTGTCCTGAATGATTGGCCGCTTATCCTGAGACTTGGATTCCCCAACCAGTTGAAACAAGCTCTCACCTTCTACCCGATCAAGACCTTTCAAAATCTTGTATGTCTCAATTAGATTGCCTCTCATTCTTCTAAACTCCAAATAATATAGGCCAAATTTACACAGCCTCTCATCATAGGACAACCCCCTCATCCTGGGGACTAATTTAGTAAATCTTCTCTGCACTGCCTCCAGAGCAAGTATATCCTTTCTTAAATATGGAGACCAAAACTGCAAACAGTATTCCATGTGCAGTCTCACCAAAGCCCTGCACAGTTTTAATAAGACTTCTTTATTCCTGTACTTCAATCTCCTTGCAATAAAGGCCATTTGCCTTCCTAATAGCCTGCTGCACCTGCATGTTAACTTTGTGTGTTCCTTGTACAAGTACCCCCAAGTCTCTCTGAACATCAATACTTAGCAGTTTCACACCTTTTAAAAAATATTCTGCTTTTCTATCTTTATGACCAAAGTAAACAACTTCACACTTTTCTACATTATACTTCATTTGCCATCTTGTTGTTCACTCATTTAACCTGTCTATATCTCTTTGCAGCCTCTCTATGTCCTCCCCACAGCTTACCTTTCCACTGAGCTTTGTACCATCAGCAAACAGATACATTACTCTCTGTCTCTTCATCCAAGTCATTAATATAAATAGCTGCAGCCCCAGCACTGATCCTCGCGGCACTCTACTATTCACTGCCTACCAACTTGAAAATGCCCCATTTATGCCCACTCTGTGCTTCCTGTCTGTTAACCAATCCTCTATCAACGCTAATACATTACCTCCAACACCATGAGACCTTATCTTGCCGATTAGTCTTTTATGTGGCATCTTATCGAATGCCTTTTGGAAATCCAGGTATACATCTATTGGTTCCCCTTTATCTACCCAACTCGTTACATCCTCAAAAAACTGTAATAAATTTGTCAAACAGAATCTTCCCTGAGTAAAACCATGCTGACTTGTTCTAATCATACTATGCTTTGCCAACTACAATGTTAAGACTTCTTTTATAAAATTTTCCAGCATCTTCCCAACGACTGATGTCAGGCTAACTGGCCTGTAGTTCCCGGTTTTCTCTACCTCCTTTCCTGAAAAGCGGTGAGACACCTGTAGTTTTTCGAGATATTAGTAAAGAAATTATAGACAGGCTCCATTGTGACAGTTGGATCTTTTATTTCATGTGGGCTTTTGTAGCCACTGTGCAACTGGCTTTAGTTTGTTTAGTCACTCAACAAGTGATGTAGTTTATCCATGGAACAGGATATTGTGATCACAGAATAGACTAAAACAACAGAGAATGAATTCAGGGTCATTAAGGGAAAGGCAAAATAAATTCACAGATGATACTAACATTTGGAGGTATATTGAATAGATAGTTCTCCTCAGTTTTCACTAGAGGCCAAAGAGAAAATTACATTGGAAGAACTTAAGAGCAATATTAAGAAAGGGAATACCAGAGAAACCAGCCAAACTCGAGAACAAGAATTGAGGAGATCAAGAATTGCAGCTGTGGACACTCAATAGAAACTTGAGAGGAGATAGCAGAGGCATTAGTATCCACATGTAAAAATTCCATGGAAAAAGCAATGGTGCCAGAGGACCAGCGAACAGCAAACATAATTACCATCTTCCAAAGGAAAATATATCCCACCCAGGGAACTATAGACCACTTTAACTAATGGTGGTGGTAGGCAAGATATTAGAATCTTCACCAAAAGACCAGTAACAAAAGAGACAGGAAATAATTAAAAAGTTATCATGGATTTCTAAAAGGAAAGTCATGTTTAACAACCTTATTCAATTATTTGAAGAAATAAATAGTAGGCTAGGGCAATGCAGTGAATGATGTATATGTAGAGTTTCAAAAGGCTTTCAATAAGATGCCTCATTACAGATTTATGATAAAAAGGTCCAGGAGGAAAATCCTGCGCGAACCACGAACCTTCACACTCAAATCACCAGTATAGATGACTGAAGTAATGTGTTAAAAATGTACATTTGTAAAATCTGTGCTATGCTGTTCTATTATGGTAATGGAATAAAAACAAAGTTACACAAGAATGGAGAGATGATTTACCCGGGCGGCACAGTAGCGCAGTAGTTAGCACCGCAATCTCATAGCTCCAGCGACCCGGGTTCAGTTTTGGTTACTGCCTGTGCACAGATTGCAAGTTCTCCCTGTGACCTCGTGAGTTTCCGCTGGGTGTTCTGGTTTTCTCCCACAGCCAAAGACTTGCAGGTTGATAGGTAAGTTGGCCTTTGTAAATTGCCCCTAGTTTAGGTAGGTGGTAGGAGAATGGTACGGAATATGGGATTAATGTAAGATTAGTATAAATGGGTGGTTGTTGGTTGGCACAGACTCAGTGGGCCGAAGGGCCTGTTTCAGTGCTGTATCTCTAAATAAAAATAAGCACTTCCTGCATACTGACAGTCCTAATTTGTATAGTCAGAAATATTCTTAAATTGTCACATTCAGACTATTGCAGCTTTCTAACACAGTCTAAGCCTCATCACTGAAGTTTCTCCAAAATACTGTATTTGAAGGAACAATTTCTCCAACCAATAAGTGCTCAGAACTGAAGATATCACTCTTTTCCACCCAACTGCAGTGCTGACTCTCAGTCGGGGAGTCAATACCACAAGGAGATGGGGAGGGGAGCAAATTCAGCAAAATAGGATTATATACATATCATACTAATCATCGCCCATATTATTTTGTCTTCACTGTCATTATGATTCCCTGACTGGAAACAATATTCATGAACCATTTTCTTTTTCTGCCAAATTTCTCCCCTTCTCTCTCCTCTCTGAAGGTATTTTTGGGGGAGTAGGTCCACTGGCCATAGTCATCCCCTGGTAACTCAGCTCAAGTGGTCATTGTTCATGTCTGAAGCTAGATATTGACTGACAGCAGACCATCAATAGTGAGGGTATTACAGTCATCAACAACCAGTGGTTGTTGGGAGGGGGTGGTATTCTCAAGTGGAAATCCCGGTTGATCTTTCCCTCAAATCATCCCTAATCCAGAGGCACTCAGGCCAATTATAAGTGGTCCCCAAAAATGCCCCAACTGAGATTAACTAACTCAACACAGACTGAAAATTATTCTTAGACAGTATAATTCAGCTAGTCACTGGACCAAGTTTCAGCCATTAGGAGATCAAACTTCTAAAGAAATCAAGATCTGTATACAGAGTAAAATATGAATACACAGTAAAATACGAAGTGATTAGACAAGGAAACTATTTAGTTGAGTATCTATAATACGGAATTTTCCTTTGGATTTTGACTCAGGAATATCCATTTCCTTCTGCATTTAATGTTTTTAATAAAAATCTTTATGAACTTTTGCAGGATTTTTTTTACATTAAAATCCAGAACCTTGGATCTTCATTTAAAAACTCTTGTATGGATTTAATCTTCCTGCCAAAGAACTTTAAAGAGGAAAGAATTTTATAAAGGGCCGATTCTGTTTCTTGTCAGTCTAGCTCAGCTGGAGCACTCTTGCCTCCGAATCAGAAAATTGTAGGCTCAAGCTGAACTACAGACATCTGTGTATAATGCAGCACTGAGGGAGTGCTGCTTTGTCGTAAGTGACAATCTTCAGGCAAGGTCTTTCTCTTCAAATAGGTGTTAAAGTTTCTGTCACATTGTTTAAGCTAAGACACTATACGACCTGAAAGTAGCCAAGACAGACGTGCAGAGGGAGATACTGCGCAAACACTCACTGAATCAGCTTACGTCAAGAAATCCAAACTGCATGTGACAAAGGAAATCTATGAGCTATGTATGAAGGGATCAAGAGGGCATTTGGCCCTGCCATCACCCAAGTTGCTCTCCTGAAGTCTGCAGATGTTGAAGTACTCACCGACAGAAGTAAACAGATGGGCCACTGGGCTGAACACTAATGCGAGCTCTACTCTTGTGAGTCGGACATCTCCCAGTCTGTGTATGACGCTCTCCCACAACTTCCTGTCATGGATGAGTTAGGTGAAGAACCCTCATCACTGGAGCGCGAGAAGGCCATAGACTGCCTAGCGAACAGAAGGGCACCCAGCAAGGACGGAATCCAAGCCAAATTGCTCAAGCATGAAAAGTCCCATCTATTACCACACCTTTATAATCTTCTCCTCCTCTGCTGGAAAGGAGGCTGTGTTCCACGGGAGATGTGTGATGCCAAAATCATCACACTATCCAAAAACAAAGGCAACAGAAGAGACTGCAACAACCACAAGGGCATCTCACTCCTTAACATCACAGAGAAGGCCTTTGCTAGTGTCATACTTAAAAGAATCTATTTACTTGCAGACCGAGTGTACCCGGAAGCAGATCTACTGTGTATATGATCTTCTCCATTCGCCAGCTACAAGTGTAGGGAATAGGGTATACCCCTTTACCTTATTTTTGTAGATCTCACTAAGGATTGACACCGTTAGCAGAGCTGGGCTCTGCAAGATTTTGAGAAAAATTGGCTGTCCACTGAAGCTCCTCAGTCTCATCCACTATTTCCATGACAACATGCACTGCACAGTACAGTTTGATGGCTCCACTTCCAACAGTTTCGGAGTGAAGAATGGAGTGAAACAGGGTTGTGTCCTAGCCCCCACTCTGTTTGACATCTGCTCCTCCATGCTCCTGACCTTTGCCTTACCTGCAGATATGGGAGGAATCTACTTGCACACTAGGTCAGATGGCAAGCTCTACAATCTATCAAGGCTGAAAGTGAAGACAAAACACATCACTTCCTGATCAGAGAACTCCTCTACGTTGATGATGCTGTGCTAGTTGATCACACAGAAACTCAGCTACAAAGACTCATGCACTGTCTCTCCCATGCCTGTAACTTGTCCTTGACTATAAAATGTCAAGAAAACCGTGGTCATGGGACAAGGTGTTACATCTCTGCCCTTAATCACACTAAATAACACCCCACTGGAAGTGGTTAGCAAATTCTGTTATCTCAGGTCCACAGTGACAGACAATCTGTCCCTTGGTGCAGAACTCAATACACGCATAGGGAAAGCAGCACCCACCTTTGACCGTCTTGCGAAACTTGCATGGGATAACACCAAGTTGACCCTGAGGATAAAGCTGAACCTTGCTGTATGGCTGTGAAACATGAGTGACTTACAGCTACCAGGAAAAGGAGCTCAATAATTTCCATCTTAGCTGTCTGCAGCGCATCATGGGTATATCCTGACAGGACAAAAATCACAAATGTGGGAGTCCTCTCAAAGGCAGAGCACTCAAGTGTGTTGGCACTAATCAAACAAAGGCTACTTCAGTGGATCGGAAACATTTGCAATATGGAAGGCAGTCACATACCCAAGGAAGTAGCCGGAGACAGAAGACCGTGGGGCGCCCAAAGCTCTGCATCAAGGATGCTTGCAAGCATGACATGAAGTCCCTAAATGTCAACTATTGCACCTGGGAGTTACTAGCTAGTGAAAGAGGGAAATGGTGACACATCCTGTGGACTGGTGTGCACTACCACGATGACCAGTTGCTACAGCAGCTTGGAAACAGGCGCCAACGTCAAAAATAACAACTCACAGCATCACTTGGCAGCTTCACGTGCAGCACATGTGGCAGAACCTGCCTCTCAAGGATTGGTCTTCACAGCCATCAGCGAAGGTGCACCAAGAGAAGACACCCCACCTAAATGGATTGCTTGCTGCGTGTCCATCATCTTCTGTCGATGGAAGGATGCCAACAACAATGCAAGGTGCAGCAAATATACCCTGGCAAACATTCCTTCCTCAACCAATGCCACAATAAAACAAATCTATCATTAACCTTACTGCTGTGAGCAGGTCCTTGTTATGTACGAATATATTTTCTCACATAAGAACCGTGACTGCACTTGAAGTCTTTTCAGATGTCCTGAGAGATGTCATTTGCAAATGCAGGTTCTTCCTTTCTGTATTAGAATTTGTGCTTAAAAGGATGGAGATATGAATTCATTCTACATATTAACAACATTACTGTTGGTTCAGGTTTTGATGACTACTTTGGTCACATTTCTTCGCATTCTCAAAAAATACACTTCAGCAAACTTTTATTAGAAGAACATAAGAAATAGGAGCAGGAGTAGGCCATTTGGCCCCTCAAACCTGCCCCGCCATTCAATAAGATCGTGGCTGATCTGCCCCAGACCTCAATTCCTCTTTCGTGCCAGCTTTTCATAGCGCTCAACTCCCCGATATTTCAAAAATCTATCTACCTCCTCTTTAAATACTTTCAGTGATCTAGCCCTCCACAACCCTCTGTGGTAGAGAATTCCAGATATTCACTACCCTCTGAGAGAAGAAATTCCTTTGCATCACAGTTTTAAATGATTGTCCCCTATTCAGGATTCCCCCACTAGTGGAAACATCTTCTCAACATCTACCCTGTCAAGCCCCCTCAGAATCTTGTATGTTTTAATAAGATCACCCCTCATTCTTTTAAAATCTAATGAATAAAGGCCTAACCTGTTTACCCGTTCTTGATAAGACAACCCCTTCATCCCAGGAATTAGCCTAGTGAATCTCTTTTGAACTGCCTCCAATGCCAGTAAATCCTTTCTTAAATACGAGGACCAAAACTGTACACAATACTTCAGGTGCGACCTCACCAACACCCTGTACAGTTGGAACAAGACTTCCCTATTTTTAAACTCCAACCCCCGAGCAATAAAGGCCAAAATTCCATTTGCCTTCTTAATTACTTGCTGCACCTGCATGCTAGCTTTTTGTGTTTCATGCACAAGAACACCCAGATCCCTCTGTGCTGCACTTATTTGGAGTATCTCTCCATTTAAATAATAGTCTGCATTTTGATTCTTCCTACCAAAGTGCATGACCTCCTGTATTAAACATTAAACTCCATCTGCCAGGTTTTTGCCCACTCACTCAACCTGTCTCTCTGCCCTTGCAGATTCCTTATGTCCTCATCACATGTCCTCTCACCTATTTTGGATCAACAGCAAATTTGGATATATTACACTCTGCCTCCTCCAAGTCATTAATATAGATAGTAAATAATTGAGGCCCGAGGACTGATCCTTGTGGTACTCCACTAGTTACATCTTTCCAACCTGAAAAAAACCCATTAATCCTGACTCTCTGTTTTCTCGGTGTATCAACTCTGCTTGTTATATCCTCAAAGAACTCTAGCAAATTTGTCAAACATGATTTCCCTTTCATGGGGCGGCAGAGTGGTTAGCACCGCAGCCTCACAGCTCTAGGGACCCGGGTTCGATTCTGGGTACGCCTGTGCGGAGTTTACAAGTTCTCCCTGTGACCGCGTGGGTTTTCGCCGGTTGCTCCGGTTTCCTCCCGCAGCCAAATACTTGCAGGTGATAGGTAAATTGGCTGTTGTAAATAGCCCCTAGTGTAGGTAGGTGGTAGGGTACATGGGTTTACTGTAGGGTTAGTATAAATGGGTGGTTGTTGGTCGGCACAGACTTGGTGGGCCGAAGGGCCTGTTTCAGTGCTGTATCTCTAAAAAAAAACCATGTTGACTCTGTTTGATTGCGTTAAACTTTTCTAAATGTCCTGCTATTTCTTCCTTAATAATGGACTCAAGCATTTTCCCAACGACCGATGTTAGGCTGACTGGCCTATAGTTTCCCACTTTTTGTCTCCCTCCCTTCTTGAACAGGGCATCACATTAGCGGTTTTCCAATCCGCTGGGACCCTCCCGGAATCCAGTGAGTTCTGGAATATTTCGACCAATGCCCCCACCATCTCTGCAGCCACTTCCTTTAAAACCCTTGGATGCAGGCCATCAGGTCCTGGTGACTTGTCTGCCTTTAGTCCCATTAGTTTGTCAAATACTTTGTTCCTCGTGATAGAGACTGTTACAAGATCTTTCCTCCCATTAGCTCCTTGTTTATCTGATAACTGTCGGATGTTTATAGTGTTTGAGAGATATTCCTTTCTTTATAAAGAGTGGTTTACTACACTTGCCAAAAAACATGCAAAAATATATCTTCCTGTCATTCTTTAAATGCTATAGCTGCAATTGTATTTGAAAGCTCAAGGTTTTAGAATCCCCAGCAGCTTTTTAACAATGTATTGTAAATACTATTCGAATTCTATTAACGCCACCACTTGCGTGTTCTTATTACATCTGTTATAAAATGAAATTACTTCAGTTAGCAAGCTATTCAATGGGCAATGAGTTCAGGGTGGAGGACACAAATGTAACATTTAGGGCTGAATATTATCAGCATGATGTGTCTGGTGCCACCGTGCAGGCGCCATTTTTAAAGGGCTCCAACGCCCTTATATGAAATTTTTATATTTAAAGGGGAAATTGGTTAAATATCATTTTAAAATTTTATTGGAACCTGGAGGCCCTTTCAAACCACACCCCAATGTCTATTTTAGCGCCAGTGACCCTGAATTAACTTGACTGACATCGCAAACTTTCCCCCCCAACCTCGTCACTTTTGCCCTTCAACCTCTTCCCACCATCCCCACAGCCAATAAAAAACACTGACTCCGCTCCCCCCCCCACCCTGATAATTTAAATCCTCCACCCCTCCCCACCAGTTTCTCACCTCAGAACTCCATATGGAGTTCTGATGGTGCGCGAGCTGCGATCGGCAACTGTAAAATCTGCGTGGGATGGCCACTGCCAGCAGGTAAGATCATTAGCCTGTTAATTTTTGTAACTTCCATATTACAATGAAGGCCCCGCCGCCAAATGGTGGGGGGCGGCAGCGAGGCCTCACCGCCGCCGTTAATATCCGGCGGGGCCTTCTCGGCGTCGTGGGTTGAGGCGAGCCGCTCCCGCTAACATTTTACGGGCCTCCCCTTCCGCGACCCCAGCGTCGCGGGGCTGATAAAATTCATCCCTCGGAAGCAATGAGCAAAGATAGAATCACGAAAAGAATACCTTGCTCATCCACAGCATCACGGACACATGGAACAGAGTCCTAGACAAGATAGCTGATTCTGAGTCATTTGACACTATTAAAGGAATTATAGAATGATATAACACAGAAAGAGGTCATCATGCCTGATAGCTCTTTGAAAGAATTAGCTAATTAGGCCCACAAATCTGCTGTTCCTCCATAGCCCTGAAAAAGTTTTTCCTTGCTGGATCAAAACCTATTGAGACGAGGAACAGAGGCAGTAATAGTGCCACCGGGCTTTTAAAAAAAAAATTTGGAGGTAGAGGATGAAATTTAGCTTCTTTCTTCAAGAAGGTCAACAGATTATAGTGCAGAAGGAAAATGATCATGCGTGGATGGTGGAGCAGACTTCATAGCCAAAGGGCATTTTCTCACTCTGGAGACTTTCTAATGTTCAATATGCATTATTGTTACAATTATCTGTATGTAAACGTAGCCTTCTACCACTTCCTCCCTAACCTCCAAGCCAAATAAGAGAATAAGATGATCGGGGTTGATGAGCAGTGAGTAACCACCATTAAAGCAGCATATAAATGCCTTGAGATGAGATGGAGATTTTGGTTTGAAGAACACTTAAACCAGAAATAAAGATTTCAGGGAAGTAAGTCCGCAAAAATCCTGGAAACAAATACATCACCATTTGTCCCACCCTCAATCATCGCTGGTGCCCAACAAGAAATGCCACTGCTAATATCAACAGCTACAAGCACTGTTACTGTACTGTTCAAAAGAATTTGCAAAAATGTCGGAGGATGTGAGATTCAGCTCACTTCATCATTTGGATACACTTTCCACAGCAGACTGCTCAACCTTGTTAAAAAAACAGCTATTACAGAAAAGTAACAGATACTACATACTTGAATGTGGGGAGGCAGTAGCAGAGTGGTAATGTCACTGGACTAGTAATCCAGAGCCCCGGGCTAATGCTCTGGGGACATGGGTTCGAATCCCACCGCAGCAGATGGTGAAATTTGAATTCAATTAATAAATCTGGAATTAAAAAGCTAGTCTAATAGTGACCATGAAACCATTGCTGTAAAAACCCATCTGGTTCACTAATGTCCTTTAGTGAAGAAAATCTGCTGTCCTTACCTGCATGTGACTCCAGACCCACAGCAATGTAGTTGACTCTTAACTGCCCTCTCAAAAGGCCTAGCAAGCCACTCAGTTCATGGGTGTTACGACCAGGTGAGAAAGGGGTCTAGGGGCCCCTCTCAGCCTTCACCTGGTCTTACCGTAACAGGGCTTAATTTTAAACACACCATTTTCTTTTTAGCTCCGCTTTAGTGAATCCTTGTTCACTAACTTCCAATTATAAGGCAAAGGAACTAGCCAAACGTGTTTTCTTAGGGAAAAGGTTCAACTTTATTAAACTTAAACTCTAATTCGGTTAACGCCTATGGATTTGCGAGTCGCCCACATGCATAAGCGATACACATATGCAGACAGAGACAGAAAAGAGCAGAAGAAATAAAGTGGAAAAGTTTGAGGCAATCTATGAAGAGGGTTTTGGTTACTGTTCTTCGAGCTTGCTGTAAAGTTCTTGATTGTCTTGCTTTCTGTTGGGGCCCAGTATTCGTCTTAAACCTTGTTCGATGTAGGTGACTTTTCTCACTTGAAGTTCATGTGTCCTTAGTGGGTCCAGAGGCTTGTGAGAAAGAGATGAGAGCAGACAGGAGAGGTCTTCTCACTCCAGAAGCAAACAGTCTTTGAGTTCAAAATCTTTGTACAATTCAGAAAAAACCCAGGTTGCCAAGCAGGTTAGGCATGTGACGAGCTGGTCTGTTTGTGGATTCTGTTTTAGCCGACCCTGGAATATCTCTTCTTACACACAATACCTGGTGCTCAAAGTCCATTGTGGGTTGAATGTGTCAGGGAATGGTCCTTTTGTCCTTCCAAGCACTGTCTGTTAGTATGCAAATATTTTTTCCAGTCACGGCTGATCTGTTTAACGAGTCATTTCCTCGCTCCAGCAACAGTTCAAAATCAATGTTCATATGACAACATTAATATGCCTCATTCTTGGCAGGTGGGGGTCTAGCATGACAATGGGCGACCCCCACATCCCACAAACAAATTTTTTAAAAATTTAAACAATGTAATAGAAGACAGGACTTAATGCAGCACTTGTCAAAGGACAAATTAAAATACATTCATAATAAATGTGACAGATTGAACACACAGGAGATTAAGTCACTTTTAACTCTTTCTATTTTATGTTAATCTATGGATTACAAGAACACACGCATATATACGGGACGGTCAATATAATATAGTAACATTAAAATGTATACATGTCCAAAGCTGCTTTCATATGGCTGTAATGCCAGTAAAGGAAAACTGGTCTCCCCAGCAACGAGCCTCGGCAAATCCAGCAGGTTTACTGTGGTGTTGCAGACAGCTCCAGGAGACCCACACATCAAGAGCCAACATCACTAGCAGCCCTGTCACAGGTTTTTGGATTGGAACTCCAGAGGGTCTGTGAAGCTATCGGGGACCAGACATAGAACACATTATGAGGTCGACAAGTTAGTTTTCAGTTTTGTGGAGACAAAAAAGTAACTTGCAAGCTTGAAAATAAAATGCCTTGCTGCCACCTCAAAAACAACCACTTACATTTCTACACAGGTAAATAAAAACATCTCAGACAGCTTTCCAGAGCAGATGAAAAATTGACAAAGCAGGAGAGAAAGAAAATATGAAAAGGGTGCTTTGGAAGCATGATTGAGGAATCTTCTTTTGGAAGGCTTTTAAAAGCACTGGTGAAGTGGACAAAATGGAGATATTTAAAGAGAAAGTTAAGAGTGCAGGGATATAGTGGTTTAAAGAATGGTCATCAATGGTGGAATGGAGGGGTAAGGAGCATTGAGAAATCCAGTGTCTGATAAACAGAGGGTACCAATTGGGATATATGGCTTGAGCAAATTGCAAAGGTTGATTGTCATTGACCTTCACAAGGATGGGAATGTGGGAGAGAATGGAGGTTCCAGTCTTCGGGATAACTTGAGGTTCGTAGAGAGTAGAAGGAAGGAAAAGCATAGATTCTCAGTGATGACTGTTTCAAAGAGGGTTTCAGCAGTCGTTAAGAAGGGAGAAATGGCGGGGGAGGGGGCGGTTAGCGGGGAATCAGAAGTCTAATAAAGCAGTTTGGCAGAGGATCAGATGAGTCTCCTTGATCTTTTACTATTTATTTATCTACTTTCTTTCAGTATTTTACCCTATATTAGCTCCAACACAGCAGAAGAGACAGAGCTTATTACATGATTAGGGGTTCAGACAAAACATGTTAGCCCATTGAAAGACTCACTAAAATCAATTCAATACTTCCATAATTTGAGTCAGAAGCTATCGAAAGACTCGAGCGCATAATCTCGGCTCACACTCCAGCGCCATGCTGAGAGAGTGCTGCACTGTCAGCGATGTCATATTTTGGATGTGACCTTAAACCGAGGCCTTGTCTGCTTGCTCAGATGGGCACAAAAGATCCCAGGGCACTATTCAAAGATGTCCTGGTTAACATCTTGTTGGGCGGCACAGTGACGCAGTGGTTAGCACCGCAGCCTCACAGCTCCAGCGACCCGGGTTCAGTTCTGGGTACGGCCTGTGCGGAGTTTGCAAGTTCTGTCTGTGTGGGTTTCCATCGGGTGCTCCGGTTTCCTCCCACAGCCAAAGACTTGAAGGTTGATAGGTAAATTGGCCATTGTAAATTGCCCCTAGTGTAGGTAGGTGGTAGGAGAATGGTGGGGATGTGGTAGGGAATATGGTAGACTTATGGAGAAAGTCAGGAGGCATGGGATAGTGGGGAATGTGGCCAGTTGGATTAAGAATTGGCTAACTGATAGAAGGCAGAGAGTGGTCTTAGATGGTAAATACTCAGCCTGGAGCCCAGTTACCAGTGGCGTGCCGCAGGGATCAGTTCTGGGTCCTCTCCTGTTTGTGATTTTTATTAACGACTTGGATGAGGAAGTCGAAGGGTGGGTCAGTAAATTTGCAGATGATACAAAGGTTGGTGGAGTTGTGGATACCGAGGAGGGCTATTGTCGTCTGCAAAGGGACTTGGATAGGTTGCAGTGCTGGGCTGAAAAGTGGCAGATGGAGTTTAACCCTGAAAAGTGTGAGGTCGTCCATTTTGGAAGGACAAACATGAATGCAAAATACTGGGTTAACGGTAGGGTTCTTGGGCATGTGGAGGAGCAGAGAGACCTTGGGGTCTATGTGCATAGATCATTGAAAGTTGCAACTCAAGTGGATAGGGCTGTGAAGAAGGCATATGGGGTGTTAGCGTTCATTAGCAGAGGGATTGAATTTAAGAGCCGTGAGGTGATGATGCAGCTGTACAGGACCTTGGTAAGGCCTCATTTGGAGTACTGTGTGCAGTTCTGGTCGCCTCATTTTAGGAAGGATGTGGAAGCCTTGGAGAGGGTGCAGAGGAGATTTACCAGGATGTTGCCTGGAATGGAGAATAAGTCTTACGAGGAAAGGCTGAACATTCTAGGCCTCTTCTCATTAGAAAGGAGAAGGATGAGGGGTGACATGATAGAGGTTTATAAGATGATCAGGGGAATAGATAGGGTAGACAGTCAGAAACTTTTTCCCCGGGTGGAGCAAAGCGTTACAAGGGGTCATAAATTTAAGGTGAAGGGTGGGAGATATAAGGGGGATGTCAGGGGAAGGTTCTTTACCCAGAGAGTGGTCGAGGCATGGAATGCCTTGCCCGGGGAAGTTGTTGAGTCAGAAACTTTAGGGACTTTCAAAAGGCTTTTGGATAGGTATATGGATAAAGGAGAATGATGGGGTATAGATTAAATTGTCCTTGACAGAGGACAAAGGATCGGCACAACATTGTGGGCCGAAGGGCCTGTTCTGTGCTGTATGTTCTATGTTCTATGTTCTATGTTCTAATGTAGGATTAGTATAAATGGGTGGTACAGACTCGGTGGTCCGAAGGGCCTGTTTCAGTGCTGTATCTCTAAATAAATAAACACTTATTGCTCAAGAAACTACAACAGATGTTGTCACTGGGACCTTTCTGTGTTCAAATTGGCTGCTATGTTTCACTGTATTACAATACTGACTAGACTAAAAGAAAACCCTTGGGACGTCCTGAGACCATGAAAAGGACTGTACTATTGCAAGTTATTTCTCTCTTGTAACAGAAGTCGAGAGAGAGACAAACTGAGTCACCCTCCCCCATTGCAGTAACTAATTGCTGTCAGTCACACTCAGCAAATCGGAGCGCACGATAACCAGAGGCCATCGGTGTCCAATGTTTTCATTCAGAATGCTGCTCTCGCCGATCCTCCTCCTGTTGGGGCCAACTAAACATTCCCAACAATCAACAAAAGCCCAGAAATTGGATTCAAAGGACACAGTAGGAAAGCAAGCTGCAATATATGGCTCATTTAATAACAGGTCTTTCTGTATATATATATTTATATATATATAGATTGATAGATAGAAAGATAGAAAGCTTTCATCAACATCTCAGATTTTTAAAAATCGCTCCTTCGAGTTTGCACACTTAAAAGCGAAAAGGTTGAAAATATGCAACAGATCCGCCAGCATCTGAAAAAAACAAAGTTCTGTAGAACCTTTTTCAAATACTATGCAGTCAGCTTTTTTTCTTTTAAACTCAAATTTGCAGATTTTTATGTGTGTGGGGAGAAACAGTCCACTTATTAAATAAAATTTAAAATTCTAAACTAAAAAAACAGTAATCTATTCCAACAGTCACACCATGAAGTGGAAGAGCATTAAAGAACATGTAGCTCCTTTCTGTTCTCTTATTTGAACGTGATACTTAATTTAAATCGAGAAAGCTTTCCTCTTTCGCACATTCTGCGATTTATTAATAGTACAAAAAGAGTTTTAAAATGTACAACATATAACACCTGGCGAGGGCATGCGTACAGGCTGGTTAACTTCATTTTAAAGAACACAAAGTCGATGCACGTTTCAAAATCTTCAGCAACTCACCAGATCCGCGGCCAATGTGAAGGAACAAAGTAAATATCCAGAAGAAGCTGGAGCGGTCCATCCTGCTGGGAAAACTCTGGCCACACAAACTCTCCCGGAATGAGGTGAGTGCGAGGCTCCGCTCCGCTGGGTGACACCTCAAGCAGCCGGCGCTGGGGCTCCCGAACTGCAGAAAAACCCACTCAGCAAAAATAACAACTTTTGACCGCACAATCTCTGACGCTCGGTTTCACCTATTTTGATCAGAGAATGAAGAATGACACTAAATTGCCCCAGTATCATTAACATGAAAAAGCACTCCAGATGCCCCCTCATCTGAGGACGCACCAACTAATACAACCACCGGTCAGTTGCCGACTGCAGGGTCTTGCTTTTTCTCTCTCCATCGATATCTTGTCGCCAGCAAGAGAGGCGGCTCAGCAAAAGCACGTGATCCCAGCCGACAGTGCGAGTTGGAGATGAATTTCGTAGGTAGGTATTCACGTACTGGTCGGAGCAGAACGTGAGCCTCGCTGGTTTGCACCGAGTAATTCAGAAGGGAACCTGACGATCGTCGCTGTTGTATTAAAGCTGGATTGCTTGGCTTAACCGCTTGTATGCTGCAGCTGCCCTTCGCCCGCAAGGGGTCTGCGGCTCCTGGTCTCTGCTCTGCCCTGCTGGTTGGAACTGGCGGGGAGAGGTGTGCATCAGGAAGATATATTCAAGTATTTTCCCGTTTATCGTAATGAATATTACTGGACTGGGGATCAGCATAGCGTGTTGTCGAGGTGGGATCTTAAATTTGACAGAAATCCACTGATGTAACTTTTATTGTGGCCCTTTCGTTGTAAATAAAAAAGAGAGATTTCAGAGGTACTTTAATCGGTTTGCCACTTCTGAGGGATTCAGAACTAAGTTCCATATCCATATCTGGGGCTTTCATAGATTTGAAATTTTACACTTCAAGGAAACGAAACGCTTAAAATAAACAAGATATGTGGCTATTATACATGGTTTGGTATGTGTAAATTATGACGGTGGCCAGTGACTGCAACAATAAAGATTATAAACTCTACATGGTTAATGAAAACAAACAAAACGCCTCTCCTTTGGCAGGACAACGTTCTAAAAAAATCATTTGTGCCCGATGTGATCCCAGTTATTGATTCGTCTAAAATAAACAGGCTAATAGCGGCCAGAAGAATTTTATACCAATGTGTGGAACGATTAGATGCTGTAAAAAATTAAGACACCAGGAGATTTAAATCGCTGTGCGATACAGTATTAGTAAAACACGTTATAGTCTAGTTAATTCAACAATCCGAATATCCAATAATTCGAGTTAAGCAATGTAAACAAAACAGCACAAAAGGCATCTGACGTTAACAAATAACTTGGATTAAGTTACTTTGAACCCACCAGCAGACTGCAATGAACAAAAGCAAAATAGTGCAGATGCTGGAAGTCTGAAATCAAAACAGAAATATTCAGCAGGTCAGGTAGCATCTGTGGAGAGCAAAGCAGAGTTAACAGCCTGATTTTTAGGTCCCGGCAGCAGCAGGAACAGAGGCGAAGTGGGTGATGAAAATAGTGGTGCCAGCTGATGTGCCAGTTTTCTGTCGCTGTTCCGGCTGCCGCCATGTTTCATCAGGGCGGGAGGAGGTCGGCCCCAAGAACTAACCCAATTCCCAAAGGCGTCCAATTAAGGTAGTTAAAGAGCTCATTGAGAGCTTGGAGAGGGCCATGTTGAGATTTTGGTAGGGGCACACAGGCTGCGTCAGGGGCAGACATGGTGTATGGAGGTGGCAACACAGTGGGGAGTCAGTCATGGCCAACCCAAGAAATTAGATGGGCACATAAAAGATAGAACAGCTGAGCGCGGGGGGGCTCAGCCATTGGCACAGAGGTACTATCGGGTGTGTGCGGTTTGCAGATTGAGTATTCTGTACATGCTTGGGCAGTGCAGGGGCTATTCACCCTCCTGGCATCGCAGGGGCATAAAAGTTGGGGACAAGGCTTCCAGACACAGTTGGGAGGCGACCTGAGTACAAGGAAGGCAACAGCTGGCAATGGGAGCACAACGCTCAGATTTTGTGTCCAGTGGCGATGAGGAGAAACATCCTCTGGAAGAAGGGCAGAGCCCTGGACATGAGGAGGGCAGAAGAGAGGGTTAAAGGGCAAGAAGGCAATGGAAGCCATACCCTCAGCATAGTCAGTACCACTGAAGACGGAGCTACCTGGACATGTGGGAGAACCAATGCCGTGTGAGACTATGACTCTTCAGGGAGATGGAACTGAGATTTGTGCCCTCATTGCGGAAGACCTCACACCTTGCCGTACTGCTCGCCATGCCCTGCCAGCAGCCATCAAAGTCACTGTGGCCTTGAAATTCTTCACCTCTGGGTCCTTCCAAGGATCAACTGTGGCCTTGGTGGTGTCTCACAAACAGCTACACACCATTGCATTTCACAGGGTTACAGATGCCCTATTTGCCAGAACTGGACAGTACATTCAATTCCAGACAGATGGGGCTTCACGGGCACAAAGGACAGTGGATTTCACCTTCATCGCTGGATTCCCTAGGTGCAGGGCATCAACGATTGCACCATTTAGCTGTCAGGGCACCCAGTCACTGGCCAGTGAGATTCATCAACAGGAAGGGCTTCCACTCCCTCAATGTCAAACTGGTGTATGGCCATAACAAGAGCATCCTGCATG
The DNA here is from genome assembly GCF_036365525.1 of Heterodontus francisci. NCBI lineage: Eukaryota > Metazoa > Chordata > Chondrichthyes > Heterodontiformes > Heterodontidae > Heterodontus > Heterodontus francisci. Next base: position 171,386,322 of record NC_090373.1, read on the forward strand.
TGTGCGCTCACTTTCCTAGCACCTGCCATGATTCCTTCATCCTCCGGCAGTCCAGGCTGCCGCAGATCTTCATTCCATCCCCCAAACTACCTGGTTGGATTCCAGAGGACAAGAAATAACTACTCACCCCTTTAGGAGACCCTGAGACGGAACGACAGAGGCATTACAACTGAAGCCATCTTCCACCATCGAGCAGGCCATCAGGATTCTGAAGATGTGATTCCGGTGCCTGGACCATTCGGGTAGTGCCCTGCAAAACACTCCTGCAAGGGTCTCACGCGTTGTGGTGGTCTGCTGCACTCTCCATAACATGGCCCTTGAAGAGAGTGAAGCACTAGATCGACATAGCTCATGAGAGGAAGAGGAGGAGCAGGATGTGGAAGAGGAGGAGAAGGAGGAAGATGCAGAACACAGAGGTGCCCCGGCTGCACAGGGAGGTGCCCTGATCTGGTGCGGTAGTTGAGGGTGTCATCAAGATGCCATCAAAGTCAGGGATCAGCTGATCCAGGCATGTTTCAGCTGAGCCCTTCTAACCCAGGAAGATGGCATGGTTTGTAACTCACTTCGAGCTGCCTGTGAGAACACTTCCATTGCAGACATAGCCTGGAATAGATCCAGTCTTACGGCCAATGAAGGATCCATATCTGTGTAGAGGTTTCACTGTGCCCAGGCAAGGGCCCTTTCTCCCCTTCACCACTTCATCCCCCTTTTCTGGTCCCACCATTAATATCCGGTATCATGTATCAATATTTTGAGTGTTGTAAAACAGGAAACGTGTACAGTTAAAGGGAAAACAAACCTCAGTGACCCACTCAGCGCTCTTCGCAATGCGGTGGCCTCTGCTCTCTGCCACTTCTACACAGTGCTTGCTTTGTGGCCTCGGATGAGATGGAGGCAGCTTGCTCACTTGTCTCTGCTTGCGGCTGAGATGCACGTGGCAGTCGTCCTCGTGGAGGTGCTGGGTGGTAAGGGGAGTGGCACCTCCAGAGGCTGCTGCACCTGTGTCATTGCAGGGACAGCCTCTGTCACTGGGCCCTGCTGCACAAATGGTCCCTTAGTCAGAGGGGCGAAGGAGGCCGATGATGATGATGGTGCCCCCTGAGGCGTGGCACCCTCATCCTACTTAGTGACTGCCTCAGCACTCAGCTGGTGCTCTGGATGTTCAGAGGGGAGCACCAGCTGGGATGCAACTGGCATCCCCTCCAAACATCAGCGCAACTGACTGGTCAAGGCTACATAGTGTGGCATACATTCTGTGAACGTCAGTGCACAGTCCTGCATGCCCTCCGAGTGCTGCTGCGTTTGGCTCTCCATGAGGTTGGCCACTGTCGCAAGAGGAGCTCATGCACGCAAAGCCCTGAACCATGGTGGTGCGCAGGAGCTGCTTGGACTCTCCATTCTCAGCCCATGACCCCGCACTGGCTCAGGGGACTCTGACATGTGGGAGCACATCTGTTGCTGCTGGTCTAAGTAGAGCCTTCTTTTTTATGACAGGACTGTGTCTGTTCTCCATACTGCGAGGGGGACTGCCGACAGCTGACTCTGCCTCTGTTACCTCCTCCTGCTCACTCGTGATGTGCCACCCTATCTATGCAGGCAAGAAGTCCCACCGAGATGACTGTATCTGAGCTGGTGCAGGGTGCACTTGTAGAGTGTAACAATGATTGTTCTGAGGTTTCTTCTGACAGTGCTTGGTCTGGTGCAGACACAGGAATCTATTTTTCTGCCTCCTGTGGGGGAGACACAAGAAGAGATCATGAGAACTAGTGTTGTAGAGCAGAAACCTCTACAGTGCTGAGACTTGCCAATGCAGCTAACTCTTTGGCATTCTTTTGGAAAGGCTGGAGTGCACTGCACCCCCTTAATCTACACAATGCAGTTTCTATTCACCCTCTCTACCAGGGATGCCCATCTCGTCTTCCCCAACTTGCTCATGGTCAGCCTCCCTGGTGATCTCCATTGCTCCCTCTTCCATGGCAGTGACAATGTGCAGGATGGGAACCTCTGCGCTGGTCTGCGACCTTTTGTGGGAATTATGTGCTCTTTTCTCCTGCAAGGGCAAAAGAGAGAGAGAGAGATAAGGCATGCTGGCCTCTATGCCCATTGCCAATGGCTCATTGAGATAGGAAGCTGAAGGTCCTCAGCAGCACGATGGCTCTGATCCTTGCTCAGGGGTCAGTAAGTACCCTGGTCACACATTCATCCCATGATCAGGAACAGCATGTGCCTTCAGGCTCCTCAACTGGAGTATCTGCTGTTGATTACCCAGAGGCTTGTCATGAGGGTCTGACATTGCAGTCACCTTGCCAGAGCAAAGAAGCTCATTGAATCTTTTCCTGCACTGCACCCAGTTCCTCCTGACCACACTCTGTCTGCTCATGGTCTCAGCCACATCTATCCAGGCCTGCTTGGCTTGAGAGGGTGGCCTTCACCTCTACCCTCCAGAAACAGGATCTCCCTCTCCCTCACTGCCTCAAGGAGGATCTCCAGATATGCAGAGGGGCAGCCCTCCCCGGGCTTCCTGCCTTTCCTGCTCCATGAGTAATAAAGCAATTGATTCAGTAAAATGGCAGCCACAGTAATGGCTGCCGCGGTCTGTTTAAATCAGGCCCATATTCTTTCAGTCCTACTTCCATTCCTGCCCCCGCAGCCACTAATTAGCTACCCAACCCGCCCTCCAGCCAATTAACAGGCCGCCCTCATGAAAATAGATGCCTGTTTCTGCTTCCCCCCACCCCGGGTAGGGACAGGGACCTGGTAACAGTGCCGATGTCTGTTTCCTGACCCCGGAAGGAAAATAAAGCCCAAAGTTTCAGCTGGATGGCCTTGTGTCAGAACTAACAGGGTTTAAGCAAGTGCAAAGACAAGGGAAGGGGAAAGGACGGGAAAGAACAAATGGGATGGTCTGTAGTATGATGGAAGACAGGAATAATTAAATGACAAAAGGGATAACGGTGCAAGGCAAATTAGGGTGAAAATTACATCTATACAGTCCTATCCAGAGAATATCCTGCAATAGCTTTTATTCCACCTCTGGCGATCCTTCTATTTTTCATCAACCTGCTGCCCTTGGGCTGCGTCATAGAATTGTTGCAGCACAGAAGGAGGCCGATTGGCCCATTGTGTCTATGCTGGCTCTCTGAAAGAACTCAGCTAGTCCCACTCGCCCACATTTTCCCCGTAAGCCTGCAATCCTGGAATATTTTTCTCTTCAGGTTCTTACTCACTTCCCTTTTAAAAGCTACAATTAAAGCCTCCGCCACAGTCTCAAGCAGTGTTTCCAGATCCTAAGCTGCATTAAAACATTTTTCATCATGCCGTCATTGGTTCTTTTGCCAATCACGTGTCTGCATCTCATAATTTTGAACACCTCTATCAAATCTCCTCTCAATGATCTCTTCTCTAAGGAGAACAACCCCAGCTTCTCTAATCTATCCATATGACAAGACTTTCTCAACCCTGGAACGGTTGTCACAAATCTTTTCTGCGCCCTCTCTAAATTGTTCACATCCTTCCTTAAGAGCGGTGCCCAGAATTGGACAAAATACTCCAGTTGAGGCCGAACTACTTTTTTTTTACAGAGGTTCATCATAATCTTCTTGCTTTTGTACTCTATGCCTCTTTTTATAAAACAAAGGATCCCTTATGCCTTTTTAACCACTTTCTCAACCTGCCCTGGAAAGCATTGCTTGAAAGGTGATGGAAGCAGTTTCAATAATAGCTTTCAAAAGGGAATTGGATAAATACTTGATTGGGAAATTTTGCAGGGTTTTGGAGAAGGAGCAAGGGTCTAATTGGATAGCACTTTCAAAGAGCTGGCAGAGGTACGATAGGCCAAATTGTCTCCTTCTGTGCTGTATGATTCTATGAGTTCTGTGATAGTGTATAAAGAAGAATGTAAAGTGCATCTCTGAGAGAGACAGCAAGAGTGAAAGGTTACAGAAGTTAATATTGTACAACCATTTCAGGCAGATAAAAATGTGCCACTTATGTACAACTTCAGCCGCCTTTACTCTGATGTCTCAATTAGGGGAGGTGACCATTCATTCACACCTGCTCATAAGGACTATGTATGACAAGTTCCAAAAATATTTCTAAGTACAAATATAGATGTTAATCTATTCAATAGGCAACAATAAGTTTCATTTATATAGCTCCTTTAATATAACAAAACATCCCATGGTGCTTCACAGAAGCGCTATCAAACAAAATTTGACACAGAACTACATACAGAGATATTAGTGAAGATGAATAAAAGCTTGGTCAGAGGTAGGTTTAAGGAGTATCTTAAAGAAGAAGAAAAAGGTAGAGAGGTTTCTGGAGGGAATTTCAGTGCTTAGGGTCTAAGCAGCTGAAAGCATGGCTGCCAATGGTGCAGCGATTAAAGTGCAAAAGGCCAGAATTGGAGGAGTGAAAAGATCCTGAAGGCTTGGTGGACAGAAGGAGGCTACAGAGATAGGGAGGGGTGAGGCCATGGATGGATTTGAAAACAAGGTTGTGAATTTGAAAATGAGGCATTGCCAGACAGTGAGAATATAGACACAGGAGTTATGGGTGAATGGGACTTTAGTGTGGGTTAGGATGAACGCAGCAGAGTTTTGGATGAGCCCAAAATTTATGTAGGGTATAAGATGAGATGCTGGCCATGAGAGCATTGGAATTGTCAAGTCTAAAGGTAACAAAGGCATGGCTGAGGGTTTCAGCAGCAAAGGAACCAAGGCAGGGGTGGAGTCAGGCAATATTATGGAGAAGGAAGTAGGTGGTCTTTGTGATGGAGTAGATATGTGGTTGGAAGCTAATCTTGTTGTCAAATACGACACCAGGTTTGCAAACTATTTTGTTCAACCTGAGAGAGTTGTCTGAGAGAGGGATGGAGGCGGTAGCTAGGAATTTATGGTGGGGACTAAAGACAATGGTTTGAGTCATCCCAATATTTATAGGAAATACTTGAGGAAATTTCTGCTCATCCAGGACTGGATGTTGGACAAGCTGAGTAATAAATCAGAGACAGTGGATGGGTAGAGAGAGATGGTGCTGACGAGGTAAAGTTGAGGGTCCTCAGTGTACGTGTGGAACCTGATGATGTGTTTTTAGATGATGTCGCTGAGGACCAACATGTAGATGAGAAATAGGAGGGGGCCAAGTATAGATCCTTGGATGGCTCCAGAGGCAACGGTGCAGAACAGTAAGAGAAGCCATTGCAGGTGATTCTCTGGCTATGACTGAATAGATAAGAATGGAACCAGGCAAGGTCAATCCCATCAACTGGATGATAGAGGAGAGGCATTAAAGGAGGATTGTCTGGTCAACCATGTCAAAGGCTGCAAACACGACAAGAAAAATGTGGAGGGATAGTTTACCACAGTCACATAGAATGTAATTTGTGACTTTGATAAGAGCTATTTCAGTACTATGGCAGGGGACAAAACCGGATTGGAGGGATTCAGACATGGAGTTGAGGGAAAGATAGCACGGATTTGAGTAGCAATGACATGTTCAAGGACTTTGGAGAGGAAAAATGGGTTGAAATGGAATGGTAGTTTGCAAGGACAGAGGGGTCAAAGGTAGATTTTTTGAAGTGAGGGTGATGATGGCAGATTTGAAGGGAGGGAGACACCTGAGCAATAATTAACAATATCATCTAATACAGGAGGCTGAGTTAGGGGTGGGGGGTAGTGGCAGGGGTGACAAGGAAGGGAAGTTGGTTGGTCAGCAGTTTTGTCGGAATAGGGTTGAGGGAGCAGGAGGTGGATCTCGTGTACAAGATAAGTTCAGAGAGGTAATGAGGGGAGTTAGGAGAGTAACTAGAGGAAAATGTGAGTTCAGGACTAGGGCAGGGGAGAATCTTAGGCAAAGTTTGGACCGGTGGGCTAGGGGAAGGTAGGGAAGTGGCAGAGGTAACTGAATGGATGATTTCAAAATTTGTGCCAAAGAAGCTGCTTACACTTGATTTTGGAGGTGGCGGGGGAGAGGGATTTAAGAAGATAGTTTATGGCGAAGGAGAGAAGCGAGTGGTTATCTTTACAATTTAGCATGATTTGGAATAATGAGCAGTTTTAGCAGAGGAGATTAGGACCCAATAGACTGGTTCTCTAGTGCTCTTAACTTGCCAGCTATCAAGAGTTTAATCCTAAATTAATATAGGAACATAGGAGCAGGAGTAGGCCATTCAGCACATCGAGCTTGCCCCGCCATTCAATAAGATCATAGCTGATCATCTACTTCAATGCGTTTTACCCACATTATCCTCATATCCTTTTATTCCCTTTGTATTTAGAAATCTGTCAATCTCTACTTTAAACATACTCAATGACTGAGCTTCCACAGCCCTCGGAGGTAGAGAATTCCCAAGATTCACAACCCTCTGAGTAAAGAAATTTCTCCTCATCTCTGTCCTAAGTGGCTTTCCCCATATTTTGAAATTGTGTCCTCTGGTTCTAGACTCCCCAACCAGGGGAAACATCTTAGCTTCATCTACCCTGTCTATCCCTTTTAAGTATTTTGAAGTTTCAATGAGATCACCTCTCATTCTTCGAAACTCTAGAGAATACAGGCCCAGTTTCCCCAATCTGTCTTCATAGGACAGTCCTGCCATCCCGGGAACAAGTCTGGTGAACCTTTGTTGCACTCCCTCTATGGCAATAATATCCTTCCTAAGGTAAGGGGACCAAAAATGTACACAGTACTCCAGGTGTGGTCTAACCAATGTTCTATACAATTGAAGCAAGACTTCACTACTCTTGTACTCAAATTCTCTTGAAATAAAGGCCAAACGACCATTAGTCTTCTTAATTGCTTGCTGCACCTGCATGTTAGCTTTCAGTGACTTACTGACAAGGACACCCAGGTCCCTTTGTACAGCTACACTTTCTAATCTCTTACCATTTAAGAAATACTCTGCACATCTATTCCTCCTACCAAAGTTGATAACCTCATATTTTTCCACATTATATTCCATCTGCCACATTCTTGCCCACTCACCAAGTCTGTCCAAATCCCCTTGCAGCCACTTTGCATCTTCCTCATAACACATATTCCCACCTAGTTTTGTGTCATCTGCGAACTTGGAAATCTTACATTTGGTCCCCACATCAAAATCAGTGATATATATTGTGAACAGTTGGGGCCCAAGCACTGATCCCTGCAGTACCCCACTAGTCACAGCCTGCCAACGTGAGAATGACCCGTTTATTCCTACTTCTGCTTTCTGCCTGTTAACCAATCCTTAATCCATGCCAGTATATTACCTCCTGTGAGGGACTTTATCAAAAGCCTTCTGAAAATCCAAGTATACCACGTCCAGCTACTCCCCTTTATCAATTCTGTTTAAAAAATCCTCAAAATTTTGGAAGATGATCACCAATGCATCCACTACTTCCATAGCTACCTCTTTCAACACCCTGGGGTATAGAATATCAGGTCCCACAGACTCATCAACCTTCAGCCCCATCAATTCTCCAATACAACCTTCTAACTAATACTAATTTCCTTCAATTCATCATTCTCCCTAATCCCTTGGATCTCTAATTCTGGGAGATTTCTTGTATCTTCCTCAGTGAAGACAGACACAAAGTAATCATTTAGCTTCCCTGCCATTTTTCTATTCCCCATTATAAATTCTATTGAATCTGCCTGTAATGGACCTACATTTGTCTTAGCCAAACATTTTCTTTTTACGTACCTATAGAAGCTTTTACAGTCCAATTTTACTAGCTTATATCACCAATTCCTATCAATCATAGCTCTATATAAATTTAAAATCGACAAGCAGTAAGTGCTGAATTGCAGTGGTGTAGTGGTAATGTCACTGGACTAGTAATCCAGAGGCCTAGGCTAATGCTTTGGGGACATGGGTTCAAATCCCACTATGGCAGATGGTGAAACTTGAATTCAATCTGGAATAAAATCTGGAATTAAAAGGTGGTCTAGTGACGACCATGAAACTATTGTCGATTGTTGTAAAAACCCAACTGGTTCACTAATGTCCTTTAGGGAAGGAAATCTGCCGCCCTAACCTGCTCTGGCCTACACGTGATTCCAGATCCACAGCAAAGTAGTTAACTCTTAAATGCCCTCTCAAATGGCCTAGCAAGCCACTCAATTGTATCAAAAAGTCTAAGGGATGAAACTGGACGGACTGCCCGGCATCGACCTAGGCACTGGAAACGACAACAGCAAACACAGCCCTGTCAACCCTGCAAAGTCCGTCTTGCTAACATCTGGGGGCTTGTACCAAAATTGGGAGAGCTGTCTCCCAGACAAGTCAAGCAACAGCCTGACACAGCCATACTCACACAATCATACCATACAGACCATGTCCCAGACACCACCATCAGCAGTGAATAAACCTCACAGGCTTTTCCTGTTAGCTTGCTTTGTAGCAGTAGTGGCCAGCTCTCAGCTGGCCATTTTAACTGTCTAGCAAACTTTTCAAAGGCGACAAAAAATGTTTCCACATCTCCCTCGTTGAACTTTGGGATCAATTGGGAAAACTTTAAGAACTCAGCACATGGCCCTGAGTTAAGTGTAGCTTCCTTTTTGGCCATGCTTTCACTGGGGTTACCATGTCGCCCCTAGCTAATTCAAGCGTCTTAACTCCCTTTCCTCCTGGTCCTTCTGGAACATTCTGTCTCTCCCTGTCTTCCAATTCAAGTTTCCTTTGTTCCAACTGTATCTTAGCTAATATTAGCCCGTTTGAGTCTGACTCCAACCCTGTCTCTGCACCTTCAGGTTCCCCTGAAAAATGGTTGGCCATAGGCCTGAGGATTTCCCAAATTGTCTAGTTACATTTCCCAACTCTTCCATAGATAGGGCCTTTCACTTATCCCAAGTTACTTCACACTGGCTTGGGAAGATACTGGCCTCGGATGTGGAATTGTTAATATTCTAGCAACACAAACCACAAGAAAACCTGTATTGACGTTTTTTTTATTGGGATCAATTTGGTTTCCCACTTCCAATTTCTCGTTTGTCTGTGTGTACAATGCCTGACTAGAGACCCCAATTTCTGTTACGACCAGGTGAGGACGGGGTCTCAGGATCCCCTTTCGCCCCTTCTCTGGTTTGACTGCAACAGGGTTTATCTTTTTTAACACAGTGATTTAACTTTTCACCTCAGTGAGTACTTGCTCCTGTTCCTCTAATATAAGTGCAAATGAACCAATCAGATAGATTTTCTTGAGTTTATATAAGAAAGATGTAAGTTTATTAACCTTATCACTCTAAACCAGTTAAAATTACTAAAATTACGCATCCATATCACACATTCACACAAGAGCCCCACACACACATAAATAAATTACGGAGGGAAAAACAGAGTTAGGAGGTTGGAGTAGAGTATGCAATAAATGGAATTTAAATACTGAATCTCAGTTCTAGAGTTCTCTGTTGAAATTGTAGTCCTGAAGTCCTCACTGGGCCACATGCAGAACCTGCTTCTCAGGTTGCAGAAGGCAGAAGAGAGACTTCATCTGTGTTCCCTAGTTGCTGGCCATGCTGAGCTGTAGGTTTGAGGCTTAGTATTTGCAGTAAAAGTTTCTCTGGGACTTTACTGGAGAGAGGGGAGAGATATTCCCTTGTTGGATTTCAGTTACAGTCTGCCTTCTGAGTCATCACTCACAAATCTCCAGCGTGGCCCATGCAGTCACATGATATGACCACCTCTTTGTGTTTGAATGAAAATCTTCTGGAATCATCTCTGAAATTCAAGGCTCTCCCCTCAGGCTGCCTAGACATGCTTGGTGGGGGGTGGTTGGTTCTTTCAAAATCAATGGGTGTCGATGACTTTGATGACAAACATTGACAAGGTTATCTCAGAGAAGTGAATCAGAGAACATCCCATTGTTTTGGCTAGGCTGAGTTAATCACCTATTTCCAGCCTAATCCTTTGGTTTTTTCATATGCAAATTGTGCATGGCCATTTTGGCTGCCAAATGTTCTGTTTTAAAAGTTATTTGTAACAATTTCCAGTAAAAGTCTCATGCAAAGTTCCACACAATGAAATTAACATTTCCATTTGGCATATGGGGTTTTTGTCACAAGACAGAAACAAAGTTAACGTTTCAGGGTGATGACGTTTTGTTAGGGTTCTAGAACAGTGTAAGAGGCCAAAGGCAGGGAGGTCAGAGTGGGAATGGGCTGGAGAATTAATATGGCAGGCTACCAGAAGCTTAGGGTCAGGCTTGTAGACTGATGGAGGTGTTCCACAAAGTGATCATCCAATCTGTGGTCGGTCTCCTCAATGTAGAGGTGACTGCATTGTGTATACAATTTATTAAGTATTAGTGAATACAGTATAATAAATTGAAAGAAGTACACATAAATTTCTGTTTCACCTGGAAGGAACATTTGGGGCCCTGGACGGTGGGAATGGAGGAAGTAAAAGGGCAGATGTTGAAACTTTTGCGCTTGTACAGGAAGGTGCCATGGGAATAGGAGGGGGTGTTGATGGTGCTTGAAGAGTGGAGCAAGCTGGTGTAAGGTTTAGGTTCAGGTGTCACAAATACCCAAAGAAGGGGGTCGAGCTCACAATGTGATTTTAAAGCAGTTTATTAAGAAGCAATAGTTTAAATATAACATATAGGTTAAATAGACCAAAAAACATACAACAGTAACAGGTGAGAAGGGTTTACTGATCCTGGAGAACGAACGGGTGGATGAAGCCAGTTTCTGCAGCAGGAGGTGTCAGTCTCTTGTCTGTTCTGTTCACAGCCTTCTTCTTCTTGTTCTTTGCCTTCTCCATCTGAGTCAGGTGTCAGGAGGTTCTTTCCCGTTCTTCTTCTGCCTGTCAAGGACTGCCCCTTTTCCCTCTGAGAATCAGTTTATATACTTTGTTTCTAGGGGCTGGTGATTTACCCTCTGTCAATCACTTGTTTGATCCCATTTGGCCAATAACCAGTGGACAGGTACCCAAGATGTAACCTCCACCAGTCCATCACTTTGGTCATCGCTCAAGGTCATTTCACAGCTCATCTCACGCTGGGTGCCATTTGTTAACTCCTGCCAGACACTTGCATAGATAAGAGAGTAAAAGCTTTGTTTATTCCAGTCCCTGGCTGCTAAGAACTGTCTTTGTTCTTTCCTGAGAGAGAAAAGAAACAGTTTTCTGCCAGGTAATCACAATATTATGCCGACTAATTCTATAATATCCTTCGAGATGCCATTTCTTACAGAGGGAAGGTTCCCTCTGAATGTTGAAAGGGGAAGGGAGAGGAAGATATGTTTGCTCTTGGCATCACACTGGAGGTGGCGGATCACAATCCATTGAATGTGGAGGCTGATGGGGTGGCAGGTGAGGACAAAGGAAACCCTATCATAGTTCTGCAAGGGAGTGGAAGAGGTGAGAGCAGGAGCATGGAAAACAGGATGTACGCAGTTTAGGGCCCAGTCAATTCTTTGGGCCTCCTTATCTCGAGAGACAATAGATATGCGCCTGGAGGTGGTCAGTGGTTTGTGAAGCAGCGCCTGGAGTGGCTATAAAGGCCAATTCTAGAGTGACAGGCTCTTCCACAGGTGCTGCAGAGAAATTTGTTTGTCGGGGCTGTTGCACAGTTGGCTCTCCCCTTGCGCCTCTGTCTTTTTTCCTGCCAACTACTAAGTCTCTTCGACGCGCCACATTTTAGCCCTGTCTTTATGGCTGCCCGCCAGCTCTGGCGAATGCTGGCAACTGACTCCCACGACTTGTGATCAATGTCACAGGATTTCATGTTGCGTTTGCAGATGTCTTTAAAGCGGAGACATAGACGGCCGGTGGGTCTGATACCAGTGGCGAGCTCGCTGTACAATGTGTCTTTGGGGATCCTGCCATCTTCCATGCGGCTCACATGGCCAAGCCATCTCAAGCGCCGCTGACTCAGGAAATCCTCGATTGAGGAAAACGGAAGCCATATCAGATGCATCGGTATGGAAAGTAGCTTTATCAGAAAAGAAATGACCATGAATAATGGGTCTCTTTGGCAAAGTAATTATCATTGCTATTTGTAGGCCCTTGCTGTGTGCAAATTGGCTGACACATTTCCTACAACAGTGAATAAACTTCAAAAGTACTTCATTGGCTGCAAAGCATTTTGAGCCATCCTGAGGACACATATCATTGCATCTTTTTTCCTTTCCTTTCTTCCTTTGACAATGTATACAATCGTTTGCCATTTAGATTTCAAACTGGTGTCTTGCATTTAATTAGACTTAATTCTTGAGGTTTAGGGAGGAAAAGATCGGCCAAAGTGCACTCTCCTGATTGTGATTGGAACCGTTGCTGGAATTGATTGTGGCTGGTCATCAGGTAAGGATAGGATTCAGTGTGGTTCCTGATGCCCCCTTCTGGTCAAATAACTTGTCAATACCTATTCTTCAGATTCACGCGTGAATAATGGGTTATTTCGGCAGAGAGTGATCATAGAGTAACATGCATGGAACCAAACCCCACCAAGGACCCACACCTGCAGGGGAGTAAGACAGGGAAAGAAATTTCAGAAACAATTTATCATCTCTCAACTGAAGCCATAATTTCAAATCCGACTGTATTTAATTTCTGTGATGAGTTTACCATTTATTGTTGATTAAGCTGTTGACTTTGGTTCGTATAATCAGGTTCCATTGAAAGTTCCAGTGTTCTCACTTAAACAAGCTGAGTAGAACACGTTTTGCTATGGTCAAAGTAGGATCGATCCAGTGTGCTACAAAAAGATAAACCTTTACCACTGTTCACACGCCGGAGCTTCAGGGATTTGTAGATGAACACAGAAATGAACAAGTGGCTCGTTGGTCTAGGGGTATGATTCTCGCTTTGGGTGTGTAAGTGATTAATGTGTGCGAGGTCCTAGGTTCAAATTCCAGACGAACCCTTCTCTGTTACCATTTGGGCGGCACAGTGGCGCAGTGGTTAGCACCGCAGCCTCATAGCTCCAGCGACCCGGGTTCAATTCTGGGTACTGCCTGTGTGGAGTTTGTAAGTTCTCCCTGTGTCTGCGTGGGTTTTCTCCGGGTGCTCCAGTTTCCTCCCACAGCCAAAAGACCTGCAGGTTGGTAGGTAAATTGGCCATTATAAATTGCCCCTAGTATCGGTAGGTGGTAGGGAAATATAGGGACAGGTGGGGATGTGGTAGGAATATGGGATTAGTGTAGGATTAGTATAAATGGGTGGTTGATGGTCGGCACAGATTCGGTGGGCCGAAGGGCCTGTTTCAGTGCTGTATCTCTAAACTAAACTAAGCTATATGTTATATCAAAGAGTTTAGCACACAGAAGTTGTACACTGAACAGAGATAACTACTGCTACCAATTTGATGAAACTTATTGTACGCAGTTCACAAAATAACTGAAGCAAGTTATTTTTAGCTATGTAAGTTGTTGTTAGCATGTATATAGTTTGAAACTGGGATTCATAGTTCAAGTGAAATTGAGTTTCTATTCATTACTTTTTTAAAAGTCTAATATTTTCATGTGCCAACTTGGCTCAGTTGGAAGCACTCTTACCTCTGAATCAAAACAGTTGAGAGTTAAATCCTAATCATAACAAAAAGCAAATTGCTACGGATGCTGAAAATCTGAAATAAAATCTTGTTCATATAATCGATGCTTCAGTATATTGCAGCTTTGTTACTGATCCTTTAAAGTGGATGTTAAAGCTTCCATAGAACTACTTAGGAACATTGGGACCATTCGGCCCCTCAAGTCTGTTAAGCAATTGAATTAGATCATGACAGATCTGTACTTAAACACCATCTAACCACCTTCATTCCTAACCCTGAATACTCTTGCCTAACAACATTTTATTAATCTTTCTTAATACCCTTGCCTAATAAAATTCTATCAATCTCAGTTTTGAAATTTTCAATTGACCAATCCTCAACAGTTTTTTGGGAGAGATTTCCAGTTTCCTTCCTTAAATTCCAGGTTCTTCCAGTGTCTTGGCCATCATGAGTGGGGGGTGATGGAGGTGCGGGTGGTGGTGGTAGTGTAAGTACTGGATTAGTAAACAAAAAGACAAGTAAACAAAAAGCCTGGAACAAATAATCCAGAGAATTCAAGTCCAAATCCCAAGACAGAATTTGAATGCAGTTAAAAAAATATGGAAATAAAGTAACTAGTATCAGCAAAAGTAACCATAAAGCTATTAGATTGTCATAAACACGCATCTGGTTTACTAATGTCCTTTAGGGAATTAAACCTGTGTGACACTAGTTCCACACCTATATGGTTGACTGTCACTCCAAAGTGACCTACCAAGCCAATAAGTTCTCTCAAGTTCATGAAGCGGGCCCAACTTCTCAGGAGAACTAGGGATGGATAAGAATTGCTGGCCGTGCTAGCGACACCCATGTCTTAAGAATTAATTTAAAAAAAAATTCCCTCAAACACCATAGTTACCTAACACATTGTTGCTTGTGAGGTCATGCTGTGTGCAAAACACTTTAAGAAAAATATGCTGCTGTGTTTCAATATGCAAGCCATTGCTTACGAAGCACAGAGACCTTTCCAAGAGGTGCGGTAAGTTGCGATAAACACGCAAGTCTCAGAATCACAGAATAGTTACAGCACAGAAGGAGACCATTCGGCCCATCGTGTCTGCACCGGCTCTCCTAATGTCTTGCTGACTGAATTTTGGTTTGGCTACAACAAGTTGAGATTAATTTGCAATTGGCGAATGTCTCCAATGTAAATTTGGGAAGAAGGTATCAGAATGCAGACAGAGAACTATTATACAGGAAAATAATCAGGAAGCAGAAGTAAGCACAGGGCCACAGGTCATTATTGTTCCCACCAAATCTGTAGGGACCAGGAAATTAGGCAGGATTTATTTTCTGCATACCAACTTGAATATTTCAAGTTCTTTCAAATAAGCCTGGATTTTCTAATTGAGTCCACCTGATTTGCAAGTGTAAATCCTGCACATCTGAACAGAAAATGGGCAGAGTTTTGTAAAGTTGGATCCCTGCCCACTTTTGTGTCAGTCCGATTTTCAACCATAATTTAAAGCAATCAAAATTCAAGCGCAGCCATTTTTGCACACAGGACAAAATTTGGGCAAAAATGGCATTAGCATCTCAATTCCTGTCACCACCTCATTCATGCTGTTCCAACTTGTCACCAGTTTAAAACAGACATTCTGGGTGGGGCTAGATGTTTGGCAGAAGGAGGACGAGAATTTAAGAAGCCCAGCATCAACTTTTGTAGCATCACCTCCCATCTTAACGACTCATTTTTGGAGAGGTTTGATCAGTCAAATAAAGACCAAATGCATTAAAGCGTAACCCATACCCGAGTGTGGTTAAAACACAGAACCACTTCCTCAGTGCTGTCAAACTACAAAGCCCCAAGTGCTATGAAACCACAGGACCAGTCCCTTAAGCTTGTCAAACCTCAGAATCCCCCTCTAATGGTGAGGTCCAGCACGACCACCACGCCGAATTCTGTAAAATCTGTGGACCCTAACCCTCAGCCAAACTCCACCCCACCATACAACCATACGAACTAGGAGCAGAAGTCGGCCATTTGGCTCCTCGAACCTGCTCTGCGCCATTCACTAAGATCATGGCTGATTTGTTTCTGTCTCGAATTCCACACTCCCATCTACCCCGATAATCTTTGATTCCCTTGCCTAAGAAGAATCTATCTACCACCGCCTTAAAATTATTCAATGACCCTGCCTTCACCACCTTCTGAGGCAGAGAATTCCAACGTTGCACAACCCTCTGAGAGAAAATATTTCTCCTCATCTCTGTCCTAAAAGGGTGACCATTGATTTCAAAACAGTGCTCCCTTGTTCTGGACTCACCCACAAGAGGAAACATTCTTTCCACATCCACCTTGTCAAGACCGTTCAGGATCTTATAAACTTCAATCAAGTCTCCCCTCACTCTTCTAAACTCCAGTGAAAACAAGCCCAGTCTGTCCAGTCTTTCCTCATAAGACAACCTGCTCATTCCTTTGAACCGCCTCCAATGCATTCACATCCTTCCTTAAATAAGGAGACCAAAACTGCTCCCACTATTCGAGATGTGGTCTCACCAATGCCCTGTATAACTGAAGAATAACATTCTTACTTTTATTTTTAATTCCTCTCGTAACAAAGGATAGTATTCCATCAGCCTTCTTTGTTACTTGCTGTATCAGCTTACTAACTTTTTGTGACTCATGCACTAGAACACCTAGATCCCTCTGCACCTGGGAATTTTGCAGTCGATCCCCATTTAGAAATACTCTGCTTTTTTATTCTTCCTGCCAAAGTGAACAACTTCTAATTTTCCCATATTATGCTCCATCTGCCAGATTTTTGCCCACTCACTCAACCTATCTATATATATTTTTTAATTTCCAAAATATACTTTATTCATAAAAATCTGTAAAAAAAATACATTCCCAAACAGTTTAAAACAGCATCAAGTCAAAAAATACAAACAGTGCAAAGGTGATCAGTTTCCTTCATTACAATCATGAGTTGCTTCACAACCCTTCCATTTCACATTTGTCATGCCATTAACATTTTTACATTTTACAGCAAATGAAAATTTTTCCGATACAGTTCGAGGGGTTTCCCATGGATCCAGCCCCTCAGTTCAGCTTGGTGGGAGGAACTTACAATGTGGTCTTTCCCCATTGAGCCTTTGCTGCGGCTGCCCCAACTTTAGTGGGTCCCTCAGCATGTAGTCCTGGACCTTGGAATGTGCCAGTCTGCAACATTTGGTCGTGGACAACTCTTTGTGCTGGAAGACCAGCAAGTTTCGGGCAGACCAAAGGGCGTCTTTCACCGAGTTGATAGTCCTCCAGCAGCAGTTAATGTTTGTCTCGGTGTGCGTCCCTGGAAACAGCCCATAGAGCACAGACTCCTGTGTTACAGAGCTGCTTGGGATGAACCTCGACAAAAACCACTGCATCTCTTTCCACACCTGCTTTGCAAAGACACATTCCAGGAGGAGGTGGGCAACCGTCTCTTCCCCACCACAGCCACCGCGGGGGCATTGCGCGGAGGGGGCGAGACTTAGGGCGTGCAGGAAGGATCTGACAGGAGGGCTCTTCTCACCACCAGCCAAGCCACATCTTGGTGCTTGTTTGAAAGTTCTGGTGATGAGGCATTCCGCCAAATGACTTTGGCGGTCTGCTCAGGGAACCATCCGACAGGATCCATCGTCTCCTTTTCCCGTAGGGCCTTGAGGACATTCCGTGCAGACCACTGCCTGATGGACCAGTGGTCAAAGGTGTTTTCCCGCAGAAACTGCTCCACGAAGGATAGGTGGTACGGCACGGTCCAATTGCATGGAGCGTTCCGCGGCAATGTGAGCAGGCCCATCCTTCGCAACACCGGGGACAGATAGAACCTCAGCACGTAGTGACACTTGGAGTTTGCGTACTGGAGGTCTACACACAGCTTGATACAGCCGAACACGAAGGTGGTCATCAGGATGAGGGCCATGTTGGGTACATTTTTCCCGCCCTTATCCAGAGGTTTGAACATCGTGTCCCTCCGGACCTGGTCCATTTTAGATCCCCAGATCCTATCTATATCAGTCTGCAAACTCTCCACAACATACTTTCCGACCTATCTTTATGTCATCTTCAAACTTAGCTACCATGCCAACACTCCCCTCATCTAAGTCATTGATATAAATTGTAAAAAGTTGAGGCCCCAGCATAGACCCCTGCAGGACTCCACTCGTCATGTCCTGCCAATCAGAAAAGGACCTATTTATGCATACTCTCTGTTTTCTGCCAGCCCGACAATCTTCTATCCATGCTAATATGTTACCCCCAACACCGTGAGCTCCTACTTTGCATAATAACCTTTTATGTGGCACCTTGTCAAATGCCTTCCGGAAATCCAAGTACAGTAGTTCAATGGGCTCCCCTTTATCCACAGCGCACATTACTCCTTCAAAGAACTCCAATAAATTGGTTAAACATGATTTCCCTTTCACAA
This sequence comes from Heterodontus francisci, assembly GCF_036365525.1. NCBI lineage: Eukaryota > Metazoa > Chordata > Chondrichthyes > Heterodontiformes > Heterodontidae > Heterodontus > Heterodontus francisci. Next base: position 171,404,236 of record NC_090373.1, read on the forward strand.
AATCATGCTGACTATTCCCGATTATCTTGAGTTTTTCTTAGTGCCCAGATATAGTCTCCTTAATGATCAATTCTAACACCTTCCCCATGACAGATGTCAAGCTAACTGGCCTATAGTTACCTGTTTTCTGCCTTTCCCCCTTCTTGAATTATATTTGCTCCAGCTTCGCTATCGGGGGAAGTCGAGGCTTCTTGGTCTACTCTGGGCAGCCCAGAGTTTGCCGCACCTGTGGCAAATCTGGTCACATGGCAGCCAACTGCAGCACGGTTGTTTGCAAGAACTGCAAGGAGGAAGGCCATCAGACCAAGGACTGTAAGCAGACTAAGTGTTGCAACTTGTGCGGTGCGGCAGGCCATCTCCACAAGACCTGCCCCAAACGTTGCCTCAGCTATGCTCAGGCGGCAAGGTCCAAGGAAAGGCCGGGAGAAGGTTCGACGAAGGCGTCTGCTGTTCGAAAGGAGACCAACAACCTTCTCCGCAGTGAGGAACTTCAACCTGAGAAGGAAGGGGAGGCAGCTGAAACCAACGACCCAGCACCTACCCAGCGCCCGGAAACCCCTCCTCCACAGACAGAATCAATGGAGGAGGAGGCAGCAGATGGACAAACAGGTCAGTGGCAAGTGGTCCAGAGGAAAACCACAAAGAAAAAACATCCCAAAGCCACCACCCAAACCAGTGGCAAGAGGAGGCTCTCTTCTGAATCAGACTGCAACAACTCCTCTTCACTGGACGGGGAAATGCTGGAACGACAGCCCCTTCAAAAGAGGCGGCAGAACTCCGAGATGGATGATAAAGCATCCCAGCCCCCGGGCACTGGAAGCTGTGATGGGCCCGGCGTGCCCCAACCCCAATGCCCCACATGTAACGACGTGGCCAACGCATCTCAGCTCCGGGACACCGGGAGCAAAGACACGTCTGGCGCACCTGAGCTCCGGGAGACCGGGAGCTGTGATGTTTTCGAGGAGGAACAGATGGAAGCAGCTGAGGACAACCCAATCCTCTCTGCCTACAAGACCCCCCCGATGTCACCCGAGCGGCACAAACCCAGCATGAAAAATCAGGAGGGGTTTCTGAGCCCAACCAACGTGAAACGGCTTGCGCACACGATGGATATGCAGGAACATCCCGAAGGGGAAGGACTGGGACTAGCGAGGACAAATGGTATGGGAAGCAACAACTAATTTTTAGTAAAAAATGGGTGTAAGAATTGCTTCCATTAATGTGCGTAGCATTAAATCTACTACGCGATGTGTTTCAACCTTGGATTACCTTGCCAAGGTCAAAGCTGACCTACTGTTTCTGCAGGAGTGTGGAATACCACACCTCAGCACCTACAGGCAGTGGTCGCGATGGTGGTCCCACGGGCCATCGATCTGGTCGGGGGGTAATGACTGCCGTTCCTCCGGCCTGGGTATTCTGCTGCGGGGAGGTAACTTCACCATCTCCGAAGTTAAGGAGGTGGTGGGCGGCCGCCTCCTCGTAGCAGACGTGATGTACAACAACGCTCCGCTCCGGTTGATCAACGTGTACGCCCCGGTACAACGCAGCGAGCGGCTGACCGTCTTCCAGCAGCTCCCACTGCTGCTGGCGACGTCCAGGCCGGTCATCCTAGGCGGTGACTTCAACTGCATCATCCCTGCGGCTGGACGATCCGGCAGTGACGACAGCAAACTGGACGCTACGTCCAGATTCCTAATGGAAACAGTTAAAGATGCCAAACTGCACGACGTCTTCAGCAAACCTGCAGACGGAGCGCAGCGCAGATACACATGGTCAAGATCGGACGGGTCTGCCCGTTCCAGGATTGACTTCCTGTTTGTGTCCCGTGCTGTCACGGTCGGATCCACCGACGTCAAGCCGGTGTTCTTCTCCGACCACTGCCTCTTACTGGCCGACTGTCACTTACAGGATGACCAGCGGGTTGGCAGAGGGACGTGGAAGCTCAATGCGACACTGCTGACCCCAGGGAACGTTGAGGAACTCAAAAGGGATTACAAAGGTTGGAGGACCGTGAAACCCCTCTTTGAGTCTCCAGTTCACTGGTGGGAAGCGATTAAGGAGAACATCAAGAGGTTCTTCATCCACAAAGGTGTTCAGAAGGCGAGAGAGAGACAGAGGGAACTGTCCCGACTCCAGAAAATTATGCAAAATCTACTCCGGTTGCAGTCAATGGGGGTCGAGGTCAAGGAGGACCTCCAAGAGGTGAAGAGCCAGCAGGCCTCGCTCTTTGCCAAGGAGGCCTCCAAGATCATCTTCCGGTCCAGAGTCCGCTCCATCGAGCAGGATGAGACGTGCTCGCGTTACTTCTTCCAAAAGGTACACAGAGAGAGCTCTGTTATCAGCAGCCTGAAGGAAGAAGATGGCTCGGTAACGTCTTCGCAGTCCGACATACTAAGGATCAGCAAATCCTTTTATGCGGGGCTGTATGACGCGAAGCCACAGACAACAGAGCCCCCCAGTCCTTCCTGTCATCTATCACAGAGGTCTTAGATGACTGCAGGAGGGAGAGACTGGACAAGCCGCTAACTCTGGACGAGCTGACAAAGGCCGTCGGGTCTTTCGAGACGAGTAAAACTCCCGGGAGCGACGGCTTACCGGTCGAGTTGTACTCGGCCCTGTGGGACTGGGTCGGCCTGGGCCTGCTGGAAGTATACGAGAGTATGCTCCTGGCCGGCAGCATGTCAGAATCTATGAGAAAAGGCATCATCACCCTCATTTACAAGCAGAAGGGGGAGAGGGCAGAAATCAGAAATTGGCGGCCCATCTCACTGCTTAATGTTGATTACAAGATTCTGTCCAAAGTCATAGCCAGTCGAGTCAAGTCTGCTCTGGAGTTGGTGATTCACCCCGATCAGACCTGTACTGTACCCGGCAGGAAGATCTCTGATAGTCTCGCGCTACTCAGGGATACGATCGCCTACGTACGGGACAGGAGGGTGGACACCTGCCTCATCAGCCTGGACCAGGAGAAGGCTTTTGACAGGATATCGCACACCTACATGATGGACGTGCTTTCCAAAATGGGGTTTGGGGAGGGAATCTGCAATTGGATCCAACTGCTCTACACAAACATCAGCAGCGCAGTCTCAATCAACGGGTGGGAATCTGAAAGTTTCCCGATCAAATCTGGAGTCAGACAGGGCTGTCCTCTGTCCCCGGTCTTGTTTGTTTGCTGTATTGAACCCTTTGCTGAGTCTATTAGGAAGGATGCGAGCATAAGAGGGGTGACAATCCCAGGCAGCGGAGGCACTCAGGTCAAAACCTCCCTGTACATGGATGATGTCGCCTTTTTCTGCTCGGATCCGCTGTCCGTGCGCAGACTGATGAGCATCTGCGACCAGTTCGAACTGGCCTCGGGAGCCAAAGTCAACCACGGCAAGAGCGAGGCCATGTTCTTTGGCAACTGGGCTGACCGATCTTTTGTCCCCTTCACCGTCAGGTCAGATTACCTGAAGGTGCTGGGGATATGGTTCGGAAGGGCCGGGGCGTGCACCAAAACATGGGAGGAGCGAGTAGCCAAGGTACGACAAAAGTTGGGCATGTGGGGGCAGCGATCTCTCTCCATTGTGGGTAAGGACCTGGTCATCAGGTGCGAGGCGCTCACGTTGTTGCTCTACGTGGCGCAGGTCTGGCCCATACCCCACTCCTGCGCCGTGGCAGTCACCCGAGCCATTTTCCGCTTCGTCTGGGGATCTAAAATGGACCGGGTCCGGAGGGACACGATGTTCAAATCTCTGGACAAGGGCGGGAAAAATGTACCCAACGTGGCCCTCATCCTGATGACCACCTTCGTGTGCGGCTGCATCAAGCTGTGTGTAGATCCCCAGTACGCAAACTCCAAGTGTCACTACGTGCTGAGGTTCTATCTGTCCCCGGTGTTGCGAAGGATGGGCCTGGTCACATTGCCGCGGAACGCTCCCTGCAGTTGGGCGGTGCCGTACCACCTATCCTTCGTGGAGCAGTTTCTGCGGGAAAACACCTTTGACCACCGGTCCATCAGGCAGTGGTCTGCACGGAATGTCCTCAAGGCCCTATGGGAAAAGGAAACTGTGGATCCTGTCGGATGGTTCCCCGAGCAGACCGTCAAAGTCATTTGGCGGAATGCCTCATCACCAGAACTTTCAAACAAGCACCAAGATGTGGCTTGGCTGGTGGTGAGAAGGGCCCTCCCCGTCAGATCCTTCATGCACACCCGAAGTCTCGCCCCATCCGCCCAGTGCCCCCGCGTTGGCTGTGGTGGGGAAGAGACGGTCGCCCACCTCCTCCTGGAATGTGCCTTTGCAAAGCAGGTGTGGAAAGAGATGCAGTGGTTTTTGTCAAGGTTCATCCCAAGCAGCTCTGTAACACAGGAGTCTGTGCTCTACGGGCTGTTCCCAGGGACGCACACCGAGACAAACATCAACTGCTGCTGGAGGACTATCAATTCGGTGAAAGACGCCCTTTGGTCTGCCCGAAACTTGCTGGTCTTCCAGCGCAAAGAGTTGTCCACCACTGAATGTTGCAGACTGGCACATTCCAAGGTCCAGGACTACGTGCTGAGGGACGCACTAAAGCTTGGGGCAGCCGCAGCAAAGGCTCAATGGGGAAAGACCACAGTGTAAGGTTCCCCCACCAAGCTGGACTGAGGGGCTGGATCCATGGGAAACCCCTCGAACTGTATCGTTAATATTCTCAATTGCTGTAAATGTAAAACTGTAATTGACATGACAATTGTGAAACGGAAGGGTTGGGAAGAAACTCATGACAGTATTGAAGGAAACTGATCTCCCTTGCAATGTTTGTATTTTTTGGTGCTGTTTGGAAACAATTTGGCAATGTAATTTTTACAGATTTTTATGAATAAAGTATATTTTGGAAATAAAAAAAAAATATTTGCTACTTTCCAGTCTGATGGAACCTTTCCAGAATCTAGTGAATTTTGAAAAATTAACACCAACACATCCACTACCTCATTAGCTACCTCTTTTAAGACTCTAGGATGAAGCCCATTAGGACCCGGAGACTTGTCAGCCCACAGCTCCATCAGTTTGGTCAGTACCGCTTCCCTGGTGATGATAATTTCAGCAAGTTCCTCTCTTCCTTCCACCTCCTGATTTACAGCTATTACTGGAATATTTTTTGTATCCTCTAAAGTGAAGACAGAAGCAAAATATTTGTTCATTTCATCCGCCTTTTCCTTACTATCACTCTCTGGAGGACAAACACTCGCTTTACTTACTCTTTTCCTTTTTAAATACTTGTAGAAACTCTTGCTATCTGTTTTTACATTTCTAGCTAGCTTCCTCTCATACTCTAATTTCTTTCTCCTGATTAACCTTTTAGTCATTTTCTGCCATTCTTGATATTCTGACCAATCATCTGACCTGCCACTCATCTTTGCACAGCTATATGCTTTTTCCTTAAATTTGATGCTTTCCTTAACTTCTTTAGTTAACCACGGATGGTGGGTCCTCCCCTCAGGATTTTTCTTTAAAGGAGGAATATACTTATTCTGAGTATTCTGAAATATACCCTTCAATGTCTGCCACTGCTTCTCTATTGATCTATCTCCTAGCCTAGTAACCCAGTTCACTTCAGCTGGCTCAGCTTTCATGCCCACATAGTTGCCCTTATTTAAGTTTAAAATACTAGTCTTAGACCCATTCCTCTCACTTTCAAACTGGATGCAAAATTTAATCATGTTGTGGTCACTGCTACCTCGAGGTGCCTTTAGTCTGAGGTCATTAATTAATCTTGTCACATTACACAATACCAAGTCTGATATAACCTGCTCTCTGGTTGATTCTAGAATGTGCTGCTCTAAGAAACTATCTCGAAAGCGTTCTATGACCACCTTATCCAGGCTACTATTGCCAATCTGATTTTCCCAGTTTATATGTAGATTAAAATCACCCATGATTATTGTCATCCCTTTGTCACAAGCACCCAACATTTCTTCATGTATACTTATTCCCACATTATGGTTACTGTTAGGGGGCCTATAGACCACTCCCACTAGTAGCTTCTTTCCCTTATTATTTCTCATCTCCACCCAAACCTATTCTAATTCCTTATCTCCTGAGCCAAGGTTATCTCTAACTATTGCACCAATGCCACCCTTAATTAACAGTGCTACCCCTCCACCTTTTCCTAGTTTCCTATTCTTCTTAAACATCATATACCCCATAATATTCAGGACCCAGTCCTTGTCATCCTGCAGCCATGACTTGTTGTTATCTTTGTAAGATATAGTTTTGACTGTTCATGTGTTATTAGGTTTTTCTCTCTGTGCCTTCCTGCTGTTCTCTGACCTTCATTTACCATATTACTATACTGCTCTCCGGCCTTGGTTTTCTATATCTACCCAGGCTTGATCCCTCACCGTTCCCCACCCCTCCATGTTTAGTTTAAAGCCCTCTCTACTTCCCCAGTTATACGGTTTGATAGAAGACTGGTCCCAGCATGGTTCAGGTGCAGACCATCCCAATGGTACAGTCCCCGATGGCACTATACTTGGAAGAGTGGCAAGCAGTGAGGATGATACGAACATAGATAAGAATAGCAGAATGGGCAGTCAAGTGTCAGATGGAATTTAATACAGACACAGTGAGGTGATGAATTTTGGCAGAAGGGATAGGGTGAGGCAATATAGACTTAATGGCACAGTTCTAAAGAGTGTGCAGGAACAGAGGGACCGTGGGGTGCATGTACATCAATATTTGAAGTTGGCAGGGCTTATTGAGAGAGTAGTTAGCAAAGCATATGGGATCTTGGGCTTCATAAATAGAGGCATTGAGTTCAAAAGCAGGGAAGTTATGCTGAACCTTTATATAACTCTGGTCACCACACTTAGGAAGGATGTACGGGTCCTTGAGAGGGTGCAGAGGAGATTTACCAGAATGGTTCCAGGGATGGGGGATTTTAGTTACAACGTTAGGTTGGAAAAGCTGGGGTTCTTCTACTTGGAGCAACGGAGATTGAGGGGCGATTTGATAGAGGTGTACAAGATTATGACAAGCTTAAACAAGTTAGACAAGGAAAAAGTGTTTGCATTAACCGATGGTGCAGGAACAAGGGGCCACAGATTGAAGGTTTTGGGCAAGAGATGTAGTGGAATTTGAGGAAGAACTTTTTTACACATGGGGGTTGTGACCTGGAACTCACTGCCCACGAGGGTGGTGGAAGTGGAGACAATCAATGGTTTCAGAAGGAAATTGGATGGACACTTGGAGGAAATAAACTTGCAGGGCTCTGGGGATCGAGCAGGGGAGTGGGACTGACTGGATTGCTATGCAGAGAGTCGGCATAGACTTGATTGGCCGAATAATCTCCTTCTATGCCGTTAATGACTCTATGATTCTATTTGTGGTAACAGTATGTCAACGGCCTTGATTATGTTTGTTTAGCTGTGTACTCAATTTTAACTTTTACATTTTTTAACAACACCCAGGATGTGCAGGTAAAGAATTGGGAGGCTGTTCAGGTTTCAGGTAGGGAGGAGATGTATAGTATTATTGCGGAGGCGGGTGGTCAGGTTGTTGAGTAGTATTGGGAGGATCACAATGGGTTCCGAGTGGGAAGGGGTTATGAAATGTAGGTGAAATTAATAAACGTCGAGCTCAGGACTATTGAACATGAAGTTGAATACCTGGGAGCTGGTCAGAATGTGTTCTTGACCCTGTCCTGTTCAAAACTGCCATCATTATCACCTCCTCAAAAACCCCAGACCCCACTGTTCTTGCAAAATGATCACCCTATCTCCAATCTCTCTTTTCTCTCCAAATCCATGCCCATCTTTTCCAATGCCATGTTTCAGTCTTTCCAATTAGTTTCCCTGACATCAGTATTAAAATGGCCCAAACCAAATTCACAAATGACACCCTTTGTGACTGTAGCCATGGTGCACTATCCCTCTTCATGCCACTTGACACGGACAAATGTATCATCCTCCTCCCATGCTTCTTCTCATTCGCTTGGTTCCACTCTTACCTATCCAGCTGTAGAAAGGACATCTCCAGCAATGTCTTCTCTTTCTGCTCCTGCAGTGTTACCTCTATAGTCCCTCGAAGATTTCTCCTTTGGCTTCTCCCATTCCTCAACAACGGCATCATCTGAAGACATTGTGTCAGGTTCCAGTTGATGGCACCCAGCTCTCTCTCTCTCTACCACCTCTCACAACCCCTTCCAATGTTATTATCCAATATTCCCTCCAGTTCAGGTCGTAACATAGGAATAGGAGAAGGCCATTTAACCCCTCGAGCCTGTTCTGCCATTCAGTAGACCATAGCTGATCTGTGACCTAACTCCAAATCTGTCAAATGTTTGGGTAACCAGAATCTAATCAATCTCAGATTTAAAATTTACAATTGATCTAACATCATTTGCCTTTTGCAGAAGAGAGTTCCAAACTTCTAACACCCTTTGTGTGTAGCAGTGTTCCTAATTTCACTCCTGAAAGGTCTGCTTCTAATATTTAAACTATTCCCCCCTGAGTCCTAGACTCCCCAACCAGCGGAGAAAGTTTCTCTCTGTCTGCCCTATCTGTTCCACTTACTATCTTGAAGAGGGCAGCTCGGTCATGTGGCATGTGCATCCTATGACCTGTAAGAGGTTGTGAATGCTTCCCGTGTCCTAGAAGACCACAGTGCAGGAAGTGTCACCAGCTGCAGAAACTTGAGCTCTGGGTTTCGCAACTCGATCAACGTCTGGAGTCACTGTGGTGCAACCACGAGGCTGAGGACTACGTGGAGATCATGTTTAGGGAGGTGGTCACACCACAGGTTAAGAAAGTGCAGGCAGAGAGGGAATGGGCGATGCCAGTCTAGGAGGACTCAGCAGGTAGTGAAGGAGTCCCATGAGCCATCTTGTTCACTAACCGCTTTTCCATTTTGGATACTCGTGAGGACGATGGTTCCTCAGAGGAATGCAGCCAGAGGCAAGTCCATGGTGCCATGGGTGGTTCAGCTGCACAGAGGGAGGAAGAGTGGAACAGCAATAGTGGTAGGGGATTCAATAGTTAGGGGAACAGACAGCTGCTTCTGTGGCCGCAGACTTGACTCCAGAATGGGTATGTTGCCTCCCTGGTACCAGGGTCAAGGATGTCGCTGTGTAGCTGCAGGACATTCTTATGGGGAAGGGTGAACAACCAGAGGCCATGGTCCACATTGGTACAAACAACAGGTAGAAAGAGGGATGAGGTCCTGAAAGCAGATTTTAGAGAGCTAGGGAAGACATTAAAAGCTCAGGATTACTCCCAGTGCCACGTGCTAGTGAGTAGAGAAATAGGAGGATAGAACAAATGAACACGTGGCTGGAGGGATGGTGCAGGAGGAAGGGCATCATATTTCTGAGGCATTGGGACCAGTTCTGGGGCAGGTGGGACCTGTACAAGGAGGACACCTTAGCAGAACTGGGACCAATAGCCTTGCAGGAATATTTGCTAGTGCTGTTGGGGAGGGGTTAAATTAGCTTGTCAGTGGGATGGGAACCTGAGAGGGATTTCAGATAGGAGAGAAACAAAGCTGGTAATGGTAGGAAGAAAAGTACTAAGCAAAATTGGAAGGCAGTGGAAACAAAGACCAGCATCAAATAGGGTCAAAATACATAAAAATGTTACAAAGGCAAAATTAAAGGCATGCTATCTGAATGTATGCAGCATTTGCAACAAGGTAGATGAGTTGACGGCACAAATAGAAGTAAACAAGTATGATCTAATTGCTATTACGGCAATGTGGCTGCAGGGTGACCAAAGCTGGGAACTGAATATTCAAGGCTATTCAACATTTAGGAAGGATAGGCAAAAAGGAAAAGAAGGTGGGGTAGCACTGTTAATAAGGGATGAGATCAGGACATCAGTGAGAGAGGATCTTAGATCGGAAGTTCAGGATGTAGAATCAGTTTGGGTGGAGCTAAGAAACAGCAAGGGGCAGCAAACATTGGTGGCAGCTGTTTATAGGCCACCAAACAGTAGTGGTAATGTAGGGTATGGTATGAATCAGGAAATTAGAGGTGCATGTAACAAGGGTAATACAGTAATCATGGGGGGCTTCAATCTACATGTAGACTGGGTAAACCTAATTAGCACTAATGCTGTGGGGGATGAATTCCTGGAATATATACAAGATGGTTTTCTAGAACAGTATGTTGAGGAACCAATTAGAAAATGGGCTATTTTAGATTTAGTATTGTGCTATGAGAAAGGGCGAATTAATAAATCATTGTAAAGGAGCCTTTAGGGAAGAGTGACCATAATATGAAAGAATTTTACATTGTTTGAAAATGATGGAGTTGAATATTAAAGTAGGGTCTTAAATCTATACAAAGGAAATTACAAAGGTATGAGGAGCAAGTTGGCTGTAGTAGAATGGGAAACTGCATTAAAAGGATGATGGTAGGCAGGCAATGGCAAGCATTTAAAGAATTAATAGATATTTTGCAACAAATATACATTCCTTTGAGGCACAAAAACTCAATCGGAAAAGTGATCCAACCGTGATGAATGTGAAGTTATAGATTGTATTAGATCAATGGAAGAGGCTTATAAAGTTGCCAAAATAAGTAGTAAGCCTGATGATTGGGAGCATTTTAGAATTCAGAAAAGGAGGACCAAGAAACTTTTAAAATAGAGAAAATAGAATATGAAAGTAAACTAGCAAGAAACATAAAAATGGACTTTTGGGGAGGCAGTGGGGTAGAGGGAATGTCATTAGAGTAGTAACCCAGAGCCCCGGGCTAATGCTGTGGGGACATGGGTTCGAATCCCACCACGGCAGATGGTGGAATTTGAATTCAATTAATTAAATCTGGAATTAAAAGCAAGTCTAGTGGTGACCATGAAACCATTGTCAATTGCTGAAAAACCCATCTGGTTCACTAATGTCCTTTGGGGAAGGAAATCTGCTGTCCTTCCCTGGTCTGGCCTACATATGAATCTAGACCCACATAAATGTGGTTGACTCTTAAATGCCCTCTGAAATGGCCTAGCAAGCCACTCAGTTGTATCAAACCACTACAAAGTCTAAGAGAAGGAATGAAACTGGACGGACCACCCAACCATCCAGGCACTGGAAAATACAACAGCAAACCCAATCCTGTTGACCCTGCAACATCCTCCTTACTAACATCTGGGGGCTTGTGCCAAAATTGGGAGAGCTGTCCCACAGACTAGTCAAGCAACAGCCTGACATAGTCATATTCACAGAATCATGCCTTGCAGCCACTACCATCATCATCCCTGGGTATGTCCTGTCTCACCGGCAGGACAGATCCACCAGAGGTGGCAGCACAGCGGTAAACAGCTGGAGCGAATTGCCCTGGGAGTCCTCAATATTGACTCCGGACCCCATCAAGTCTCATGGCAACAGGTCAAACATGGGACATGAAACTTTGTGCTGATTACCACCTACCGCCACCACCACCTGCCCCTCCCACCCCCACACCCCCTTGGCTGATGAATCAATGCTTCTCCATGTTGAACACCAATTAAAAAAAGCACAGAGGGTTGCAAGGGTGCAAAATGTACTCTAGATGGGGGACATTAATGTCCATCACCAAGGGTTACTCTGTAGCACCACTACCGACCGAGCTGGCCGAGTCCTGAAGGACATAGCTGCTAGACTGGGTCTGCGGCAAGCGGTGAGGGAACCAACAAGAGGGAAAATCCTACTTGACCTTGTCCTCACCAATCTACCTGTCGCAGCTGCATCTGTCCATGACAGTATTGGTAGGAGTGACCACTGCACAGTCCTTGTGGAGACGAAGTCCGATCTTCACATTGAAGGTACCCACCCTTGTGTTGTGTGGCACTACCATCGTGCTAAATGGGATAGATTTTGAACAGATCTAGCAACTCAAAACTGGGCATCCATGAGGCGCTGTGGGCCATCAGCAGCAGCAGAATTGTATTCAAGCACAATCTGTGACCTTAGGGCCCGGCATATCCCCCACTCTACCATTACCATCAAGTGGGGGGATCAACCCTGGTTCAACGAAGAGTGCAGGAGGGCATGCCAGGAGTGGCACCAGGCTTACCTAAAATGAGGTGTCAGCCTGGTGAAGCTACAACACAGGACTACTTGCATGCCAAACACTGGAAGCAGCATGCAATAGACAGGGCAGCACAGTGGTGCAGTGGTTAGCAAGGCAGCCTTACAGCTCCAGTGACCTGGGTTCAGTTCTGGGTACTGCCTGTGTGGAGTTTGCAAGTTCTCCCTGTGACCGCGTGGCTTTCTGCCAGGTGCTCCGGCTTCCTCCCAAAGACTTGCAGATTGATAGGTAAATAGGCCATTGTAAATTGCCCCTAGTGTAGGTAGGTGGTAGGAGAATTCCATAGGGAATATGGAATTAATGTAGGGTTAGTATAAATGGGTAGTTGTTGGTCGGCACAGACTTGGTGGGCCGAAGGGCCTGTTTCAGTGCTGTATCTCTTAAATAAATAAAATAAAGCGATCCCACAACCAGTGGATCAGGGCTAAGCTCTGCAGTCCTGCTACATCCAGTCGTGAATGGTAGTGGACAATTAAATAACTGACAGGAGGAGAAGGCTCCACAAATATCCCCATCCTCATTGATGGGGGAGCCCAGCACATCAGTGCAAAAGACAAGGCTGAAGCATTTGCATCTATCTTCAGCGAGAAGTGCCGAGTGGATGATCCATCTCAGCTTCCTCCTGAGGTCGCCAGCATCACACTTGCCAGTCTTCAGGCAATCAGATTCACTCCACTTGATATAAAGAAATGGCTAAAAGCACTGGATACTGCAAAGACTACATTCCGGCAATAGTACTGAAGACATGCTCCAAAACTAGCCGCGCCCCTAACCAAGCTGTTCCAGTACAGCTACAACACTGGCCTCTACCCGGCAATGTGTAAATTTGCTGAGGTATGTCCTGTCCACAAAAAGCAGAACAAATCCAACCTGGCCAATTACCACCCCATCAGTCTACTATCGATCATCAGGAAAGTGTCATCGACAGCGCTATCAAGCGGCACTTGCTCAGCAATAACCTGCTCATTGATGTTCAGTTTGGGTTCCGCTAGGGACACTCAGTTCCTGACATCACTACAGCCTTGGTCCAAACATAGACAAAAGAGCTGAACTCAAGAGGTGAGAATGACTGCCCTTGACATCAAGGCAGCATTTGATCAAGGAGCCCTAGTAAAACTGGAGTCAATGGGAATCAGGGGGAAAACTCTCTGCTGGTTGGAGTCATACCTAGCACAAAGAAAAATGGGTGTGGTTGTTGGAGGTCAATCAGCTCAGTCCCAGGACATCACTGCAGGAGTTACCCAGGGTAGTGTCCTTGGCCCAACCACCTTTAGCTGCTTCATCAATAACCTTCCCTCCATCATAAGGTCAGAAGTGGGGATATTTGCTGATGATTGCACAATGTTCAGCACCATTTGCGACTCCTCAGATACTGAAGCAGCTCATGTCCATAGGCAGCATGACCTGGATAACATCCAGGCTGATAAGTGGCAAGTAATATTCATGCCACAGAAGCGCCAGACAATGACCATCTAAACACGAGAGAATCTAACCATCTCCCCTTGGCGGTCAATGGCATTACCATCGCTGAATCCCCCACTATCAATATCCTGGGGGCTACCATTGACCACGAACTGAACGGGACCAGCCATATAAATACCATGGCTACAAGAGTAGGTCAGAGGCTGTGAATTCTGTGGCAAATAAAAACAGATTGTAAAAGCTTCTACAGGTATGTAAAAAGGAAACATTTGGCTAAGACAAATGTGGGTACATTACAGGCAGAGTCAGGAGAATTTATAATGGGGAATAGAGAAATGACAGAGAAGCTAAATTATTACTTTGTGTCTGTCTTCACTGAGGAAAATATAAGAACCACACCTCCCCCCCCCCCCCCCCCCCCAAGAATTAGGATTAGGCGGAATGAAGAATTGAAGGAAATTAGTATTAGTAAGAAGGTTGTATTGGAGAAATTAATGGGGCTGAAGGTTGATAAGTCCCCAGGACTTGATATTCTACATCCCAGAGTGTTGAAAGAGGTAGCTATGGGGATGGTGAATGCATTGGTGATCATCTTCCAAAATTCTATAGATTCTGGAACAGTTCCTGCAGATTGGAAGGTCGCAAATATCACCCCACTATTTAAGAATGGAGGGAGAGAGAAAACAAGGAATTACAGACCTGTTAGCCTTACATCAGTCATTAGGAAAATGCTAGAATCTATTCTAAAGGATGTGATAAATGGACACTTGGAATAATGATCTGATTGGGCATGGATTTATGAATGGGAAATCATGTTTGATGAACCTGTTGGAGTTTTTTTGAGGATATTACTAACAGAATTGCTAAAAGGGAGTTGGTGGATGTGGGAAGGTGGATGAGGATGAAGCCACTTAGGACCAAGATGGGGAGAAATTTCTTTACTCAGTGGGTGTGAATCTTTGGAATTCTCTACCCCAGAGGGCTGTGAAGCTCAGTCATTGAATATGTTTAAAGCAGAGATTGACAGATTTCTAAATACAAATGACATAAAGGGATATGAGGATAGTGTGGGATGATCAGCCATGATCATAATGAGTGGTGGGGCAGGCTTGATGTGCTGAATGGCCTGCTCCTGCTCCTATGTTCCTCTCCCTATGGCCTCTGAAGAGAGATTGGGGAAACTGATTCTGTATTCTCTGGAGTTTCGAAGAATGAGAGGTGATCTCAACGAAACCTACAAAATATTTAAAGGGATAGATAGGGTTGATGCGGGTAAGATGTTATTTGAATTAAATTCCATCAGCTGCCATGGTGGGATTTGAACCAGTGTGCCCAGGGCCCCCGAGGGAAAATCCTGCCCAATATGTCTACAGTTTAAAAGAGGCTCTTCGTATTGCCACAGATGCAGTGATAATGGTCGAGGGAGTGTAAAAAAAAATGCTGTCAAGGTGTCATGAGATACAACTGAATGGCTTACTAGGCCTTTTCAGAGGGCAGTTAATAGTCAAACACATTGCTGTGGGTCTGGAGTCACATTCCTCCCATGAAAGCCTTGAGCAAACTAAATGAGTTTTTATGACAATCCAGTAGCTTCTTGATCATTATTGAGACTAGCATTTTAATTTCAGATTTATTGACTAATTGAATTTAAATTCCCCAAGCTGCTTTGGTGGGATTTGAACATCATGTCACTAAAGCATTAAGCTGGGCTGTTGGATTAATAGTCCAGTAACATTACCACTATGCTACCACCCCCCTTAGCGCCAGACCACATTAAAGCCTTAGTCCAAACATGGGCTGGATTTTTACGGTGGGCGGATGGCAGCCGGCCTCTGACATAAAAGTCAGCAGTGAACCCGCTTCCAACTCGCCTGGGGATCCATTCCATATTTTATAGGTCCCCAGATTTTACAGACTTTAATTGTTCTGAGACGCGCCTTGCACCCACTTGAGGGAGGAAGCCCAGCCAAAGAAAGAAGAAGACGTGGAGCTGGGAGGAAAGGTAAGTTTTGGTTGCCTCGCCGGGGATAATCTGTTGGGCCCCGGCGAGACAAGGGTGATTGGTTGGGGGGAAGGGGGTGTCTTGGGTGCTGGGGGCTGTTCGGGTAGTGGGCACCCTGTGCCATCGGGCACCCTGTGGTAGTGCCACCATAAGTGGCAGTTAAGTGGCCACTTAAGGGCCTTGATTGTCCTGGGTCGGGCGGCCCGTTTTTCACCTCCCCCCTGCCCTACGTAAAGGGTGGCAGAGGGAGGAGTGGGTCGGGAATGCCTTCAGGAGCCTCCCACTCCATTTTATGCCCCCCCTCCGGAACCATCTCGCTCGTTGGGGTCGTGAAAATTCTGGCCATGGACTCTATGACTATCTGACTCTATGGACAAAGGATCTGAATTCCAGAGGTGAGATGGGAGTGATTGCCCTTGATATGAAGGCAGCATTTTACCGAGTGTGGCATCAAGGAGCTCTAGCAATATTGAAGAAAATGGGAATCGGGGGAAAAACAGGTTTGAGATTAATGCAAGGAAATAAACATGTTTTGCTCTTGGGCAGATAGGCAATATGGATGAAGTTCCCCAAAATTTGACGCTCCACGAATAAGACTGTGGACATTAAAGGTGCTAAAACAACACTAATAAAAACGTCTGGCACGTGAAGATCCACTACACTGTCATTTCAGCTTATTGGTTGGATGGCAAAAAACTGCTGCTGTAACTGATCTTTAAGAGAAAAACAGCATCAAAGGTTGAAATTTCACTTGGAATTCTTGCTCATGTTCACCCTAAGGGATGGATGAATGAAGAAGGGATGTGATTGTGACTGGAGAAAGTGTTGTCGAAGTGTCCAGGTGACCTTCTGAAAAAACAGCCCTATTAGTATGAGGCCAATTCTGCACATGTATAACTGAGGACACAAAAAGGAGGGTTGTGGAATTGAAGACACAGCTAAATATGATTCCATGCGCTCTTACGTGCCAAATACAGCCCCTGGATGTTTCAATAAACAAGGCTTTTAAAGCATTGATGCATGTTGGGGGGGGACAGTCTCCAAGTCACGACTTGACACCCACAGTGCGAATGAAGCGGCTCACCATTTTGCAGGTGTGTGAGTGGGTGACAGATTCTGGGCATTAGTGAAACATGAGGCAATTGCGAAGTCATTCAAGAAATGTGGTTTCAGCAATGCCCTAGATGGCAGTTAAGATGACATACTATTTGAAGAAAGTGACAGTTCACGTAAAACCAGTGATGATGAGTGTGACAGCAGTGAAGAGGAGTTTTTGGGCTTCTACAATTAGTAAGACTTCATGCGGCATTGTTGTTTTTGTTCTGTAATGGTCAATGTTAATAGTTAACCTTCATGCATACATTGTTGGATTTATTCCAGGATGGCAAATGTTAATATTAAATACCTATATGCACTGAAATCCTTTTTCCTGGATTTTTCTTTCTAAAATCCTGGTGCTTCTTATGGTATGGTGGATCTTATAGTCCAGCAAATATGGTAAAGCAAAAAAACTATAGAGGCTGGAAATTGGAAACAAAACAGAAAATGCTGGAAATAGTGCATCAGTCAGCATTTGTGGAGAGAGAAACATTTCAGGACTTTTCATCAGAAACGTCATTAAAATGGGTCCTTTTTTTTTTAAAGAAAAGAAGAGCATAAATTTCCTTTCCAACACAGATTCCACCCAAAATCTCAGCCTGAAACCAGACCAGGGAATGTAGTGTTGTGCTGTGTTTTTTTTTTACTTTTTTATGTAGAGGTGTTAAGCAGATCAGTGAGTCTCTTGAGGACAGACGCAGGTTTGATATTCAGGTTCAACACAACACTCTTTATAACCTTAACTGTTTACATTGTTACTCAGGTCCAGGTCTTGTCTGTGCTGCTGTGTGTGCTCTGTCTGCAGGCCGTGTGCTCAGTGTCCCCTTACAAGATGGTGCCTCCTGCATATATATGTGGTGATATCATCAGTTACACCAGTGGCTTGGTCTCTTAAGGATAAGGTTACTTAAAAGTGAGGTCACCACTAACTACATTACTAACTACCCCTTCTTTTAAATTTAAAGACTCCCCTTTTATTTAAAGATTAGCAATTGCTCTAAAGCTACTTAATCAAAGTTACATTCAACAAAACTCAGTTGGACTGAAGTTTGAAAACTTGCAGGGGAGAGGTTTCAAGCACGTCACCCTCAACATCAGCCCTTTTCCGCCTGGCTCCCTTCATCATTGATACGTCATCATTAAATTGGACAGGTAATGGATGCGGTCTCAATGTGATGGAATATCAGTATAACAAGCTTAATGATGTAGAATTTGGAAATAGTGTATTATGCCTTTTAGAGTTAAAGATTGAATAAATGGTTAGTTTTCAGACCTCACTGAAATTCCCCTTTAAGAAAGTAGAGTTAAATATTTCAAGGTCCCTGTTAGAATGGAATTTCTGTTGCCAGGGAATTGGAAGATAAACACACACATTGAAATATCCTGTCAGTAAGAGGTAGCAACAAACTTAATGGGTTTGCGCAGACAGGTTGGCTCTGGAGGTTGCTTTAAGGTACCATAAAAAAGGCAATTATAGAAAATGGACTCACAGGAACAAGAGGTCAAGTCAACACTATTATAAACATTTTGACCAGATAAAAGCTCACAACTTCAAATTCCAGTAAAACATTAAGTGGAAATGGTAATTAAAGATATGGCTTTTAAGAGGAACACAGGAAGGTCACATATTTGCTGGAAGTCAGATGACACCTTAGAAATAGTATAAAAATTAGAGGTTTTGAAAGCAAAGTTTAGGGGGGTTGTATCCTCAAATAACACTTCTCATCCCATGCCTTGTTTGAGAGATTTAAGGTAAAAGTTTACTTTAAATTTTGATGGATAGTCTGGATATTCTAGGTTAATTTTGCTGTAACATTAGCAAGGTTAAACTTTTGGATTCTATGTTAGAAATAAGAATGTGAGTTACATCTCTCAGTAATATTTGATATAGTGATATACTTATCCACTTAAGAAATTTATTGCGTGTTAAATTCTTTAATAAATCTATAAAAGTTAATAAATCGTCTCATGTAGTGTTCTGTACACAGCTACAAGAACCCCCTCTCTGTGTCTCTTTAAGTGGAGAGATAAGTATTGGAGAGTTTCCCACACCCTTATAATATCTGGGATATTTATGACTTAGCCATAAATATTAAAAATAGGCTATCCGAAAGATGGTAATATTCTCTGTTGGTTTTCTTTCTTTAAGGGAAAGCTAGTAAAATTATTTGGACCCAAATAAGTGTCTGAGAATTTGTCTGGTATGTACTTGATTAAAGGAGATTTATAGGGATGTACTCCTGATTTGGTTTAATCCCTATAAGGGGATAAAGTCATAAATCACTTCATCAATGATATTCCCTGTGGATCTTGCAGTATAGATCTTGGGCTGTGCTTGATTTAGCTGGGTTGTATCTTGAGTTGTTGCAGGCGTAAAGTCATCGAAGTCCTCCCCGTCGCTGTCTTCTGGAGGGGTTTAGCATTGACTCTTTTGAAGTTCCTTTTCTTTGCTATGATCATGCTTCCTTTTCTCTAAACTACCGTAAACACTCTTGGGTCAAATGGTGAGCTAGTTTTCGACGTTTTCTCTTGCCGAACCAGGGCTTTGTCTCCTTCTTTTATCTCACTATCTTTTGCGTGTATCCATTGGTCTGAATGTGTCTTTATCCTGTTTTTGACATGTGTCTCTATCCTTCAGGCTTTCCATTGAGTGAGTTAGCGTTGAGTAGGCATGAAATGTGGCAGTTTGCACTTTGTCTGTCTTCCGTTTAGAACAAAGCTTGGTGATATATTTGTCAAATGAGGGGTTAGAGTCATAGAGTCATAGAGTTATGTAGTCTCTTAGAAATCTAAAGAGTTGCTGTGTCCAGTTCTTTCCTTCAGCATGAGCTGTCCGTATAGTTTTCATTAGGGTATGATAGAAACGTTCTACCTCTTCATTCGCTCTCGGCCATAAGGGTGTGATTCTTCGATGGGTGAATCCTAAATGAGCAGCAAATTCAGTGAATTCATGACTGTTAAACAGTGGGCTGTTGTCTATTCTTACTGTGTCAGGTATCCTTGTCTTGCAAAGATGGCATCAAATGTGAGTAGAGTTGTTCTTGCAGATGTCGATGTCACTATCTTTACATAGAAGAACATAGAATATAGAAAAGTACAGCACAGTACAGGCCCTTCGGCCCACAATGTTGTGCTGAACCTTTAACCTACTCTAAGATCAAACTAACTACCTACCCTTCATTCTACTATCATCCATGTACCTATCCAAGAGTCGCTTAAATGCCCCTAATGTATCTGCTTCTACTACCACCGCTGGCAGCGCATTCCACGCACCCACCACTCTCTGTGTAAAGAACCTACCTCTGACATCTCCCCGAAACCTTCCTCCAATCACCTTAAAATTATGTCCCCTGGTGATAGCCCTTTCCACCCTGAGAAAAAGTCTCTGACCATCCACTCTATCTCTGCCTCTCATCATCTTGTACCCCTCTATCAAGTCACCTCTCATCCTTCTTCGCTCCAATGAGAAAAGCCCTAGCTCCCTCAATCTTTCTTCGTAGGACATGCCCTCCAGCCGAGCCCTGAAAGAAGCTCAGCCCTCTCGGGGATGGAAGTCCCAAGAGATAAGAGAGAGTTGAGAAGTTTCCTTGGTTTGATACAATACATGAGCTCCTTTATTCCGCACATGTTGGAACACATGGCAAACCTACGGGAGCTGATGAAAGAAGATGTAGAGTACCAGTGGTCAGAGTCACATGACAGGAGTTTCAACAAACTCAAAAAGGTAGTATACAAGGAGACAAGTCTGTCGTACTATGACAGAAAGAAACCTGTCACTCTACAAGTAGATGCTTCCACAAAAGGACTGTGAGCAGCCCTGGTACAAGAGGGAAAGCCAATAGCATTTGTGTGCAAAGCTCTGACATCAGCTGAGACAAGATATGCCAACATAGAGAGAGAGCTTTTGGCAGTCATGTATGGATGTGAGAAGTTCCACACATATCTCTATGGGAGGAAGTTCAATCCACACCTCCCAAGGCTGACATGAAATCACCTGCAGAACTGTTAACTGGAAGAAAATATAAAACAACTCTGCCAAGCAGATCTACAAGAAAAATCTATGTAAAGCACCAGCAAGACTGCAGAGGTTACTCTTGAGGCTTCAGAGTTATGATTTCACTCTGAAATATAAGCCAGGAAGAGAAATGGTGCTGGCAGATATCCTATCTTGGTTGTCACCACAGGAGAAACATGAGATAGAAGATCGAGGCATAAAGATTCATCATCTAGTGAACGTAACACCACTGAAAGTGAATCAAATTAGAGATGAGACCAGCAAAGATGAGGAGTTACCGATGCTGTCTCAGCAAGTGATCCAGGGATGGCCTGATAAGATACAGCACACACAGCCAGCAATACGGCAGTACTGGTCTATCAGAGATGACATCTCACTAGAAGATGGTGTCCTGCTGGCCGGATCCAGAATAATCATACCCAAAACAATGCAGGAAGAACTTCTCCAAAAGATACACGAAGGTCGTATGGGAATGGAGAAGTGTAAGCTCAGAGCTAAATCAGCTGTGTACTGGATAGGCATATACAAAAATATTGAAAATATGGTATCTATATGCAATGTATGCCAGAAGTACAGAAACTCCCAACAGAAAGAGGAGATGATAGCTACCCAGACCATGGCATAATGTTGGAGTCGATTTATTCACACATAATCAAGAATGGTATCTCATAGTCGCAGACTACTACTCAAAATTCCCTTTTATTGAAGATGAAAGACTTGAGAGCCACAACAATAATCTTAGCAGTACGAGTTCTGTTCGCTGAGCAAGGGATTCCTGAAAGGTTAATATGTGACAATGGAACCCAATTTACATCCAGAGAATTTAAAGAATTCACTGAGCAGTATGGGTTCAACACCATCATCTCATCAACACAATCACCATGGGGACATGGATTTATAGAAAGACACATCCAGATGGTCAAAAGAACACTTGTGAAATGCCAAGAGACGAAGGAAGACCCAAAGATGGCCTTATTGTCACTCCACTCCACACCTCTGAAGGCCGACATGAAATTACCTGCAGAGCTGTTTAGTAGAAGAAAATATAAGACTACTCTGCCAAGCAAAATACATCCTTCAAGTGACCAGGAGGAAGTGATACAACAACTCACTGAAGCACAGGTAAGAGGAGGGCAACACTTCAACAAATATGCTAAATGCCTACCCGAGCTGTTGAAATGACAAACTGTACACGTACAGGATCCAATCATGAAAACCTGGAGCCCAGCAAAAGTTGTTCGTGAAGCTGAGATTCCAAGGTCATATATCATTGAGACTGAAACCGGTAACCAAATGAGAAGGAGCAGGATCCATATTCGACATACACCTGAGCTGGATCAATAGAAAAGACCATCAACAAACATCACTATCCAGCGAGACAACATTAACAACACCAGCAAGTGGCACAACATCGCCTGTACAGCGTGCCAACTCACCATTAAGAACAACAAATGCCAAATCCACAAGATGGAGGCACAACATCATACCACCCAAGCGATACCGTGAATAATATTTTAAAAAAATACACACTATAAAAGACTCTAAAAAGGGGTTTAGATTATTTCCACAAGTCAGATGATAATCTTTATTTATATTGACAGTTATATTGATATAGGGGCATTATGTTTTAAAGAAAGAGGGATTTTATATCTGTATATATTGTTATACTATCTGTAAAGTGTTAGGAACTGATTAGCTAGGAACTAGTTGTTATGTTTAAGTGTTCCAGTGGGGGGCCACATTCACGGCTGTACTGGGGTGACATGTTATATTAACACAAGAATCAGGCTCTACAGCACAAAGCATGGTGCTGTAATAAACCAGACTGACTCCAGCCTTTTCCAAGTTTAAAGTGTGATTCTTTCCAACATCTGGGAACCAGAAACAACATAAAGACAAAACAGCTGTAGTTATCTATTATGACTAAAATGTGTTCACCAGAGGGGAAAAGTCTAAAAAAATCAGCTGACAGTTCCTTCCAGGGCTTCATGGGCAAGTGTGTCATCCTATGTGGTTCAAGCTTCTCTGTACCTTCATTGTTGGCTGCTTGGCATGGTATACATTATCTTACTCCTTCTTCTACCATTTTGTCAATTCCAGGGAACCATATCTCATATCTTCTCTCGCAGAAGGCCTTTTATCTTTACGATTCCTTGATGTGTTGCATGTGTGATCTCAACTGCTTTTCTCATTAATGGTGTAGGGAGAACATGTCTGTTGCCTCTGACTATAAGTCCATCATGTGCTGTGAACTAATCCTTGCATGACTGGTATACTTTCACATTAGGGTGTTTCTAATTGTTGTGCTTCCGTGTTTGTAAGGCTTTCATGAAAAGTTGTAGCATTTCATCTTCCCCTGTCTTTACTCTTGCTTCATCTATCATCATGGCCTTAGGCACGGCGTGACCGTATATGTAATTTAGGTAGTCAATGTCTAGTTCAGGCTCAGCAGGATTGTCTTTGATTGGATTTCTACTTAAAAGGTCGGCTGGGTTCACTTTGTCTTTGCCTTTCGTTGGCTTTCAGCGTTCTGCCAACATTGAGTAACCTTTGCAAGTTTAACAATTCACCCTCTCTAAGAGCTTGCCTTCTTAATCTTGGTGATTGGCAGGTCATAATGATCTGGGAGATGATTTCTTTGTTCACGTCTGCGAAATTCTGGCTCAGACTTCTGAGTCTCATCATGTATTGGTCAAGAGTCTTGCATTTATCTTGTTGTGCTTGCCTGAAGACATAAATTTCATAGTGAGGCTGAACCCTCGGTTGAAAATATCTTATTAGAGCATTTATCGCTGTGTCATAATCATCGTTGGTTCCGATGTGAGTGAGTGTATCGAAGAGATCATCAACATTTGGTCCAGCATAGAGTTGGAGCAATGCTCTCTTTCTTCAGGGTGTATTGATATTGAGTGCCACCATTAGGCGTTCGAAACATGCTAGCCATTTGCTCCAGTGTTGCCCTGGGTTGCTGTCTGTCTCTATAAAGTCTGGAAAGATTGGCAATTGTTGCACACACATGGTGATTGCTTTTGCTTACATTTGGAATTGTCAATGCAAGTCTTCTGTATGTTCCTGGGTTGTTGGCGTGGTTTGTAAACCCTTTTCTTTGTTTTCTTAAAATGGATACTGTTTTCAGGTTCGCACCCTTTTTGATAATTAATTTATGGCTGCATCACATATATTTTCCTTATTTTTGTGCAGCTGCAAAATGTTTTTTTGTATTCCAGTCCACGTTTTCTCTCTGATCCAGTCCCGGTTTTCTCTCAACTTTTATTTCTCCTGTGGTCGCAGAATCATAAAACTGTTACAGCACAGAAGGAGGCCATTTGGCCCATCATGCCTGCACCGGCTCTCCTACTGAGCAATTCGCCTAGTGCCAATTCCCTGCCTTCTCCCCAGAACCCTGCACATTCTTTCTTTTCAGAGAACTATCTAATTCTCTTTTGAATGCCTCGATTGAACCTGCACAAATTCTCAGATAGTGCATTCTGGACCGGAACCACTCGCTGCATGAAAAAGTTTTTCCTCAGGTCACTATGTTTCTTTTGCCAATTACTTTAAATCTGTGCCATTTCGTTCTCGGTCCTTTCACAAGTGGGAACAGTTTCTCTCAACTACTCTGTCCAGACTCATGATTTTGAATACCTCTATCAAATCACCTCTCAGCCTTCTGTTCTCCAAGGAAAACAATCCCAACTTCTCCAATGTATCTTTATAACAGAAGTTCCTAAGCCCTGGAATCATTCTCGTGAATCTTTTCTGCACTCTCAGAAGCCTTCACATCTTTCCGAAAGTGTGGCGCCCAGAACTGGATGCAATACTCCAGCTGAGGCCGAACTAGTGTCTTTTACAAGTTCAACGTAACCTGCTTGCTCTTGTACTCTATGCCCCTATTAATAAAACCTAGAATACTGCATGCTTTATTGACCGCTTTGTCAACCTGTCCTGCCACCTTCAATGCCTTATCGGATAGATACAAGTTTGATATTCAGGTTCAACACAACAATCTCTATTACCTTAACTATTTACATTGTATGAGCTCTACACCAGGGGTTGCCAACACATCGATCGCAAGCTACAGGTAGCTCACAGAAAGCTTTGAAGAAATCATTAGTCCATTGCCGGGTGGGGGTCACGTGTGTGTCCAGCAGGGCTGTGACTGGAGCATGCACAGTGCGGGTGCTGGAGCTGGATGGAGGCAGTCCTGTCGGATCTGCAGCAGGTGAGAAACTGCCGATTGCAGGAGAGGAATGGAGCCGGTGGATGGGACGGGCAGTGGGGTGTGGAGGCTACATTAACACCTGGTGTAGGCCTCAATCACCCCCAGTAAGAAGCTACCAGTCCCGTGTTTGCACCGAGCGGAGCAGCAGCTGTGGAAATTCTCCCGGGGACAGGTCCGGGTTAACGGTCGCCATCTTTCTAGCTGTTTTGGAGGAATTAAGGACTAATAAATTGGAACATCAAACTCCAAAACTTTAAAGGAAACTTAGCTCAGTTATAAAGGTGTCAGGGAGAGGGGAGGGAGGAACCATTTGGGATACAAGCTCGGGTGGGATGCTGGCACGCCTTCATGGGATGTTTTACTAGAGTTGTGTTGGTGCTTGTTTCTAAACTCTGTCTTCCTATCCTGGTAATGTAGGTGGATTGTAGGTTGCTGTGAGTGTTGGACTATATTGCCTCTCCTCTTCCTCCATCTCCCACTCAGAGTTCCATGCTCCAGGCTCCGGCAGCTCAATTGCCCCTGAAACATTAACTCTGTTTCTCTCTCCACAGATGCTGCCTGATCTGCTGAGTATGTTCTCCTTTTATTTCAGATTTGCTGCATCTGCAGTATTTTGCTTTTTTTAAAATTGCAGGCGGTTGCTCACAAAACGGAGTCGTGAAACATAGCCAGTTGTATTGGTGGTTGTTGGCTGCAGACTTCAGTCCCTGGCCTCCCGTGTAGGTCTTTTTTGTTACATCAATTTGAGCTGGAGTGCAGATGGAGGAAAAGCTGCTGGGCTTAACCCTTTTTAGCCCATTCAGGCACAACAATTTCCAAAGTGAGAATGTCATGGGAGGTAGAGTCTAGGGGAAGATGATGTTGCTAAATGGACACTTACCACTCAATAAAGCTGCTGCTGGGCTTCTTGGCACTGGAAAGTACAGTGATCTCTTGACAGGCTTGCATGTAGTTTTTTTAATTCATTCATGGGATGTGGGCGTTGCTGGCTAGGACTGCATTTATTGTCCATCCTTAATTGCCCTTCAGAAAGTGGTGGTGAGCTACCTTCTTGAACCGCTGTAGTCCATGTGGGGTAGGTATACCCACAGTGCTGTTAGGAAGGGAGTTCTAGGATTTTGACCCAGTGACAGTAAAAGAACGGCGATATAGTTCCAAGTCAGGATGGTGTGTGGCTTGGAGGGGAACATGCAGGTGGTGATGTTCTGCTTCCCTTGCCCTTCTAGTTGTTGGAGATTGTGGGTTTGGAAGGTGCTGTCTAAGGAGCTTTGGTGTGTTGCTGCAGTGCATCTTGTAGATGGTACACACTGCTGCCACTATGTGTTGGTGGTGGAGGGAGTGAATGTTGAAGGTGGTGGATAGGGTGCCAATCAGGTGGGCTGCTTTGTCCTGGATGGTGTTGAGCTTCTTGAGTGTTTTTGGAGCTGCACCCATCCAGGCAAGTGGAGAGTATTCCATCACACTCCTGACTTGTGCCTTGTAGATCGTTGACAGGCTTTGGGGAGTCAGGAGGTGAGTTACTCACCACAGGATTTCCAGCCATGGTATTTATATGGCTACTCCAGTTCAGTTTCTGGTCAATGGTAATCCTCAAGATGTTGATAGTGGGGGATTCAGTGATGGTAATGCCATTGAATGTCAAGGGGAGGTTAGATTCTCTCTTGTTTGAGATGGTCATTACCTGGCACTTGTGTAGCGTGAATGTTACTTGCCACTTATCAGCCTAAGCCTGGATATTGTCCAGGTCTTGCTGGATTTCTTCATGGCTGCTTCAGTGTCAAGTATCACATTGAAATAAAGTTAAGATCAGTTTTCCGACATAAGTATATTACAATGTAATTATAATAACATATTTAGTTTGCATTTATCTATCCATATTTTTTTCAATATATGTTTAAGTGGCAGAGCTGGCAGGCAGCCATAAAGGTGGGGCTAAAGTGTGGCAATTCGAAGAGACTTAGCAGTTGGCAGGAAAAAAGACAGAAGCGCAAGGGGAGAGCCAACTGTATAACAGCCCCGACAAACAATTTTTTCTGCAGCACCTGTGGAAGAGTCTGTCACTCTAGAATTGGCCTTTATGGCCACTCCAGGCGCTGCTCCACAAACCACTGACCACCTCCAGGCGTTTACCCATTGTCTCTTGAGACAAGGAGGCCAAAGAGAGAGATCCATATTTTTTTCAATATATGTTTAAGTGGTTCATGATATTTTTCATTTATCAGAAGTAGCTCCCAAGTAAAGAAAAGTTGGCGACCCTTGCTCTGCACATTACTCAAGTCCCAGGTCTTGTCTATGTTGCTGTGTGCTGTCTGCAGGCCATGTGCTCAGTGTCCCCTGACAAGATGATACCTCTTGCATATATAGATATCAGTTACATCAGTGGTCTGGTCGCTTAAGGATGAGGTTATTAAAGTTAGGTCACCACTACACTATAAGGAATTGAACCTGCAACTGCTGATGGTCCCTCGATGGTTCACTGTGACCCAATTTTCAACAGACCAGTCTCCAACAATTTCAAAAACAAAGTGACTCCTCACAATGCAGTGGCCCGCTGACATCATCAGAGCGCTCCAAGCTGCGCACATGCACAAACTGTCTCCTGCGTGCGGAGATGCTGCACATGCGCAGCCTACGTCTTACCTTGCCAGGACTAACTGGCGCAAGCGCAGGAAAATGCTAAATGGCGCATGCGCAGGAAAATGCTCTAGCCCCTCGGCCACTCACTCTGGGCCACTTGCTCCCTGCTCCCCTCACTCCCGCTCTCCAGCTACTCACTCCCCACTTCACCCCCCCACCCCCGCTCTCCGACCGCTTGCTCCCCGTTTCCCCCACCCCTGGCTTTGCTTCTTCAGTGGAGCGAGTGGCCAAAAGGAGAGAAGTGGCCCACGGCCTAGTGCTAGTGTCTGGACGGGTGGGGGAGTGATGGAAGAGCGGGGTGGGAGGGCAGAGCGGGGAGTGAGCCCCCGGAGAGCGGGATGGGGCAGGGGTGCGTGAGTGGGAGTGAGCAGCCGGAGAGTGGGATGGCACTGAAACCTCACAGAATTACGGAGGGTGCGCAGCACTGTGTTAGAGGTGCTATCCTTCCGATGAGACTGTAAACAGCGCAAAGTTCTCCAAGTATCAAACATGTCCACTGCGTGCTGCCATGGATTGAAGTTGTTTTCTGTGCTAAATTGAGCAGCTGCCATCTTTAATCCTGTCAGCTTCCTGCACGTCGCAGGCAGTGACGTTTGGGCTGTAGTTGTTGCAAGGCCTCCAGGTGGTTGCGTTGTCAGCAAACGCAGCCATTTAAAAAAAAAAGTCGTCGGGTGCGTGTGGGCGCACGCGCAGTTGTGTTGTCAGTTATTGTCCTCTTTCCAAAAACCCCCCCCCCCCCCCCTCCCCGAAGGAGCTGCGTTCGGAGCTCGAGGCCAGGAAGTGGCAGGCGCCGCTCAGTGTTGTTGTTGTTCTCTTCCCCCTCCCCCACATTGGCGAGGAGACTCCGCCCCATACCGGCAGGTAAAGCGGATGACGTCAGCGGGTGCTAGGTGAGCGAGCGCTGCCCCGGACTCGGTGGAAATAATGGCTCCCGTTGGGTGGTCAGGACCAGCAGAAGCAAAACGGGCCTCGCTCCTCTCGGCTTTGTACTTCGCCGCCGCATTTCTTATTCGCGGTGTCCAGACGATACCGGAGCCCGGTTTGTGGAGCCAAACGGTGGGGCCGGTGAGTGTTGTCGCACAATAGTAATATTTAAAAGTAAAGGTGGTGTTCACTCCGAGTGATGGCGGCGGGATCATGCGGCTGCTGACTCGGGCTTCACTCAAAGCCTGTCTGCCTGCTTTGCTGGCCGGCCGATCCAGCCTGCGGTGCCGAGTGAGCGCACACAATAGGGAGAGTTGGGCCAGGTAGTCTGCGGTTATTCCCCGTCTCAAATTGCTGTGTAACCCCAGGAGTGGCAGCAACCAATCACACACACGAGTTGTATTCAAAACACATCTCAATTATGTTACCCTGATCGTTTAAAGCGTGCATTTTAGATATACATGCACGGGTGTGTATATTAGTCCTGCATAATTGGAGGAACTTCGCTCAAGATGAAACATGGCGAAAAATCACCCTTGATATTGCGAGTTAATGAAAACAAAGTGCTGGAAATACTCAGCAAATCAGGCAACATCTGTGGAGAAAGGAGCAGAGTTAACATTTCAGATCTGTGACCTTTCATCAGAACTGGCAAAGTGAGATGTGATAGGTTTTAAGCAAGTGAAGCAGGAGTGAGGGGTAAAAAGAACAAAAGGGAAGGTGTGTGATAGGCACAGGGCAGGAGATTAATTGACAAGGAGGTGGATTGTGATATACTTGAACAAATTAGCATCAAAAGGAAGGAGGTATTGGCAATTTTAGCAGGCTTAAAAGTGGATAAATGTCTAGGCCGAGATGAGATATATCCCAGGCTGTTATGTGAGGCAAGGGAGGAGATAGCAGGGGCTCTGATGCGAATTTTCAAATCCTCTCTGGCCACAGGACAAGTGCCAGAGGACTGGAGGATAGCAAATGTGGTACCATTATTCAAGAAGGGTATTTGGGATAAACCAGGTAATTACAGTCCAGTGAGTCTATCAGTGATAGGGAAACTATTGGAAAAAAATTCTGAAGGACAGGATTAATCTTCACTTGGAGAGGCAGGGATTAATCAAGGATAGCATAGCTTTGTCAGGGGAGATTATGATTTGATTAAATTTTTCAAGGAGGTGACTAGGTGTGTAGATGAGGGTAAAGCAGTTGATGTCAACATAATGTAGGCCTTTGATAATGGCCTGCATAGGAGATTGATCAAGAATGGGATGGGATCCAGGGCAGTTTGGCACATTGGATCCAAAATTGGCATTGTGGCAGGAGGCAGAGGGTAATGGTCGAGGGTTGTTTTTGCAATGGAAGCCTGTTACTCGTGGTGTGCCACAGGGAACGGTGCTGGGACCCTTGCTGTTTGTAGTGTACATTAATGATTTAGATGTGAATATAGGAGGTATGATCAGTAAGTTCACAGATGACATGAAAATTGTTGGTGTCATAAATAGTTTTTTTTATTCATTCATGGGATGTGGGCATCGCTGGCTCGGGCAGCATTTATTGCCCATCCCTAATTGCCCTTGAGAAGGTGTTGGTGAGTTGCTGCTTTGACCGCTGCAGTCCATGTGAGGTTGGTACACCCACAGTGCTGTTAGGAAGGGAGTTCCAGAATTTTGACCCAGTGACAGTGAAGGAACGGCGATATAGTTCCAAGTCAGGATGGTGTGTGACTTGGAGGGGAACTTGCAGGTGGTGGTGTTCCCAAACATTGACTGCCCTTGTCCTTCTAGTTGTTAGAGGTCGCTGGTTTGGAAGGTGCTGTCTAAGGAGCATTGGTGCATTGCTGCAGTGCATCTTTTAGATGGTACACACTGCTGCTGCTCTGCGTCGGTGGTGGATGGAGTGAATGGCACCCCATCCACAAACATTCAAGCGGGCTGCTTTGTCCTGGATGGTGTCGAGCTTCTTAAGTGTTGGAGCTGCACCAATCCAGTCAAGTGGAGAGTATTCCTCACACTCCTGACTTATGCCTTGTAGATGGTGGACAGGCTTTGGGGAGTCAGGAAGTGAGTTACTCGTCGCAGGATTCCTAGCCTCTGACCTGCTCTTCTAGCCACGGTATTTATATGGCTACTCCACTGCAGTTTCTGGTCAATGGTAACCCCTAGGATGTTGATAGTGAGGGATTCAGTGATGGTAATGCCATTGAATGTCAAGGGGAGATGGTCATTGCTTGCCACTTGTGTGGCGCAAATGTTACTTGCCACTTATCAGCCCAAGCCTGGATATTGTCCAGGTCTTGATGCATTTCTACCCTGACTGCCTCAGTATCTGGGGAGTCGTGAATGGTGCTGAACATTGTGCAATCATCAACGAACATCCCTGCTTCTGACCTTATGATTGAAGGAAGATCATTGAAGCAGCTGAAGATGGTTGGGCTTAGGACACTACCCTGAGTAACTCCTGCAGTGATGTACTGGAGCTGAGATGATTGACCTCCAACAACCACATTAATCTTCCTTTGTGCTAGGTATGACTCCAACCAGCCGAGAGTTTTCCACCTGATTCTCATTGACTCCAGTTTTGCTTGGGCTCCTTGATGCCACACTTGGTCAAATGCTGCCTTGATGTCAAGGGCAGTCACTCTCACCTCACCTCTTGAGTTCAGCTCTTTTGTCCATGTTTGAACCAAGGCTGTAATGAGGTCAGGAGCTGAGTGGCCCTGGCGGGACCCAAACTGAGCGTCACTGAGCAGGTTATTGCTAAGCAAGTGCTGCTTGATGGCACTGTTGATGACACCTTCCATCACTTTACTGATGATTGAGAGTAGGCTGATAGTCGGTAATTGGCCGGGTTGGACATGTCCTGCTTTTTGTGTACAGGACATACCTGGGCAATTTTTCACGTTGCAGGGTAGATGCCAGTATTGTAACTGTACTGGAACAGCTTGGCTTGGGGCCCGGCAAGTTCCGGAGCACAGGCCTTCAGTAGTATTACTGGAATAATGTCAGGGCCCATGGGCCTTGCAGTATCTAGTGCCTTCAGTCGTTTCTTGATATCACGCAGAGTGAATCGAATTGGCTGCAGTCTGGCATCTGTACTACTGGGGACTTCAGGAGGATGCCAAGATGGATCATCAACTCGGCACTTCTGGCTGAAGATTGTTGCATATGTTTCAGCCCTATCTTTCTTGCTGATGTGCTGGGCTCCCCCATCACTGAGGATGGGGATATTTGTGGAGCCACCTCCTACAGTTAGTTGTTTAATTGTCCATTCACGGCTGGATGTGACAGGACTGCAGATCTTAGATCGCTTAACTCTGTCTGTCGCATGCTACTTTCGCAGTTTGATACACAAGTAGTCCTGGCTTGTAGCTTCACCAGGTTGACACCTCATTTTGAGGTATGCCTGGTGCTGCTCCTGGCTTGTCCTCCTGCACTCTTCATTGAACCAGGGTTGGTCTCCTGGCTTGATGATAATGGTAGAGTGGGGGATATGCCGGGCCATGAGGTTACAGATTGTGGTTGAGCACAATTCTGCTGCTGATGGCCCACAGCGCCTCATGGATGCCCAGTTTTGCATTGCTCGATCTGTTCAAAATCTATCCCATTTAGCATGGTGATGGTACCACACAACACGATGAAGGGTATCCTCAATGAGGATGAGGT
Source organism: Heterodontus francisci (assembly GCF_036365525.1). Taxonomy (NCBI): domain Eukaryota; kingdom Metazoa; phylum Chordata; class Chondrichthyes; order Heterodontiformes; family Heterodontidae; genus Heterodontus; species Heterodontus francisci. Next base: position 171,436,236 of record NC_090373.1, read on the forward strand.
CAAGTATGTTTTTCCCTCTTGGTTCCCTCACCACCTGCCACATTCCCAGTCTCGCAGCTATGTCCTTTAGGGCATGGCCAGCTGTCAGTAGTGGTGCTACCGAGCCAATCTTGGTGTTGGACATTGAAGTCCCCCAGACAGAGTACATTTTGCACCCTTGCCACCCTCTCCAAGTGGTGTTCAACACGGAGGAGTACTGACTCATCAGCTGAGGGAGGGCAGTAGGTGGTAATCAGCAGGAGGTTTCCTTGTCCATATTTGACCTGATGCCTTGAGACTTCATGGGGTCTGGAGTTATTGTTGAGGACTCCTAGGGCAACTCCCTCCCGACTGTATACAACTGTGCCGCCCCCTTTGCTGGGTCTGTCCTGCAGGTGCGATGGTGTCTGGGACATTGTCTGACTGTAAGGTATGATTCCGTGAGTATGACTATTCATAGAGCTTGACTAGTCTGTGGGATAGCTCTCCCAACTTTGGCACAAGACCCCAGATGTTAGTGAGGAGGACTTTTCAGGGTCACCAGGGCTGGGTTTGCCATTGTCGTTTCTGGTGCCGAGGTTGGTGCCAGGTGGTCTGTCTGGTTTCATTTTTTATTGACTTAGTCACGGTTAGGTACAACTAAGTGGCCTGCTCAGCAATTTCAGAGGGCATGTAAGAGTCAACAACATTGTTGTGGCTCTGGAGTCACATGTAGGCCTGACCAGGTAAGGACAGCAGATTGCCTTATAGTGAAGGAGGAAAGTCTTGGATTACAGGACCATATAGATGGGCGGAGCAGTGGCAAATGGAATTTAATCCTGAGAAGTGTGAGGTGATGCATTTTGGGAGGATGAACAAGGCAAGGGAATATACAATGGATGGTAGGACCCTACGAAGTACAGAGCGTCTGAGGGACCTTGGTGCACCTGTCCAAACATCACTGAAAGCAGCAGATAAAGTGTTTAGGAAGGCATATGGGGTACTTGCCTTTTATTAGCCGAGGCATAGAATACAAGAGCCGGGAGGTTATGATGGAGCTGTATAAAATGCTAGTTAGGCCACAGCTGGAGTACTGTGTACAGTTCTGGTCCCACACTATAGGAAGGATGTGATTGCACTGGAGAGGGTGCAGAGGAGATTCACCAGGATGTTGCCTGGGCTGGAGCATTTCAGCTATGAAGAAAGACGAGATAGGCCAGGGTTGTTTTCCTGTGGGTGGAGAAGGCTGAGGGGGGATCTGATTGAGGTATGTAAAATTATGAGGGGTACAGATAGGAAGAAACTTTTTTCCCTTAGTTTGTTCAGTTTGCTTACCCACTGTTTTTTTTCAGGTTTGCACTTGCTGCTGTTCAATATTCAGTGTATTCACACCTAATCTGTACTAATGCTTTGTCTTTCAACACACCATTAACATATTGTTTGCCTTTGCTCCGTGACGTTTTGGTTAGCTATGTGGCCTGGTCCAATCTGCACCTTCTCCTTTGTTATCTCTTGCCCCACCCCCACCTCACTTGCTTATAATCTGTGACTTTTCTAATATTTGTCAGTTCTGAAGAAGGGTCACTGACCCGAAACGTTAACTCTGCTTCTCTTTCCACAGATGCTGCCAGACCTGCTGAGTGATTCCAGTATTTCTTGTTTTTGTTTCAGATTTCCAGCATCTGCAGTATTTTGCCTTTTTTTGTGAATCCTTGTTCACAGTTTCCAGTTATAAGGCAAAGAACTGAGCACACACAGGCTTTCTCTGGTTTTAAAGCAGAAAGAGGAAATTTATCAAAACCTTCAACTCTAATAAGGTTCACGCCCACAGAGATACGATATGTTCACGCTAGCTTGCACACGCGATATGCAGTTAGGAATATAAAAGAATAAGAAAAGATAAATAGAACAGTTTGAGGCAACATCTTGTTACTGTTTCTCAAGCTCGCTGTAGTCCTTGATTGAAAATATGACCTTGCGATTCGTTGGGGCCCAGTAATCATCGTAAAACTTTGTTCACGTGGCAAACCCTTCTCTCTCTGAGATTCACATGTTTTCACACGATTCAGTTCTGTGGGAAGAGATGAAGCAGGCAGACAGGAGAGGCTGTAATGCTTGCTTCAGTTCTAGGAAAGGTGTTTACTCCATGAACACACGGCTTTGTCTCGATCCCTTTGTTGGGAGTTTAAAATTCAAAAACCTCCCAGGGTGCTCAGCAGGTTAATCATGTGACTTCTTATCCTTATCCTCATCATCCTCCTCCTCATTGTCTCGAGAGACAATGGGTAAACGCCTGGAGGTGGTCAGTGGTTTGTGAAACAGCACCTGGAGTGGCTATAAAGGCCAATTCTACAGTGGCAGACTCTTCCACAGGTGCTGCAGATAAAATTGGTTGACAGGGCCGTTAAGCAGTTGGCTCTCTCCTTGCGCTTCTGACTTTTTTCCTACCAACTGCTAAGTCTCTTTGACTTGCCACGCTTTAGCCCCGCTTTTATGGCTGCCCGCCAGCTCTGGCGATCGCTGGCAACTGACTCCCACAACTTGTGATCAATGTCACAGGACTTTGTGTCGCGTTTGCAGACGTCTTTAAAGCGGAGACAAGGACGGCCAGTGGGTCTGATACCAGTGACGAGCTTGCTGTACAATGTGTCCTTGGGGATCCTGCCATCTTCCATGTGGCTCACATGGCCAAGCCATCTCAGGCGCCGCTGGCTTAGTAGGGTGTATATGCTGGAGATGTTGGCCGTCTCGAGGACTTTAGTGTTGGAGATACGGTCCTGCCACCTGATGCCAAGGATCCTCCGGAGGCCGCGAAGATGGAATGAATTGAGACGTCGCTCTTGGCTGATGTACGTTGTCCAGGCCTCGCTGCCGTAGAGCAAGGTACTGAGGACACAGGCTTGAAATATTTGGAATTTTGTGTTCTGTGTCAGTGTGCCATTTTCCCACACTCTCTTGGCCAGTCTGGACATTTCCCATGCGCTTGTTGATTTCTGCATCGAGACACAGGTTACTGGTGATAGTTGAGCCGAGGTAGGTGAACTCTTGAACCACTTCCAGAGTGTGGTCGCCGATATTTATGGATGGGGCATTTGTGACAACCTGTCCCATGATGTTCGTTTTCTTGAGGCTGATGGTTAGGCCAAATTTGGTGCAGGCAGCCGCAAACCTGTTGATGAGTCTCTGCAGACACTCTTCAGTGTGAGATGTTAATGCAGCATCGTCAGTAAAGAGGAGTTCCCTGATGAGGACTTTCCGTACTTTGGTCTTTGCTCTTAGACGGGCAAGGTTGAACAACCTGCCACCTGATCTTGTGTGGAGGAAAATTCCTTCTTCTGAAGACTTGAACGCATGTGAGAACAGCAGGGAGAAGAAGATCCCAAACAGTGTAGGTGCGAGAACACAGCCCTGTTTCACGCCACTCAGGATAGGAAAGGGGTCTGATGAGGCGCCGCTATGCTGATTTGTGCCTTTCATGTTGTCATGGAATGAGGTGATAATATTTAATAGCTTTGGTGGGCATCCAATCTTTTCTAGTAGTCTGAAGAGACCACGTCTACTGACAAGGTCAAAGGCTTTGGTGAGATCAATGAAAGCAACGTAGAGGGGCATCTGTTGTTAACGGCATTTCTCCAGTAGCTGTCGAAGGGAGAACAGCGTGTCAATGGTGGATCTCTGCTCGAAAGCCACAGTGTGCCTCAGAGTAGACACGCTCAACCAGCTTCTGGAGCCTATTTAAAGCGACTCGAGTGAAGACGCAGCAGGTTAATCATGTGACTAGCTCCTTACATGGAACAGTCTCCAACATCCTTTGGAAGTTCAAATCCAAAAGCTCCAGCCAGCTAGACATGTGACTGGAACTGGTTAGACCACTTTTGTGTATTGGAGAAAGAGGGACATTGTCTTGTATTATGCAAATATCCTTCCAGTCCAAGATTGCAATTTTAATCATGTGGCAAAATAATGTGTGCCTCAGTCTTGGCAGGTGGGGTTTGCCTGACACCTCTTTAAATCGTCTTTAGTCTTTTTTACACCACAGGACATAGTCATTTATGGCACAGAAGGAGGCCATTCGCCGATCGAGTCCATGTACGTTCTCCACGGATCTATCCAGTCAGTCGCACTATTTCCTTCAAGTCATCCAGTTTCCTTTTTGAAGTACACCCTCCCATCCTCCTGTTTGTCCATACATCCTTGTAGAAACATATAATCTTACAGCATAGATGGAGACCATTCAGCCCATCAAGCATCCAGTGTAGTCCTACGCTCCAGCCTTTTCTCCAGAACCCAGCAAATTCGCCCTCTTAAAGTACATGTCCAATTACCTTTTGAAAATTACTGTGTAATCTGATTCCACCACAGTTTCAGGTAGTGTGTTCCTGATCTTAACAACCCTCTGTGCTGATTACTGATTCATTGTCAGAGGAAATAGAGCCTGGAGGGTGAAACTATCAAAACCCCCTCATAATTTTGAATACTTGTGTTATGCCTCGCCCTTAACCTCTCTGCTCTAAGAACAATCCCAGCTTCTCCAAATAACTGAATTCCCTCATCATTGATGAATCTCTTCTGCACCCTGTCCAAGGCCTTGACATCCTAAAGTGTAGTGCCAGGACTATACACAGTACACCACCTGAGGACTAACCAGTAATTTGTAAAGCTTCAGCATGACCTCCTTCTTTGAACCCATCTGCCTGCATACTGACCTTCCCTTTGTCTCTCTCCCTTCACTGCCCATCTGTGTATCTCTCTCCCAAGCCCTTCTCTTCCTATTTCCAAACATGGATCATGTCCCAAGATCTCCTGCCCCTCCTGTACTTAGCTTTTCTGTATGACTGCATCAATTTCTCTCTTAACTATCAATGTCTGCTCAGTTTGTGTCTCTGTCTATTTGCAGACTTGCTGTGTGTCTCTATCTTCTGACCTTCCTGTTCCTGAAGTGTGCATATCTCAATCCCAAAGTTTCTCTTAGTTGGACACTAAAGGACCCAAGGCACTGCTGGAAGAAAAAACAAGTTCTCCTCACAGCCTCATCAACATTCTCAAAAATAGATTAACTTAGGATACAATGCATCACTTTAAGTTGGGTTTTGGTGTGCAAAATTATTGTTTGCTTTATATGATTTGAATTTTACATACAGTTTGAAAGAGATAAGAGTGGGTCTTCGACTAGTATTTTAAACTTGAATAAGGGCAACAATGTAGGCATGAAAGCTGAGCTAGCTGAAGTGAGCTGGGTGACTAGGCTTGGAGATAGGTCAATAGAGAAGCAGTGGCAGACATTCAAGGGGATATTTCAGAATACTCTAAGTATATTCCAACTATAAAGAAAAATTCTAAGGGGAGGATCCACCATCTGTGGTTAAAGAAGTTAAGGAAAGCATCAAACTTAAGGAAAAAGTATATAATTGCGCAAAGCTGAGTGGCAGGTCAGACGATTGATCAGAATATCAAGAACGGCGGAGAATGACGAAAAGGTTAATCAGGAGAAAGAAATTAGAGTACGAGAGGAAGCTAGCTAGAAATGTAAAAATGGACAGCAAGAGTTTCTACGGGCATTTAAAAAAGACGAGAATGTAAAGTGAGTATTGGTCCTTTGGAGAGTGTGAATGGGGAGTTAATAGTAGATAATGAAATGGCGGGTGAAATGAACAAATATTTTGTTTCTGTCTTCACTGTAGAAGATATAAAAAAAATTCTGGCAACAGCTGTAAGTCAGGAGGTGGAAGGAAGAGAGGAACTTGGTGAAATTACAATCACCACGGAAGCAGTACTGAGCAAACTGATGGATCTGTGGGCTGCCAAGTTCCTGGGTCCTGATGGGTTTCATCCTGGGGCCTTAAAAGAAGTGGCTAATGAGGTAGTAGATGCATTGGTGTTAATTTTCCAAAATTCGGTAGATTCTGGAAAGATTTGCTCAGACTGGAAAGTAGCAAATATAAGCCCTCTATTCAAGAAGAGGGGGAGGCAGAAAACAGACAACTATAGGCCAGTTAACTTGACTTCTGTCATGGGGAAGGTGTTAGAATTGATCATTAGGAGGCTATATCTGGGCACTGAGAAAAACACAAGTTAATCGGCATTGTCAGCATGGTTTTGTGAAAGGGAAATTTTTGGAGTTCTTTGAAGGAGTAATGTGTGCTATGGATTAAGGGGAGCCTGTTGACGTACTGTACTTGGATTTCCAGAAGGAATTTGACAAGGTGCCATAGAAAAGGTAATTAAGCGAAGTAGGAGCTCGTGGTGCAGGAGGTAACATATTAGCATGGATAGAAGGTCGACTGGCTGGCAGAAAACAGAGCATGCATTAATGGGTCCTTTTCTGATTGGCAGGATGTGACAAGTGGAGTCCCGCAGGGGTCTGTGCTGGGCGCTCAACTTTTTAAAATTTATACCAATGACTTCGCTGAGGGAAGAGATGGCATAGTCGCTAAATTTGCAGATGAGAAAAAGATAGGTAGGAAAATATGTTGTGAACAGGACATAAGGAGATTGCAGACTGATATAGATAGCTTGAGTGAGTGGGCAAAAATCTGGCAGATGGAGTAGAATGTGGGAAAATGTGCAGTTGTTCACTTTGGCAGGAAGAATAAAAAAGCAGAGTATTTCTTAAACGGAGAAGGACTGCAGAATTCCAAGGTGCGGAGGGATCTAGGTGTTCTAGTGCATGAGTTACAAAAAGTTAGTATGCAGGTACAGCAAGTAATAAAGAAGGCTAATGTGATGCCATCCTTTATTACGAGAGGAATTGAAAATAAAAAGGATATTATGCTTCAGTTAAACAGGGCATTGGTGAGACTACATCTTGAATACTGTGTGCAGTTTTGGTCTCCTTATTTAATGAAGGATGTTAATGCGTTGGAGCCGGTTCAGAGGAGGTTTACTGGATTTCTACCTGGAATGAGCGGGATGTTTTATGAGGAAAGGTTGGACAGACTGTGCTTGTTTTCACTGGAGTTTAGAAGAGTGAGGGGAGATTTGATTGAAGTATATAAGATCCTGAATGGTCTTGACAAGGTCGTTGCGGAAAGGATGTTTCCTCTTGTGGGAGAGTCCAGAACTAGGGGGTGCTGTTTTAAAATTAGGGGTCGCTCTTTTTAGGACAGATGAGGAGAAATTTTTTTTCTGAGGGTTCTGTGACGTTGGAACACCCTGCCTCAAAAGGTGGTGGAGGCGGGCTCATTGAATATTTTTAAGGCGGTGGTAGATGCTTAGGCAATGGATTTGGTTTTCACTGATTTATACTTCAATGAAGCGTCTTGCAATGTTTTTCTGTGTTACAAGTATGTCCATGCAAGTTGTTTTTGCGATTCTGTTGCCATCCCTGACCACTGTCTTGGGCTCAACCAGACTGTTCACAACTACTTCATCCAATTTTTCTTTGATCTGAGCTTCTTACCCCATATCTTCTCCATCACTGAAACTACCTCCTTCCTCCTTGTACTTTATGCCCCGTTTATAAAACCCAATATTCTATTGGCTTTTATGACTTCTATTTATCATCTTGTCTTTTCAGGAAATTATGCAATTGAACCCCTAGCTGCCTATGTTCATCCTTATCCTTTTGTTGTCTTTTCATTAGGTGTATACTTCTATTCTTGTTTTTCCTCACAAAGTGTGTGACCTCCTGCTTGGATTTCTACAACACAGATGACCATTTGGTCCATCATGCTTGTACCAGCTCTTTGAAACATCAATCCAATTAAGATCATAGAATAGTTACAGCACAGAAGGAGGCCATTTGGCCTGTTGTGTGCATGCCAGTTCTCTGCAAGACCAACTCACCGAGTCCCACTCCCCTGCCTTTTCCCTGGAGCCCGGCAAATTTTTTTCTCTTCAGATAATTATCCAGTTCTCTTTTGAAGGCCTCGAATGAATCTGCCTCCACCCCGCTGTCAGGCAGTGCATTCCAGACCCTAACCACTTGCTGCGTTTTTAAAAAAAAAAAACAATTTTTCCTCATGTCACTGCTGCTTTCACCAGTCACCTTAAATTGGTGCCCTCTGGTTCTGGATCCTTCAGCCAATGGGAGCAGTTTCTCCCCATCTACTTTGTCCAGACCCATCATGATTTTGATCATTTCTATCAAATTTCCTCTTAATCTTGACTCCTCCGAGGAGAATGCCCCAGCTTCTTCAGTCCATCCATGCAATTCAAGTTCCTCATTCCTGGAACCATTCTCATCAATCTTTTCTGCACCCTCTCTTTGACATCCTTCCTGAAGTATGGTACCCAGAACTAGACACTATACTCCAGTTGAGGCCGAACCAGTGTTTTAAAACTTGCTTGTTTTTGTATTGTGTGCCTTGTATGTAAATTTCTCAACCTGCCCTGCAACCTTCAATGATTTGTGCACATGGTACCCTCTTTAGGCCCAGCTCTGTGTGCTCCTGCACCCTCTTTAGAATTGTACCCTTTAATTTATATTACATTTTGGTAGGAGGAACGAGAGGTACCACTTCACACATTCTACATTAAGTTTCGTCTGCCATATGTCCACCCATTCCACCATCATGTCTATGTCCCCTTAAAGTTTCACTGTCTTTACAGTTACAATACTTCCAGGTTTAAAAAAAAATTCATTCAGGGATGTGGGCGTCGCTGGCTAGGCCAGCATTTATTGCCCATCCCTAATTGCCCTTGAGAAGGTGGTGGTGAGCTGCCTTCTTGAACCGCTGCAGTCCATTTGGGGTAGGTATACCCACAGTGCTGTTAGGAAGGGAGTTCCAGGATTTTGACCCAGCGACAGTGAAAGAACGGCGATATAGTTCCAAGTCAGGATGGTGTGTGACTTGGAGGGGAACTTGCAGGTGGTGGTGTTCCCACGCATTTGCTGCCTTTGTCCTTCTCGTTGGTAGAGGTCGCGAGTTTGGAAGGTGCTGTCGAAGGAGCTTTGGTGGATTGCTGCAGTGCATCTTGTAGATGGTACACACTGCTGCCACTGTGCGTCGGTGGTGGGGGGAGTGAATGTTTGCAGATGGGGTGCTAATCAAGCGGGCTGCTTTGTCCTAGATGGTCTCTAGCTTCTTGAGTGTTGTTGGAGCTGCACCCATCCAGGCAAATGGAGAGTATTCCATCACACTCCTGACTTGTGCCTTGTAGATGGTGGACAGGCTTTGAGGAGTCAGGAGGTGAGCTACTCGCTCTGGATTCCTACCGTCTGACCTTCTCTTGTTACCATGGTATTTATATGGCTACTTCAGTTCAGTTTCTGGTCAATGGTAACCCCTAGGATGTTGATAGTGGGAGATTCAGCGATGGTAATGCCATTGAATTACAAGGGGAGATGGTTAGATTCTCTCTTGTTGGAGATGGTCATTGCCCGGCACTTGTGTGGCGCGAATGTTAAGAACATAGAACAGTACAGGCCCTTCGGCCCACGATGTTGTGCCGAACATTTATCCTACTCTAATATCAAACTAACTACCTACCCTTCATTCTACTTTCATCCATGTACCTATCCAAGAGTCGCTTAAATGCCCCTAATGTATCTGCTTCTACTACCACCGCTGGCAGTGCATTCCACGCACCCACCACTCTCTGTGTAAAGAACCTACCTCTGACATCTCCCCGAAACCTTCCTCCAATCACCTTAAAATTATGTCCCCTGGTGATAGCCCTTTCCACCCTGAGAAAAAGCCTCTGACTATCCACTCTATCTATGCCTCTCATCATCTTGTACCCCTCTATCAAGTCACCTCTCATCCTTCTACGCTCCAATGAGAAAAGCCCTAGCTTCCTCAATCTTTCTTCATAAGACATGCCCTCCAGTCCAGGCAGCATCCTGGTAAATCTCCTCTGCACCCTCTCTGAAGCTTCCACATCCTTCCTATAATGAGGCGACCAGAACTGAACACAATATTCCAAGTGTGGTCGAACCAGGGCCTTATAGAGCTGCAGCATAACCCCGCGGCTGTTAAACTCAATTCCCCTGTTAATGAAAGCCAACACACCATACGCCTTCTTAACCCTATCATCTTGGGTGGCAACTTTGAGCAATGTATGGACATGGACCCCAAGATCCCTCTGTTCCTCCACACTACCAAGAATCCTGTCTTTAAGCCTGTATTCTGCATTCAAATTCGACCTTCCAAAATGAATCACTTCACACTTTTCCAGGTTGAACTCCATCTGCCACTTCTCAGCCCAGCTCTGCATCCTGTCAATGTCCCGTTGCAACCTAGAACAGCCTTCCACACTATCCACAACTCCAGCAACCTTCGTGTCATCGGCAAACTTGCTAACCCGGCCTTCCACATCCTCATCCAAATCATTTATAAAAATCACAAAGAGCAGAGGTCCCAGAACAGATCCTTGTGGAACACCACTGGTCACCGAGCTCCATGCTGAATACTTTCCATCTACTACCACCACCCTCTGACTTCTATGGGCCAGCCAATTTTGTATCCAGACAGCCAACTTTCCCTGAATCCCATGCCTCCTTACTTTCTGGATGAGCCTACCATGGGGAACCTTATCAAACGCCTTGCTAAAATCCATATACACCACACCCACTGCTCTTCCTTCATCAATGTGTTTTGTCACATCTTCAAAGAATTCAATAAGGCTTGTGAGGCATGACCTGCCCCTCACAAAGCCATGCTGACTGTCTCTAATCAAACCATGCCTTTCCAAATAATCATAAATACTGTCTCTCAGAATCCTCTCCAATAATTTGCCCACTACCGACGTAAGACTGACTGGTCTATAATTCCCAGGGTTATCCCTATTCCCTTTCTTGAACAAGGGAACAACATTTGCCATCCTCCAATCATCCGGCACTACTCCAGTGGACGGTGAAGACGCAAAGATCATCGCCAAAGGCGCAGCAATCTCTTCCCTCGCTTCCCATAATATCCTTGGGTATATCCCGTCTGGCCCCGGGGACTTATCTGTCCTCATATCATTCAAAATTTCCAGCACATCCTCCCTCTTAACCTCAACCTGTTCGATGCTGTCCTCACAAACGACCAGGTCCCTCTCACTAGTGAATACTGAAGCAAAGTATTCATTTAGGACCTCCCCTACCTCCTCCGACTTCAGGCACAAGTTCCCTCCACTATCCCTGATCGGCCCTACCCTCACTCTGGCCATCCTCTTGTTCCTCACAAGTGTAGAACGCCTTGGGATTTTCCTTAATCCTACCCGCCAAGACTTTTTCATGTCCCCTTCTAGCTCTCCTGTCCATTCTTCAGTTCCTTCCTGGCTACCTTGTAACCCTCTAGAGCCCTGTCTGATCCTTGCTTCCTCAACCTTAAGTAAGCTTCCTTCTTCCTCTTGACTAGCTGTTCCACATCTCTTGTCATTCAAGGTTCCTTCACCCTACCATCCCTTCCCTGCCTCATCGGGACAAACCTATCCAGCAGTCGCATCAAGTGCTCCCTAAACAACCTCCACATTTCTGTCGTGCATTTCCCTGAGAACACCTGTTCCCAATTTATGCTCCCCAGTTCCTGCCTAATAGCATTGTAATTCCCCCTCCCCCAATTAAATATTTTCCCATCCCGTCTGCTCTTGTCTCTCTCCATAACTATAGTAAAGGTCAGGGAGTTGTGATCACTATCACCGAAATGCTCTCCCACCGAGAGATCTGCCACCTGTCCTGGTTCGTTGCCAAGCACCAAGTCCAACATAGTCTGTCCTCTAGTCGGCCTATCTACATATTGAGTCAGGAAACCTTCCTGGACACACCTGACAAAAACTGCTCCATCCAACCTATTTGCACTAAGGAGGTTCCAATCAATATTAGGGAAGTTGAAGTCACCCATGACAACAACTCCGTTACTTCTGCACCTTTCCAAAATCTGCCTCCCAATCTGTTCCTCCATGTCTCTGTTGCTATTGGGGAGTCTATTAGAAAACTCCCAACAAAGTGACTGCCCCTTTTCTGTTTCTGACTTCCACCCATACTGACTCAGTAGACAAACCCTCCTCGACGACCTCCCTTTCTGCAGCTGTGATACTATCCCTGATTAGCAATGCCACTCCCCCACCTCTTTTACCTCCCTCCCTATTCCTTTTGAAACATCTAAACCCCGGAACGTCCAACATCCATTCCTGCCCCTGTGATATCCAAGTCTCAGTAATGGCCACAATATCGTAGCTCTAAGTACTGATCCATGCTCTAAGTTCATCACCCTTATTCCTGACACTTCTTGCGTTAAAATAGACACACTTCAACGCATCATACTGGCTGCAACTTTGTCCTGTCAACTGTCTAACCTTCCTCACAGACTCTCTGCACTCTGTATCTGCCTGTTCAACAGCTACCCCATCCACTGATCCGTGGCTCCGGTTCCCATCCCCCTGCCAAACTAGTTTAAAACCCTCCCGACGAGCTCTAGCAAACCTCCCGCCCAGGATATTGGTGCCCCTCCAGTTCAGATGCAACCCGTCCTTCTTGTACAGGTCCCACTTTCCCCAGAAGGTATCCCAATGATCCACATATCTGAATCCCTCCCTCCTACACCAGTTCTGTAGCCACGTGTTCAGCTGCACTCGCTACCTGTTTCTAGCCTCACTAGCACGTGGCACCGGTAACAATGCTGAAATTACTACTCTGCTCGTCCTGCCTTTCAGCTTCCAACCTAACTCCCTATATTCGCTTTTCAGGTCCTCATCCCTTTTCCTAGCTATGTCTGGTACTGATATGTACCACGACCTCTGGCTGCTCCCCCTCCCCCTTAAGAATCCTATAGACTCGATCCGAGACATCCCTGACCCTGGCACCCGGGAAGCAACATACCATCCGGGAGTCTCGTTCGCGACCACAGAATCTCCTGTCTGTTCCTCTCGCCATTGAATCTCCTTTCACTATCGCTCTCCTATTCTCCCCCCTTCCCTTCTGAGCCACTGAGCCAGGCTCAGTGCAAGAGACCTGGCCGCTGTGGCTTTCCTCTAGGAGGTCATCCCCCCCCCCAACCCAACCGTATCCAAAGCGGTGTACATATTATTGAGGGGAACGGCCACAGGGGATCCCTGCAATGTGCGCCTATTCCCTTTCCCTCCCCTGACGGTCACCCAGCTACCTTTATCCTGTAACTTAGGTGTCACTACTTCCCTATAACTACTCGCTATCACCCCCTCTGCATTTCTACCCTGACTGCCTCAGTATCTGGGGAGTCGTGAATGGTGCTGAACATTGTGCAATCATCAACGAACATCCCCGCTTCTGACCTTATGATGGAAGGAAGATCATTGATGAAGCAGCTGAAGATGGTTGGGCCTAGGACACTACCCTGAGTAACTCCTGCAGTGATGTACTGGAGCTGAGACGATTGACCTCCAACAACCACATTAATCTTCCTTTGTGCTAGGTATGACTCCAACCAGCCGAGAGTTTTCCACCTGATTCTCATTGACTCCAGTTTTGCTTGGGCTCCTTGATGCCACACTTGGTCAAATGCTGCCTTGATGTCAAGGGCAGTCACTCTCACCTCACCTCTTGAGTTCAGCTCTTTTGTCCATGTTTGAACCAAGGCTGTAATGAGGTCAGGAGCTGAATGGCCCTGGCGGAACCCAAACTGAGCGTCACTGAGCAGGTTATTGCTAAGCAAGTGCTGCTTGATGGCACTGTTGATGACACCTTCCATCACTTTACTGATGATTGAGAGTTGGCTGATGGGCGGTAATTGGCCGGGTTGGACGTCCTGCTTTTTGTGTACAGGACATACCTGGGCAATTTTTCACATTGCAGGGTAGATGCCAGTGTTGTAGCTGTACTGGAACAGCTTGGCTATGGGGGCGGCAAGTTCTGGAGCACAGGTCTTCAGTACTATTGCCGGAATATTGTCAGGGCTCATAGCTTTTGCAGTATCCTGTGCCTTCAGTCGTTTCTTGATATCATGCGGAGTGAATCGAATTGGCTGAAGTCTGGCATCTGTGATGCTGGGGACTTCAGGAGGAGGCTGAGATGGATCATCAACTTGGCACTTCTGGCTGAAGATTGTTGCAAATGCTTCAGCCTTATCTTTCGCACTGATGTGCTGGGCTCCCCCATCATTGAGGATGGGGATATTTGTGGAGCCACCTCCTCCAGTTAGTTGTTTAATTGTCCACCACCGTTCACGGCTGGATGTGGCAGCACTGCAGAGCTTAGATCTGATCCGTTGGTTATGGGATCGCTTAGCTCTGTCTATCGCATGCTGCTTATGCAGTTTGGCAAGCAGATAGTCCTGTGTTGTAGCTTCACCAGGTTGACTCCTCATTTTGAGGAATCCCTGGTGCTGCTCCTGGCATGCCCTCCTGCACTCTTCATTGAACCAGGGTTGGTCTCCTGGTTTCATGGTAATGGTTGAGTGAGGGATATGCCGGGCCATGAGGTTACAGATTGTGGTTGAGTACAATTCTGCTGCTGCTGATGGCCAACAGCGCCTCATGGATGCCCAGTTTTGCATTGCTAGATCTGTTCGAAATCTATCCCATTTAGCACGGTGGACACAACACGATGGACGGTATCCTCATTGTGAAGGCGGGACTTCGTCTCCACAGGGTCTGTGTGGTGGTCACTCCTACCAATACAGTCATGGACAGAAGCATCTGCAGCAGGCAGATTGGTGAGGACGAGGTCAAGTATGTTTTTCCCTCGTGTTGGTTTCCTCACCACCTGCCGCAGACCCAGTCTAGCAGCTATGTCCTTTAGTAGTCGGCCAGCTCGGTCAGTAGTGGTGCTATCGAGCCACTCCTGGTGATGGACATTGAAGCCCCCCACCCAAAGTACATTTTGTGCTCTTGCCACCCTCAGTGCTTCCTCCGTGGTGTTCAACATGGAGGAGTACTGAGTCATCAGCTGAGGGAGGGCGGTAGGTGGTAATCAGTAGGAGGTTACCGTGCCCATGTTTGACCTGATGCCATGAGACTTCATGGGGTCCGGAGTCGATGTTGAGGACTCTCAGGGCAACTCCCTCCCTGCTGTATACCACTGTGCCACCACCTCTGCTGGGTCTGCCCTGCCGGTGGGACAGGACATACCCAGGGATGGTGATGGCAGTGTCTGGGACATTGTCTGTAAGGTATGATTCCGTGAGTATGATTACATCAGGCTGTTGCTTGACTCGTCTTTGGGACAGCTCTCCCAACTTTGGCACAAGCTCCAGATGTTAGTAAGGAGGACTTTGCAGGGTCGACAGGGCTTGGTTTGCCGTTGTCGTTTCCGGTGCCTAGGTCGATGCCGGGTGGTCCGTCCAGTTTCATTCACTCAAAATTCTCATATTTTGTGTCATCTGCAAAATTTTAAATTGTGCCCTGTGCACCCAAGTCTAGGTCTTCAAAATATCACAAAAGCAGGGGTCCCAACACAGACCTCTGAAGGGCCCCATTCTATCTCTTACAGTCTAAATAACAACTGTTAACAATTACTTTCTGTTTCCTGTCAGAGATATACAGCACAGAAACAGGCCTTTTGGGCCACCATGTCTTGCCGGCCATCAAGCACCTATCTATTCTAATTCCATTTTCCAGCACGTGGCCCGTAGCCTTGTATGCTGTGACGTTTCAAGAGCTCATCTAAATACTTCTTAAATGCTGAGGGTTCCTGCCTCTACCACCCCTTCAGGCAGTGTGTTCCAGATTCCAACCACCCTCTGGGTGAAAAAGTTTTCCTCAAATACCCCCTAAACTTCCTGCCCATTACCTTAAATCTATGCCCCCTGGTTAGTGACACCTCCGCGAAGGGAATAAGTTTCTTCCTCTCCACCTAACTTTGCTGACATGCCTGTTGTGTGGCACTTTATCAAATGCCTTTTGGAAGTCCATGTCCACCACACCAACCACATTACCTTCATCAGCACTCTTTGTTACCTCATCAAAAGACTCAAGCAAGTTAGTTAAAAATGATTTGCCATTTGTTTCATAGTGCTGTAATTTTACGCCATCGGGTATTTAATTACCTTCTGAAGTCGTTATTGAATCTGCTTCCGCCACTCTTTCAGGCAGTACCTTCCAGATCATTCTAAGTCACTGTGAAAAGAAAAATAAAATTCTTCTCATCTTTGCCATTACTGTAAATCCGTGACCTCTGGTTATCAGCCCTTCTGTTGTTGAAAACAGTTTCTCCTTATTTACATTATCAAAATCCTTCGTGATTTTGAATGCCTTTATTAAATCTCCCCGTAACCTTCTGTGCTGTAAGCAGAACAATCCATATTATCCACATTTAATTGCATTTGCCACTTTCTCTGCACATCTTCTTTAGATTTCGAGCCTGTCCCTTTTTCCAACTCCTGATTGTCTATATTTACCAAAAACAAAAGTGGACCCAACACTTGCAACCCTCCATCAATTCGAGCAACACCCATTCTATTCATAATAAAACTAGCAAGTGCTGGAAATACTTAGCAGGTCAGGCAGCATCTGTGGAGAGAGAAGCAGAGTTCATGTTTCAGGTCTCTGACATTTCATCAGAACTGGCAAAGGTTAGAAAAGAATTAGGTTTTCAGCAATTGAGGAGGGGTAGTGGGGAAGAGAACAAAAGGGAAGGTGTGTGATAGGGCAGAGGGCAGGAGAGATTAAAAAGAAAGCTGTCCTGGAACATAGGCTAAGAATGTGTTAATGCTTGTGGTAAAAGACAAAGCATTAGTCCAGAGAGAGTGTTAATAGCGTAATGAACAGCTCTCTCTACATGAAAAACAGGCACACAAATAAAAAAAAAGAAAAGGCCATTCATGCTCTGACGTTATTGAACTCAATGTTCAGTCCACAAGGCTGTAGAGTGCCGAATCAAAAGATCACATGCTGCTCCTCGAGCTTGCGTTGATGTTCACTGGAACTGGCCAAAGACAGAATTGTTGGCATGAGCGCAGGGGGTGGCGGGGTGTTGAAATGGCAAGCGACCGGAAACTCGGGGTCATGCTTTCGAACTGAGCGGAGGTGTTCTGCAAAGTGGTCACCCAATCTGTGTTTGGTCTCCCCAGTATGGAGGCGACCGCAATGTGAGTAGTATGCTAAATTGAAGGAAGTGCAAATAAATCGCTGCCTCACCTGGAAGGAATGTTTGAGGACTTGGATGGTGAGGAGAGAGGAGCCATTCTATTTATACTGTGATATTTCCTCTTGTATCTTTTCTAATAAGTCTCTTATGAGACATTTTGTGCCTTGTGAAAATCCTTACATCAACTATTCTATCCAATCAATCACTTCTTCAGAAAAAAACTGTTAAATGTATCAAACAGATGTTGCCTTTGAGAAATCTGTACATGTCATCCTTGGTTAACCCATGGCTTTTTAAATGGTTACTAACTTTGTCTTGAATTATGGCCTTTAAAACTATGCTGTTAACTGATGTTAGACTCGCTGGTCTAGTTCCCCAGTTTACTTTTTATATCTGAACAAGAGTCTTACAATGGATATTCTCCAATCACACAGCATGGTTTACATATTTTGGGAGTATTGCATAATTATGACCACATTTGCTATCTCCTCTCTGGCTTCTCTCAGAAACCTGGTGTGGAGGTCATCAGGGCATAGTGACTCCTTCACTTTGTGTTCTGCTAAATATTTCAAAACCAATTCCTTTTCTACATATGGCTGCATCAATTGTTCTATATCCACCTCTAATACACATACCATAATTTATACCATGCTTTTATCCTCCGCAATTAGATCGTGTCCTTCGTCTCTAAGTAGTCTTACCATCTCTTCAATTATTTCTGTCGGTAGAAATATTATTACCATGCATCCCATGCAATTGTAATGACCTCAAGCCGATCTAATGAGAGGGCATGTACACAATGTTAAACTGATCAGTGATCAGCTATAATCAGATGTTAGTCTTGACTCAATGGTAGCACTCTTGCTTCTAAATCAGAAGGTCCCACTCCAGAAACGTGAGATCATAATCTGGTACAATATTGAGGGAGTGTTGCATTGTTGGAGATGCTGTCTTCCAGACGAGATGCGAAACCGAGACCCTGTCTACCCTTTTGAGTGGATGCAAAAGGAAATGCACAGGAATTCTCTCAATGTCCTAGCTAATATTTATCCCTTAACCAACTTCACTTAAAAAAAGAATAATCTTGTTGCTCTTTGTGGGATTTGCTGCATTTCCCTACATTACAATGGTGACTACTGTTACGACAGGCGAGAAAGGTGTCTTGGGGTCTGTTACTATCTTCACCTGGTCTTGTAACAGGGTTTAATTTCAAACGCACTGTTTTGAGCTCCCTTTTTTGTGAATCTTTGTTCAGTTTTCAATTATAAGGTAAAGAAATCAGCCGACCAGGTTTTCTCAGGTTTAAAAAAGAAAAAAATGAAATTTATTCAACCTTAAACTTAAACTCTAATACTGTTCACGCCTATGAATATGCAACGTGCTCACATTAGCATGCACACGCGATATAAGCATGCAGATAGGGACAGAAAAGATAAGGTGGTACAGTTTGAGGCAATATCTTGTTATAGTGCGTTGTGCTCACGGTTTAGTCCTTTGGTAAGTAGTCTTGCTTTCATCGGGGCCCAGTGTTGTTCTTAAACCTTGTTCACATAGGAGACTTTTCTCTCTGAGTTTCATGTGTTTTCACAAGATTCAGTTCCGTGGGAAGGAGATGGGAGCAGGCAGACAGGAGAGGCTGTAATTCTTGCTTCAGTGCCAGGAGCACATGGTGTTCTGATCTCAATCCTTTGTTGGAAGTTCAAATTCACTGCAACAGCCAGGTGGTCATGTGACTAAAACTGGTCTGACCACTTCTTTGTATTGGGGAAGCAATGACTGGGACCCCATTGTTCCAACACTGCTTGTACTATGCAAGTGTCCTTCCATTCAGGGGCTTGCAATTTTATGTTTTAATGTGATGAAATAATGTGTGCCTCGGTGGGTGGGGGGCTTGCCTGATACTACAGCTCAAAACTACTTCATTGGCTGTAAAGTGCTTAGGGCATTCTGAAGAGACAAAAGGTGCTGTAAATTCACTTTTCTGTCACTAATTTTGTTACCTACTCTAAGCATACCCTTTCATGCTCGTATTTGTGCAGTTTTGACACCAAATTTTGATTTCGTGTCTAGTAAAATGTGTGGGCTCCAAACATGGGCCACTAAGACAAATATCACTCCTGATTGCCATTTCATCTGTTTACAAAAACACTATTTCAGTTTCATGTTGTCTGTTGAGGTCTAGACAGATTTACATACGAAGTACCTGATTAAGCCTTTCTAAAAAAAAAGGCTGTAAACTCATCTAGTTCACTGCCATTCTTGTTTGAAGGTGCTTCATGTAGATTCTTTGCATTGTTATTCTCGTGCACCTGCTGTTGTGAATCTAGTCCACGCAAGTCAATGGAAAAGCTTGTAAATATCTAAAATTGAACTGAACGTGGGACACATCTGGAACTGGTTGCTACCTGTGGAAGTTATTGTGTTTAAAATGTACACAAAGGTTTTAGTTTAGTTTAGAGATACAGCACTGAAACAGGCCCTTCGGCCCACCGAGTCTGTGCCGACCATCAACCACCCATTTATACTAATCCTACACTAATCCCATATTCCTACCACATCCCCACCTGTCCCTATATTTCCCTACCACCTACCTATACTAGGGGCAATTTATATTGGCCAATTAACCTATCAACCTGCAATTCTTTGGCATGTGGGAGGAAACCGGAGCACCCGGAGGAAACCCACGCAGACACAGGGAGAACTTGCAAACTCCACACAGGCAGTACCCAGAATTGAACCCGGGTCGCTGGAGCCGTGAGGCTGCGGTGCTAACCACTGCGCCACTGTGCCGCCCACCTACTTTGTGTCCATAGGACTATATCTTTAGCTTTCCAACTTGGTGCATTTAAAAAAAAATGTTCAGTGATCAGCTGGAATAGTGATTTTGTGTTGCTGAAGTTTCAGGCTCTGCTCTTGCTATCATGTTAAATACAGCATTTGTGAGTTACGTAAAGTGAGATGGCAGTAAATAGAGTTAGCAGTATGCCATTTGGCCTTGGGTGAATGATATCAATTTCAGAATTTACAATCCCAAAATTCTGTTGCTGTCTACAAATGCAAATACTCTGTTTCATGGTGGTGCTGCACACTGGAGCACAATGTGGTGAATTACAGCCACTTGGGTTGCAGGCTTGACTCTTCCATACTATAGGATGGTGGGAGAGTTTTCCCCACTTGGAAGCGTCCCGACAGTAGCTGAAAATGAAACTTCAATGGGTTGAAGTAGGGATGAAGAAAGTTCGGGGATAATCTTTAGTCCTGCTTGTAGTAGTAGTAGAGAATTTGCGATAAACTACTTGAATTTCAGGTAAATGCAGCTAGTAAAAGTAATTTTCATATGTTCGAGCAGAATATGAAAAAGAAAATGTTAAATTATGCTAAGTTGGACTTTGAAATAAGTGGGAAGTGACATAATTGGAGGATCAACAGGGCATATGGAATAGGAGAAGCAGTTATCTGTAAACTGAAGACTAAGGACACCAAAGTAAAAACTGTCAATTGATGTAAACATGAACAAGTAGGTGGAGAACTGTTGAGGAAAGTAATAAACTACAGGCAACTCCCAGTGGTATATTATAAAGGTTAACAACTAAAGGGAAGAGTAAAAGCATGATCAATTTTATAGTGCTGCAGTGCAACAACTTCCTAGCACTGCACACGAAGCAGGTTATTGTCAATACGTAAGATTTTTCATTTAACAATCCACTAAAAATGCTCACCAGCTAAGAAGTAAGTTTTGTATTGAAGCAATCGTTGTAGAGTAAATTTTAGGGTTGTTAAGGCACACGCCAAAAACGGTGCCCTATTAAACTAAACCTTGAAAATAATAGAACTATGACGCAAAAATGCCAGCTTCAGTATGTAAGAGATTTTCGTGACTTAGTTGAGCAGTAAAATGTGACTTGGGCCAAATTTCATTTATTTTTCACTTCTCTCTTTCTCCCCACCTCCCCACCCAATGAAATGACAAAATGCCAATTGACTCACCACTGGTGGGTCTTCTATAATGTGACAACCAAATAGACACCAACACAGCAATGGTTGTTACATCAGCCTACTTGTATGTTAGGTTTCATAAATCCCACTGAAAGGAAAGCACTTGAGTGTTCTTCTGAAATATATCTTGTGTAAAAACTATGAATTATCCTTGGTGTACCAGGTATTTTAGTCTTCAGATTTCACTAGTTATGTTATATCATGCAGGTGCAAAATTTATATTAGATACATTTCAAAACAGGTACAAAATTACAATGTTGTGTTGAATAATATGTTCCAGAAAATTTCTGTGCCTGGTTGTGCATGGTGGACTGTTATCTATCAGTTGATAATTTCAATTTTTAAATTGGCTCATACAAACTTTAGCTCAAATTATTTTTTTCTTAAATTCTAATACTGTCATTTATAGTAAGTGGTCGCCAGAAATGGATCATTCAAAGAAAAGCTTTTTACCTCTGTGCTATTTGGGCAATTTTTTAACCCACTTGTTGAAATCTTTCAAATATATAAGTTTATTTTTTAAAATTCCCTACCCCTAGCAAATTTCCCAAATATGTGGAAAAAGTGGTATCGTTTAACCTGCTGAATGGATGTAGGTCAGTTAGTGTTTCTTGATGAGTGACTACACACTAAAGGCCTGCTACCCGACCTGAACCCGACGGGACGCGGCGACATGTGTCGGGGTCGGGTCAAGCCGCTCTTCTGGGTCTGGCCTTCGAGGTAGGTCCAGGTCGGGGACACAAAGTAAAAATTGCAGGTAATTGTTTAAAGGAAAAAACTTACCTGAGCTGTGAATCTGGGACGTCAAGCAGAGAAACTCCTGAGTCTGCGCAGTGAACGTCTCTATGACGTCATCGCACTCATGCTGCAGCTTCCTGAAGATTTGGAGTTGGAAGGTAAGAACATTGCGGTGGTCGGGTCGGGCTGGGGGGGGGTGGGAAATGGAGGGACTCTGGTCAGGCTCGGGTCTGATGTGGTTCCGTCGGGTCTTTTTTGTGACTTGAGCAGACCTTTGCTATACACTGAAAAAATGAACAAACTCTACCCCAAGCAAACATCCACCATTTGCAACTACAGTAAATGTTTCTGCTCTGCAGGAAGTCTTAACTGTGCATATGTAGAAAGAGGAATCTGAAACGATTCTGACATACTCTATTGCGTTTCGCCAAGCTGAACACAAAAGTGCAACTAAAGCAGTTAAAGGGATACTGTTGTCAATAAAATATAATTGGTGCATCGCCTTTTTCTGTTTTTATGAATATCTAATGCTGCTTTATGGCTTGGCCATGGGCTTGTCTTGTTGCTAAATTGTGGACAGCTGTCCTGTACTGTTCCCCTCCTTGAAAATCAATAAGTTCTGTCAATAAATGGTAGCAATAAATTATCTTTCTTCACTTTGACTCCTCCTCTGAATACCAATACATATGTAGTTAGTAACAGTGCACCTCTTCCAACAACCGCTTTACTTCTGTGCTTTGTTTTCATATCATTTTTTAAAGCTCTCTAGATTTGGGAGTTGTGCCTTTTAATTGGAAAGTTGCAAATACCACTTTTTTCTTAATTTGTTACCTTCC
Source organism: Heterodontus francisci (assembly GCF_036365525.1). Classification (NCBI taxonomy): domain Eukaryota; kingdom Metazoa; phylum Chordata; class Chondrichthyes; order Heterodontiformes; family Heterodontidae; genus Heterodontus; species Heterodontus francisci. The sequence continues at coordinate 171,458,691 of NC_090373.1, forward strand.
TTCAGACAGGAGGAAGGTATACAGTGGGGTTGGTGCAAGGGCTACATATATAGCCTTGCAGATTACACAAAGTATTATGAATTGTGAGGAGGGTCGTGATAGACTTCAAGAGGACATGGACATGATGATGGAATGGGCAGACATGTGCCAGGTGAAATTTAATGCAGAGAAGTGTGAAATGATACATTGTGGTAGGAAGAACGAGGAGCGGCAATATAAAATTCAGAATCCAGTTCTAAAGTGTGTGCAGGAGTAGAGGGACCTGGGGCATATGTGCACAAATCGTTGGAAGGTGGCAGGGCAGGTTAAGAAAGTGGTTAAAAAGGCAAACAGGATCCAAGACTTTACAAGTAGAGACATAGAGTACAAAGGCAAAGTGAACCTTTATAAAATACCGGTTCGGCCTCAACTGGACTGTTGTGTCCATTTCTGGGCATCACAATTTAGAAAGGATGTGAAGGCTTCAGATAGGGTGTAGAAAAGATTTATGAAAATGGTTCCAAGGATGAGGGATTTCAGTTACGAAGATAGATTGGAGAAGCTTGGAAGTTTGGGAGGAGATTTGATAGAGGTGTTCAAAATCTTCAGTCTAGACAGAATAGATGGAGAGAAACTGTTTCCATTGGTGAAGAGTTGAGAACTAGAGGATGCCAACTTAAGTTGATCAGCAAAAGAACCAACAGCGACAAGAAGGAAAACTTCTTACAGAGCAAGTGGTTAGGATCTGGAATGCACTGCCTGAATGTGTGGTTAAAATAGTATAGTGGATAAGGGAGTGTTTGTGCATGTTTTCTGTCTACTATCAGAAGTCACTTGATTAGGTTTCATGTAAAATTATTGTGGAATAAACATGAAAGTATACAGAATTGGAGATAATCTTATGATATGTGTTGGTAATTAATTGAGGCAGGAGATGGAGAGTAGGGTTCAAGGGGTTGAGACCATTTATGTTCCTCCGGGATCTGTACTCAGGCCTCAGCTTTTCGCCATATATATCCTGACTTAGATGAAGTAATAGAGTTGTATATCCAAGTTTCCAGATGACACCAAGTTAGATTGAGCAATAAGTTCTGTACTTTGGAGCAGGAAGTTGCTAGCATCTGCAGTATTTTGCTTTTGTATTACTTGCAAAGAATCATTGATCGATTAAGTGAGTGGGCAGGACTGTCCGATGGAGTTCAGTGTAGTGTCATCTTTTTCGATCTGAGAAAGACAAAGCAGAATATTTTTCTTAATAGTATATGGTGAGAAACTAGGAACTGTGGACTAGCAAAGCAATTTGGATGTGCATGTAAATAAATGGGAAAAAAGCGAATGAACAGGTTCAGAAAAACTAATAGAATGTTGGTCTTTATCTCCAGAGGGTTGAAATACAAAAGTGAGTAAGTGATACTTCTGTTATATAGAGCCTTGGTCAGACCTCATCTAGATTATTGCAGTCAGTTTTGGGCACCATATTTCAGGAAGGATATACTACCTTTGGAAGGGATACAGCACAGATTAATACCAAACTTTGAAATGTTAAAATATCAGGTGAAGTTGCATAAACATTTTTGCATTCCTTTGACTTTGAAAGGTAGTTGGGTGATCGAACAGTTGTTTAAAATGACAAAAAGATAAGTCATTCCCTTTGGTTGGGCAATGTGGAATATGGGGGCATAATATTAAAATTCAAGCTAGGGCCTTTAGAAGTGAGATCATAAAGTGTTAATACAGAATGTTGTGGAAATCTGGAACTGTCTCCCCAAAAGGCTGTTTATGCTGGGTCAGTTGATTTTGAAGACTGAAATAAATTGACTTACATTAGCTAAGAATATCAAGGGATTATGGAGTAAAGGTGGACAGATGGAATTGGGGTACTGATCAGCAATGATCTAATAAAATGGCATAACAGGCTCGAGGAGCTAATTGGCCTATTTTTCCTATGATTCTAAGCCAAGTTATTGCGCAGGATACTGATCTTACAGTTTGTTCTAGATCGACAGCAGTAGAGTTAATCTTAGTGTTTATTTACAATAATTCTCTTTTGACTCAGAATGTAGTCCAAATTGAAGCCAAAAATAATGGACATAGAAAATGCAAAACTAATATTTGCAACATTTCATGGACAATAATATGCTTTCAAAAGTGTTTTGTAATGTATCATCAACTAAATTGTCTGGTATAGGCCATGAGAGGCAGTATGTCCAGTGTTATGATGAAGGGTCACTGACCTAAACGTTAACTTTGCTTCTCTCTCCACAGATGCTGCCAGATCTGCTGAGGATTTCCAGCATCTGCAGTATTTTTCTTTTATTTTAGTATATCAAGTGTAATGTCCCGAGGACAAAGGGTAGAAGAATATAAACTTCTAGAACTCCATTATTTACTGATTGTATATTTGCCTGTAAAAATATATTCTCTGTATTTACTAGTACCAACATCATTGGGCTGGTAGTATGAGTGTGGCGTATAGCTGGATTTCCAAAAGGCATTCAATAAGGTGCTGCATAAAAGGTTACTGCAGAAGATAAGAGCTTATGGTGTTGGGGTAATATATTAGCATGGATAGAGGATTGACAAGCTAACCGGAAACAGAGTCCCGATAAATGGGTCATTTTCATTGGCAACTATTTGGTTTCAACTGTTGACAATCTCTATTCATGTCTTGGATGAAGAGTAGTCAAATCTGCTGGCGATTCAAAGAGGTACGAGGTGAATGGCAAAAGAACCAACGGCGACATGAAAATCTTTTTTAAATCTTCTGGAATATACTGTCTTGGAGTGTGATGGAGGCAGATTCAATTGTGGCTTTCAAAAGGGAATTGGATAATTATCTGAAGAGAAAATTTGTAAAGCTACATAAAAAGGCCTGTGGAGTGGGACTAACAGTTCTTGGAGAGAGGTGGCATGGACATGACGGGCCGAATGGTTGCATCCTGTGGTCCTGTAACCATTCTATGATTCTATATATGTATGAGTGTATTTTATATATGACTCTGTGTGCTCTTTGGGGTTTCAGTGGTGAACTTTTCTGATACTCATTTGGGAGATAGAATATCTTTGCTAGTGAACACCTTTTAATTTTTAAATAAAACTCGTTGATCTGAAACAGTTCAACATGAACTTTCCCCCCTTGCCTTGGTATTTTTGGCCAATGCTTATGAAATAATTTTTTTTTTTTCCAGAACCATAAACCACTGGTGTTTACAAAAACCATGTTTAACAAAACAGATATAATACTTCAGGGTAAGTTAAGTTTATTTTGAACCTAGTTTTTGATTTTGTTTCCAAGTGGATAGTTACTGTGTAAAAAATTTATATATATATATATATATATAATATGTTTGTGTGTGTGTATATTTTTATATATACACACCCAGTTAATAAGTAGGCAACAATTAATAAATTGTGCATGCAGCCATGGCGGCAAGTAATTTATTACATTTTCTGCTTTTTGTCATTTTTGCATTGAAGATTTAAATATCTCTTTAGTCATGCAAAACATAACTTCTGTGAAATGGCAATATTTTCTGCTTTCCCCTTTTTAGCTGGCTTCTTCAGCAGCAGTTCAATGTGATTTGAAACAAGTTCTTCTCAGCCTGGTAGTTTTGAATCTGCAATCTCCCATTTCGTGAAAAATTGAATTCCAGAAGGAACCATTGTTTCATTCAGCTTGCACAGATTTTAAAAAATAATTTAATGCTTCAAAAGAAACTACCCTGTCCCTGATAGATAAAGTAGTTCAGTTTATCTGGTTTTAAATTTGTCTTAAATCCTCTTTTACCATTTTTCTCATTATTTTGGTGAATTTTATGCCCAACGTGAGAGATTTCGACACTGAGAAATGGAATGTTCACCCATTTTGGCACCCAGTGTCACATCAAGGAATTCCATTGTTTGAAACAGTAAAGCTCCATAATTTTTCACTGCGAGCAAAAGAATGCTTTCTATTGTACCAGTGTATTGAGGGATATGGAGAAAAATTGAGGAAAATGGGATCAAAAATTAAAAGCTGCTGTGGCTAACACGATGGGGGAACAGATGTGATGTGATGTGCTAAGTGGCCTATTCCTGTTCCTATTCTGTTTCCCGCACTAATCATTCTGTGGCACCTCTGTCCTTTAAAGCAGCACTGAATTGGTACTCTCACCCAGTTTTGTGGTAATTTTTACATTTTCCCATCAGGATTGTTATTGAAACTAATGTTATTTAGCATTGATCCGTGCACATATAACTAAATGAGTGTGTGTAATTTCTTTCGTGATCACACATTAATGTACAGGTGTAACACTTCTGTTCAGATTTGGAATTCTTTTGTATAAATCTTTGAAATAAGAGTGTAGAACTCTATCTAGCTATAGATTATAGCTAAGTTTTGGTGTGCTACTTCACTCTTTGTCTTGAATTACCCTGAAAAGCATATCACACTTTAATTAAAGGGGCAACAGGGGATGGGGTGAACACAGATGACATGTTCCCATTTCTGATGCTGAGACTCTAACCAGGTAATACACGTGTGAGAATGTCTGGCAATGATTTGCTTCCTTTTTCCCTTCACAGGGAGAGAGTATTGTCCTCATCCTCCAACTACTCTGCAGCTCTTGACATGGTTGACGAAACAATCTTTCTCTAATGCCTCTCCTTTGTTGTTCAGCTTGCTGGGACTGCCCTTACTTTGTTCCTTTCCAACCCTGACTGAAATATCTCCACCATTGGCTTCTTTGTCCAGCTTTGTACCGTTGCCTAAGTAGTTCCTGAGTTGCCATCCTTAGCTGCTTCCTCTTCCTCATCTACATGTTACCTCTTAGTCATTACGGTACAGAAGGAGGCCCTTTGGCCCATTGAGTTGATGCCGGCTCTCTGTAGAGCAATCCAATCAGTTGCATTATCCCGCACTATCCCCGTAGCCCTCTGTTCGTGTATTTCCCTTGCGTGTCCGTCCAATTTCCTTTTGACATCATTCATCACTTCCACCACCCTCATAGGCAACGAGTTTTAGGTCTTTACCACTCGCTGCGTTTTTAAAAAAAAGAAAAATTCTTCTTCGCAGCCCCACTGCATCTCTTGCCCAAAACCTTAAATCTGGGTCTTCTAGTCCTTGTATCTTCACCTAATGGGAACAGCCTTTCCTTGTCTACTTTATCTACACCTGTCATAATCTTGTGCACCTTTATCTAATCTCCCCTCAATCTCCTTTGCCCCAAGGAGAACACCCCCACCTTCTCCAATCTAACCTAGTAGCTAAAATCCCTCATCCCTGGAACCGTTCTGGTAAATTTCCTCTGCACCCTCTCATGGACCCTCACATTCTTCATAACGTTTGGTGACCAGAACTGGGCACAAGATTCTGGTTATGATCTAACCAGAGCTTTATAAAGGTTCAGCATTATTTCCTTGCTTTTGTACTCCAGTGCCTCTCTTTATGAAACCCAAGGTCCCATATGTTTTGCTAACCAAACTCAATGTCCTGCCACCTTCAAAGATCTATGCACATGTACCCCAGGTTCTGTTCCTTCACACTCTTGAGAATTGTGCCATTAAGTCTATGTTGCCTTTCGCTATTCCTTCTGCCAAAATGCATCATCTCCTATTACTCTCTATTAAATTCCATCTTCCACTTGTCTGCCTATTCTGCTAGCCTTTCTGTGTCCTGTTGCATTAAATTCGTATCATCCTCACTGTGTGCCACACCTCCAAATTTGGTGGTATCATGCTGGTAACATGTGGAAGTTGACCCCATGTAGATTATGTTTGCTAATTCCAAATGCCATCTGGCTCTACTTCCAGCCTATGTGTCTAGATTCTCTTCGCTTCTTCCATGTTGTCCAACATCAGTTTTGAATACTATTCACATTTTTTCCAATTAAACATTAGGAACACAGAAATCATTGACCCTTGCCAGAAACTCTGCACCTTGCCTTTTACTCCATCCCTCTTAGACTGATCGCATTCTTTTCTTCCTGTTTAATTCTGAATTGAACTTTCAAACCCTATTCTCTTTAATAAGGACTGTCTACTTGCATCACCTACCTCATCCCATATGTTACTCATCAATTACCTTTTGCCTTGATTGCTCCAATGCTCTTCAGACTGCTCTCCATCGTCCTCTTTTTGTTCCCCTCCTAAAATCTCTTTTAGGCTTGACTTCTATTTTTTACTTATGTCTCCAAACTCTTTGGAATATTCTACTATTTAAATGCAAGCTGTTGTTGTAATCAAATTTAATAATGCTTTGGAAATGAGAAAATAACTTTGTAAAGTGACATACTGGAAAATTGGATTGTATTTGCCCATTTTCCTGAACTTCTAGTGGTACTGAAATAATTCTATATTTGGAATGGAGATCAAAGGTCATTACAGATCTAGTTGTTTATAATCTTTGCTCTTTTAACGCAACTGTTTAGTTTCACAATTAACTTGGATGGATTTCGAAGTTATACAATCATACAGGTCATGCCTAACAAATATGAAATCTGTCTTGTATTCATTTTCTAAACTAATTTGGGGAATTTATGTATGCAAGTCAACTGGAAACTGATCTTAAAATATATTGTTACAAGCTAACCAGTGATTTGATATTAATGCCAGTTGAGATAACTGGTAAATTCATGAGTGCTTAATTTCCTGAAACCCCTTTGTTTCACCTTGTGCGTACCGTGTACATTTTTACCACACAGTTTGTGGTATTCTAAAATTTGCTTTTATAATTTTTCTTTCTCCCCCTTCATAGTTGTTTCATTCAAATGTCCTGTAGCAGTATCGTTAACAGTTGAATGGTACCTCAGATATTACCCATGCCACAATGAATTTAATTATCAAGTAAGTATTCTGAGAAAATATTGTGTGTGCTGACTTGGAATGCAGGAAGTTTTTATGCCTTTTATATACAAGCTTCTATTTCCAATGGTAATGTAAACAGTCTGGAGTAAATATCCAAAGTGGGAAATGTTAATTTTACTTCAGACATTAAATTTGCTTGAGGAATATCTGGCTTCTTTGAATTGTCAACAATAAACCTGGTCCAAAACTTTATAATAATGTGAAACATTTTGCTGTGTTAACTAGTTATGCTGTACTTGCTAGATTTTTGTAAAGTACTATCTTGAAGAAGATTGGTTGAAGGGGCATAGCTTTTTGTAGCCTCGAGGTACCATGTTAAGGATTCATTCCCATGAATCTCCATAAGATCAACACATTAGTTAAAGTGGTAGTCATTTAAGGGAGTACTTTTTATTCAGTGGATTGTTCCATTTTAATTTGAAAAAAATTATTTATTCATATGTTCACCATTCCAAGGTCATATTATTGAGCTCTTTCTCTGGACTTGGAAGTACAAATTTCTTAAATTATTTTTTGCTTTGTACTGAAAGGACATCACAGAAATAAATGAGTTTAGCTGCAAGCACTAAACCTAAAATTCTAACCACATTTTGGAGGAGAAAGTAGGTGTTTTGTGAACTCCAAGTAATAGCTGCAGCTGGTAAATGATTACAAAAGCTCCATAGCTTTACTTGAAGGAAAAAAAAACAGCTTTTCTGGCAACCTGTTAATAGCAGAAATGCATCCATTTTTGCCCCATTTATTTGAAGGTGGTCTTCTTTCTTTTGGGCCTCCTTATCTCGAGAGACAATGGATACGCGCCTGGAGGTGGTCAGTGGTTTGTGAAGCAGCGCCTGGAGTGGCTATAAAGGCCAATTCTAGAGTGACAGGCTCTTCCACAGGTGCTGCAGAGAAATTTGTTTGTTGGGGCTGTTGCACAGTTGGCTCTCCCCTTGCGCCTCTGTCTTTTTCCCTGCCAACTACTAAGTCTCTCCGACTCGCCACATTTCAGCCCTGTCTTTATGGCTGCCCGCCAGCTCTGGCGAACGCTGGCAACTGTCTCCCACGACTTGTGATCAGTGTCACAGGATTTCATGTCGCGTTTGCAGACGTCTTTATAGCGGAGACATGGACGGCCGGTGGGTCTGATACCAGTGGCGAGCTCGCTGTACAATGTATCTTTGGGGTTCCTGCCATCTTCCGTGCGGCTCACATGGCCAAGCCATCTCAAGCGCTGCTGACTCAGTAGTGTGTACAAGCTGGGGATGTTGTCCGCCTCAAGGACTTCTGTGTTGGAGATACGGTCCTGCCACCTGATGCCAAGTATTCTCCGGAGGCAGCGAAGATGGAATGAATTGAGACGTCGCTCTTGGCTGGCATACGTTGTCCAGGCCTCGCTGCCATAGAGCAAGGTACTGAGGACACAGGCCTGATACACTTGGACTTTTGTGTTCCGTGTCAGTGCGCCATTTTTCCACACTCTCTTGGCCAGTCTGGACATAGCAGTGGAAGCCTTACCCATGTGCTTGTTGATTTCTGCATCTAGAGACAGGTTACTGGTGATAGTTGAGCCTAGGTATGAAGGTCTATGCATTTGAATATCTATTGCTGCTTCTAATCTGCAAACTGTTTAATTTTTTTTTTTGGAGCACATCAGTCAGTGAAATTTGATACTTTTTTGCAAAGAGCTGAATTTATGACCAATCTAGTTGTCTTACGTATTCTCTCTTTTTCTTAGGATATATATGACAAAAGATTTTTCAGCAGTGGTATTAGTAATAGTCTCGAACCTCACCCATTAAGTAAAGGGCAATATATTGCCCACAAGACTGAATATATTGTTTGCAGTGAAGAAATCATAGTCTTCCCTAAATTTAACGTGAGTATATTAAAGTATTAAACTTCATTAACTATTTAAATTGAGTCCTGTCCTTCAGTCTAACATATATAATTTTTATCTTTTTATTTTAGATGAGCAAAGATCTTCCACAACCTGTGGTGGTACAGACACCAAATACAAATGTGGTAATGAATTAGTTGTATTTTTGTGTTAGCTATAACTGTATTCCAGTTAGGTGATGCTTATTTTGTAGCCAACTTTAACTCTTGACATACTGAAAAGGGTGTAATGGCCCAGATTTCGCTGCAGTAATAATAGTGCCGAAGCTAACAGCAGTTAAATGCAGAAATCGAGAAGTTGCTGTCAGAGATACCCTGCTCCTATCCTGGGAGCAGAATGGGACGATAATGGTGCATCAGTGAATTAAGATCCATGTAAAGAATAGTGAAAAAAAAAAAATTAAAGGCACTTTATCTGAAGGCATGAAGCATTCGGAATAAGATTGAACTAGTGGCACAAATAGAGATAAATGGTTTAGATCTAATCACAATTACAAAGACATGATTACAAGGTGACCAAGGTTGGGAAATAAATGTTCCAGGGTACACAACATTTTGAAAAGACAGAAGAATGGAAAAAGAGGAGAGTAGCCCTGATAGCAAAGGATGATACAGGGACAGTTAGTAAGAAAGGATTTTGGCTCCGAAGATCAGGAAGCAGAATCAGTATGGGTGGAGGTTAGGAATAATAAGGGTCAGAAAATGCTGTTGGGAGTATTTTATAGACACCCTAGGAGTAGTTTACTGGAGGACAGAGCATTCAGCAAGAAATAGTTGGAGCTTGTAACAAAGGCAATGTAATTCACGGGGTCTTAAATCATATAGACTGGGCAAATCAAATTGGCAAAGGTAATCTGGAAGATGAGTTTGTAGAATGCTTTTGCAACAGTTTCCTGGAACAATGAATTTTGGAACCAGCTAGGGTTAAAGCAATTTGTGCAATGAGGTAGGTTTAATTAGTAATCTTACAGTAAAAATCCTCTGGGAAAATGTTATCACAATACAATTGAATTCTATATTAAGGTTGAAAGCAACATATTAGAGTCCCAAACGTGAATCTTTAAACTTAAAAAAAGCCAATTACATTGATATGAGAGGAGAGCTGGCTAAGGTTGATCGGATAAATAAACTAAAAGGTATGATGGTAAATAAACAGTAGGAAACATTTAAAGAAACAATTCAAAATGTTCAACAAAAATAAATTCCACTTATGAAAAACAAAAACTCATCCAAAGAGTTCCATCTGTGACTTAGGGAAGTTAAGGATAGTATTAAATTAAACCAAGAGGCTTATAATGTTGCAAAGAATAGTCAGAAGTCTGTGGATTGTGAGTGTTTTAGAAACCAGCAAAGGGTGACCAAAAAGTTGGTTAAAAAGGGGAAAATCTAGAGCAGACAGAAAAGTGGAATTGAAGCAGCAGCTCAGCCATGATCGTATTGAATGGCAGAGAAGGTTCAAGGGGCTGAATAGATTACTCCTGCACCCATTTATCATCATATAGTGTGATGAATACTGCTGAACAGCCTCCCTATCCTTGAAAAAATAATTTTACTGGTGTATTCCCTCAGGAAAATTGATGTTGCAGATTTTAAAGAAACTCTCTTTCTGCTTGTTGCTTATCTCTCCCTTAATCTGAACTGCATTTCCAATCTTTAATTTTCTTTCTCTACTTAATTTAAAAATATTTTATATTTTCTGCTTCATACTTCCTGTTTTGGACTCAGCACGTCTCTGAGGATTCTTCAGTCTGTCTGCAGACACCTTGGGTTCTCTGGAGATGACGCTGAACTGAAAAACATCCAATAAGCTAAGGCCTGTTAAACTTTGTGGGCACCTTTTAATGCTAACAGGAAATCTGTCAATGTCTGAGGCTTTCTCTCCTTCATTATTTGTGATCAGTGAAAGGCAGTTTTCATTGTGAGACCTGTGGCTCATTATGATCGTAAACCTAACATCTTGGGTGTATCTGAAGAAGTATGGCAATAATGTTTTGCTGAGATGATTTGTGCTGAATGTCACATGTACTCCTGTCTGCAATAGACGGAAAAAAGTTCATTGATTTTATTTTTCATAGTATAAGAAATAGGAGCAAGAGTAGGCTGTACGGCTTTTCGAGTATACTCCACCTTCCAGTAACAGCATGACTGATTTGATCTTGCTCTCAACTCCACTTGACTGTCATTGTCCTTGCAGTGAAGGTCAACTTTCCATTTGCCTTCCTATTTACTTGCCGTACCTGCTTACTAACTTTTTGTGTTTCGTGTACAAGGATGCCCAGATCCCTCTGTACAGCAGCATTCTATAGTCACTGTTCAATGAAATAATCTTTTGTTTTTCTATTCTTCCTACCAAAGTGGAAAACATCACATTTTCACACATGCTCCATCTGCCAAATTTTTGGCACTCACTTAACCTATCTATATCTCTTTACAGACTTAGTATCCTCCTCACAACTTGCTTACTTTATCTTTCTGTATCAGCAAATTTGACTACAATACACTTGGTCCCTTCATACAAGTGATTAATATAGACTGTAAATAGTTGAGGCCCCAGCATTGATCCCTGTGGCACCCAACTGTTAACAGTTTGCCAACTTGAAAATGAGCCATTTATCCCAGACTCTGTATTCTGTTAGTTAGCCAATCCTTTATCCATGTTAACTTCAACACCATGGGCTTTTATCCTGTGCAGTAACCTTTTTATGTGGCACCTCTTGACAGCCTTTTGGAAGTCCACATACACTACATCTACTGGTTCCCCTTTATCCACCCTACTCACCACATCCTCAAAGAACTCTAATATATTCTATAAATTGTATTATGATTTTCCTAGTGTCCTGCCACTACTACGTTAATAATGGATTGTAGCATTTTCCCAACTGACCTATAGTTTCCTGCTTTCTGTCTCCCTTCTTGCTTGAATAGGGGCATTACATTTGTGGTTGTCTAATCTGCTGGGATCTTTCCATAATCTGGTGAATTTGGAAGATTACAACCAATGCATCCATTATCTCTGCAGCCAATTCTTTTAAGACCCTTGGATGCAGGCCATTAGGTCCAGGGGACTTGTCAGCCTTTAGTCCCATTAGTTTTCCTAGTACTTTTCCTCTGGTGATAGTTCTATGTTCCTCCCTTTTGCCTGCTAATTTTCTATTATTGGAATGTTTTTTGTGTTGTGATCCTTGTGGAGACCAACAACAAACCAAAATAATCGAATCCACCAACGGATCCCAATTTAGGAAACAAAAAAACCAACGGACAAGATTTCACTTTTTAATTATAATTTTTACTTCAACACTCAAACAAAAACCAACCTAAGCTGAATGTGAACTAACAGTTAAATCTTGGTCGACATGATTTATGTTAAAGGTTGCAACTTAATTATCGGATGCAACAAAGATAGGGCTGCTCAGAGGATTCTTCAGGACTGTCCGCAAGAGGGTGCCAAACAATCCCAAAGTACATCAAATCAGGAACTTCTTCCGGTAGTTTTCCAAGTCCCGTCCTCCAAGATGCAGATATGGAAGTAATGAGGTCACTTCAATAGTGAGCAATGCAGTCTTCCCTTTAATGGTTTGATCTTGTCGCCCCTCAAACAACCTCGGCATCACCTACAACCGTCCTGATGGTGTGGTTTCACTGATAACTCTAAGTCACAGAACTGCCCTGAGTCCTATTTGCTAAATGGTCTTGATTCAGATTTTTCTCAGCCTGTAGCCTGACTTTTTGTCTCTTTAAAACAATAGTTGGCTGTTTTTGCTTCCACCCACTGCAGAGTATTCTTCTGAACTGAAAGCTGAGCTGCAGTTACATGTCTCTGGTCACATCTCTGATCATAAGACTGTGTGTTTCAAACTAGTTAGGACCAGTTTTGTCTTTCCAGAACACTGGAGCTTTTGGTTTCATTTCTAGTAAATGATTGTCTCAAGAAAAAAAAAATACAAGCTTTGAATCCAAAATCATAGCACCTAACAGTCCATTTACCGATTATAGAATGCTGTCCACACGCAAGGACTCCATCACCGTCTTCTACCATGAAAACAGATGCAAAATACTTGTTCCAAGTCACTGCTATTTCCTTGTCTCTCCTTATTAATTTCCCCAGTCTCATCCTGAAAGGGATCAACATTTACTTCAGCTACTCTCTCTTTTTATGTACTTGCAGAAGCTCTCACTGTCTTTTTTTTATATTTCTTGCTAGTTTACTCTCGATCTATTTTCACTGCCTTTTTTTTTTAAGTCATCCTTTGTTGGTTTCTAAAATTTTCCCAATCTTCTGTCCTACTATTAACCTTTTCAACATTGTATGCCTTTTAAAATCTGATATCAGACTTAACTTCCTTCGTTAGCCATGAATGGTGCATCATAGAATCTTTCTTCCTGAATAGGATATATCTTTGAGAAATTGAAATAACTCCTTGAATGTCTGCCACTACTAATCTTCTGTCTTGCTTTTTAATCTATTTTCCTGGTTCACTTTCACCAACTCTGTCTTCATGCTATTGTAATTGTTTTTATTTAAGTTTAAGACACTAGTTTTAGGCTCAAGTTTTTCACTCTCAAACTAAATGTGAAATTCATAATGTTATGATCACCCCTTTACTATGAGATCATTAATTCTGTCACATTACACATTACTAGATTTAAAATAGCTTGTTCCCTGGTTGGTTCCACAATGTGGTGTTCTAAGAAACTGTCCCAAATACCTGAGTGAACTTATCCTCGAGGCACTTTTCCCAATTTCAGGCTATTTATTTGTAAGAATCAGGATTACACAGAAACTGATAAATGGTAGTGAACTAATTAACACTCTTAAAATACACCAAAAATTTCACTTCCCAAAAGAACTTAATGGGGGAAAAATTTGTTTGCGTCGTGCTGCTAAGCAAATCAGACTACGTCGATACCCTGGGGACAGGTAGTGCTGAAGGCTGCTACCTGTGCGGGCCGCGCAACTTTCTTCAGTGAGATCAGTGAAGAATGCCATGTGGGCAGTGGCCTGTGGCACTCCCTGGCTCTGGGGAATGGATATCTGCAGTGCTGCTAGGAAGTGGCACTATGGGAATTAATTTCTTCCCACCCACCCCCCCCCCCCCCCCCCCCCCCACCCCGGCACCAATATCTTTAATGGTTCCATAAATGGAAAGATCTACTGGTATGATGTTTGTATATGGGTGGAGTGATATCCTTAATCCAGCTGCCATGGAATTTGGAATTGAAACAACTTTGGAAAGTGAACTAGGAACGAGTGGCTATGGTATGCTTTTACATCAAAAGAAGCCTTTCACGTTCTAGGTTTTAATGTTAACATCAACTTTCTTTCAAAGTATCCCTGGTGGGTCAGCCAATCCTGATGACCGCTTTGTCTACTTTCTGAGTTACAAATTTACTTATGTTCAACATGCCAAAGCAACAAAAAATTTTGATGCACTTATGAATGCAAATCTTGCCCTACGCCCAATCAAGCTATGGTCGATCAATCAGCAACATTGCCCCATCCAAAGATGTACATAATGGCTGAACAGCTTTGACTCGCACAATCTTCTCAATACTTTTCAGAGAGCAGCTAACTGAAGCCTAGTTTAAATCGTTAGTCTTTGGCCTTGCTATAAATTCATCTGAGAAGGTGTGGTAACAGTGATTTTATAATATGCACCAGATGGTGTTCTCTTTGCATTATAAATCTTAAAAATACATTGAAAGTTAGAGAACACTTTATTGTTTTTAACAATATTTGGAGGTGGCTATTCATTGTTCCATACATTGCATGACAAATGTTAATTCTTTTGATTCTTGTGCAGCAGAATTGCTATCATAATTGTGCTGTTACTGTAATATTGTACCTTGTGCTGCTTTGTCCCTGCATTCAAGGGACAGCAACAATTGTGGAACTGAGACTGTTAAGAATTTTTTTTTTTTTTGAAGACCAATGTGTAATATCGTGATGTAGTTGTGTTGCCAGATAGTTTATTCGGGATGAAGATTTGAAGGGAGTTATCAAGCTGTGTTCATTTTTTTTAAAAATGTCCTTCTTGGCATGTCCTCCAGTATAATCATTATGTTGGGGACAAATAAGACAATTGTGACTTGGTTATATTTTTGATCTTGATACTGCTGCAGTCTTGAAAAGTGAATACAACCAGATGGTAGATGAAGTATAATTTTATCTTCTGTTTAGGAGCTGTAAAAATTGTTAGTAAACTTGGCTATAACCTTTCTATATTGTTTCAAGAATGTAGATGCAAAAAACGCCTCTGATGCCAAGACCACCGACCGTCTTCATGTGTCTGAAGGTGTTAAGGTATTGCATGTTTTTTTTTACTGTGTTGTAATTGTTGTTACATTATGAGACAATATCTCCTGATTTTAAATGCAATGAGAATTTATTTTCCATGATCATGTTTCTGATTTTAGAAATGTTGTAATCTCTCTGTATACTGTGTATGCATGATTATACCTTTTACAAATAGGCCATTGTGACTGATTCCAAGCAGCTAAATACAAATATTTTAAAATATTGTTTTTTTCCAGACTCTTCATTCATTGTGGAAAAGAGGCATCACAACTAAAAAGGTACAAAGTGACTTGTGGATATTATCGTATTCATCACTTCAGTCTTGTGCAAACTATACTAATGCTAATAGCTCATATGAACAAACTTCACGCCCTACTTTCGTTGACAGACAAAATGTACAGAATTTTTGAATTACCTTACCAATTTTCTTCTCAACTCATGATAGTGTTGAACCCCTTGTTGTTTATGGGACCCTGATTATCCTTCAGTAACTTTTTCCAAATGGTGAATATACATGGGTGAAGCCTTGACAGTGAGTCTTAATTTGTTACTTATACGGGTGTCGCCATTGAGCTTGATATGTCGTCACCCAACATCTACTTGTGCATTTCCACCAGAAGTCATTGGATAGCAATCTGAAGGAGGACCTGTGAATTTTCCCACAGCTGACCAAGGATCACTAACCTGGCGAAGATCATGGAACTTTGCAGAGATCAGGGATTTGATCTGACTTTTTCCTGCTGAGCTCCCAGGGAGCTGAACATAGAATCATAGTCATAATGGCATATAAAGAGGCCTTTCGGCCCATCGTGTCCATGCATGATCTACATATAGCAATCCAATCCGTCCCATTTCCTGGCTGCATCCCCGTAGCGCTGTAAGTTTATTTCCCTAAAGTGCCCATCCAGTTTCCTTTTGAAATCATTATTCTCTGCTTCCACCACCCTCATGGGCAATGAGTTCCAGATCATTACCACTGGCTGCCTAAAAAAAGTTCTTCCTCACATCCCCCTGCACCTCCTGCCCAAAACCTTAAACCTGTGTCCCTTAGTCCTTGTAACATCAGCTAATGGGAACAGATTTTCTTTATCTACCCTACCCAAACATGTCATAATCTTGTACACCTCTATCAAATCTCCCCTCAACCTCCTTTGCTGCAAGGAGAACAACCCCAGCTTCTCCAATCTAACATTGTAGCTAAAATCCCTTATCCCTGGAACCATCCTAGTAAATCTCCTTTGCATTCTCTCAAGGACCCTCACATTTGTCATAAAGAGTAGTGACCAGAACTGGTAGCGATTTTCTAGTTGTGGCTGAACTAGAGCTTTATAAAGGCTCAGCATAACTTCCCTGCGTTTGTACTGGATACCTCTATCTTTGAAGCCCAAGATCACATATGCTTTGCTAGCTAGGAACTTAGGAGCAGGAGTAGGCCATTGAGCCCATCGAGCCTGTTCCGCCAGTCAATATTATCATGGCTGATCATCCACTTCAATGTCTTTTTCCCACACTATCCCCATATCCCAGAGTAACATAGGTACTACTCTCTCATTATGCCCTGCCACCTTCAAAGATAGATACACATGAACCCCCAGGTTCCTCTGTCCCTTTAGAACTGTACTATTTAGTCTATATTCCTTTTTCTTTATTCGTTCGGGGGAATGTACACGTTGCTGGCTAGGCCAGCATTTATTGCCCATTCCCAATTACCCTTGAGAAGTGGTGAGCTGCCACCTTGAACAGCTGCAGTCCACCTGGTGTAGGTACACCCACAGTGCTGTTGGGCAGGGAGTTGCAGGATTTTGACCCAGTGACAGTGAAGGAATGATATAGTTCCAAGTCAGGATGGTGTGTGTCTTGGAGGAGAACTTGCAGGTGGTGGTGTTCCCATGCATCTGCTGCCCTTGACCTCTGGGTATAGTTTAGAGGTTAGAGGTCCGTGGGTTTGGAAGGTGCTGTTGAAGGAGCCTTGGTGAGTTGCTGCAGTGTATCTTGTAGATAGTAAATGCTGCTGCCACTGTATGCGTCAGTTGTGAAGGGAGTGAATGTTGAAGGTGCTGGATGGGGTGCCAATTAAGTGGGTTGCTTTGTCCTGGATGATGTCGAGCTCCTTGAGTGTTGGAGCTGCGTCCATCCAGGCAAGTGGAGAGAATTCCATCACACTCCTGACTTGTGCCTTGTAGATGGTGGTCAGGCTTTGGGAGTCAGGAGGTGAGTTACTTGCTGCAGAATTCCCAACTTCTGACTTGTAGCCATGGTATTTATTTGGCTGGTCCAGTTCAGTTTCTGGTCAAATGTAACCCCCAGGATGTTGATAGTGGGGGTTTCAGCAATGATAATGCAATTGAATGTCAAAGGGAGATGGTTGGATTCTCTCTTGGAGATGATCATTGCTTGGCACTTGCGTGGCACAAGTGTAACTTGCCACTTATCAGCCCAGTCCTGCATGCTGTCCAGGTCTTGCTGGATATGGACATGGATTCTTTCAGTTGTGAATGGTACTGAACATTGTGCAATCATCAGTGAACATCCCCACTTCTGACCTTCGGATGGAGGAAAGGCCATTGATGAAGCAGCTGAAGATGGTTGGGCCTAGGACACTACCTCTCCCTATCCCTTTTGCCAAAATGAATCATGTCAGATTTCTCTATTAAATTCCAACTGCCACTTGTCTGCCTATTCTGCTAGCCTATGTCCTGTTGCAGTTGAATATCATCTTTGCTGTCTGCCAGACCTTCAAGTTTCATATCATTGGCAAATTTTACTCTGTATTCCAATCATAGAATGGTTATAGCACAGAAGGAAGCCATTCAGTCTGTCATGTCCATGACTGCTCTCTGCAAGAGCAACTCACCTGGTCCCACAGCCTTGCCTGTTCCCTGTCTCCCTGTAGATTTTTTTCTCTTCAGATAGTTATCCAGTTCTCCTTTGCAGGCCTTGATTGTGTTTGCCTCCAACACACTCTCCGGCAGTGCATTCCGGTTCCTAGCCACACGCTGCATTTAAAGAAAGGTTTTTCCTCCTGTCGCTGTCGCTTCTTTTGCCAATCATATTGTTACAACCAGGTGAGCAATGTATCTAGGGCTCACTTGCTGTCTTCACCTGGTCTTGTTGTAACAGGGTTTAATTTTAAAGAGTGTTTTGAACTCTCCCTTTGTGAATCCTTGTTCACAATTTTCCAATTATAAGGCAAATAGATGAGCACAAACAGGCTTTCTGTGGTTTAAAGTAGAAAGATGAAATTTATTAAACCTTAAACTTAAACTCTAATACGGTTCATGCCCACGGATATGCGATGCGCTCAAGCTAGCATGCACATGCGATTTAAACATGCAAAATGGGGACAGAAAAGAGCCAAAGACAAGATAAGTAGAACAGTTTGAGGCAATATCTTGTTACTGTTTCTCGATCTTGCTGTAGTCCTTGATTGAAGTTATAGTCTTGCGTTTCGTTGGGGCCAAGTAATCATTTTAAAACTTTGTTCATGTGCCAAGCCTTTCTCTCTCTGTTTCATGTACCTTCAATGGTTTCAGTTCCCTGAGAGATGAGCAGGCAGGCAGGACATGTTCTTGCTTCAGTTCCAGGAGCACACGGCGTTCTGCCTCAAATCCCTTTGTCTGAGGTTCAAATTCAAAGAAAACCCCCCAAGTTGCCCAGCAGTCTAGTCATATGACTAGCTCCTTTATATGGAACAGTCTCTCCAAAAATCCTTTGTGGGGAGTGCAAATTCTCTCCAACAGTCATAGTCATGTGACTAAACTGGTCTGACCACTTCTGTGTATTGGGAAACAGTAGCTGGATCCCCATTGCGCGGCATGGTGGCGCAGTGGTTAGCACCGCAGCCTCACAGCTCCAGCGACCCGGGTTCAGTTCTGGGTACTGCCTGTGCGGAGTTTGCAAGTTTTCCCTGTGTCTGCGTGGGTTTCCGTCGGGTGCTTCGGTTTCCTCCCACCTCCAAAAGACTTGCGGGTTGATAGGTAAATTGGCCATTGTAAATTGCCCCTAGTGTAGGTAAGTGGTAGGAGAATGGTAGGGATGTGGTAGAGAATATGGGATTAATGTAGGGTTGGTATAAATGGGTGGTTGTTGGTCGGCACAGACTCGGTGGGCCGAAGGGTCTGTTTCAGTGCTGTATCTCTAAATAAAAAAATAAACATTGTCTGTTACCATGGAAATGTCTTTCTGGTCAGGGGCTTGCAATTTTAAGTTTTAATGTTCATGTGGCGAAATAATGTGTGCCGCAGTCTTGGCAGGTGGGGTTTGCCTGACCATATTAAATTGATGTCCCCTGGTTCTGGATGCTTCTGCGAATGGGAAGAGTTTCTCCCCCATCTACTTTGTCCAGACCCCTCATGATTTTGAACGCCTCTATCAAATCTCCTCTAATCTCTTTCCTCCAAGGAGAAAAGACCCAGATTCTCCAACCTATCCACGTAGCTGAAGTTTTTCATCCCTGGAACCATTCTCATGAACCTTATCTGCACCCTCTCTAATGCCTTAACATCCTTTCCAAAGTGTGGTTCCCAGAACTTGACATAATACTCCAGTTGATGCCGAACCAGTATCTTATCAAAAAGGAGGAGGTGTTGGATGTCTTGCAAAGCATTAAGGTAGATAAGTCCCCAGGGCCTGATGGGATCTACCCTAGAATACTGAGGGAGGCAAGGGAAGAAATTGCTGGGGTCTTGACAGAAATCTTTGCATCCTCATTGGCTACAGGTGAGGTCCCAGAGAACTGGAGAATCGCCAATGTTGTTCCTTTGTTTAAGAAGGGTGGTAAGGATAATCCAGGAAATTATAGGCCGGTGAGGATTCTTCGGGACAGGATTTACTCCCATTTGGAAACAAACAAACTTATTAGCGAGAGACAGCATGGTTTTGTGAAGGGGAGGTCGTGTCTTACTAATTTGATTGAGTTTTTTGAGGAAGTGACGAAGATGATTGATGAGGGAAGGGCAGTGGGTGTTGTCGATATGGACTTTAGTAAAGCCTTTGACAAGGTCCCGCATGGCAGACTGGTGCAAAAGGTGAAGTCACACGGGGTCAGAGGTGAGCTGGCAAGATGGATACAGAACTGGCTCAGTCACAGAAGACAGAGGGTAACAGTGGATGGGTGTTTTTCTGAATGGAGGGATGTGACTAGTGGTGTTCCGCAGGGATCAGTGCTGGGACCTTTGCTGTTTGTAGAATATATAAATGATTTGGAGGAAAATGTAGCTGGTCTGATTAGTAAGTTTGCGGACGACACAAAGGTTGGTGGAGTTGTGGATAATGATGAGGACTGTCAGAGGATACAGCAGGATATAGATCGGTTGGAGACTTGGGCGGAGAAATGGCAGATGGAGTTTAATCCGGACAAATGTGAGGTAATGCATTTTGGAAGGTCTAATGCAGGTGGGAGATGTACAGTAAATGGCAGAACCCTTAGGAGTATTGACAGGCAGAGAGATCTGGGCGTACAGGTCCACAGGTCACTGAAAGTGGCAACGCAGGTGGATAAGGTAGTCAAGAAGGCATACGGCATGTTTGCCTTCATTGGTCGGGGCATAGAGTATAAAAATTGGCAAGTCATGTTGCAGCTGTACAGAACCTTAGTTCGGCCACACTTAGAATATTGCGTGCAATTCTGGTCGCCACACTACCAGAAGGACGTGGAGGCTTTGGAGAGGGTACAGAGGAGGTTTACCAGGATGTTGCCTGGTCTGGAGGGCATTAGCTATGAGGAGAGGTTGGAAAAACTTGGATTGTTTTCACTGGAACGATGGAGGTGGAGGGGCGACATGATCGAGGTTTACAAAGTTATGAGCGGCATGGGCAGAGTGGATAGTCAGAAGCTTTTTCCCAGGGTGAAAGAGTCAGTTACTAGGGGACATAGGTTTAAGGTGAGAAGGGCAAAGTTTAGAGGGGATGTGCGAGGCAAGTTCTTTACACAGAGGGTGGTGAGTGCCTGGAACTTGCTGCTAGGGGAGGAGGTGGAAGTAGATACGATAGCGACGTTTAAGAGACATCTTGACAAATATATGAATAGGAAGGGAATAGAGGGATATGGGCCCCGGAAGTGCAGAAGGTGTTAGTTTAGGCAGGCATCAAGATCGGCGCAGGCTTGGAGGGCCGAATGGCCTGTTCCTGTGCTGCATTGTTCTTTGTTTATCATCACTTCCTTGATTTTGTGCTCTTTGCCTCTATTTATATAAGCCCAGGATCCCATACGCTTTCTTAATTGCTTTCTCATCCTTCAACTATTTGTGCGCATACACCCCCAGGTCCCTCTACTCCTGTACCCCCTTTAGAATTATATACTTTTTATATTGTCTCTCCTTATTCTTTCTTCAAAAATGAATCACTGCTCACTTTTCTGCAGCAAATTTCATCTGCCACTTGTCCTTCCATTCCACCAGCCTGTTTGTGTCATCTTGAAGTTTATCACTATATTCACAATACATTCAAGTTTTGTGCCATCTGAAAATTTTGAAATTGTGGGCTGTACGCCCACTAGGTCATTTAATATATATCAAGAAAAACAGAGGTCCCAACGACGATACCTGGGAAACCCCACTATATTCCTTTCTCCAGTCTGAGAAACAACCGTTCACAGCCTCCTGTCACTCAGCCAATTTCGTATCCATGCTGCTACTGACCCATTCTATGGGCTCTAACTTTGACAAGTCTGTTGTGAAGCACTTTAACAAATTCCTTTTGGAAGTCCATGTACACATCATAACCCTCTCTGTTACCTCATCAAAAACTCAAGTAAGTTGGTTCAACAATATTTTTCCTTAAAGCCATGCTGCCTTTCCTTAATTAATCCGTATTTGTCCAAGTGACTATGAATTTTGTCACGCATTTTCGTTTCCACAAGCTTTCCCACCACTGAGGTTAAACTGTAGTTGCTGGGCTTGTCCTTGCACCTTTGTTCAAGAAAGGGTGTAACATTTGCAATTCTCCAGTCCTCTAGCACCACACCTGTATCCAAGGAGGATTGGAAGATGATGGCCAGTGCCTCTGCAGTTTCCACCCTTACTTCCTCAAGTATCCTTGGTTGCATCTCATCTGGCCCTAGAGACTTAGCAACTTAAAGTACAGCCAGCCTATTAAATGCCACCTCTATTTTTTGCCCATCCAGTGTCTCAACGACCTCCTCTTTCACCATGACTTGGGCAGCATCTTCCTTGGTAAACAGGTAGAAAGTACTCATGTAGTACCTCAGTCGTGCCCTCTGCCTCCATGTGTAAATTCCCTTTTAGGTCCCTATTATGCCCCACTCTTCCTTTTGCTACACTTTTCTATTTACATGCCTATAGAAGACTTAGATTCCCTTTTAGATTTGTCACGAGTCTCTTCTCATACTCTCTCTTTGCTTCTCTTCTTTGTATTTTCACTTCCCCTCTGAACCTTCTATATTCAGCCTTGTTCTCAATTGTATTATCAATCTGACATTTGTCATATGCACACTTTTTCCGCTTCATCTTACTCTCCAAATCATTTATGTATATCAAAAAAACAGTGGTCCTAGCGCTGAACCTTGAGGAACACTGCTGTCTACCATCCTCCAGTCTGAAAAACAATTTGACCACAACTTGCGGCTTTCTGTCCTTAAGCCAGTTATTTATCCAAGCTGACAGTGACCCTCCTATTCCATGAGCCTCAATTTCGGAAGCCAGCCTTTTATGTGGTACTTTTGTGATAGGCTTTCTCAAAATCCATAGAGGCAACATCCATTGCTTTCCCTTCAACCTTCTCTGTTACTTAATTAAAAAATCAATTAGATTCGTCGAGCACAATCTGGCTTTTACAAATCTATACTGGCTCCTCCTCTTCATTAGCTCAAATCTCTCCAAGTGCCTGTGTTTTTTCTTTTCCCTGGTTGTATCTAAAACCTTACCCACCACTGTTGTTACACTGACCGGCCTGTGGTTACTAGGAATGTCCTTGCACCTTGCGTGAATAAGGGCATCACATTTGCCACTCTCCAATCCTCTGGCACCTCCCCCTTGTCTTGGAAGATTGGAAGATTATTCCACTACCTTCACTGCCTTTACCAACCTGGGATGCAAGCCATCTGGATCAGGCAACTTATTCACTCTAAACATATTGGGATTATATATGAAAATGTTTACGGATTAACTTTTTTATTTGAAAAGTAATAGTGTTTTTTGTCCTTTAGCATGATGTCGTAGCACAGACCTGGAGAGATGGTCCATACCTTTTTATTGTCTCCATCAAGCCTGTCAGTGAAAGGATTGAGAGCAACTGGAATTTAACAGGTGAATTCCAATCTACACAAATGCTTTCATTTAAAAAAAAAAGTGAAGTGGCTTTCATTTATAAATGTATCTTCATATATTTATATACACTTGATTATACCTATACTAATGTATTATAACACAAAAGTCCAAGTGTATCAGGCCTGTGTCCTCAGTACCTTGCTCTACGGCAGCGAGGCCTGGACAACGTATGCCAGCCAAGAGCGACGTCTCAATTCATTCCATCTTCGCTGCCTTCGGAGAATACTTGGCATCAGGTGGCAGGACTATATCTCCAACACAGAAGTCCTTGAAGCGGCCAACACCCCCAGCTTATACACACTACTGAGTCAGCGGCGCTTGAGATGGCTTGGCCATGTGAGCCGCATGGAAGATGGCAGGATCCCCAAAGACACATTGTACAGCGAGCTCGCCACTGGTATCAGACCCACCGGCCGTCCATGTCTCCGTTATAAAGACGTCTGCAAACGCGACATGAAATCGTGTGACATTGATCACAAGTCGTGGGAGTCAGTTGCCAGCATTCGCCAGAGCTGGCGGGCAGCCATAAAGACAGGGCTAAATTGTGGCGAGTCGAAGAGACTTAGTAGTTGGCAGGAAAAAAGACAGAGGCGCAAGGGGAGAGCCAACTGTGCAACAGCCCCAACAAACAAATTTCTCTGCAGCACCTGTGGAAGAGCCTGTCACTCCAGAATTGGCCTTTATAGCCACTCCAGGCGCTGCTTCACAAACCACTGACCACCTCCAGGCGCGTAACCATTGTCTCTCGAGATAAGGAGGCCCAAAAGAATGTATTATAGGAACAAAATAATACAAAGCAGAATAACCAGCTGCATTTTACAGCACATTTAGTCCATTGCACCTATAGTGTCTCTCTGGCGAAGCAATCCTTATATTACCCATTTTCTTTTTAAATTTTTCTTTTTAAAAAATGCAGGCACATCTCTTGATAACTTTATATTCTTGTTATGGACTCACCAACCAGAATTATTGTAAAGATTTGCATTTTATGGTTCGATTTTATTTGTTGTGTAGAACTAAATGCATTGATATTTAAATATTTAAGATATTTTTTTATTCTTTCATGGGATGTCAGCATCGCTGGCAAGGCCTGCGATTGTTGGTCCATCCCTAATTACCCTTGACAACTGAATGGCTTACTAGGCCATTTCAGAGTAAACCATCATTAACTATATAAAACGGGAACATTGGACCATAATTAGCTGTCGCATGGCATCTAATGGCATCTGCCGTTACTTACACTTGCACTTTGTTTTTAATTTTCAAATTTTTTGCATGACAAGTTGCTGGAAGCATGAGCTGTTAGTGCAGTGAGGATAACTGGGCATGAAGAACCTCAGTGAACAGGGCAAGCAACTGTATTTCCCTAACCAATCTGATTTAAGGATTGTAAAATTAACAGCACAAGGACTGAGAAGGGAGTGGAAATTAGAGTGGGTGGATTCAATGTCAAATCAGGTACAGAAGGGGAAACCGAGATTCTCTTAAGAGAAAAGAGACGGAAAGGATAAACTTTCCTGAAAATTTTTTTTTTTGAATATCTCCCAAAACAATGAATACCTGAAGGATTGAAACTCTACACTTGTAATAGTTCAGTGCCAGTGGTTAATTAGCAGTAATTAACACATCATATCGTTAAAAGGGAAGTGACGAAACTTAACTTAACTTGCCACAGAACGTTCATTTTTTAAAAACTCGTTCATGGGATGTGGGAGTTGCTGACGAGGGTAGCATTTAGTGCCCATCCGTAATTGCCCTTGAGAAGGTGGTTGTGAGCCGCCGCCTTGAAATGCTGCTGTCCATGTAGGTACATTGCTGTTTGGAAGGGAGTTCCAGGTTTTGAGCCAGCGACACTGAAGGAATGGCGATATAGTTCAAAGTCAGGATGGTGTGTGACTTAGAGGGGAACTTGTAGGTGGTGGTGTGCCCATTCAGCTGCTGCCCTTGTCCTCCTACTGTGCAAATGAAGAATTTCACTGGGGAGCCAGGTATTTTTGGCATAAGTATTGCTACAAAAGTGCCTCTGTGTTTTATTAACATTTTTTGAGGATTCATTTTTGAATGATTGAAGGAATGTTAAACTTTGGGGTTTTCACAGGGGTCATGTAAAGGTCACTTGACTTTGAAAAACTGTCCCTGGAAATGCTTTTAAAAGGGGCACTGAGAGGTCTAGCGAGGGGGGGGGAAAAAAAAAAGCCTTTCCAGGAAAGGACCTGGCTTCCAGCAAAACAAGCCTTTCTGGAAAACCACCTGACTTCCAGTTCAATAAACCACTGAGAACTTTGGACCTTTGGAAATGTTGTTCACAAAGAAGTTCAGAGATACAGCACTGAAACAGGCCCTTCGGCCCACCGAGTCTGTGCCGACCATCAACCACCCATTTATACTAATCCTACACTACTTCCATATCCCTACCACATCACCACCTGTCCCTATATTTCCCTACCACCTACCTATACTAGTGGCAATTTATAATGGCCAATTAACCTATCAACCAGCAAGTCTTTGGCATGTGGGAGGAAATCGGAGCACCTGGAGGAAACCCACGCAGACACAGGGAGAACTTGCAAACTCCACGCAGGCAGTACCCAGAATTGAACCCGGGTCGCTGGAGCTGTGGGGCTGCAGTGCTAACCACTGTGATTGGTCAAAATTGATGGAGGTCAAAAGGTTGACCTTTTTGTCAGGTTCGTTTTTGAGTTGAGGTTGAACTGTATAAAAAGGGAGTGAACTTCCAGTGAGAGGAGAGACAACCACAATCCAGCTCAGCTTTCCAGCACCTCTCTAAAAGATCCTGTCTTTGAAGAAAAGCCTGCTAAATTAATTCTCAATGCTACCTCAAAAGAACTGTTCCAAAAGATCCCAGTGACCCGTCTACGTGTACTCGGAAGCCAGCCAGTTTTGGAACACAGCATATCTCATCTGTTTCTTGAAGAATGAGCAAGTATTCAGCCCAAATGGGTTTTTGTCTGTAATAAAGCTCTAAAAACAAAAATCCCTTTTAATTTGTCGTGTTCACTGGTGTGTGTATATATATATGTGTGTGCGTGTGTGAGGGGCTGAGGTAAAAAGGGAACTTTAATATCTCAATCTGTGTGTTTATGCTTTACTTCATTACTGGTTAAGACTTGTTTTATAATCTAATAATTTTGTTTTTTTATTGAAGAAATTTGGTTGGTGTGTTTTATTCTGGTATGAAATAGTCTCTGTTTGACAGTATCGTTAAGTGGGAAAAAATGTAATTACATGTGTGACCTGTGGAGAAGTGCAACTAGAATAAACCCATGTTTCAGCTGTTCAGCTCAACTTTTCAGCTCTTATTCCAGACAAAGGTTGATGTGCCCCATGATGCTATGTGATTTGGGATGTGTCATCTTTGGATGAAGTGTTGGATCGAGGCTCTGTCTGTGTTTTTAGGTAGACATATAAAATCGCAAGGCATTATTTTGAAGAACAGGGAGTTCCCTCTGATGTCCTGGCCAATATTGATCCCTCGAACAACATCACTTTTCTTGAAAAATGAAATCTAGTCATTACCTCATTGGTGTTTGTGGGAGCTTGCTATGTAAAAATCTGATGGGTTTCCAAAACTGACTACATTTCAAAATTATTTCAATGGCAGTAAAGCACTTTGCAATGTGCGGTGGTCATGAAAAGCTGTATAAATACAAGGTTTTTTTTCCTGTTTAGGAAGCGAGCTGATTGTAAATTATTAAGATAAGTTAATAAAGTTAAATGAGCTATCTCATGCATGTTAAGGAAATGAAATCAGAGTTAGAACTGATAAAGGCATGATGAGTTGAATGGTCTCCTTCTGTGCTGAAGTTTCTGTGGTCTGGTCCTGAAATGTGATCCATTTTATTTTGAAAATGATTTTAACTTAAACTTAGAACTTGATTAGTTTCAAATAACTTTACATATTCAGAATTTCATAATTGAAGTATCTTTGCAGTGCTGGTGTTAATGCAAGGTTCCCATGGATTCATCTCAGCAACTGAATTTCCACTGATGGTTGTAAGTATGGAGTATCTGTTCTCCGTTTACAATGGTCTATACAATCATAATACCATTTTTAAGATCAGATAGCATTTTATAAACTAATTGGCATCAATTTTGTGACTTCCTTGCATATAAAACAGTTTTACAAATAGTCTTTTTAAAAAAAAAAAGTCTTATGCCAAACAGTGTGGATGTTTAAATTGATCCTTGTAGTGCCTGTTTTCAGACATGACGTAGCATTCTAAGCCTCAAAATAACGAGCAGGAAGTGTGTACCTGCCATATTGGGTGAGGACAAATGAGAGGTGTCTTTTTTACCATGCCTGAAGCATATGTAAATAGGTGGCCTAACACCTTGCTTCAGGTCCCCACTATATCATTGGTTTGTCCTGACCGCAGGGAAAACTAATTTTAAACATTGCCTATATTTATAAAAATAAAGTTTAAATACTTAATAAGGCCGGGAATGGCGGTGATTGGGCTAAAGACCCCTACAAGGGCACAGGTCAGGAGTGTGATGGATTCCTCTTCACTTGCCTGGATGGGTGCAGCTCCAACAACACTCAAGAAGCCCAACACCATCCAGGACAAAGCAGCCTGCTTGATAGGCACCCCATCCACCACTTTCAAGATTCACTCCTCCACCACCAACGCACAGTGGCATCAGTGTGTACCATATACAAAATGCACTGCAGCAACTCACCAAGGCTTCTTCGACAGCACCTTCCAAACCAGAAACCTATACCATCTAGAAGGACAAGGGCAGCAGATGCATGGGAACACCACCACCTGCAAGTTCCCCTCCAAGCCGCGCACCATCCTGACTTGGAACTATATCGCCTTTCCTTCATTGCTGTTGGATCAAAATCCTGGAACTCCCTTACTAACATTACCTACACCCCAAGGACTGCAGTGGTTCAAGAAGGCAGCTCACCATCAGCACCTCAAGGACAACTAGGAATGGGTAATAAATGCTGGCCTACCCAGCAATGCCCACATCCCATACCCCCGAGTACTCAAGGCCCTGACATCTCCCTCTTAGCCCCCAGTGTTTCCACCACCATCATTCCACACCCCACTCTGCCACCCCAACCTGAGCCATCTGATCCCTTGTGATCCCAACTATATTAATTAGCTGCTAGCACAGTGACCTAAACTTGTAGCATTTACCTGCCTGATCTCCTCCTGTAGCACCATCTTCAGTATAATGAGGTCTGAGGCCCAATATTCAGGGCCCGTCAGACCTCACCATCGTGGGGTGGGGAGGGGGCTGGTGGGGTTGCTAAATTTCTGCCCTTGTGTGCATTTATAATATATTGTTTCAGATCTAAAGTATTCTTGGTACTGAGATTCATTTTCTACTAGATGTTTGGTTACTTATTCTGATTTTTAAATTTGGTTGTGTATTTGTTCTTTTGCAGTTTTATATGGTGATGTGCATTATATACATACTTTATGGCAGCTTGTGGCTGGTCTGGTCTGCATGTTATTGGAAAGACTTATTGAGGATCCAGTTCTGGATAGCTGGAGTTATTTTTCTTGGGATGCTGGAAAAAGCTGTTTTCTATGCCGAATACCAGAACACTAATAACCGTGGAATATCTGGTATGTTTAGTTCATGCTCTGCTCAGTAGGTAGGAGTTAAGTCACTTAGCATGTTAAATGTGACTAACAAGTTTAGTTAGTGTGTTGAACACATTTTATAGTGATTTTAAATAATTTAAATAGATCATCTATTTTAGATTCTGATCTTGAAACTGGAGAGAATTTTCATGTCATTAATCAGGTTTTTTTTGTTCTTTCATGGGCATGGCCAGCATTTTTTTTTTTAACCATCCCTAATTGCCCTTGAAGATTTTGAGTGTGCCTCCTGCAGGCTAAAGTACACTTTTGTCACTCCTAATGGTTAGCTTAAAAGAGACATTGGTATAAGCTTCAATGCTGTTTTCTTGTCCACCATCTTGACTAGACAATAGTATTTGACTGGAGAGTGGTTGAATTAAATGGTGCATCAAGTTTCTTAGGTCTGCTAGAAAGATGGTGATCCTGAGTGCTTCTTCCAACATAGATACAAGCTAAACCTTCACTGCAATGATGCTTTTTCTTTTGAGGACAACCGATAGTTATATTTGTGGAGCTTTTGTGTCTCAATTCTAGTAGTTGTATCCTATTTCATCAATGGTGAATGTTTGTGTGTGCAAAATGATGAGATGTGAATAAATCTGTAGCTGAAAGATCTTCGTTTTGCAAGAAATTGACGTAAATGAAATGCGGACGTTTGGAAATGAGAAGGAAGACTATTAATTTAGATAATTCTGTGCCACTTCAAAATGTTAAATGTTAGCTGAGGT
This sequence comes from Heterodontus francisci, assembly GCF_036365525.1. Taxonomy (NCBI): domain Eukaryota; kingdom Metazoa; phylum Chordata; class Chondrichthyes; order Heterodontiformes; family Heterodontidae; genus Heterodontus; species Heterodontus francisci. The sequence goes on from NC_090373.1 coordinate 171,488,320, forward strand.
ATTGATGGAATAAAAATGGGTCACACTCAGAACATGAGCACATCACTTGATAGAGCTGTTTAATCATATTGTCACCTTCACCTATTCGTTTTCTTATTGAAATTAAATTTACTTTCTGTCGTGTCTCTAAGTGGTAAATTCATAACATGTTAAAATCATGAAGCATTTTAAAATGCTTGATTGACCTCAGTGTTGAATTTTTTTTATTGAAAAAAAAATTGGGAGTTGGAAGTCAAATGAAGTCCTTCACACCCGATAACATATGTAAAATTGTGCTGATCAAGAAAGAATCAGCATCTTGTTTTTTTTTCTTACTTTGACGAGTTTTGGACTACTTGCTCCCTGGGTTTTGCTACTCTAAGCTATCAGTGGGTGGCGTGTGAAAGCAGCTCTATGACTTTCCTTTTTTTTTCCTCCTTGTCTGTAAGGATGAACCTGGCCTCCAATTACTGATTCCTTACTTCATTGGTTATAATATGTTTAGTTTAGTTTAGAGATACAGCACTGAAACAGGCCCTTCGGCCCACCGAGTCTGTGCCGACCATCAACCACCCATTTATACTAATCCTACACTAATCCCATATTCCTACCACATCCCCACCTGTCCCTATACTAGGGGCAATTTATAATGGTCAATTAACCTATCAACCTGCAAGTCTTTGGCATGTGGGAGGAAACCGGAGCGCCCGGAGGAAACCCACGCAGACACAGGGAGAACTTGCAAACTCCACACAGGCAGTACCCAGAATTGAACCGGGGTCGCTGGAGCTGTGAGGCTGCGGTGCTAACCACTGCGCCACTGTGCCGCCCGAACATAGTAAATAGTAAACTATTTTTAAATGTTGGCATTGAAGTTGTACATGGATAGTACAAGAAGTGTCTAATGGGTTTTTTCTTTTCCTGTAGTACAAGGTCTGCTAGTCTTTGCGGAGCTTATTTCTGCTGTGAAAAGGACATTGGCTCGGCTCCTTGTGATTATAGTAAGCTTGGGATATGGAATAGTTAAGTAAGTAATTATTCAAAATCCTTCAATATGATTTAATTGAAGACATATATGGATTTTCTAAACATAGTAGTAGGTGTCGGTCATTCAGTTATATCATGGCTGACTACCTTTGCTGTATTTGCCTTGCTGCACAAAAATATGTTGATCGCAGTCTTGAACATTTCAATCAGCCCAAGTGTCACAGTCTTTTGGGAAGGGAGTTCCAGATTACCACTAGCATTGTGAAAAATTGCTTCCTGATTTTAGTCCCCTAAGTGACCCAGCTCTAATTTTAAGATTATACCCTCTTATTCTGGGTCTCTTCACCGGAAGAAATAGTTTCTCAATTCTATCAAATTCTTTGATTGTTTTAAACACCTTTTGATGTTGCCCATTAATTTTCTATAGTCAGGAATACACACCAGTATCCTCATTTAACCCTTTTGAGCCCTGATATAATTCTGATGAATCTAAGCTGTACCCCCTCCAAGGCCACTATAACGTTACTGAAGTTCAATGCCCAGACCTGGATGCAGTGTTCCAGATGGGATTTGATCAAGGCTCTGTACAAATGAGGTATCATTTCCTTACTTTGGAATTTTAATCTTCTTGAGATAAAGGCAACTTTTTTTGATTACTTTTAACGTGCACTAGTGTTGGTGATTTAGGGCACCTAATTGCCTTACTCCTCCACAGTTGCTAGTGTCTCTCTCGCTTTAAAATGTGCTATAACTGTTTAATATGTTCCTGGGTTTGTTTGCCAATTGTGTTTTAAGATTTAAGGTTTCATGTTCCCATTGCAGCTTTCGTTGTCTTAACCTGCTCCAGTTTTCTTTTTATTTTCCCACATGGAATTGCTGCTCAGTTTGGGTTCTGCCAGGGCTGCTCAGCTCCTGACCTCATTGCAGCCTTGGTCCAAACATGGACAAAAGAGCTGAACTCGAGGTGAGATGAGAGTGACTGCCCTTGACATCAAGGCAGCATTTGACCAGGTGTGGCATCAAGGAGCCATGGCAAAACTGGAGTCAGTGGGAATCAGGGAAAACTCTCCACTGATTGGAGTCATACCTACCACAAAGGAAGATGGTTGTGATAGTTGGAGGTCAGTTATCCCAGTCCATCACTGCAGGAGTTCCTCAGGGTAGTGCCCTAGGTCCAACCATCTTCAGCTGCTTCATCAACGACCTTCTCTCCATCATAAGGTCCGAAGTGGGCATGTTCGCTGGTGATTGCAGCGTTGAGCACCATTCACATTTGCAGCTAGCATTAAAGGAAATCCCAAAGTTTTCTGTGGGCATGTAAAAGGGTGGTAAAAGGAGGGAGGCCAATTAGGGACCAGCGAGGGGATTTACACATGGAGGTAGAGGGCATAGCTGAGGTATTAAATGAATACTTTGCAGCTGTCTTTATCAAGGAAGAAGATGCAACCCAGCAAATGTTGATAGAGGAGGTAAGTCAGGCATGAGAAAAGTTTAAAATTGAGAGAGGAAGTTTTAGATAGGCTGTCTGTACTTAAAGTGGATAAAGCACCAGGGCCTTATGAGATGCATCCAAGGATACTGAGGGAAGTGAAAGTGGAAATCGCAGAGGCACTGGCCATAATTTTTTAGTCTTCATTAGACTTGGGGATGGTGCTAGAGGACTGGAAAATTGCAAGCATTACACCCTTGTTCAAAAAAAAGTGTAAAGATAAGCCCAGCAACGACAGGCCAGTCAGTTTAACTTCGGTGGTGGGAAAACTTCCAGAAAAAATAATTAGGGACAAAATAAATAGTCACATGGACAAATGCAAGTTATTTAAGGAAAGCCAGTATGGATTTCTTATGGGAAAATCATGTTTAACTGGCTGGAATTTTTTGAGGGTTGATGAGGGCAATGCTGTTGACTTTCAAAAGGCATTTGATACAGTGCCACACAACAGACTTGTGAGCAAACTTGCAACTCAGGGAATAAAAGGGACAGTAGCAACATGGATATGAAATTGGCTGAGTGACAGAAAACAAAGAGCAGTGGTTAATGGATGTTTTTCCGTCTGGAGGAAGGTTTGTAGTGGAGTTCCCTAGGGTTCAGTATTGGGACCCTTGCTTTTCCTGATATATATTAATGACCTAGACCTTGGTGTACAGGGCACAATTTCAAAGTTTGCAGACGATACGAAACTTGGAAGCATTGTGAAATGTGAGGAGGATAGTGTAGAACTCGAAAAGGACATAGACAAGTTGGTGGAATGGGCAGACGGGTTGCAGATGAAGTTCAATGCGGAGAAATATGTGGTGATTCATTTTGGTAGGAAGAACGTGGAGAGACAATGCAGAATAAAGGGTAAAATTCTAAAGGGGGTGCAGGAGCAGAGGGACTTAGGTGTATATGTGCAGAACTCATTGAAGGTGGCAGGACAGCTTAAAATAAAGCATACGGTATCCTGAGTTTTATTAATAGGGGCATCAAGTACAAGAGCAAGGATGCTTGAATAAGACACTAGTTCGGCGTCAGCTGGAGTATTGCGTCCAATTTTGGGTGCCGCACTTGAGGAAAGACATGAGGGCTTTGGAGAGAGTACAGAAAAGATTCACGAGAATGGTTCCAGGGATGAGGAATTTCAGTTATGAAGATAGATTGGAGAAGTTAGGACTGTTCTCCTTGGAGAAGAGAAGGCTGAGAGGTAATTTGATAGAGGTATTCAAAATCATGAAGGGTCTGGACTGAGGAAATAGAAACTGTTCCCACTCGTGAGAGGATCGACCACGAGAGGGCGCAGGGTGGGACCCACCATCCGTGGTTAACTAAAACAGTTAAAGGTCATATCAAACTTAAAGAAAAAGCCTATAATTGTGCAAAGATGGGAGGCAGGTCAGAAGATTGGACAGAATATAAAAAACAGCAAAGAAGGACTAAAAGATTGATAAGGAGGGTAAAATTAGAACAAAGAACAAAGAAAATTACAGCACAGGAACAGGCCCTTTGGCCCTCCAAGCCTACGCCGATCCAAATCCTCTATCTAAACCTGTCGCCTATTTTCTAAGGGTCTGTATCTCTTTACTTCCTGCCCATTCATGTATCTGTCTGGGTACATCTTAAAAGACGCTATCGTGCCCGTGTCTACCACCTCCGCTGGTAATGCGTTCCATGCACCCACCACCCTCTGCGTAAAGAACTTTCCACGCATATCCCCCCACTAAACTTTTCCCCTTTCACTTTGAACTCGTGTCCCCTTGTAATTGAATCCCCCACTCTGGGGGAAAAAGCTTCTTGCTATCCACCCTGTCTATACCTCTCATGATTTTGTACACCTCAATCAGGTCCCCCCTCAACCTCCGTCTTTCTAATGAAAATAATCCTAATCTACTCAACCTCTCTTCATAGCTAGCGCCCTCCATACCAGGCAACATCCTGGTGAACCTCCTCTGCACCCTCTCCAAAGCATCCACATCCTTTTGGTAATGTGGCGACCAGAACTGCACGCAGTATTCCAAATGTGGCCGAACCAAAGTCCTATACAACTGTAACATGACCTGCCAACTCTTGTACTCAATACCCCGTCCGATGAAGGAAAGCATGCCGTATGCCTTCTTGACCACTCTATTGACCTGCGTTGCCACCTTCAGGGAACAATGGATCTGAACACCCAAATCTCTCTGTACATCAATTTTCCCCAGGACTTTTCCATTTATTGTATAGTTCACTCTTGAATTGGATCTTCCAAAATGCATCACCTCGCATTTGCCTTGATTGAACTCCATCTGCCATTTCTCTGCCCAACTCTCCAGTCCGTCTATATTCTGCTGTATTCTCTGACAGTCCCCTTCACTATCTGCTACTCCACCAATCTTAGTGTCGTCTGCAAACTTGCTAATCAGACCACCTATGCTTTCCTCCAAATCATTTATGTATATCACAAACAACAGTGGTCCCAGCACGGATCCCTGTGGAACACCACTGGTCACACGTCTCCATTTTGAGAAACTCCCTTCCACTGCTACTCTCTGTCTCCTGTTGCCCAGCCAGTTCTTTATCCATCTAGCTAGTACACCTTGGACCCCATGCGCCTTCACTTTCTCCATCAACCTACCATGGGGAACCTTATCAAACGCCTTACTGAAGTCCCTGTATATGACATCTACAGCCCTTCCCTCATCAATCAACTTTGTCACTTCCTCAAAGAATTCTATTAAGTTGGTAAGACATGACCTTCCCTGCACAAAACCATGTTGCCTATCACTGATAAGCCCATTTTCTTCCAGATGGGAATAGATCCTATCCCTCAGTATCTTCTCCAGCAGCTTCCCTACCACTGACGCAAGGCTCACCGGTCTATAATTACCTGGATTTTCCCTGCTACCCTTCTTAAGCAAGGGGACAACATTAGCAATTCTCCAGTCCTCCGGGACCTCACCCGTGTTTAAGGATGTTGCAAAGATATCTGTTAAGGCCCCAACTATTTCCTCTCTCGCTTCCCTCAGTAACCTGGGATAGATCCCATCCGGACCTGGGGACTTGTCCACCTTAATGCCTTTTAGAATACCCAACACTTCCTCCCTCCTTATGCCGACTTGACCTAGAGTAATCAAACATCTGTCCCTAACCTCAACATCCGTCATGTCCCTCTCCTCGGTGAATACCGATGCAAAGTACTCGTTTAGAATCTCACCCATTTTCTCTGACTCCACGCATAACTTTCCTCCTTTGTCCTTGAGTGGGCCAATCCTTTCTCTAGTTACCCTCTTGCTCCTTATATATGAATAAAAGGCTTTGGGATTTTCCTTAACCCTGTTTGCTAAAGATATTTCATGACCCCTTTTAGCCCTCTTAATTCCTCATTTCAGATTGCGCCTACAATCCCGATATTCTTTCAAATTAGAGTACAAGAGAAAGCTAGCTAGAAATATAAAAACACAGTTTCTATAGATATTTTAAAAAACGAGTTAACATAGTGAGTGTTGGTCCTATAGTAAGTGAGTCTGGGGAATTAATAAGGGAAAATAAGGAGATGGCAGATGAATTGAACAGATATTCTGCATCGGTCTTCACTATAGAGGATACAAGCAACATCCCAGTATTAAGTCAGGAAATGGAAGAGAGGGAGGAACTCCAAAAAATTACAATCACCAGGGAAGTGGTACTGAACAAATTGTTGGAGCTGCGGGCTGGCAAGTCCCTGGGTGCTGATGGACTTCAATCTAGGGTGTTTAAAGAAGTGGCTAGTGAGATAATTGATGTGTTAGTTTTAATTTTCCAAAATTCCCTAGATTCGGGGAAGGTTCCATTTAGATCTGAAAATAGCGAATGTAACTCCTTTATTCAAAAAGGGAGGGAGACAGAAAGCAGGAAACTACAGGCCAGTTACCTTAACATCTGTCTTAGGGAAAATTTAGAAGCTATTATTTAAGACTTTATAGCAGTTTTGTGAAAGGGAAATCCTGTTTTACCAATTTATTGGAGTTCTTTGATGGAGTTACATGTGCTGTGGATAAAAGGGAGCCAGTGTATGTATTGTACTTAGATTTCCAGAAGGCATTTAGTAAGGTGACACATCAAAGGTCATTGCAGAAAATAAAAGCTCATGGTGTAGGGTTAACTTATTGGCATGGATAGAAGATTGGTTAGCTAACAGGAGACCGAGTAGGCATAAACGGGTCATTTTCTGGTTGGCAAGATGTAACGAGTGCTGTGCCACAGGGATCTGTGCTGGGGCCTGAACTTTTTACAATTTATATGAATGACTTAGATGAAGGGACCAAAGTTTTATGGTTCTAAATTTGCTGATGACACAACGATAGGTAGGAAAGTAACTTGTGAAGAGGGCGTAAGGCTACGAAGGGATATAAATAGGTTAAGTAAGTGGGCAAAGACCTGGCAATTGGAGTATAATGTGGGAAAGTGTGAAATTGTCCACTTTGGCAAGAAGAATAAAAAGCAGCATATTATCTAAATGGTGAAAGATTGCAGAGCTCTGAGATGCAGAGGGATCTGGGTGTCTTAGTACATGAATCGCAAAAGGTTCGTATGCAGGTACAGCACGCAATTAGGAAAGCTAATAGAATGTTGTTTATTGCGAGGGGAATTGAATACAAGAGTAGGGAGGTTATGCTTCAGCTCTACAGGGCATTGGTGAGACCACATCTGGATTACTGTGTACAGTACTGGTCTAGATGGGATTGAGGTTCACAAGGAGGAGGTGTTATCAATTTTGGAAAGTGTGAAAATAGATAAGTCCCCTGGGCCAGATGTGATTTATCCTAGGATTCTCTGGGAAGCTAGGGAGGATATTGCAGAGCCTTTGTCCTTGATCTTTATGTTGTCATTGTCGACAGGAATAGTGCCGGAAGACTGGAGGATAGCAAATGTTGTCCCCTTGTTCAAGAAGGGGAGTAGAGACAGCCCTGGTAATTATAGACCTGTGAGCCTTACTTCGGTTGTGGGTAAAATGTTGGAAAAGGTTATAAGAGACAGGATTTATAATCATCTTGAAAAGAATAAGTTCATTAGAGATAGTCAGCACGGTTTTGTGACGGGTAGGTCGTGCCTCACAAACCTTATTGAGTTTTTCGAGTAGGTGACCAAACAGGTGGATGAGGGTAAAGCAGTGGATGTGGTGTATATGGATTTCAGTAAGGCGTTTGATAAGGTTCCCCATGGTAGGCTATTGCAGAAAATACGGATGTATGGGGTTGAAGGTGATTTAGAGCTTTGGATCAGAAATTGGCTAGCTGAAAGAAGACAGAGGGTGGTGGTTGATGGCAAATGTTCATCCTGGAGTTTAGTTACTAGTGGTGTACCTCAAGGATCTGTTTTGGGGCCACTGCTGTTTGTCATTTTTATAAATGACCTGGAAGAGGGTGTAGAAGGGTGGGTTAGTAAATTTGCGGATGACACTAAGGTCGGTGGAGTTGTGGATAGTGCCGAAGGATGTTGTAGGGTACAGAGGGACAGAGATAGGCTGCAGAGCTGGGCGGAGAGATGGCAAATGGAGTTTAATGCGGAAAAGTGCGAGGTGATTCACTTTGGAAGGAGTAACAGGAATGCAGAGTACTGGGCTAATGGGAAGATTCTTGGTAGTGTAGATGAACAGAGAGATCTTGGTGTCCAGGTGCATAAATCCCTGAAGGTTGCTACCCAGGTTAATAGGGCTGTTAAGAAGGCATATGGTGTGTTAGCTTTTATTAGTAGGGGGATCGAGTTTCGGAGCCACGAGGTCATGCTGCAGCTGTACAAAACTCTGGTGAGACCGCACCTGGAGTATTGCGTGCAGTTCTGGTCACCGCATTATAGGAAGGATGTGGAAGCTATGGAAAAGGTGCAGAGGAGATTTACTAGGATGTTGCCTGGTATGGAGGGAAGGTCTTACGAGGAAAGGCTGAGGGACTTGAGGTTGTTTTTGTTGGAGAGAAGGAGAAGGAGGAGGAGAGGTGACTTAATAGAGACATATAAGATAATCAGAGGGTTAGATAGGGTGGATAGTGAGAGTCTTTTTCCTCGGATGGTGATGGCAAACACGAGGGGACATAGCTTCAAGTTGAGGGGTGATAGATATAGGACAGATGTCAGAGGTAGTTTCTTTACTCAGAGAGTAGTAGGGGCGTGGAACGCCCTGCCTGCAGCAGTAGTAGATTTGCCAACTTTAAGGGCATTTAAGTGGTCATTGGATAGACATATGGAATAGTGTAGGTCAGATGGTTTCACAGGTCGGCGCAACATCGAGGGCCGAAGGGCCTGTATTGCGCTGTAATGTTCTAATTTTAATTCTAATTCATTTAAGGAAGGATGTAAATGCGTTGGCAGTACAGAGAAGGTTTACTGGACTAATACCTGGAATGGGTGGGCTGTCTTATGAGGAAAGATTGGACAGGCTAGGCTTGTATCTGCTGGAATTTAGAAGAGTAAGAGGCGACTTGATTGAAACATATAAGATCCTGTGAGGTCTTGATAGGGTGGATGTGGAAAGGATGCTTCCCCTTGTGGGAGCATCTCGAACTGGGGGTCACTGTTTAAAAATAAGTGTTCGCCATTTAAGACAGAAATGAGGAGAAATTTTTTCTCTGAGGGCTGTGAGTCTTTGGAATTCTCTTCCTCAAAAGGCAGTGGAAGCAGTAGATAGATTCTTGATAAGCTAGGGGGTGGAAGGTTATCAGGGGCAGGTGGAAATGTGGAGTAATCAGTTAGGCTATGAACTTATTGAATGGTGGAGCAGGCTCGAGGGGTCAAGTGGCCTACTCCTCCTAATTCCTATGTTCGTATTTAAAGTATTTGGTAAGAGAAGCAAAAGTGACATGAGGAAAAGCTTTTTCATGCAGTGCGTCGTTAAGGTTTGGAATATGCTGCCTGAGAACGTGGTGGAGGCTGCTTCAGTTGAAGCATTCAAAAAGAATTAGGCAGTTATATGGAAAGGAATAATGTGCAGGGTTACGGGGAGAAGGCAGGGGAATGGAACTAAGGGAGTTGCTCCTTTAGAGAGCCGGTGCAGACATGATGGGCCAAATGGCTGCCTTCTGCCCTGTAACGATTGTGTGATTCACGACGACTCATCTACTGAAGCAGCCCGTGGCTAGATGCAACGTTACCTGGAGAACATCCAGGATTGGGCTGATAAGTGGCAAGTAACATTCGCGCCACACAAGTGCCAGGCAATGACCGTCTACAACTAGAGAGAAGCAAACCATCGCCCCAAATGTTTAATGGCATTACCATTGCTGAATCTCCCCCCCTCCCCCCCCAATATCAATATTCTGGGGGTTACCGTTGACCAGAAACTGAACTGGACCAGCCACATAAATGCTGTGGCTACAAGAGAAGATCCGCGGTTGGGAATTCTGCAGCAAGTAACTCACTCCCTGACTCCCCAGTGGCTTGTCCACCATCTTACAAGGCACAAGTCAGGACTGTGATGGAATACTCTCCACTTGCCTGGATGAGTGCAGTTCCGACAACAATCAAGAAGCATGAAACCATCCAGGACAAAGCAGCCCACTTGATTGGCACCTAATCCACCACCTTCAACGTTCATTCCCTTCACCACTGACACACACTGGCAGCAGTATGTGCCATCTACAAAATGCAGCAACGCACCAAGGCTTCTTCAACAGCACCTTCCAAACACGTGACCTCTACCACCTAGAAGGACAAGAGCAGCAGATGCATGGGAACACCACCACCTGCAAGTTCCCCTCCAATTCACACACCATCCTGACCTGGAACTATATCGCCATTCCTTTACTGTCACTGGGTCAACATCCTGGAACTCCCTTCACAGCATTGTTGGTATACCTACACCCCAAAGACTGCAGCGGTTCAAGAAGGCTGCTCACCACCACCTTCTCGAGGGCAATTAGGGTTGGGCAATAAATGCTGGCTTAGCCAGCGATGCTTACATCCCATGACCAAAAAGAAAACTGATGTGCTCTGCTGCTTAAACATTAGAGCTGCTGGTTTAAAATGACTTTTTATTTGATATAAAAGAATTGATATTAGGAACTGTAAAAATATATGGAACTGAATTGATGGAATCCCGGAAGTCGCCAACCAGCTGAACTTGCACAGGAAGCAAACACTGCTCTTCTGCAGCACCCAGTGAGACCCCTCCTCCCTTATGTGTCTGAACCTCCTGACTCTGCCTACTAACTATAAATAACCGTATAGCTGCATGAGCCCCTGGGTACGCATACTTAGATTCCGTGTAAGCTGCATAATGGCCATTGTATTTTAAAATGCTCACATTGTTTAAATTCTTCCATGATCTTGCCCCAGTCTATCCTCCAGAGCTGTGCCCACCACCCCACCCCCTCAAATCTACTCCATCATTCTCCATCGTAATACTCTGCTCCTTTTGACTCTGACCTTGTGTATCTTCCCTTTGTCACACCATTGGCAGTAGATGGGTTAGTGGCCTACTGTTTGGGATTCTCCCCTGTGCCCCCCTTTCTCTTTTAAAGCCCATCTCTATGAACAAGCCTTCAGTCAATGCCTCCCAATTGCACCCTTCCTGCTTTTGTGCCTCTTTTCTTTTGCTCTTATCTGGGACAACCTTTAAGCGGTAAAGCGAATGATTAGAGGTCTTGGGGTCGAAACGATCTCAACCTATTCTCAAGAGAATAGGAGAATGAGGAATTTAAGGAAATTAGTATTAGTAAGAAGGTTGTATTGGAGAAATTAATGGGGCTGAAGGTTGATAAGTCCCCAGGACCTGATGTTCTACAACCCAGAGTGTTGAAAGAGGTAGCTATGGAGATGGTGGATGCATTGGTGATCATCTTCCAAAATTCTGTTAGATTCTGCAGATTGGAAGGTCGCAAATGTCACCCCACTATTTAAGGAAAGGAGAGAGAAAACGGGGAACTACAGACCTGTGAGTCTTACATCAGTAGTAGGGAAAATGTTGTAATCTATTCTAATGGATGTGATAAATGGACACTTGGATAATAATTTGGGATAGTCAACATGGATTTATGAATGGGAATTCATGTTTGATGAACCTGTTGGAGTTTTTTGAGGATGTTACTAGAAGAATTGATAAAGGGGAATCGGTGGATTTAGTATACTTAGATTTTCAGAAGGCTTTTGATAACCTCCCCCACAGGAGGTTGGTTAGCAGAATTAAAGCACGTGGGATAGGGGGTAATATATTGGCATGGATTAAGGATTGGTTAACAGGCAGAAAGCAGAGAGTAAGAATAAACGGGTCATTCTCGCATTGCAGGCTGTGTCTAGTGGGGTACCGCAAGGATCAGTACTTGGGTCCCAGCTATTCACAATATATATCAATGATTTGGATGCGGGGATGAAATATAAGATTTCCAAGTTTGCGGATGACAAAACTAGGTGGGAATGTGTGTTGTGAGGAAGATGCAAAGCAGCTTCAAGGGTATTTGGACAGACTTAGTGAGCTTCAATTATATAGAACCTTGGTTAGACTGCACCTGGAGTAGTGTGTGCAGTTTTGGTCCCCTTACCTTAAGAAGGGTATTATTGCCATAGAGGGAGTGCAACAAAGGTTCACCAGACTTTTTCCCGGGGTGGCGGGACTGTCCTACGAAGAGAGAGTGGGGAAACTGGGCATGTGTTCTCTACAGTTTTGAAGAATGAGAGGTGATCTCATTGAAACCTACAAAATACTGACAGGGTAGATGGTTGGGGAATCTAGAACCAGGGGACACAATTTCAAAATAAGGGGGAAGCCACTTAGGACAGAGATGAGGAGACATTACTTGAGAGGGTTGTGAATCTTTGGAATTCTCTACCTCAGAGGGCTGTGGAAGCTTAGTCATTGAGAATGTTTAAAGCAGAGATTGACAGATTTTTGAATACCAATGACATATGGGGATAGTGTGGGGGAAAAAGGCCTTTAAGTGTCTGATCAGTCGTGATCGTATTGAATGGCGGAGCAGGCTCGATGGGCTGAATGGCCTACTCCTATGTTTAAGATGGCAAATAAATACAGATTGTTGCTGTTATTCTGTCATAATCCAGGAAGAACATATATTTTGTGCAATTCATTAGTAGTGGGTGTTGGGGTCTGTTCAAATAGAATCAAAAGTAAAACAACTTGATAAACTTAGGTTTAATAATTTCTGGACCTGTTTCTTTTTAAACTATCAAGGTAAAAATTGTTCTTCTCCCCAATACCCTTGGTCTTGTTGTTCAGACAGCACCTGTGACGGTGACGGTTGCCAGGACACCTACTCCATTACGCCTCTTCAAGTTTCCTGGCTTCCTGCTGCTGGAAATTCAGCCGAATCAGAGCTGTTAACACACAGGGCACCAAATCCAGTCAAACTATCAATCCATTAATGCACTGGTGCTCTAATATGCTGCACAGCAGTGCATCATGTGAAGATTTACTAATTCAGGGTTCAAATGAGAGAATTGGTCAGGCACATTGGATTCAGTGCAGATGTGGAGAAGTGTTGAGCGGAGGCGAAGCATCGCATTAAAGTAGGGACGGGAGGAGGAACATTTTTGGGCATCACACCTTCGGAAAGATATATTGGCCTTGGAGGGAGTGCAGCATAGATTTCCTAGTCTGATACCTGGAATCCGAGTGTTGAGCTACAAGCGGTGATTAAACAAACTAGCATTGTATTCCCTGGAATTTAGAAGGTTAAGGGGTGACTTGATTTGATGTTTTCAAGATATTGAGGGAAACCGATAAACGAGATTGGGAGAAATTATTTCCACTCATTGAGGAGTCTAGGACGAGGAGACATAGTCAAAACATTAGAGCCAGACCTCTTGGGAGCGAAATTAGGAGGCACGTTTTCGTGCAAAGGATGGTAGAACTTTGTACAGGAGAATTCCAAAGGGCAATTGATGCTGGATCAGTTGTTAATTTTAAAACTCGGATTGATATATTTTGTTAGCTGAAATATTAAGGGATATAGGGCAAAGGTGGGTATATGGAGTTAGGTTGCAAATCAGCCATGATCTCATTGAATGGCTGAACAGGTTCAAGGGTTTCATTAGCCTATTCCTGTTCCCATATGATCAAAAACAGTTAATTGTCAAAAGTAAATATATTTGAAGTGTTTCTGTTAATTGTTGTATTACCTATACAGGCCTCGCTTGGGCACAGTAATGCACAGAGTGATTGGTTTGGGAGCACTCTACCTGGTTTTTTCAGCTGTCGAAGGAGTCTTGAGAATTACAGGGGTAAAGTGGAACATTTATTTCTAATTTAAAATGGAGAATTCTCTTTTTTTGCTGCCTGACACTCCTAAATTCAGCCAAAGGGAACAGTTCATACAATTTGTGGTTAACTCAAATTTTCTCTGATGACTTTTTTTTTCTCATCAAATGTCCCAAGCCCATGCAAACAAATTTCATGTTGAACCAGGGAACATAAATTTAGTTGAGGTCTAAGACATGGCTGAGTGCTATATAAACAGCTACATGGTACCGATCAATCTTGCATCCTACCAGATTGTATCAAATATGTGCAATGAACCATTTATAATATTTTAGGTGATCCTTTTCATTCTTTAAATGAGGAATTTTTCTGCTCATTTTATGCAGATCAAAAATGCTTGCTTTTTTTTTTCTTCAAAAATTATGCTAACTATTTTCAGTGACTGCAGAGGGCCAACAAACAAGACAAATACACTGCTGACCTATATAACTAAATCAGTAGAGTACATGTTAGAGGAAGAAAACTGATTCGTTATCCAGTCAGATCACATGTTTAGTATTGAATCCAGTGATGGTCATGAAGACACAAAAAAGGCATTCAAAGCCTAGAAGAGAAGGCCCAATCTCAGAGGACTGAATTATGAGAAAAGACCCATGAGATTTGGCTTTTCAACTTTGAAAGTAAGCAACTTGGTATATGGACAATAAATGGAATAGAAAAGGTATATTTGTAGTGCATATGAAAATACTGGAATCATTTAAGCTCTTGGATGCTGTCATGGGGATCTGTGGATGGATGAGCTGATGGTCTTCTGCATCTCTGTCTATCTTGTGATATTTTCACTTCCCCTTTGCATGGTGATCCCCCTGATGCTGCACCTGTGATCAGGAACTTACTGTGTCAGGGTGGTGGCCCATGCTTGCATTGCATTGCTCCATAGTGCAGCACTTCAAGGCAGCAATATGTTGCCATTCTTGGAGGGGGAGGAAAACACTTTGCAGTTACTCTCTCTATAGATGCTGTCTGTTTGCTGATTCCTCAATTACGGACTGTGTTTAATTTCCATCTTTATTATCTGTAGACATTAATCCCCTATTGTCTAATTTTGAAGCTTGTTTTGGTCTTCCAGAAAAAGTAGTCCAATATTTAGACTGACTGTTATTTCCTTTTATCCTAATGAAGCCAATTCTAGGAAAATCTAACATTTGCTTTCTTTAATACTGCAGGATCGAAGAAGTGTGCCAGTCTTGGTGGCCGATATAGTTTTAGCATTAATTGATTCCTGTTTTGTGTGGTTCATATCCTTCTCAAGCTTCCTGTGATCTCTGAAAATATATTGAACTTGCAATAAATTGTTCCTATAGACGAGGTTATGGGCAGAACTTTCAACTTCCAGTCTCAGTGTAAAACGGATGATATCAAATCTGCTCTCTGTTTATATACTCCTTCAATGGAAAGGAACTTTGAGCGGTGGGTACAATCAGCTGATCCAATGTCTCCAGTTGTGCAACGCTGCCGAAGTTGAAAGGCCTGAGTTTATCTTCATTTTAGTTAATGTAATTTAGTACAATGACAGGATTATCCCCTGCCTTTCTATCAGTTCCTGTTATGACTTCCAGCCCACCAAGACTTTATTCCTGTTGCTGTGCTAGAGTTTAACAATATCAGGTACAGTGGTTGTTACTGGACTAATTAATCCAGAGTATGTGAGGTTTAAATCCCACCATGGCAGTTTGTGAATTTGAATTCAATTTATTAAATAAATCTGGAATTAAAAAAGCTAGTATCAGAAATGGTGAACATGAAGCTATCGTATTGTCGTAAAAATCCAACTGATTTACTAATGTCCTTTAAGCAAGGAAACCTGCTGTCCTTGCCTGGTCTGGCCTATATGTGACTCCAAATCCACAACAATGTTTTTGACTCTTCACTACCCTCTGATATGGCCTAGCAAATCACTTAGATTTATCAAACCACAACAAATAAAAATTCACTACACTGGACTGCAGTGGTTCAAGAATGCAGCTTATCACCACCTTCTTAAGGGCAGTTAGGGATGGACAATGAATTCTGGCCTTGCTACTTTTGTCCACATCCCAAAAAGCTTAAAAGGAAAGATCCTGTAATTCTATCTTCTAGAACTGAAACTTGGCCCAGTGCTGAATATGTCTGAGCATCATTCCAGCCAAAGCCCTGCCAATTTATGCAGCAACTATTGCTATCAAATTTTTGAACCAACCATTTAAGCAGTGCAAACTTGTGATCGATAATATGTTCCTCAAACCTGCCATCTTGATGCGTGGGCTAAATAGCCAACACTTCATGACTGAAACCAAATGAAGGTGATGCTGTGTTTGGTGGTATAGTGAGAGTTTTGTTATGTTCATAGTTTACATTTATCCTTTTTTTTAAAATGAGGACAATAGACTCTCTTGTTCTCACTACCTGACTACTTTAAATATATCTTGTGATCATGTTTAGTTTCTCACGCAGTAACTACCAGCCCTGAATGTTTATTATTTTAAAGAGAGTCTGAGTCTTATTGTCAGTCACCCACGCAGCTGGTCTCAAAGAGGTCTTGCCATGGGAGGGGTTTTATTCCTGAACATAATAGTGAAGAATTCCAACTAACATGAGATTTATTTGTCAATTTTTGTTTTTAAATTTTCTTTAAACTTTAAAGTTTAGATGAGAATGAATTTGATTCTAAGGGATATGAGTTAATTATGAAGATGCAGTAGTAAACTGAAATAAAAGCAGTATCAATTATGTGTGTAACTTCAGAGTGTCTGTTGGCACTACTGTGCCAGGCAACGAATTGGAGGTGGAGCCGAACGTAGCAAAGGAGTGTATCTTACCACAAAGCAAACGGTCTATTTAGAGAATAGAAGCAAAATACTGCAGATGCTGGAAATTTGAAATAAAAGCAGAAAGTGCTGGAATTACTCAGCAGGTCAGGCAGCATTTGTGGAGAGAGAAACGTTTCAGGTCTGTGACCTTTCATCAGAACTGGCAAAGTTTAGAAAATAATTAGTTTTTAAGCAAGTGAATCAGGGGGTGGGCGTGGTGGCGTGGGAAAGGGAAAGGTGTTTGATAGGGCAGAGAGCAGGAGAGATTAAATAACAAAGCTGTCCTCGGACAAAGGCAAAGAGTGTGTTCATGCTTGTGGTGAAAGACAAAGCATTAGTCCAGAGAGAGTGTTAATAGCGTAATGAACAGCTAAAACTAAAACTAAAATGAACAACATGAAAAACAGGCACATAGTTAAAAAATAAAATAAAAAATATAAAAGGCCAGTCATGCTCTGAAGTTATTGAACTCAATGTTCAGTCCAGAAGGCTGTAAAGTGCCGAATCAAAAGATCAGGTGCTGCTCCTCGAGCTTGCGTTGATGTTCACTGGAGCAGGCCAAAGACAGAAATGTTAGCATGAGAGCAGGGGGGGTGTTGAAATGGCAAGTGACCGGAAGTTCGGGGTCATGCTTTTGGAGAGTCTTTTTAAAAACAAGTCTCTAGCAAGTGCAGCAAAAGGAACACATGCTTGATTAAAACTGTAGCCAAGTCTCTTAATTTAAAAAAAAAATGTAATTTTTCCACCAAAATGCAGTTACATGTCTCAAATTGTTTATTTCACCAGCAAAATGCAATTACATGTGTAAAATCACATATAGAATTGTAGTTTCCCGGCACTATTTACCCACACGCACAATTATTACAGCATAGGAGGCCACCATTCAGCCCATCATGTCTGCACCGGCTCTCCTAATGAGCAGTTCACCTAGTGCCGTTCCCCCACCTTGTCCCTGTAACCCTGCACATTCTTCCTTTTCAAATAATCTAATTTCCTTTTGAATGCCTCGATTGAACCTGCTTGTACTCCACACTCAGGCAGTGCATTCCAGACCTTAACCACATGCTGCATGGAAAATATTTTTCCTCACGTGGCTTTTGCTACTCTTGCCAATTACTTTAAATCGGTGCCTTCTTGTTCTCGATCCTTTCACAAGTGGCAACAGTTTCTCTCTATCTGCTCTATCCAGACTCCTCATGATTTTGAATAGCGCTATCAAATCACCTCTTAGCCTTCGATTCCTTAAGGAGAACAGTCCCAACTTCTACCATCATCTTCATAACTGAAGTTCCTCATCCCTGGAACCATTTTTGTGAATCTTTTCTGCACCCTCTCCAATGCTTTCACATCTTACCCAATCATTTCCATTCTGGCCAGGAATAGTGGTGTCACTATAAGCAACCATGAATTATAGTCCTTCTCCAGAAAAATTACGTTCTCACTGTACTGCATCCAGAATGTTTTGTGAACCTGTAGAAGTTATTGAAACATAAATTATTTGAAGTTTTGTTCTGTATTTTATAATTATCTGGAAATTTGTTGACCTGGTTCCTCTGTCCTTGGTAGCACTTATTTATTGCAACATTTTGCTAACTGCAGTTGATTTGAGAATTGGATGGATTGCAGGAAGGTGCAATATCACCTGAAGTAAGGCCAACCAGACATACTGGAGAGCAAATAAGTTGTGTCCAGCCTAGCATATAGTATGTACATGACAGATTGTGTTTAGACCACCTTATTCAAAATAACTTTTTGATGACAGGACTGTTCCTAGACCACATGGACTATAATTACAAAAGCCATTTGATGCATAATTTTACTTCTGGGCAACCCTGGCTAGGACCTGCTGTTTGATCAATACTGTATTGTGCAACTAATGTCTTGGACTACTGCCCTCACTGGAGTTGCTTGTTCTGCTGCTACACACTGGATTTTCTCTGAGCAAACCAGTCTAATGAGAGAGAATCCTCTCTGCCGATCTGTCATATCAACCAGTTTGCTTATTACTGATTGTGGACTGCTGCTTTTGTCTTTAAACTGTTTGCTTGCTTTCTCTAACTAGAATTGTTTAACATTTTAACTTTCTAGGGAAAGAAATCTGATCTTGAGCTTTTGGCCAATATCCCATTGGCTTTGCTTGATTCTGGCTTGTGCTGGTGGATATCCTTTAATAAATCACCACTTCCAGTCCAGTGTCTTAACTTCACACCTCTGTTTTGTGCTCAATCTAAAATATACTCAAACTGCATCAAATTGTGCTCATTGCTTCTTGAATTGATTGTTATGAGGAAGTCACTTTGGTCTGGTCTGTATACATTTTTTTTCTCCTCCGAGCAGAACCTGATTTCTGTCTGGTAGACACCAAACAAGAACTATTATGTTAACTGTGTTCTAAAAATCTTTAGTTTTGTGCAATTTCTTGGACAGTTGTCAATTTGGTTAAGTTGGTAACAGTAATGCCTCTGAATACAGGGCTAAATTTTCACTCCTGGAATCGAGTGCATAATCCAGGATAACCGTGCACTACTGAGAGAAGGGCATTATGGAATAAGACACCCCTGCATGTATGTGTGTCTGTCCAGGTGGTGCACAAGATCCTAGGGTAGTATTTGAAGAGCAGCAAGGAGTTCTCTCCGTATACTGGCTGAATTTCCCCAACCAACAGCAGAAAAAAAAGTTTAGCAGGTTCATTCATCTTGTTTGCTGTCTGTGGGACTGTGCAAATTGGCTGCTGTGCTCACCCATACAGGAAGTGACTGCACTTCAAAAATTAAAGCATTGAATGCAAAATGATTTGTCATGTCCTTTCGGTACAAGTTTGTTTGCTTTTTATTTCCAGCAACTGATACATTAGATCTTTCTAGAACTAATTTCACAATATGGAGAATTGGTCTTGGAAGGATACCACAAGATGGTGCAGTACTAGAATATTTTTGCAGCTTCTAATCTAAGTTTGTCTCTGACTCCTTACACCAGTGATATTCTTTTGACTGGAAATTTACTTAGTGAAAAGTTAGTAGCTTGGGCCAAGTATTCAACCCACTACCCAACTTATCCGTCCATGACCACTGTACATGGAGATACAAAGGGACCATAATTACATGAGTGAATTTCAACAATAACATTGCTACATGATAAAAACTGCTTGCCAGCTAATAAACTGATTTATTTAGAGTGGTGACAGCTGTTAGTATTTCTAAAGCGATGTTATATGCCTGCTGCTTAATAGCACAAATGATTCTAACTGCTGGACACAAGTCATATCCTAGCCAATTTCTAACATCTCATTCCAGGAAGGAAAGTTTCCATGTATTAATTGATTCCTTACCTCAATTCATGTATAGCAGTAACAGTCACAAGCCTTGTCTCCTTAGCATCAGTACCACCTTTATCTTCAGCATTTTCATTTTGTTTTTATTTTTAAAAATTCTTTCTTTCAGTTTGTTGCAAGTGGTTTTGTTTGTTTCTTTAAAAGTATATTGCCAATTCATCCTACGCTTAAAAAGATAATCATTTGAGCTATTTTGAGTCATGTTCTGAAGTTGAGGCAGGGGTGTGTGCGTAAGCTAGCTGAAAATGTACTGGAACAGTCAGTTACTTTCACTGGTTGAGATTCGAAGACTGTCCACTTCTTGTGGGTAGTGGTCTGCCATTTGAGTAGCCTATGGCTATAATGTGAATTCTTGATGTTAGCTGGGCTGTCAAGGTGAGATGGTGCACAAGGCTGAGATGCTTTGCTAAATGAAAGTGAGAGTGATCCAATTGGGTTTTGTGTGCCTCCTTGCAGCTAACTTGAGATTTTGGAACAGATCATTTGTCCACAGTTTGGAGATAGAATGAAAACAAAAACTGTAAGGAAGGACGCATGTTTACTTTTCCTCCCTCATCAGTTTACTCCTTGCTTTCTTTCCTGAATCCTTTTAGAGTGCACAGTACCTATCTGGAAGTTTGGAAGGAGTTAGCTTCAGATTCTATTAGTCATTTGTCTTTTAAAACAAGTGGCCACCAAAGGAGATGATGGCTACATAAATGGTAAGAAAAAGACAAGCTAAGAAAGAGATGCATAATTTTGGTGAAAGGTGAAGGAAATAAACAAAAGAGCATTTGTAGCCCAAAGGAACAAACAATAGAACAAGAATGGGGTTCAGATAGTTCAGAAGATAAATCTATTCAGCCATGTACACCAGTAAGGCTTAATTTGATCCCTGATCTGTCTTAAGTTAGCCAATCTTTTCCAAGATGACAGGTGCTTCATATCCGCAAACTAGAAAAAGAAAGAAAATGTCAGATTGTGTGTGGATGACTGGTGAGGATAAAATTTAGCTTGGAGGCTCCCTTTAATAGCCTCAGTGTATGGAGTACAGGAGGGCTACTGAGGAATTGTACTTCAGTGCCCTCAAGAATGGAGTAGAAAATTTTGCTGGGTGAGGGAGGGTGTTATGAATGAATTTGGTGGTTTGGATTTGAATATTGAATATCAATGAACATGTTAATGCATATGGTAAAATATTCCTTTAAAACGCACTTTTTCATTTATGGATATTGAAGCCATTTTCCTTAGCTTTTCTTACATATTTGTCAGCCTGGCTCAAACAATTAAGACTCTGAAATTAAGGAAAAATGCAGTGAAACTATCACTCTACAGACACTTTACTAATACGTTAATTTTGGCAATAATAGGTAAGTTATTTTTGTTGCCTTCAGGCTCCTCAAGTGAATTGAACTATTGTTTCCTTTGTGTATTAATGAAACTGTCTTAATTTTTTAGCTTCAGTTGGGTTTATGGTATGGACAACCAAAAAGTTCAGATTGACAACATGTCAGTCAGTAAGTTATTAAAACATTTTATTTCTTAAAATTATTTTTTGCTGTTCTGTCAGTCCTTTCCAACATGAAACATATTGGTAGAATGCATGTTTTATCAATCACATTTTCAAAATGTTGTATAGCCTACTTTAAGACTGTGTGTAATCAAAACTAATCTTAACAATTTGCAATGCAAGATATTAGAGAGATTATCTCTTGGTTGTTAATGATCCAGAAACAGAATTGGGATTGGCTAATGAACAGGAAGCAAAGGTTAGGGATAAATGGGGCATTTTCAAGTTGGCAAGCTGTAACTAGTAGAGTGCTGCAAAGATCATTGCTGGGGCCTCAGCTATTTACAGTCTACATTAAAGACCTAGATGAAGAGACAGGGAGTATTGTAATGTATCTAAGTTTCTTAACGATACAAAGCTAGGTGGGAACGGAAGCTGTGAAGAGGACACAGAGGCTGCAAAGAGATGTAGACTGGTCAAGTGAGTGGGCAACAAGGTGGCAGATGGAGTCTCGTGGGGAAGTGTGAGGTTATTTGCTTTTGATGTAAGAATAGAAAAGCAGAATATTTTTTAAAAGGAATGAAACCTCTAAATGTTGATACTCAGAGGGACTTGGGTGTACTAGTACAAGGAACGCAAGGAAGACAAATGGCATGTTGGCCTTTATGGTAGGGGGATTGGAGTATAAGAATAAGGAAGTCTTGCTACAATTGTACAGGGCTTTGGTGAGACCAAACCTTGGAGTAGTGTGTGCAGTTAGTAGTGTGTGCAGTTTTGGTCTCCATATCTAAGGAAGGATATACTTGCCTTGGAGGTGGGACAGCAAAGGTTCACTAGATTAATTCCTGGGATGAGAGGGTTGACCTATGATGAGATGCTGAGTAAATCGGACCTAAATTCTCTGGAGTTTAGAAGAATGAGAGGTGATCTAATTGAAACATACAAGATTTAGAAGGGGCTTGATAGAGTTACGGAGGTCAAACTGCTGGCTTGGTTGAGATCAGCTAACTCTGCAAGTACTGGGATTGAACCTGGGACCTTGTTAGTTTGTGTGATTTAAGCTATTTTCGCCAGAGTGGAATTGGTGGAGGCTTAGAAGCAGGTTGCCCACTTGCCCTTGTCCGGCATGATGTGAAGCATGGGGATCTAGAAGTGAGTTGTTACTTCAATGGGCTTATAGCATGAGCAGAAAACCACATATAGCTTAGGAGGTTTCAAAATAAAGGCTGGATTATAAACAATTGCCTAAAACCAGCCAACCTGCGTCTGGACTGCATTAAAATCTCCATGAAGGTAGAGTTTTACTACACTTGTTAGAAATTTTTTGGCAGTCACCGACAATTGGGGTAATTTGAGTGTTTTTATTCAAACTTGCAATTTGTGTAAATTGATATTAAATTTGAGCCACTTTTATCTGTCTTTTAAAATTAACAGGATTGGATGGAGCTATGGGTTGATGATGCCTTCTGGAGACTCCTTTTTTCTGTTATTCTCTTAGTCATAATGTTCCTCTGGAGACCATCAGCAAATAACCAGAGGTATAAGTTTCTAATTTTTATGCATATTTGGAATGTTTATTTCCTGATCTACACTCTTTCCCTCTTGCCTTCCTTTAGTTCTACTACCTTTCTACAGTTTCAGATAGGCAATCTATTCTAAATCCCTTCTCACTGTTATTGATTGATGTACAAGGGCAATCTGGATGATTCAGCTTCCCTCTTTTTTTGATCAGATGGTGATGGGATGAAAGTGCAGAGGGAAAAAAAAACTCTTTCCCTTGCTTCAACTGATAGGGACCTAGACTAAATTTCTTGACTCTTTTAATAAGTGTCTGAAGGTTAATTGACCTTCCCCAGTGATTTGTTTTAATCAAGTAGTGTGGCTTTACTGCCTTAAGTAGGCTTTCTGGTAATTGAAGTCCTTCCGAGAATGTCTTAGCATTTCTGTATTAAAGTTACTCTGAACCACTGGTGCTATAACCTTCCTGTGCACAGTTCTTCAGATTTTACCATTAGCCTACATTTCCTTAGTTACCTGTCTTCAAAAAAAAAAGGCATTTGAGATTTCTTGAGTTTCAAAACTTAAAATAATTTGTAAGGTTGCTTGAAAGTCATGTGATTAAAACAAATCCTGCCTTAAAAGCACACTGTATAAGGGTCTCCCAAGTACTCTGGATGATAAAAACATTACATGGTGTGTTCCTGGATTTTACACTTGAAAAAAGTGGCAGGTGTGACTCCTGTTCTGTGTTGAAATAGCTGCTTTAGACCAACGTGTATGGGTACTACATTTTGCCTGTATCTAAGGTTTAGTTGTAATGCGTTGCCTTGAATAGTGTCTAAGCTCACATTGAAAGTGTCACTTCGGAGATATATTGAAGCTGTTTCCAGCATGAGTCATTACTTTCAGAGGAGATGGGGAGGTTTTTTCAAAGATTTATCAACATACATTTTATGATTCTATATTTCTTTTGGGTGTTTTTTTAACTTCAGATATGCATTTACTCCTCTTATCGATGATCCAGATGATGAAATGAATGAACTGATTGGAACAAACTTTGGTACGTTTGTAAATATATGTTACACACTCAGAAATGTTTCAAATTACTTCATTTACATTGAATTTGTAGTAACTGTTGAATTGTAGGCACAGAAAGATCCCATAAATAATATAGCAAAAATATTAGTCCTAGTTTCTCAAGGTTTTTTAGTGCAGTGAAAATGATATGGATTTTCTGAATTTGACACACACAAGTTGACTTTTTCCAAGGGTACTGATTAGAATACCTATTGTTTGATGAGCCAACTCATTGTCTGTATTTCTTTTTACTTTTCAACGTGTACTGTATCTCACTCAATCGAGCCATTTTTGTTTGCTCTCTAAAGCTGATGGAATAAAGGTGAGAACATCCAAAGTGGGGATTAATGGCACAGCAAAACCAGGCTCCAATATGGTGAGTAGTATTTTTGCATGTTACTCGCACCTTAGAAACAATACTTGTAAACATTCCGATGTAAAATATATATTTTTTTTATTCATTCATGGGATGTGGGCGTCGCTGGCCAGGCCAGCATTTATTGCTCAGCCCTAATTGCCCTTGAGAAGGTGGTGGTGAGCTGCCTTCTTGAACCGCTGCAGTCCATGTGGGGTAGGTACACCCACAGTGCTGTTAGGAAGGGAGTTCCAGGATTTTGACCCAGCGACCGTGAAAGAACGACGATATAGTTCCAAGTCAGGATGGTGTGTGACTTGGAGGGGAACTTGCAGGTGGTGGTGTTCCCATGCATTTGCTGCCCTTGTCCTTCTAGTTGGTAGAGGTCACGGGTTTGGAAGGTGCTGTCTGAAGAGCCTAGGTGCGTTGCTGCAGTACATCTTGTAGATGGTACACACTGCTGCCACTGTGCGTTGGTGGTGGGAGTGAATGTTTGTAGATAGGGTGCCAATCAAGCGAACTGCTTTGTCCTGGATGGTGTCGAGCTTCTTGAGTGTTGTTGGAGCTGCACCCATCCAGGCAAGTGGAGAGTATTCCATCACACTCCTAACTTGTGCCTTGTAGATGGTGGACAGACTTTTGGTAGTCAGGAGGTGAGTTACTCGCCACAGGATTCCTAGCCTCTGACCTGCTGTTGTAGCCACGGTATTTATATGGCTACTCCAGTTCAGTTTCTGGTCAATGGTAGCCCCTAGGATGTTGATAGTGGGGGATTCAGTGATGGTAATGCCATTGAATGTCAAGGGGAGATGGTTAGATTCTCTCTTGTTGGAGATGGTCATTGCTTGGCACTTGTGTGGCGTGAATGTTACTTGCCACTTATCAGCCCAAGTCGGATATTGTCCAAGTCTTGCTGCATTTCTACATGGACTGCTTCAGTATCTGAGGAGTCATGAATGGTGCTGAACATTGTGCAATCATCAGTGAACATCCCCACTTCTGACCTTATGATTGACGGAAAGTCATTGATGAAGCAGCTGAAGATGGTTGAGCCTAGGACACTACCCTGAGGAAGTCCTGCAGTGACGTCCTGGAGCTGAGATGATTGACCTCCGACAACCACAACCATCTTCCTTTGCACTAGGTATGACTTCAACCAGGTTTTCCCCTGATTCCCATTGACCTCAGTTTTGTTAGGGCTCGTTGATGCCATACTCGGTCAAATGCTGCCTTGATGTCAAGGGCAGTCACTCTCACCTCTCCTCTTTGAGTTCAGCTCTTTTGTCCGAGGTAATGAGGTCAAGAGCTGCGTGGTCCTGGCAGAACCCAAACTGAGCGCCACTGAGCATTATTGATCCTGGATTGGTTTGAAATAGCTTCAAAATGTTCAACAGTTGATTTTTCAAAATGTCAAGGTGTATGTGCATATTAATAGGCTAGATTTTGCAGTTAGCAGTGAAGCAATAGGGTTTGCCAGTGACCTCTAAGAAAGCTTCCCATAAAGATCCAGCAATCACCGTGGCAGGGTTTTCCCCTCATCGATGGCAGTTTAAATCTTGGCCAAGTCAAGGCAATGTCTTGGTATACAGCAGCAGTGATGTTAGCAAGCATGTCTTAGAGTCAGAGTGATACAGCACTGAAACAGGCCCGTCGGTCCACCGAGTGTGCCGACCAACAACCACCCATTTATACTAATCCTACGTTAATCTCCATATTCCCTATTACATCCCCACCATTCTCCTACCACCGACCTACACTAGGGGCAATTTACAATGGGCAATTTACAATGGTCAATTTACCTATCAACCTGCAAGTCTTTGGCTGTGGGAGGAAACTGGAGCACCTGGCGAAACCCACGCGGTCACAGGGAGAACTTGCAAACTCCGCACAGGCGTAGTTAAAAGCACTTAATATCCTTCACTTTTTTAAGTTAAATTTTCAGAGAGCAAAATAAATGCTTGATTGGATTAAGGTAGAAACTAAAAGATAAATATACTTAAATATTTTTAAAGTGTTTTTCTTTTACCACTAAGGAAAGATTTGACATTCCACAAATACAAAATTTGCTCCTCTGGGCCAGTGAGGGTATTTAGCAATAATAATGAAGTGAGTATGCCGCTCAATCACCCAGTTAGACCTCATTCAGCAAGATGCAACTTTTTCAAGGGTTTTTACAACATGACTAACAGCCTAATAGTGGAAGCTTTTTGTCAAGTCAATTGATTTCCCATTGATTGCAGTCTGGGAAGTTTTTCTAAACAGTATACCCTCTGGGAAATCGTAGAATCACTGACCATTCTGCATTATTTTGCACGTGCCGACTCCAGTGTAGTAATGACGACAAACGCTGACAGTTTCACCAACATTACCATCGTAAAATCTGGGCCAAATTCCTACATGGCCTCATCCTTCCCTATCTCTAACCTCCTCCAAGAACTCTGCATTCCTCCTCTTGCTTCTTGTGCATTCCCCAGTTTCTTTGGTGGTCTACCATTAGTGGTCATGTATTCAGCTGTCTTAGCCCTCACGTCTGGAATTCTATCCCGAAATCCCTCCACCCCTTTTTTTTTCTCCTTTTTAAGATGCTCCTTAAAACCCACCTTTATGATCAAGCTTTTAATCACCTGTCCTAATACCTCCTTATTTGACTGTCAATTTTTGTCTGACTTACACTCCTGTGACACCTCTTGGGACATTTTACTGTGTTAAAGGTACCATATAAATGCAAGTTGTTCTTGCCTTTAGATTTTCCTTTCCCAGTCACTTCCTCCTTGTTCATCTAGAACATAGAGGAGGTATTACAGCAATTATGCCAAGCACTCATCAGACCTCAATTAGAGTAGCATGTTCAATTTTGTGCAGTGCCGTGCAGTGGCTCAACAGGTTGGTATTTGAGATGAAGGGATTAGCCGTGATGAGGGACAGGGTACATTTGGATTATGTAGTGAGGAGGTTTAAGGAATGAACTGAGTTGAGATAATAGGAGAATCAAGAAAGGGGTATCATTAAGTTCAAACTAAGCTGGATAAAAGTAAATCCAAAAAAATTTCTTCAAAGGGAGAAATGTGTTGTGTACTACCACAGAGGCCACCAACGCAAACTCAACGAAGATATCAAATGGGAGATAGATGATTTCAGAAGTAAGGATATCAAGGGACATGGCAAAATAGCAAGCAAATATTCTTGGGGAAACAACTAAGATTGATACAAGCCTTCAGGATAATCAAGTGTGTAAGCTGTGAATATAAGACTAGATGACACCAGTTTATTAAATCATAATTAGAAATGATAAAAGCATCATGAACATGTTGGAACTGCCAGAGAAGGTAGTGCATTTGGCTTCACTTAACACTGCTATAAAGGTGCAGGATTGATATCTGATTTTTAAAAAACTACAGTGGTTAATAAATGACAGGGCTAAATGGCCACTACCGGTTCTTATGTTCCTGTCTATTGCCAGTTGCTTTTGCCTGTTATTATGGGTGTGGCATTTTACCTCTTCTCACATAAAGCCTTCAATATAGCCCAGAAGCTGTGGGATTAATCTGAAGAGTCAGTTGAGGATAAGAAATTCAGCAACAGCTATACCGATAAGTTCATACCGCCATGTGAGAGAATGGAGATACCAGTTGTGATCCAAGCCAAGGCATGATTCACTTATCAGTATTAACATCTGAAATGGATTTGGAGAGGATCTTGAAGATTGAATTTGTAGATCCCTTGCATATAGAAGGTATACCTAGCGCAAAGTGGATGCTTGTGGTTGTTGGGGGCCAATCATCTCAGCCCCAAGACATGGCTGCAAGAGTTCCTCTTGGTAGTGTCCTAGGCTCAGTCATCTTCAGCTGCTTCATCAATGATCTTTCCTCCAACGTAAGGTCAGAGGGACATTTGCTGATGACTGCACAATGTTTAATACCATTCGTAACTCCTCATGCTGAAGCAGTCCGTGTCTCCATGCAGCAAGACCTGGGCAACATTCAAGCTTGGGCTGATCAGTGGTAAGTAACATTTGCGCCATGCAGTGACCATCTGCAACAAGAGAGCATCTAACCAGCTGCCCTTGACATGCAACACCATTACTGTCTCTGAATCCCCATTGTGAAAATTCTGACCAGAAACTGAACTGGACCAGCCACATAAATACTGTGGCTGGGAACTCTGTGGTGAGTAACTCTCATCCTGATTCCCCGAAGCCTGTCCACCACTTGCAAGGCACAAATCAGGAGTGTGATGGAATGCTTTCCACTTTGTTGGATGAGTACAGCTCCAACAACACTCCAGAAGCTCAACACCATTTAGAACAAAGACACCTGCTTGTTTGGTACCCCATCCACCACCTTCAACATTCAATCCCTTCACCACTAACAGTGGCAGCACTGTGTACCATCTACAAGATGCACTGTAGCAACTCGCCAAGGCTTTTTGGATAGCACCATCCAAACCCGCAACCTCTACTACCTAGAAGGACAAGGGCAACAGACTCAAGGGAACAATACCACCTGCAAGTTCCCCTCCAAGTCTCACACCATCCTGACTTGGAACTATATCACCATTCCTTCACTGTGGCTGGATCAAAATCCTGGAACTCCCTCCCTAACAGTACTGTTGGTGTACCTACACCACAGGGACTGCAGAGGTTTGAGAAAGCAGCTCTCCACCCCCACCTCACTGGTAATTAGGGATGGGCATTGAATGCTGGCTTTGCCAGTGACCCTCTCATCCCATGAACGAAGAACAAAGAAAAGCAGTAGAGAAAATATTCTGTGTGCCTTGGGTTAAGAAGCTTCCACAAGTCCATCCGGGTCCACCATAGTCCTCAAAACTAAGTTACATTACTATTGTTTATCACGTTAGGCAGATAGGCTTCCACTGAATGAAGGGTTTAAGCTGTGAACATTGGACTAGGTGACACCAGTTTATTTTTTATAAACATAATTAGAAATTATAAAGCACATGTTGGCAGAACTGCCAGTGAAGGTAGTACATTCAGTTTCACTTGACACTTTTAAAATGGTGCAGGATTGATATCGGTTGAGGAGGATTAAGGTTCAGAGATATTTAAGAATAGTGCTTAATGATCCTTTTCAGGGTAAGTCGAGTAAGGATATTAGTGTCATCTGCATCATGGAATCTTAAAGCACAGGAGACCATTTTTGCGTGAACCAGTTATTTAAAAGAGTCCCGCTCTCTGACTGTTTTCTCTATAATCCTACAAGTGTTTTCTTCAATATATCTAACCACTCCAAGTAAAGTATGGGATCAGCAGGTGATTTGGGAGTGAAGCCCAAGATGCATTAATCATACATGAACTCTGGATGAGTGAGCTTAATAGACTGATTCCTTCCTTGCTCAGGGCTTTCTTGTATTAATTCAATTTCAATTAGTACTTTCTTTTTGTATTTATACTGCATGATGAAAATTGTCCTGAAGATTTTCCAATCCATCTTTTGTTTATACGAGTCTTTCATTTTCTTTTCCAATATGTATTTTAAATTTCGTACAAATTTACACACTTTTTCAGGGCATGATTTAATGTATGCTTTTTTTTTAAATAGGATGAAGATTTAAAGTGGGTGGAAGAGAATATTCCTTCTATTACAGATGTGTAATTATCAACGTTTTATTAAATCTGTACAGATATCCTTTCTGATCTAATGTTTTAAGTATTTTATTTTTATTCACGTTTTTTGTACTTTGTACCTCCCAATCCCTTCATGCCCTATCCCATTTCCTAATTGTCAGAACACAACCTGCTCCCTTGCCTCAGCCACTGCTGTTTTTCAATAGCGTTAACAAAAAAAATTCATAGTGGTGATCTAAGACGGCTTGTTTTGATTTATTTGTGAGCTATTTTACTACACGTTTCAGTTTTTAACTGTTCTTTACAACTGCTTCCTGGGTTTGTTCTGTTCTTGTGTTTCTTGTTTCAGAACGTGTGTTAATAAACAAACATCTCTGTCCTCATCCCACCTCTCACGACAACGTAGTGCCTAATTCAGTAATTAACTGCACAGTTGCGTATTTGAATTTCTTTTTCATCTTTTCGTACGTTTCTGTTAAACCTATCTCCCAGCCAACCTTAAACAAAGGCCTGATTCTCCCAGGCAGTGCTTTGTAGTTAGTTGCAGGTACTGCATTCTTCCCTCAGATGTGCGCATACGTGACTGCGCACCAGTGGTGAAGGTACAGCACAGGCTGCTCATAAGCTGTCACCTTTAACATACCATGCATGCATGGTTGCCCCAAAATTTTAAAGGTACTGCGTATTGAAATAAACAGACTATGGACAACAAAGAAAATCTAGAGGCATCATTTGGTTTGCTTT
The DNA here is from genome assembly GCF_036365525.1 of Heterodontus francisci. Taxonomy (NCBI): domain Eukaryota; kingdom Metazoa; phylum Chordata; class Chondrichthyes; order Heterodontiformes; family Heterodontidae; genus Heterodontus; species Heterodontus francisci. The sequence goes on from NC_090373.1 coordinate 171,518,850, forward strand.
CATAATACGTTTCCTAGCATAACTATCCTCGTTAACTAAAGCAATTTTCATTTTTGTTCCAGTGCACTTCCTATGTTGCTGGATTCAGATGAAGTAAGTAGACACTTTTCTAGAGTGTTAAGTTCATTAGACCTGGTTCACAAATCGGTTTGGAGTATCAGAAACATGCCTGTTTTTCCTTCCCTACATCACAAAATGATTGTTTTAATTGCCAGATGGTTTGTTGTTTATCTGAACTGTGTAGCTGAGTGCTCAGCTGCAAGTAGCTCAGTAATTGTCAACATTATGTACTTCTTACTGCTGAGCGAAGGTCAGGGTGCAACAAGCTTTGCATTGTTTTCTGCAAATTGTCTTCACTACTGAGTTCTTGCAAGTCCCATAGTTCCTAGGGTACTGTTTGTTTCTTGAGGAAATATGCATATGTGCAAGAGCCTAGCTGAATTTCTTGGTTAAGATTTTCATGTGGTGAATCAAAGATTCATTGCTAGCTGATGAATGTGTCTTGTCGGTATGCTGTGGGATGGTAGTGTTTGTGGAGATGGCATATGCCAAACTGAACTTGCCTGTCACATTCAAGGAGAGAGTAAGTAAAGTGTCTAAAGTAGTAATGACATTTGTTTGAAGTATATTTAATCAAACCAGCATTAATTTTAATTTTGGTCTCTTTCTTTACAAATCAGGAAATAATGACAACCAGATACGAAATGTCAAAGATGGAATGAAGTTTTGTGCAGTGCAAGTCTGTATTTTACTGTGAAACTCACTTTGTGACGCTGTAACTGAACTTTTGCACAGAGTGTGGTCCAAGATCAGTGAAGGAAGATGGTTTGTGGATGGTTGGAGTTGTTAAGTGGGCTGCCAGTGGTAACACTAATGTGTTTGTTCACTTCATGTGCAATTCTCACATTTTAATTTTATTTTTAAATTTACTTTTGAAGTGAATAAGGGTGGAAGACCACAGAGCAGAAAATCAAGAATCTGCACTGCAAACAGACTTGGGTACGAATCTTTCAAAATAGTACAAGACTTCAATTTTCTGTAATTCCTCCTTCCTCCCTACCCTCTTGGAATGAAATACTCCTCTCTGGGTTGATGCTGATTTAGAATTTTGTCCTTGAGACAGTATTCCATTAAGCTAGCCTATATAGTGCAAGAAGTATCTTGAAATATTCCATTGACAGTTCCTTGAAAGTTTTAATTTCACACCCACCTATAAAGCTGGCTTGTTTCTAGCAGTATTTGCCGACAGCATACTGTATGAATCATTTAGAAATACAGTTCTTTTTTGCTTGGAATTGTTAAAATCTTATGGATATAATAGATGCATATTATTGTAGGGACATGAGTATGTTTTTTGTAAATAAAAAAAAAACACTTTGTGACTATATCAGAAGAGTAACAGTGACTAAAATCTAGATGGCAGGAAGCAACTGAAAAGTCATGCTGTATAAGTATATTGTACTATTTCCTTTTTTTAAAAAAACAATTTATATCATGACAATAATTGTATTGTGAACGTCCAGGTTAGTGAACCAAATCTAATCGAGTGGACTAGTAAAAGAACCAAATGGATCAAATGGTGATCAATGTAAAACTATTTTATGAATTTTATTTATGACTTTGTACCCTTGTATTTTGTATTGATCAAATTTTGTTTGGTTCCCTAAAAATGGTGTATAATGTAAAAAGCATATTGAGATTGCACACACAGTATGGTAATGCTGAATTCATCAGGCTATTGTTAGCAACACAAAACAAAATAAGTGGCCAGCTGATCTGAGGCCTTCACTATTTGCTTTTGCTGGAGTAACAGCAATAGCTCCTGTCAGTCGAAGCAAAATTTTTAACTTTTTTTTAAAGTTTCTTTTCTCCCATGCCACAAAGCATTGCCTTCATTGGATAGGTGCAGTGCTGCCATTCCTCTGCTGATGTCGTTGATCCAGGTGGGTTCTTGATTACCGAATGGGTGTAAGAGTGACGTCCTCTGGATGCTGGCAATGCTTTTCTTTTCCTTTGCTCCAGCCCCGACTCTCTGTTCAGCTTCTTCTGCTCTTAACAAGCACAGCAGCTGAAATCAGAATTTTGCTCCGTGGGGAATTGCAAACCTATCCTACCACTCTGCTGAAGCAAGGTAGAGTTCTGACACATTGTTGCTGATGATAACAATCTTGTTCATGGATTTTATTTATTTATTTTGGTGGACTGCAAATTGCCTAATGATTGCTGTCATCCTTGTCTCTGTTTTAAAGCTGTTTGTACATTTACCTGTGTAAGAGTTACCACTGTTGGACTTTCAGTTCTGTTCTTGCATCAAATTCTGACAAAAGGAGTACTATTTTGAATAGAATTTAGAGGGGTGTTATGGAAGGTCTTTAAAGTGATAAATTATTTTGGATAATTCTGTAATAGATTTTTTGTTTATATGTCAAACCACTAAATATGCAAATAACTGGTAATAAATATTGTAAAAAGCAAAATATTGCAGATGCTGGAATTCTGAAAATACTCAGCAGGTCTGGCAGCATCTGTGGAGAGAGAAGCAGCGTTAATGCTTCAGGTCTGTGACCTTTCATCAGAATTCTGAATTCTAATGAAAGGTCACAGACCTGAAACATTAACTCTGTTTTTCTCTCCACAGATGCTGCCAGACCTGCTGAATATTTCCATCATTTTCTGTTATAAATCCTGTATTTTTCAAAATTAGGTTTTAATTGATTGCATTTTGATAATTACAAAGCTATCCACAATTAAGGATTTTCTTTTGTTAAAGGAAATATGCATTTTCATTACTGTCTCTTTAAGGTTAGTTTGCTTAAATTATACTTTCAAATTGTTCATTTCTACTAACCGGTCTGAAATGATTAAACTCAATTCCATGAGAGCAATAACCTGTAAAATCATCATTGATTTCTTCCTGTCCCTCTAAGTTAAATATTATACATCTGTGAAGAGATTTTAAAAATGTTTTTAAAAAAAACTTTACTCCATTAAATATAATACAAAAGCACAATTCTGGGCTGCTGTTTTTCTAATTTGGGAAAGGTGTTTAACTTGTTTTGGCCATAAATATCCTGATTCACACAGTAAGATTTGGTGTAGTTACAACCAGCTGTCACTATATGTTGCACACTTGTCACATTGCTTCTCAATTTAAACGAGGGATTGATTTAACCTAATAAGGTGTATATGTATGAACATTAGAAGCAATTGATATAAGATCACTGAATTCTACGCTGTGGTACCATTTGGGAACTACAATGTAATAGGGATCACAAGATGGCAGATGGAGTATAATATAGGGAAGTGTGAAGTTATGCACTTTGGTTGTAAGAATAGAAAAACAGAATATTTTTTAAAAGGTGTGAAGCTTGTAAGTGTTGATGTTCAGAGAGACTTGGTGTGCTTGTACAAGGAATGCAGAAAGTTAACATGCAGGTACAGCAAGCAATTCAGAAGGCAAATGGCATGTTGGCCTTTATTGCAAGGGGATTGGAGTACAGGAATAAGGAAGTATTGCTACAATTGTACAGGGTTTTTGAGAGACCACATCTGTAATACTGTGTGCAATTTTGGTCTCCACATTTAAGAAAGAATATACTTGCATTAGAGACAGTGCAGCAAAGGTTCACTCAATTTATCCCTGGGATGAAGAGGTTGTCCTATGATAGACTAAGTAATTAGGCCTGTATTCTTGGAATTTAGTAGAATGAGAGGTGATCTCATTGAAACAAGAAAGATTCTAAAGGGGCTGGATAGGGTAGATAGGTTATTTCCGCTGGTCAGGGAACATAAAACACGGGACGCAGTCTCAGGATAAGGAGCTAATAATTTATGATTGAGATGAGGAGAAATTACTTCGCTGAAAGGGTTGTGAATCTTTGGAATTCTCTACCTCAGGGTTGTGGATGCTCAATCGTTGAATACCTTAAAAGCTGGGTTAGACAGATTTTTGGTGTCTCGGAATCAAGGGGCATGGCGAGCGGGTGAGAAAGTGGTGTTGAATCCTGAGATCAGCCATGATTGTTTTGAATGGCGGAGCAGACTCGATGGGCCAGATGGTCTACTCCTACTCCTAATTCTTGTGTTTTTCTTTCGTACCCAGTGATGATGAGCACAACATACAAGGGGTTGGAGGAGCTATGAAGGACAGGAAACCAGGTGGAATAGCTGGGTCCCATTTTAACACTTCAGTTCTAGGACCACTGCTTTTCTTGATATGTGACTTAGTCTTGGATGTACAGGGTGTAATTCCAAAACTTGCAGCTGACACAAAACTTGGAATTATTCTGAACAGTGAGGAGAATAGCTAACCTAAACCTTAATACTATGATGACTGTTTCTCCTATCTACACTTGACCGATCTCATTCCTCAGAACCAGATCCAGCAATGCCGCCTTCCTCATTAGGCCAGTAATATACTGGTCAAGAAAATTCTCAACACATTTCAGAAACCTTTGCTCTTTGCGGCCTATACAGAAAGTAATCAAAAAGGTTAATGTAATGCTGGCCTTTATAGCTAAGGAAATAAGGGGGTAGAAGCTACGCCAAGCCCTGGTTGGACTACACCTGAGGTACTGAGAGCAGAACCCCAATTAGTGTACAGTTTCCCAATACTTAAACGCCTATGTTTAAATTGGGCAAATAACATTAACCTAAATTGGCATTACCATTATTGTCAATTACAAAGTTGACGCTAATCAGAGCATTTAACAATGTTGGCTATTTCAAATAGAAACAGGAATTCAGCGAGCGACTTTGAGGTCTAATTACCTATTATACTTTTCTGTGTGGAGCCAGATGGAGAACTCAGGTGAAGATGAATGAAATTGACTGATCGCTGCAGAGAGGAGTTGGTGATTCTTCACCATGTCGTGCCAGTGTGAGAATTGTACAAATCTTTGCAGAATGATTCGTGTACATTGCATCAGAAAATATTATGCGTAGGTTGGAATTAGAGAGCGCTGGGTTCCAGCAGCACCACCCATTTTCCAAACTAGAGTTGATCCACGATGGGGGAGAGTAATGGGCTTTAAATGGGACATAATTTATCCAGCGTGTAGAGCGGATAAATCGCTTTAATACCAACGTGCCCGCTGTAAGCAGTGTGAACTAGGCTGAGAGTTGGTTTCTGCTCGAGCCAGACGGGTGCATGGATTATATATGTGAAAGGTCCCGGCGAAAACAGCAGTGGCCAGACTGGGAGTGGAAACAGGGTGGCAGGTGGCGCACTGTTATTATGATTCCGTCTCTGTTGGGCAGAAGGCCGTGAAAATAAGACTCCACAAAGGAGCAATCAATTTCCCCTGATCACACGTTCATTTACAATGCTTTGAAGGCATTGCTGGAACTTGCAATTTCAGGAAATCTCTGTTTACAACATCACTAACACAAAGTGACGAGAGGGGGTTATTTCTATTACTATGGTGGCGTTATTGTAAACTACCCGTTTCATCAATGAAAAAAAAACACCAGTTTATTAAAAAGTAAAGATTTCATGAAATCAAAAACAATAAACGGTAGACAATTTGTTTCTTAAAGGTGCATATTGGAACAATTGTTTCTTTCCTTAAAGACATTGGTTATTTACAGGGCGTTAGTTCTTTGCTACCTTACCTGTTAATCACGTGTGAGCTTTGACAGTGGGTGTTGAAAGGCTATTTGACCACAAGGGGCAGCACAGCAGAGCCCAAAAATTTCCCTTCCTATATTCCCCACAGATCCGCTTCCAGCAGAGTTGCCAGGTCATAACTGGCAGTGAGAAACCCTGGCGGATTTCCCATCCCGATCCCTATTACCACTACCCACCAGCTAATTCCACCAAGGACTGTTCCAGTCAATATGGGTGGGGTGTGGAACCAATTTTACTTAGTACTGACAAAGGATCTTTCACATAAATTGTCAGGACAGGCTCAGAGATCGGTGTTAACTGTTATAATCTCAAGCGACATCAAAGTAAGCAAGTGGGTCAAAAGCAAAATACTGCGGATGCTGGAAATCTGAAATAAAAACAGAAAATGCTGGAAACATTCAGCAGATCAGGCAGCATCTGTGGAGAGAGAGCTAAGAGTTAATAGCCCTGATGCACGGAGTGGGAAACAGGTTAGCTTGGAGGGCCGGGGGAAGCAGTCCTACTCCTCCCGGCCCACTAGCAGTGCTGGAAAGGCACTTACCTTCTCCATCCGGCAGTCCTCGCCAGTCTCGAGCTGCCGGGTTTCAAATTGTAAATTTGTAAAAACAATTGAATGAGCCATAATAAAAGCAAAATACTGCGGATACTGGAAATCTGAAATAAAAACAAGAAATGCTGGGGCCACTCAGCAGGTCTGGCAGCATCCGTGGAAAGAGAAGCAGAGTTAACGTTTCGGGTCAGTGACCCTTCTTCGGAACAGTGGTGAGAGTGGGTTGGTTGCCAGCCCTCCTCCTGTCCGGTTTGAGGTGTTATTGGGTTTAGGTTTGGGAATTAAAATTCTAACATCCCACGGACCCAAACCCACCCATTTTTTGGGGTTTAAAATTACCCCAATGTTTCTGGTCAATGACCTTGCATCAGAGGCACTATTTCCTCTAACTCTGCAATCCTGACTCCAGCAGTAACCTTCTCTTCAGTTGCTCTGCTCTCTCTCCATTCTTCTATGTATCATCTACTAGGCCTTACATTTCTAGGGCTGGAGAAACCTCCAACCTAAAGAATTTCAGTTCTACATGACATCAGTATAGTTTGGTGTTACAATTACAGGGGAAACCAAACGATCCCCTCTCTGACGCCTATGTTAATCTTTGAAATATGTTGTTGATTCCCAGTAGCTTGAATGTTCACAAAAGGGACAGTGCAGGATCTCACCACGGAGCAGTTTTCCATTTTCTGTCCAGGCTTGCTCGCTTTAAGACGGAACCTTGCCCTTGACCGGCAGAGGACGCTCACCAGCTGTGTTTCTCAAGTTGATTATTTATTATGGAGTCCTTCCAGACAACAGCGCAGGGCAACAGCTATCTATCATTTTTGGTTAGTCTGCACCAAATATTCAAGCTAACCACCTCTTTGTGTCCAATTTGTCCTGTGTCAACCATCTACTTTCAGCTGAAATGTGTGTTGTAGGACAGTCACTCCAGCCACAGTGACCCACGATGAGCTATTACTGGACCTTAAGTGGATCCTACTATCTATGCCGCCACCGCCATCATCTTCTCAATACATGCACGTACAGCTTCACAAAGCATTTTAGGGGGAATCTTTTACCAAAAATAAAATTGTGGGGCCGGAATTGCTCCGCCCAGCTTTACTGCTGTGATCTCCCTGCCCTTCAAATAAGACATTAACACTGATGTCCAATCTGCCTTTCGGGTGAATGTTAAAAGCTCCCATATTGGAAGAGGAGAGGGGAGCTCTCCCTGTGTCCTGCACAGTATTCCTCCCTCAACCAACACCACCCCAATTTGACTGGTCATCCATCTCGCCGCTGTTTGAGGGATCTTCCTGTGTGAAAAATAGGTTCACTGTCCGCCAAAGTAATTTATTGTTTATGAAATGTTCCGAGGTATTTCTGAGAGATGTGATAAGGTGCGACATAAATGAAAGTTTCTTGTTTTCTCTCCCAGAGATGTTCGGATATTATACGAGTCAACCACCTGTGGCATTGCTCATGGGAGTCAAGATGATGTGTAGCATTCACATGAAGTGGGGTTAGAAAGTAGGTGATAACTGGACGACAGTGTGAAGATACAATTCATCCTCATTTTAAAGTTATACATTCTATTCTTATTTGTATATAATATTTTGATTTTTGGCAGTCTAGAAGGGAGTGAAGTAATGTTAGCTGGAACAGAGGAATTTCGCTGAGGAGTTGGGGACTGGAAAACTGAGGCTCCATCCCGCCACCATTGGCAGGAGGGTGTCATTACAACGTTGACATCTTTACAAAGGCAAATGTGGGCATAGGAATTCTAATAGGAAAAAGTTGACATAAAAGTATGACACAAATGTCACAACAGGAAGTAAGGTTTTTCAAACAGCAATCACAACCAGATTTAAGCTTGTTAATACATAGCATCGGTGGGTGTTAATTCAAGCGCGCATTCTTGGAAAATGCAAATATCACCCGTATTGTATGCATTAAAGTAGGAATGTTATATTACGTCTATCAGCTTTCCATTGTATTTGCCCTCTATATTCAGCAAACAAAAACCTTTCTGGGCTGTTTGATATGAAACGAATTCACCAGGAGAGGGATTGCTGCTGTTGTTATTTTAATAATCCGAGGGATAATTGAGCCACACGTATTTTGCAATGTTGATTCAGGCAGAATTGTTTGAGGCGAATTTAAGGGGAAATATGATTTCATTACATCTCCATAAGCCCAGTAGGTACTTGAAAACAGACACGACATTTCAGGCTTTGTAACAGGGCCGCAGTTGGAAATAGCCGAAACTACCTCACGTCCCCTGATCCCTATATAAAAAGAGCGGAAATATCCGAACTTTCTCCCCTCACCCCAAAACACCAAAAGGAAATTAAAGTTCACTTCATCTCATTGGTTGTTTGTGGAATCTTGAAAAGTATCCCTTTGTTCATCAAACGCCTTGCATGTGATAAGGTGCTATATATTTTTATATTTTGCTACAATATTGTTTCTTATAATTGTATATTAATTGGAATTTAAAAGATAACCAGAGAAAGTTGGCAACTGACAGGTTTTTCATCTAAAAAAGTTTTTAAAATATTCTAATCCCTGTTGACGCTAAAAAGATACCTTATCACTCACCATTTTGATAATGTTTGAAAAGCACGAAAACAAATAATGTTAACTTTTATTTTTAGCCATCTCAGATTGCGGAGCTCAATTCCGAAATCAGAGAACAACATAAATTGTTTCATCAATTTAGTCCGTTGTATAAATCCACAGAATACCGAGGACCCTTACAATATTATGTATTCGCATTTACATGTATTGGACATAAACTACTTGTAAATCAGTCCTCATTTAACAACTGCTTATTTGTGTATTGCTAAAATGTAGCCCTTGTCACTAAAATCAAGGAATATAATTTTTAAACCGTGATTTGAAATCTTAATGTAATAATAGCTCGAAAGTTGAAACAAGCTTTTTTGTCCAAAATCCAAAGTCCTTCATGTCCTGTAAGGGGCGGGACAATATCATCCCAACATGAACCTGAGACCAAAGCAATCCTTCAACCTGATCACACAGTCCAGAAGATCAACCCCCGTTCCGCAGCAAGGAAACGAATCTGAATTTGTGGATTTGGTTGAGTCTGGAAAAGGAACTCGCGTGAAGCACTTTTCTGGACTCGCATTTGGAGCCATCCTATCTCAGGAGCGAAACCGACTGAATGCAATGACCTCGATGTGAATGCACCTGCCAGTGAAAGCCAGGAGGTTTCCCAGTGTGGAGTGAGCAGGTGGAAACCCACACACCGACTGATCCTGACGAATTCCCTGAGAGTAAAGGAGCAGACGCGATATGGTTCCTGGCATTCAGTCCAGCCTTTATCTGTACCTGGTGCTCTCCTGCTTTCACCCTTCACAGGCTGCGCAGGCAAGTAGTAACCTCTTCAATGCTGTGCAGGAGATTGTTGGGAGAGAAAGGGGGAGGGGTGGGAAAAGTGAATGAGTTGTAAAATAAATAATCTGCAGGGGGACAGAAATGGAGAATCTTCCTAAATTCCTGATGTTGCCGCAAGCTTGTTCTCCGAAAGAATCTCATTGATGTAATTTATGTGTTCAAGTGCGTTTGAACAAATCTTCCAAAAATTACTACATTTCGTGCAGAATGCACTGTGGGCATTAAAACCTCTTTGGTTAATGTATGTTTGTCAACTTTAAAGGACAAGCAGGTATTCAGTGTTTCTTCCAGCTGTTAATGATCTCGGATATCGGATGCAAAAACTGCTAATATTGATAACTGTGCATGAATCCGATTTAGAAATGCTTGTGAGCTTCAGAAAAGAGCTGCCTGAGGTAGTGAAAACACAAAAGGAGAAGATGCAAGTGTCGGTTCGTTTTTGATGTTTGCGTAAAAATCATAGCTGCAGAAAAGTAAAGAGCTATAAAACTGCACAGAGCTATAATACATGAAAGGCATAATACTGCACAGTTATAATGCAGTACAGAGCAATAATTCAGTACAGGGGTATAATACTGCACAGAGCTATAATACAGTACAGAGGTATAATACAGTAGAGTTATAATACAGTACAGAGTTATAATACAGTACAGAGTTATAATGCAGTAGAGTTATAATACAGTACAATGGTATAATTCTGCACAGAGTTATAATACAGTACAGAGTTATAATGCAGTAGAGTTATAATACAGTACAATGGTATAATTCTGCACAGAGTTATAATACAGTAGAGTTATAATACAGTAGAGGTATAATACAGTAGAGTTATAATACAGTACAGAGTTATAATACAGTACAGAGTTATAATACAGTAGAGTTATAATACAGTACAGAGGTATAATTCTGCACAGAGCTATAATACAGTAGAGTTATAATACAGCACAGAGCTATAATACAGCACAGAGCTATAATACAGTACAGAGTTATAATACAGTAGAGTTATAATACAGTACAGAGATATAATACAGCACAGAGGTATAATTCTGCACAGAGCTATAATACAGTACAGAGCTACAATAAAGTACAGAGTTATAATACAGTACAGAGTTATAATACAGTAGAGTTATAATAAAGTACAGAGTTATAATTCTGCACAGAGCTATAATACAGTACAGAGTTATAATACAGCACAGAGTTATAATACAGTACAGAGGTATAATTCTGCACAGAGCTATAATACAGTACAGAGTTATAATTCTGCACAGAGCTATAATACAGTAGAGTTATAATACAGTAGAGTTATAATAAAGTACAGAGGTATAATTCTGCACAGAGCTATAATACAGTACAGAGTTATAATACAGCACAGAGTTATAATTCTGCACAGAGCTATAATACAGTACAGAGTTATAATAAAGTACAGAGTTATAATACAGTACAGAGGTATAATTCTGCACAGAGCTATAATACAGTACAGAGTTATAATACAGTACAGAGGTATAATTCTGCACAGAGCTATAATACAGTACAGAGTTATAATACAGTACAGAGGTATAATTCTGCACAGAGCTATAATACAGTACAGAGTTATAATAAAGTACAGAGTTATAATACAGTAGAGGTATAATTCTGCACAGAGCTATAATACAGTACAGAGTTATAATACAGTACAGAGGTATAATTCTGCACAGAGCTATAATACAGTACAGAGTTATAATAAAGTACAGAGTTATAATACAGTACAGAGGTATAATTCTGCACAGAGCTATAATACAGTACAGAGGTATAATTCTGCACAGAGCTATAATACAGTACAGAGTTATAATAAAGTACAGAGTTATAATACAGTACAGAGCTACAATAAAGTATAGAGTTATAATACAGTACAGAGGTATAATTCTGCACAGAGCTATAATACAGTACAGAGTTATAATAAAGTACAGAGTTATAATACAGTACAGAGGTATAATTCTGCACAGAGCTATAATACAGTACAGAGGTATAATTCTGCACAGAGCTATGATACAGTACAGAGTTATAATAAAGTACAGAGTTATAATACAGTACAGAGCTACAATAAAGTACAGAGTTATAATACAGTACAGAGGTATAATTCTGCACAGAGCTATAATACAGTACAGAGTTATAATACAGTACAGATTTATAATACAGTACAGATGTATAATTCTGCACAGAGCTATAATACAGTACAGAGGTATAATAAAGTACAGAGTTATAATACAGTACAGAGGTATAATACAGTACAGAGGTATAATTCTGCACAGAGCTATAATACAGCACAGAGTTATAATAAAGTACAGAGTTATAATACAGTACAGAGGTATAATACAGTACAGAGGTATAATTCTGCACAGAGCTATAATACAGTAGAGTTATAATACAGTAGAGTTATAATACAGTACAGAGCTATAATACAGTACAGAGGTATAATACAGTACAGAGGTATAATTCTGCACAGAGCTATAATACAGTACAGAGGTATAATACAGTACAGAGGTATAATTCTGCACAGAGCTATAATACAGCACAGAGTTATAATAAAGTACAGAGTTATAATACAGTACAGAGGTATAATACAGTACAGAGGTATAATTCTGCACAGAGCTATAATACAGCACAGAGTTATAATAAAGTACAGAGTTATAATACAGTACAGAGGTATAATACAGTACAGAGGTATAATTCTGCACAGAGCTATAATACAGTAGAGTTATAATACAGTACAGAGCTATAATACAGTACAGAAGTATAATACAGTACAGAGGTATAATTCTGCACAGAGCTATAATACAGTAGAGTTATAATACAGCACAGAGTTATAATACAGTACAGAGCTATAATACAGTACAGAGGTATAATTCTGCACAGAGCTATAATACAGTACAGAGCTACAATAAAGTACAGAGTTATAATACAGTACAGAGCTATAATACAGTACAGAGGTATAATTCTGCACAGAGCTATAATACAGTACAGAGGTATAATACAGTACAGAGGTATAATTCTGCACAGAGCAATAATACAGCACAGAGTTATAATACAGCACAGAGTTATAATACAGTACAGAGCTATAATACAGTACAGAGGTATAATTCTGCACAGAGCTATAATACAGTACAGAGCTAGAATAAAGTGCAGAGTTATAATACAGTACAGAGGTATAATTCTGCACAGAGCTATAATACAGTACAGAGCTAGAATAAAGTGCAGAGTTATAATACAGTACAGAGGTATAATTCTGCACAGAGCTATAATACAGTACAGAGTTATAATACAGTACAGTTATAATAAAGTACAGAGTTATAATACAGTACAGAGCTATAATACAGTACAGAGGTATAATTCTGCACAGAGCTATAATACAGTACAGAGTTATAATACAGTACAGTTATAATACAGCACAGAGTTATAATACAGTACAGAGTTATAATACAGCACAGAGTTATAATACAGTACAGAGCTACAATACAGTACAGAGGTATAATTCTGCACAGAGCTATAATACAGCACAGAGCTATAATAAAGTGCAGAGTTATAATACAGTACAGAGGTATAATTCTGCACAGAGCTATAATACAGTACAGAGTTATAATACAGTACAGTTATAATACAGCACAGAGTTATAATACAGTACAGAGCTATGATACAGTACAGAGTTATAATACAGTACAGAGGTATAATTCTGCACAGAGCTATAATACAGCACAGAGTTATAATACAGTACAGAGGTATAATTCTGCACAGAGCTATAATACAGCACAGTTATAATACAGTACAGAGTTATAATACAGTACAGAGGTATAATTCTGCACAGAGCTATAATACAGCACAGAGCTATAATACAGCACAGAGTTATAATACAGTACAGAGTTATAATACAGTACAGAGCTATAATACAGTACAGAGGTATAATTCTGCACAGAGCTATAATACAGTACAGAGTTATAATACAGTACAGAGGTATAATTCTGCACAGAGCTATAATACAGTAGAGTTATAATAAAGTACAGAGTTATAATACTGCACAGAGCTATAATACAGTACAGAGCTATAATAAAGTACAGAGTTATAATACAGTACAGAGCTATAATACAGTACAGAGGTATAATTCTGCACAGAGCTATAATACAGCACAGAGTTATAATACAGTACAGAGCTATAATACAGTACAGAGGTATAATAAAGTACAGAGTTATAATACAGCACAGAGTTATAATACAGTACAGAGGTATAATTCTGCACAGAGCTATAATACAGTAGAGTTATAATAAAGTACAGAGGTATAATTCTGCACAGAGCTATAATACAGTACAGAGTTATAATACAGTACAGAGGTATAATTCTGCACAGAGCTATAATACAGCACAGAGTTAAAATAAAGTACAGAGTTATAATACTGCACAGAGCTATAATACAGTACAGAGGTATAATTCTGCACAGAGCTATAATACAGCACAGAGTTATAATACAGTACAGAGCTATAATACAGTACAGAGTTATAATAAAGTACAGAGTTATAATACAGTACAGAGCTATAATACAGTACAGAGGTATAATTCTGCACAGAGCTATAATACAGCACAGAGTTATAATACAGTACAGAGCTATAATACAGTACAGAGGTATAATTCTGCACAGAGCTATAATACAGTACAGAGTTATAATAAAGTACAGAGTTATAATAAAGTACAGAGTTATAATTCTGCACAGAGCTATAATACAGTACAGAGTTATAATAAAGTACAGAGCTATAATACAGTACAGAGTTATAATAAAGTACAGAGTTATAATACAGTACAGAGTTATAATAAAGTACAGAGTTATAATTCTGCACAGAGCTATAATACAGTACAGAGTTATAATAAAGTACAGAGTTATAATACAGCACAGAGTTATAATACAGTACAGAGGTATAATAAAGTACAGAGTTATAATTCTGCACAGAGCTATAATACAGTACAGAGTTATAATAAAGTACAGAGTTATAATTCTGCACAGTGCTATAATACAGTACAGAGTTATAATAAAGTACAGAGGTATAATTCTGCACAGAGCTATAATACAGTACAGAGTTATAATAAAGTACAGAGTTATAATTCTGCACAGAGCTATAATACAGTACAGAGTTATAATAAAGTACAGAGTTATAATACAGCACAGAGTTATAATACAGTACAGAGGTATAATAAAGTACAGAGTTATAATTCTGCACAGAGCTATAATACAGTACAGAGTTATAATAAAGTACAGAGTTATAATACAGTACAGAGTTATAATACAGTACAGAGGTATAATTCTGCACAGAGCTTTAATACAGTACAGAGCTATAATAAAGTACAGGGTTATAATACAGTACAGAGGTATAATTCTGCAGAGAGCTAGAATACAGTACAGAGCTATAATAAAGTACAGAGTTATAATACAGTACAGAGGTATAATTCTGCACAGAGCTATAATACAGTACAGAGCTATAATAAAGTACAGAGTTATAATACAGTACAGAGGTATAATTCTGCACAGAGCTATAATACAGTACAGAGCTATAATACAGTACAGAGCCATAATAAAGTACAGAGTTATAATACAGTACAGAGTTATAATACAGTACAGAGTTATAATACAGCACAGAGTTATAATACAGTACAGAGGTATAATTCTGCACAGAGCTATAATACAGTACAGAGCTATAATAAAGTACGGAGTTATAATACAGTACAGAGGTATAATTCTGCACAGAGCTATAATACAGTAGAGTTATAATACAGTAGAGTTATAATAAAGTACAGAGGTATAATTCTGCACTGAGCTATAATACAGTACAGAGTTATAATAAAGTACAGAGTTATAATACAGTACAGAGGTATAATTCTGCACAGAGCTATAATACAGTACAGAGGTATAATTCTGCACAGAGCTATAATACAGTACAGAGTTATAATACAGCACAGAGTTATAATACAGTACAGAGGTATAATTCTGCACAGAGCTATAATACAGTACAGAGGTATAATACAGTACAGAGCTACAATAAAGTACAGAGTTATAATACAGTACAGAGTTATAATACAGTACAGAGGTATAATTCTGCACAGAGCTATAATACAGTACAGAGGTATAATTCTGCACAGAGCTATAATACAGTACAGAGTTATAATAAAGTACAGCGTTATAATACAGTACAGAGGTATAATTCTGCACAGAGCTATAATACAGTACAGAGGTATAATTCTGCACAGAGCTATGATACAGTACAGAGTTATAATAAAGTACAGAGTTATAATACAGTACAGAGCTACAATAAAGTACAGAGTTATAATACAGTACAGAGTTATAATTCTGCACAGAGCTATAATAAAGTACAGAGATATAATAAAGTACAGAGTGATAATACAGTACAGAGGTATAATTCTGCACAGAGCTATAATACAGTACAGAGTTATAATACAGTACAGAGTTATAATACAGTACAGAGGTATAATTTTGCACAGAGCTATAATAAAGTACAGACATATAATAAAGTTCAGACTTATAATACAGGACAGATGTATAATTCTGCACAGAGCTATAATACAGTACAGAGGTATAATACAGTACAGAGGTATAATTCTGCACAGAGCTATAATACAGCACAGAGTTATAATAAAGTACAGAGTTATAATACAGTACAGAGGTATAATACAGTACAGAGGTATAATTCTGCACAGAGCTATAATACAGTAGAGTTATAATACAGTACAGAGCTATAATACAGTACAGAGGTATAATACAGTACAGAGGTATAATTCTGCACAGAGCTATAATACAGTAGGGTTATAATACAGCACAGAGTTATAATACAGTACAGAGCTATAATACAGTACAGAGGTATAATTCTGCACAGAGCTATAATACAGCACAGAGTTATAATACAGTACAGAGCTATAATACAGTACAGAGGTATAATTCTGCACAGAGCTATAATACAGTACAGAGGTATAATACAGTACAGAGGTATAATTCTGCACAGAGCAATAATACAGCACAGAGTTATAATACAGCACAGAGTTATAATACAGTACAGAGGTATAATTCTGCACAGAGCTATAATAAAGTACAGACATATAATATAGTACAGACTTATAATACAGGACAGATGTATAATTCTGCACAGAGCTATAATACAGTACAGAGGTATAATACAGTACAGAGTTATAATTCTGCACAGAGCTATAATACAGTAGAGTTATAATACAGTAGAGTTATAATAAAGTACAGAGGTATAATTCTGCACAGAGCTATAATACAGTACAGTGTTATAATACAGCACAGAGTTATAATTCTGCACAGAGTTATAATACAGTACAGAGGTATAATTCTGCACAGAGCTATAATACAGTACAGAGTTATAATAAAGTACAGAGTTATAATACAGTACAGAGGTATAATTCTGCACAGAGCTATAATACAGTACAGATGTATAATTCTGCACAGAGCTATAATACAGTACAGAGTTATAATACAGCACAGAGTTATAATACAGTACAGAGGTATAATTCTGCACAGAGCTATAATAAAGTACAGAGTTATAATACAGTACAGAGGTATAATTCTGCACAGAGCTATAATACAGTACAGAGGTATAATTCTGCACAGAGCTATAATACAGTACAGAGTTATAATAAAGTACAGAGTTATAATAAAGTACAGAGTTATAATACAGTACAGAGCTACAATAAAGTACAGAGTTATAATACAGTACAGAGTTATAATACAGTACAGAGGTATAATTCTGCACAGAGCTATAATACAGTACAGAGGTATAATTCTGCACAGAGCTATAATACAGTACAGAGTTATAATAAAGTACAGAGTTATAATACAGTACAGAGCTACAATAAAGTATAGAGTTATAATACAGTACAGAGTTATAATACAGTACAGAGGTATAATTCTGCACAGAGCTATAATACAGTACAGAGGTATAATTCTGCACAGAGCTATAATACAGTACAGAGTTATAATAAAGTACAGAGTTATAATACAGTACAGAGGTATAATTCTGCACAGAGCTATAATACAGTACAGAGGTATAATTCTGCACAGAGCTATGATACAGTACAGAGTTATAATAAAGTACAGAGTTATAATACAGTACAGAGCTACAATAAAGTACAGAGTTATAATACAGTACAGAGTTATAATTCTGCACAGAGCTATAATAAAGTACAGAGTGATAATACAGTACAGAGGTATAATTCTGCACAGAGCTATAATACAGTACAGAGGTATAATAAAGTACAGACTTATAATACAGGACAGATGTATAATTCTGCACAGAGCTATAATACAGCACAGAGTTATAATAAAGTACAGAGTTATAATACAGTACAGAGTTATAATACAGTACAGAGGTATAATTCTGCACAGAGCTATAATAAAGTACAGACATATAATAAAGTACAGACTTATAATACAGGACAGATGTATAATTCTGCACAGAGCTATAATACAGTACAGAGGTATAATACAGTACAGAGGTATAATAAAGTACAGACTTATAATACAGGACAGATGTATAATTCTGCACAGAGCTATAATACAGCACAGAGTTATAATAAAGTACAGAGTTATAATACAGTACAGAGGTATAATACAGTACAGAGGTATAATTATGCACAGAGCTATAATACAGTAGAGTTATAATACAGTACAGAGCTATAATACAGTACAGAGGTATAATACAGTACAGAGGTATAATTCTGCTCAGAGCTATAATACAGTAGAGTTATAATACAGCACAGAGTTATAATACAGTACAGAGCTATAATACAGTACAGAGGTATAATTCTGCACAGAGCTATAATACAGCACAGAGTTATAATACAGTACAGAGCTATAATACAGTACAGAGGTATAATTCTGCACAGAGCTATAATACAGTACAGAGGTATAATACAGTACAGAGGTATAATTCTGCACAGAGCAATAATACAGCACAGAGTTATAATACAGCACAGAGTTATAATACAGTACAGAGCTATAATACAGTACAGAGGTATAGTACAGTACAGAGGTATAATTCTGCACAGAGCTATAATACAGTACAGAGCTAGAATAAAGTGCAGAGTTATAATACAGTACAGAGGTATAATTCTGCACAGAGCTATAATACAGTACAGAGTTATAATACAGTACAGTTATAATAAAGTACAGAGTTATAATACAGTACAGAGCTATAATACAGTACAGAGGTATAATTCTGCACAGAGCTATAATACAGCACAGAGTTATAATACAGTGCAGAGTTATAATACAGCACAGTTATAATACAGTACAGAGCTACAATACAGTACAGAGGTATAATGCAGTGCAGAGGTATAATTCTGCACAGAGCTATAATACAGCACAGAGCTATAATAAAGTGCAGAGTTATAATACAGTACAGAGGTATAATTCTGCACAGAGCTATAATACAGTACAGAGTTATAATACAGTACAGTTATAATACAGCACAGAGTTATAATACAGTACAGAGCTATAATACAGTACAGAGGCATAATTCTGCACAGAGCTATAATACAGTACAGAGGTATAATTCTGCACAGAGCTATGATACAGTACAGAGTTATAATAAAGTACAGAGTTATAATACAGTACAGAGCTACAATAAAGTACAGAGTTATAATACAGTACAGAGTTATAATTCTGCACAGAGCTATAATAAAGTACAGAGTGATAATACAGTACAGAGGTATAATTCTGCACAGAGCTATAATACAGTACAGAGGTATAATAAAGTACAGACTTATAATACAGGACAGATGTATAATTCTGCACAGAGCTATAATACAGCACAGAGTTATAATAAAGTACAGAGTTATAATACAGTACAGAGTTATAATACAGTACAGAGGTATAATTCTGCACAGAGCTATAATAAAGTACAGACATATAATAAAGTACAGACTTATAATACAGGACAGATGTATAATTCTGCACAGAGCTATAATACAGTACAGAGGTATAATACAGTACAGAGGTATAATAAAGTACAGACTTATAATACAGGACAGATGTATAATTCTGCACAGAGCTATAATACAGCACAGAGTTATAATAAAGTACAGAGTTATAATACAGTACAGAGGTATAATACAGTACAGAGGTATAATTCTGCACAGAGCTACAATACAGTAGAGTTATAATACAGTACAGAGCTATAATACAGTACAGAGGTATAATACAGTACAGAGGTATAATTCTGCACAGAGCTATAATACAGTAGAGTTATAATACAGCACAGAGTTATAATACAGTACAGAGCTATAATACAGTACAGAGGTATAATTCTGCACAGAGCTATAATACAGCACAGAGTTATAATACAGTACAGAGCTATAATACAGTACAGAGGTATAATTCTGCACAGAGCTATAATACAGTACAGAGGTATAATACAGTACAGAGGTATAATTCTGCACAGAGCAATAATACAGCACAGAGTTATAATACAGCACAGAGTTATAATACAGTACAGAGCTATAATACAGTACAGAGGTATAGTACAGTACAGAGGTATAATTCTGCACAGAGCTATAATACAGTACAGAGCTAGAATAAAGTGCAGAGTTATAATACAGTACAGAGGTATAATTCTGCACAGAGCTATAATACAGTACAGAGTTATAATACAGTACAGTTATAATAAAGTACAGAGTTATAATACAGTACAGAGCTATAATACAGTACAGAGGTATAATTCTGCACAGAGCTATAATACAGCACAGAGTTATAATACAGTACAGAGTTATAATACAGCACAGAGTTATAATACAGTACAGAGCTACAATACAGTGCAGAGGTATAATACAGTGCAGAGGTATAATACAGCACAGAGCTATAATACAGCACAGAGCTATAATAAAGTGCAGAGTTATAATACAGTACAGAGGTATAATTCTGCACAGAGCTATAATACAGTACAGAGTTATAATACAGTACAGTTATAATACAGCACAGAGTTATAATACAGTACAGAGCTATAATACAGTACAGAGTTATAATACAGTACAGAGTTATAATACAGTACAGAGGTATAATTCTGCACAGAGCTATAATACAGCACAGAGTTATAATAAAGTACAGAGTTATAATACAGCACAGAGTTATAATACAGTACAGAGGTATAATTCTGCACAGAGTTATAATAAAGTACAGAGTTATAATACAGCACAGAGTTATAATACAGTACAGAGCTATAATACAGTACAGAGGTATAATTCTGCACAGAGTTATAATACAGCACAGAGTTATAATACAGTACAGAGCTATAATACAGTACAGAGTTATAATACAGTACAGAGCTATAATACAGTACAGAGTTATAATACAGTACAGAGTTATAATACAGTACAGAGGTATAATTCTGCACAGAGTTATAATAAAGTACAGAGTTATAATACAGCACAGAGTTATAATACAGCACAGAGTTATAATACAGTACAGAGGTATAATTCTGCACAGAGTTATAATAAAGTACAGAGTTATAATACAGCACAGAGTTATAATACAGTACAGAGCTATAATACAGTACAGAGGTATAATTCTGCACAGAGCTATAATACAGCACAGAGTTATAATACAGTACAGAGCTATAATACAGTACAGAGTTATAATACAGTACAGAGTTATAATACAGTACAGAGGTATAATTCTGCACAGAGTTATAATAAAGTACAGAGTTATAATACAGCACAGAGTTATAATACAGTACAGAGGTATAATTCTGCACAGAGCTATAATACAGCACAGAGTTATAATAAAGTACAGAGTTATAATACTGCACAGAGCTATAATACAGTACAGAGCTATAATACAGTACAGAGCTATAATACAGTACAGAGGTATAATTCTGCACAGAGCTATAATACAGCACAGAGTTATAATACAGTACAGAGCTATAATACAGTACAGAGTTATAATTCTGCACAGAGCTATAATACAGTACAGAGTTATAATAAAGTACAGAGTTATAATACAGTACAGAGTTATAATACAGCACAGTTATAATACAGTACAGAGGTATAATAAAGTACAGAGTTATAATTCTGCACAGAGCTATAATACAGTACAGAGTTATAATAAAGTACAGAGTTATAATACAGTACAGAGTTATAATACAGCACAGAGTTATAATTTAGGGCGGCACAGTGGCGCAGTGGTTAGCACCGCAGCCTCACAGCTCCAGGGACCCGGGTTCGATTCCAGGTACTGCCTGTGTGGAGTTTGCAAGTTCTCCCTGTGTCTGCGTGGGTTTTCTCCGGGTGCTCCGGTTTCCTCCCACAAGCCAAAAGACTTGCAGGTTGATAGGTAAATTGGCCATTATAAATTGTCACTAGTGTAGGTAGGTGGTAGTGAAATATAGGGACAGGTGGGGATGTTTGGTAGGAATATGGGATTAGTGTAGGATTAGTATAAATGGGTGGTTGATGTTCGGCACAGACTCGGTGGGCCGAAGGGCCTGTTTCAGTGCTGTATCTCTAATCTAATCTAAACAGTACAGAGGTATAATTCTGCACAGAGCTTTAATACAGTACAGAGCTATAATAAAGTACAGGGTTATAATACAGTACAGAGGTATAATTCTGCAGAGAGCTAGAATACAGTACAGAGCTATAATAAAGTACAGAGTTATAATACAGTACAGAGGTATAATTCTGCACAGAGCTATAATACAGTACAGAGCTATAATAAAGTACAGAGTTATAATACAGTACAGAGGTATAATTCTGCACAGAGCTATAATACAGTACAGAGGGATAATTCTGCACAGAGCTATAATACAGTACAGAGCTATAATAAAGTACAGAGTTATAATACAGTACAGAGGTATAATTCTGCACAGAGCTATAATACAGTACAGAGCTATAATAAAGTACAGAGTTATAATACAGTACAGAGTTATAATACAGCACAGAGTTATAATACAGTACAGAGGTATAATTCTGCACAGAGCTATAATACAGTACAGAGCTATAATAAAGTACAGAGTTATAATACAGTACAGAGGTATAATTCTGCACAGAGCTATAATACAGTACAGAGCTATAATACAGCACAGAGTTATAATACAGTACAGAGTTATAATACAGCACAGAGTTATAATTCTGCACAGAGCTATAATACAGTACAGAGCTATAATAAAGTACAGAGTTATAATACAGTACAGAGTTATAATACAGTACAGAGTTATAATTCTGCACAGAGCTATAATACAGTACAGAGCTATAATAAAGTACAGAGTTATAATACAGCACAGAGTTATAATACAGCACAGAGTTATAATTCTGCACAGAGCTATAATACAGTACAGAGCTATAATAAAGTACAGAGTTAGAATACAGTACAGAGTTATAATTCTGCACAGAGCTATAATACAGTACAGAGCTATAATAAAGTACAGAGTTATAATACAGCACAGAGTTATAATTCTGCACAGAGCTATAATACAGTACAGAGCTATAATAAAGTACAGAGCTATAATAAAGTACAGAGTTATAATACAGTACAGAGGTATAATTCTGCACAGAGCTATAATACAGTACAGAGTTATAATACAGCACAGAGTTATAATACAGCACAGAGTTATAATTCTGCACAGAGCTATAATACAGTACAGAGCTATAATAAAGTACAGAGTTATAATACAGTACAGAGTTATAATACAGCACAGAGTTATAATACAGTACAGAGGTATAATTCTGCACAGAGCTATAATACAGTACAGAGCTATAATAAAGTACAGAGTTATAATACAGTACAGAGTTATAATACAGCACAGAGTTATAATACAGTACAGAGGTATAATTCTGCACAGAGCTTTAATACAGTACAGAGTTATAATAAAGTACAGAGTTATAATACAGTACAGAGTTATAATACAGTACAGAGGTATAATTCTGCACAGAGCTATAATACAGTACAGAGCTATAATAAAGTACAGAGTTATAATAAAGTACAGAGTTATAATACTGCACAGAGCTATAATACAGTACAGAGCTATAATAAAGTACAGAGTTATAATACAGTACAGAGGTATAATTCTGCACAGAGCTATAATACAGTACAGAGTTATAATAAAGTACAGAGTTATAATACAGCACAGAGTTATAATACAGCACAGAGCTATAATACAGTACAGAGGTATAATTCTGCACAGAGCTACAATACAGTACAGAGTTATAATAAAGTACAGAGTTATAATAAAGTACAGAGTTATAATACAGCACAGAGTTATAATACAGTACAGAGCTATAATACAGTACAGAGTTATAATAAAGTACAGAGTTATAATACAGCACAGAGTTATAATACAGCACAGAGGTATAATTCTGCACAGAGCTATAATACAGTACAGAGTTATAATAAAGTACAGAGTTATAATACAGTACAGAGCTATAATACAGTACAGAGGTATAATTCTGCACAGAGCTATAATACAGTACAGAGTTATAATAAAGTACAGAGTTATAATACTGCACAGAGCTATAATAAAGTACAGAGTTATAATACAGTACAGAGTTATAATACAGTACAGAGGTATAATTCTGCACAGAGCTATAATACAGTACAGAGTTATAATACAGTACAGAGGTATAATAAAGTACAGACTTATAATACAGGACAGATGTATAATTCTGCACAGAGCTATAATACAGCACAGAGTTATAATAAAGTACAGAGTTATAATACAGTACAGAGTTATAATACAGTACAGAGGTATAATTCTGCACAGAGCTATAATAAAGTACAGACATATAATAAAGTACAGACTTATAATACAGGACAGATGTATAATTCTGCACAGAGCTATAATACAGTACAGAGGTATAATACAGTACAGAGGTATAATAAAGTACAGACTTATAATACAGGACAGATGTATAATTCTGCACAGAGCTATAATACAGCACAGAGTTATAATAAAGTACAGAGTTATAATACAGTACAGAGGTATAATACAGTACAGAGGTATAATTATGCACAGAGCTATAATACAGTAGAGTTATAATACAGTACAGAGCTATAATACAGTACAGAGGTATAATACAGTACAGAGGTATAATTCTGCTCAGAGCTATAATACAGTAGAGTTATAATACAGCACAGAGTTATAATACAGTACAGAGCTATAATACAGTACAGAGGTATAATTCTGCACAGAGCTATAATACAGCACAGAGTTATAATACAGTACAGAGCTATAATACAGTACAGAGGTATAATTCTGCACAGAGCTATAATACAGTACAGAGGTATAATACAGTACAGAGGTATAATTCTGCACAGAGCAATAATACAGCACAGAGTTATAATACAGCACAGAGTTATAATACAGTACAGAGCTATAATACAGTACAGAGGTATAGTACAGTACAGAGGTATAATTCTGCACAGAGCTATAATACAGTACAGAGCTAGAATAAAGTGCAGAGTTATAATACAGTACAGAGGTATAATTCTGCACAGAGCTATAATACAGTACAGAGTTATAATACAGTACAGTTATAATAAAGTACAGAGTTATAATACAGTACAGAGCTATAATACAGTACAGAGGTATAATTCTGCACAGAGCTATAATACAGCACAGAGTTATAATACAGTGCAGAGTTATAATACAGCACAGAGTTATAATACAGTACAGAGCTACAATACAGTACAGAGGTATAATGCAGTGCAGAGGTATAATTCTGCACAGAGCTATAATACAGCACAGAGCTATAATAAAGTGCAGAGTTATAATACAGTACAGAGGTATAATTCTGCACAGAGCTATAATACAGTACAGAGTTATAATACAGTACAGTTATAATACAGCACAGAGTTATAATACAGTACAGAGCTATAATACAGTACAGAGGCATAATTCTGCACAGAGCTATAATACAGTACAGAGGTATAATTCTGCACAGAGCTATGATACAGTACAGAGTTATAATAAAGTACAGAGTTATAATACAGTACAGAGCTACAATAAAGTACAGAGTTATAATACAGTACAGAGTTATAATTCTGCACAGAGCTATAATAAAGTACAGAGTGATAATACAGTACAGAGGTATAATTCTGCACAGAGCTATAATACAGTACAGAGGTATAATAAAGTACAGACTTATAATACAGGACAGATGTATAATTCTGCACAGAGCTATAATACAGCACAGAGTTATAATAAAGTACAGAGTTATAATACAGTACAGAGTTATAATACAGTACAGAGGTATAATTCTGCACAGAGCTATAATAAAGTACAGACATATAATAAAGTACAGACTTATAATACAGGACAGATGTATAATTCTGCACAGAGCTATAATACAGTACAGAGGTATAATACAGTACAGAGGTATAATAAAGTACAGACTTATAATACAGGACAGATGTATAATTCTGCACAGAGCTATAATACAGCACAGAGTTATAATAAAGTACAGAGTTATAATACAGTACAGAGGTATAATACAGTACAGAGGTATAATTCTGCACAGAGCTACAATACAGTAGAGTTATAATACAGTACAGAGCTATAATACAGTACAGAGGTATAATACAGTACAGAGGTATAATTCTGCACAGAGCTATAATACAGTAGAGTTATAATACAGCACAGAGTTATAATACAGTACAGAGCTATAATACAGTACAGAGGTATAATTCTGCACAGAGCTATAATACAGCACAGAGTTATAATACAGTACAGAGCTATAATACAGTACAGAGGTATAATTCTGCACAGAGCTATAATACAGTACAGAGCTATAATACAGTACAGAGGTATAATTCTGCACAGAGCAATAATACAGCACAGAGTTATAATACAGCACAGAGTTATAATACAGTACAGAGCTATAATACAGTACAGAGGTATAGTACAGTACAGAGGTATAATTCTGCACAGAGCTATAATACAGTACAGAGCTAGAATAAAGTGCAGAGTTATAATACAGTACAGAGGTATAATTCTGCACAGAGCTATAATACAGTACAGAGTTATAATACAGTACAGTTATAATAAAGTACAGAGTTATAATACAGTACAGAGCTATAATACAGTACAGAGGTATAATTCTGCACAGAGCTATAATACAGCACAGAGTTATAATACAGTACAGAGTTATAATACAGCACAGAGTTATAATACAGTACAGAGCTACAATACAGTACAGAGGTATAATACAGTGCAGAGGTATAATTCTGCACAGAGCTATAATACAGCACAGAGCTATAATAAAGTGCAGAGTTATAATACAGTACAGAGGTATAATTCTGCACAGAGCTATAATACAGTACAGAGTTATAATACAGTACAGTTATAATACAGCACAGAGTTATAATACAGTACAGAGCTATAATACAGTACAGAGTTATAATACAGTACAGAGTTATAATACAGTACAGAGGTATAATTCTGCACAGAGCTATAATACAGCAAAGAGTTATAATAAAGTACAGAGTTATAATACAGCACAGAGTTATAATACAGTACAGAGGTATAATTCTGCACAGAGTTATAATAAAGTACAGAGTTATAATACAGCACAGAGTTATAATACAGTACAGAGCTATAATACAGTACAGAGGTATAATTCTGCACAGAGTTATAATACAGCACAGAGTTATAATACAGTACAGAGCTATAATACAGTACAGAGTTATAATACAGTACAGAGCTATAATACAGTACAGAGTTATAATACAGTACAGAGTTATAATACAGTACAGAGGTATAATTCTGCACAGAGTTATAATAAAGTACAGAGTTATAATACAGCACAGAGTTATAATACAGTACAGAGGTATAATTCTGCACAGAGTTATAATAAAGTACAGAGTTATAATACAGCACAGAGTTATAATACAGTACAGAGCTATAATACAGTACAGAGGTATAATTCTGCACAGAGCTATAATACAGCACAGAGTTATAATACAGTACAGAGCTATAATACAGTACAGAGTTATAAT
Organism: Heterodontus francisci; assembly: GCF_036365525.1. NCBI lineage: Eukaryota > Metazoa > Chordata > Chondrichthyes > Heterodontiformes > Heterodontidae > Heterodontus > Heterodontus francisci. The sequence goes on from NC_090373.1 coordinate 171,546,455, forward strand.
ACAGTACAGAGTTATAATACAGTACAGAGGTATAATTCTGCACAGAGTTATAATAAAGTACAGAGTTATAATACAGCACAGAGTTATAATACAGTACAGAGGTATAATTCTGCACAGAGCTATAATACAGCACAGAGTTATAATAAAGTACAGAGTTATAATACTGCACAGAGCTATAATACAGTACAGAGCTATAATACAGTACAGAGCTATAATACAGTACAGAGGTATAATTCTGCACAGAGCTATAATACAGCACAGAGTTATAATACAGTACAGAGCTATAATACAGTACAGAGTTATAATTCTGCACAGAGCTATAATACAGTACAGAGTTATAATAAAGTACAGAGTTATAATACAGTACAGAGTTATAATACAGCACAGTTATAATACAGTACAGAGGTATAATAAAGTACAGAGTTATAATTCTGCACAGAGCTATAATACAGTACAGAGTTATAATAAAGTACAGAGTTATAATACAGTACAGAGTTATAATACAGCACAGAGTTATAATTTAGGGCGGCACAGTGGCGCAGTGGTTAGCACCGCAGCCTCACAGCTCCAGGGACCCGGGTTCGATTCCAGGTACTGCCTGTGTGGAGTTTGCAAGTTCTCCCTGTGTCTGCGTGGGTTTTCTCCGGGTGCTCCGGTTTCCTCCCACAAGCCAAAAGACTTGCAGGTTGATAGGTAAATTGGCCATTATAAATTGTCACTAGTGTAGGTAGGTGGTAGTGAAATATAGGGACAGGTGGGGATGTTTGGTAGGAATATGGGATTAGTGTAGGATTAGTATAAATGGGTGGTTGATGTTCGGCACAGACTCGGTGGGCCGAAGGGCCTGTTTCAGTGCTGTATCTCTAATCTAATCTAAACAGTACAGAGGTATAATTCTGCACAGAGCTTTAATACAGTACAGAGCTATAATAAAGTACAGGGTTATAATACAGTACAGAGGTATAATTCTGCAGAGAGCTAGAATACAGTACAGAGCTATAATAAAGTACAGAGTTATAATACAGTACAGAGGTATAATTCTGCACAGAGCTATAATACAGTACAGAGCTATAATAAAGTACAGAGTTATAATACAGTACAGAGGTATAATTCTGCACAGAGCTATAATACAGTACAGAGGGATAATTCTGCACAGAGCTATAATACAGTACAGAGCTATAATAAAGTACAGAGTTATAATACAGTACAGAGGTATAATTCTGCACAGAGCTATAATACAGTACAGAGCTATAATAAAGTACAGAGTTATAATACAGTACAGAGTTATAATACAGCACAGAGTTATAATACAGTACAGAGGTATAATTCTGCACAGAGCTATAATACAGTACAGAGCTATAATAAAGTACAGAGTTATAATACAGTACAGAGGTATAATTCTGCACAGAGCTATAATACAGTACAGAGCTATAATACAGCACAGAGTTATAATACAGTACAGAGTTATAATACAGCACAGAGTTATAATTCTGCACAGAGCTATAATACAGTACAGAGCTATAATAAAGTACAGAGTTATAATACAGTACAGAGTTATAATACAGTACAGAGTTATAATTCTGCACAGAGCTATAATACAGTACAGAGCTATAATAAAGTACAGAGTTATAATACAGCACAGAGTTATAATACAGCACAGAGTTATAATTCTGCACAGAGCTATAATACAGTACAGAGCTATAATAAAGTACAGAGTTAGAATACAGTACAGAGTTATAATTCTGCACAGAGCTATAATACAGTACAGAGCTATAATAAAGTACAGAGTTATAATACAGCACAGAGTTATAATTCTGCACAGAGCTATAATACAGTACAGAGCTATAATAAAGTACAGAGCTATAATAAAGTACAGAGTTATAATACAGTACAGAGGTATAATTCTGCACAGAGCTATAATACAGTACAGAGTTATAATACAGCACAGAGTTATAATACAGCACAGAGTTATAATTCTGCACAGAGCTATAATACAGTACAGAGCTATAATAAAGTACAGAGTTATAATACAGTACAGAGTTATAATACAGCACAGAGTTATAATACAGTACAGAGGTATAATTCTGCACAGAGCTATAATACAGTACAGAGCTATAATAAAGTACAGAGTTATAATACAGTACAGAGTTATAATACAGCACAGAGTTATAATACAGTACAGAGGTATAATTCTGCACAGAGCTTTAATACAGTACAGAGTTATAATAAAGTACAGAGTTATAATACAGTACAGAGTTATAATACAGCACAGAGTTATAATACAGTACAGAGGTATAATTCTGCACAGAGCTATAATACAGTACAGAGCTATAATAAAGTACAGAGTTATAATAAAGTACAGAGTTATAATACAGTACAGAGCTATAATAAAGTACAGAGTTATAATACAGTACAGAGGTATAATTCTGCACAGAGCTATAATACAGTACAGAGTTATAATAAAGTACAGAGTTATAATACAGCACAGAGTTATAATACAGCACAGAGCTATAATACAGTACAGAGGTATAATTCTGCACAGAGCTACAATACAGTACAGAGTTATAATAAAGTACAGAGTTATAATAAAGTACAGAGTTATAATACAGCACAGAGTTATAATACAGTACAGAGCTATAATACAGTACAGAGTTATAATAAAGTACAGAGTTATAATACAGCACAGAGTTATAATACAGCACAGAGGTATAATTCTGCACAGAGCTATAATACAGTACAGAGTTATAATAAAGTACAGAGTTATAATACAGTACAGAGCTATAATACAGTACAGAGGTATAATTCTGCACAGAGCTATAATACAGTACAGAGTTATAATAAAGTACAGAGTTATAATACTGCACAGAGCTATAATAAAGTACAGAGTTATAATACAGTACAGAGTTATAATACAGTACAGAGGTATAATTCTGCACAGAGCTATAATACAGTACAGAGTTATAATAAAGTACAGAGTTATAATACAGCACAGAGTTATAATACAGCACAGAGGTATAATTCTGCACAGAGCTATAATACAGTACAGAGTTATAATAAAGTGCAGAGTTATAATACAGCACAGAGTTATAATACAGCACAGAGGTATAATTCTGCACAGAGCTATAATACAGTACAGAGTTATAATAAAGTACAGAGTTATAATACTGCACAGAGCTATAATAAAGTACAGAGTTATAATACAGTACAGAGTTATAATACAGTACAGAGGTATAATTCTGCACAGAGTTATAATACAGTACAGAGTTATAATAAAGTACAGAGTTATAATACAGCACAGAGTTATAATACAGCACAGAGGTATAATTCTGCACAGAGCTATAATACAGTACAGAGTTATAATAAAGTACAGAGTTATAATACAGCACAGAGTTATAATACAGCACAGAGGTATAATTCTGCACAGAGCTATAATACAGTACAGAGTTATAATAAAGTACAGAGTTATAATACTGCACAGAGCTATAATAAAGTACAGAGTTATAATACAGTACAGAGTTATAATAAAGTACAGAGGTATAATTCTGCACAGAGCTATAATACAGTACAGAGTTATAATAAAGTACAGAGTTTTAATACAGTACAGAGCTATAATACAGTACAGAGTTATAATAAAGTACAGAGTTATAATACTGCACAGAGCTATAATACAGTACAGAGTTATAATACAGTACAGAGTTATAATACAGTACAGAGGTATAATTCTGCACAGAGCTATAATACAGTACAGAGTTATAATAAAGTACAGAGTTTTAATACAGTACAGAGCTATAATACAGTACAGAGTTATAATAAAGTACAGAGTTATAATACTGCACAGAGCTATAATAAAGTACAGAGTTATAATACAGTACAGAGTTATAATACAGTACAGAGTTATAATACAGTACAGAGGTATAATTCTGCACAGAGCTATAATACAGTACAGAGGTATAATTCTGCACAGAGCGATAATACAGTACAGAGTTATAATACAGCACAGAGTTATAATACAGTACAGAGGTATAATTCTGCACAGAGCTATAATACAGTACAGAGTTATAATAAAGTACAGAGTTATAATACAGTACAGAGGTATAATTCTGCACAGAGCTATAATACAGTACAGAGGTATAATTCTGCACAGAGCTATAATACAGTACAGAGTTATAATAAAGTACAGAGTTATAATACAGTACAGAGCTACAATAAAGTACAGAGTTATAATACAGTACAGAGTTATAATACAGTACAGAGGTATAATTCTGCACAGAGCTATAATACAGTACAGAGGTATAATACTGCACAGAGCTATAATACAGTACAGAGTTATAATAAAGTACAGAGTTATAATACAGTACAGAGCTACAATAAAGTACAGAGTTATAATACAGTACAGAGTTATAATAAAGTACAGAGTTATAATACTGCACAGAGCTATAATAAAGTACAGAGTTATAATACAGTACAGAGTTATAATACAGTACAGAGGTATAATTCTGCACAGAGCTATAATACAGTACAGAGTTATAATAAAGTACAGAGTTATAATACAGCACAGAGTTATAATACAGCACAGAGGTATAATTCTGCACAGAGCTATAATACAGTACAGAGTTATAATAAAGTACAGAGTTATAATACAGCACAGAGTTATAATACAGCACAGAGGTATAATTCTGCACAGAGCTATAATACAGTACAGAGTTATAATAAAGTACAGAGTTATAATACTGCACAGAGCTATAATAAAGTACAGAGTTATAATACAGTACAGAGTTATAATACAGTACAGAGGTATAATTCTGCACAGAGTTATAATACAGTACAGAGTTATAATAAAGTACAGAGTTATAATACAGCACAGAGTTATAATACAGCACAGAGGTATAATTCTGCACAGAGCTATAATACAGTACAGAGTTATAATAAAGTACAGAGTTATAATACAGCACAGAGTTATAATACAGCACAGAGGTATAATTCTGCACAGAGCTATAATACAGTACAGAGTTATAATAAAGTACAGAGTTTTAATACAGTACAGAGCTATAATACAGTACAGAGTTATAATAAAGTACAGAGTTATAATACTGCACAGAGCTATAATAAAGTACAGAGTTATAATACAGTACAGAGTTATAATACAGTACAGAGGTATAATTCTGCACAGAGCTATAATACAGTACAGAGTTATAATAAAGTACAGAGTTTTAATACAGTACAGAGCTATAATACAGTACAGAGTTATAATAAAGTACAGAGTTATAATACTGCACAGAGCTATAATAAAGTACAGAGTTATAATACAGTACAGAGTTATAATACAGTACAGAGGTATAATTCTGCACAGAGCTATAATACAGTACAGAGTTATAATAAAGTACAGAGTTTTAATACAGTACAGAGCTATAATACAGTACAGAGTTATAATAAAGTACAGAGTTATAATACTGCCCAGAGCTATAATAAAGTACAGAGTTATAATACAGTACAGAGTTATAATACAGTACAGAGTTATAATACAGTACAGAGGTATAATTCTGCACAGAGCTATAATACAGTACAGAGGTATAATTCTGCACAGAGCGATAATACAGTACAGAGTTATAATACAGCACAGAGTTATAATACAGTACAGAGGTATAATTCTGCACAGAGCTATAATACAGTACAGAGTTATAATAAAGTACAGAGTTATAATACAGTACAGAGGTATAATTCTGCACAGAGCTATAATACAGTACAGAGGTATAATTCTGCACAGAGCTATAATACAGTACAGAGTTATAATAAAGTACAGAGTTATAATACAGTACAGAGCTACAATAAAGTACAGAGTTATAATACAGTACAGAGTTATAATACAGTACAGAGGTATAATTCTGCACAGAGCTATAATACAGTACAGAGGTATAATTCTGCACAGAGCTATAATACAGTACAGAGTTATAATAAAGTACAGAGTTATAATACAGTACAGAGCTACAATAAAGTACAGAGTTATAATACAGTACAGAGGTATAATTCTGCACAGAGCTATAATACAGTACAGAGGTATAATTCTGCACAGAGCTATAATACAGTACAGAGTTATAATAAAGTACAGAGTTATAATACAGTACAGAGGTATAATTCTGCACAGAGCTATAATACAGTACAGAGGTATAATTCTGCACAGAGCTATGATACAGTACAGAGTTATAATAAAGTACAGAGTTATAATACAGTACAGAGCTACAATAAAGTACAGAGTTATAATACAGTACAGAGTTATAATAAAGTACAGAGTTATAATACTGCACAGAGCTATAATAAAGTACAGAGTTATAATACAGTACAGAGTTATAATACAGTACAGAGGTATAATTCTGCACAGAGCTATAATACAGTACAGAGTTATAATAAAGTACAGAGTTATAATACAGCACAGAGTTATAATACAGCACAGAGGTATAATTCTGCACAGAGCTATAATACAGTACAGAGTTATAATAAAGTACAGAGTTATAATACAGCACAGAGTTATAATACAGCACAGAGGTATAATTCTGCACAGAGCTATAATACAGTACAGAGTTATAATAAAGTACAGAGTTATAATACTGCACAGAGCTATAATAAAGTACAGAGTTATAATACAGTACAGAGTTATAATACAGTACAGAGGTATAATTCTGCGCAGAGTTATAATACAGTACAGAGTTATAATAAAGTACAGAGTTATAATACAGCACAGAGTTATAATACAGCACAGAGGTATAATTCTGCACAGAGCTATAATACAGTACAGAGTTATAATAAAGTACAGAGTTATAATACAGCACAGAGTTATAATACAGCACAGAGGTATAATTCTGCACAGAGCTATAATACAGTACAGAGTTATAATAAAGTACAGAGTTATAATACTGCACAGAGCTATAATAAAGTACAGAGTTATAATACAGTACAGAGTTATAATACAGTACAGAGGTATAATTCTGCACAGAGCTATAATACAGTACAGAGTTATAATAAAGTACAGAGTTTTAATACAGTACAGAGCTATAATACAGTACAGAGTTATAATAAAGTACAGAGTTATAATACTGCACAGAGCTATAATACAGTACAGAGTTATAATACAGTACAGAGTTATAATACAGTACAGAGGTATAATTCTGCACAGAGCTATAATACAGTACAGAGTTATAATAAAGTACAGAGTTTTAATACAGTACAGAGCTATAATACAGTACAGAGTTATAATAAAGTACAGAGTTATAATACTGCACAGAGCTATAATACAGTACAGAGGTATAATTCTGCACAGAGCTATAATACAGTACAGAGTTATAATAAAGTACAGAGTTATAATACAGTACAGAGGTATAATTCTGCACAGAGCTATAATACAGTACAGAGGTATAATTCTGCACAGAGCTATGATACAGTACAGAGCTATAATAAAGTACAGAGTTATAATACAGTACAGAGCTACAATAAAGTACAGAGTTATAATACAGTACAGAGTTATAATACAGTACAGAGTTATAATAAAGTACAGAGTTATAATACTGCACAGAGCTATAATAAAGTACAGAGTTATAATACAGTACAGAGTTATAATACAGTACAGAGGTATAATTCTGCACAGAGCTATAATACAGTACAGAGTTATAATAAAGTACAGAGTTATAATACAGCACAGAGTTATAATACAGCACAGAGGTATAATTCTGCACAGAGCTATAATACAGTACAGAGTTATAATAAAGTACAGAGTTATAATACAGCACAGAGTTATAATACAGCACAGAGGTATAATTCTGCACAGAGCTATAATACAGTACAGAGTTATAATAAAGTACAGAGTTATAATACTGCACAGAGCTATAATAAAGTACAGAGTTATAATACAGTACAGAGTTATAATACAGTACAGAGGTATAATTCTGCACAGAGTTATAATACAGTACAGAGTTATAATAAAGTACAGAGTTATAATACAGCACAGAGTTATAATACAGCACAGAGGTATAATTCTGCACAGAGCTATAATACAGTACAGAGTTATAATAAAGTACAGAGTTATAATACAGCACAGAGTTATAATACAGCACAGAGGTATAATTCTGCACAGAGCTATAATACAGTACAGAGTTATAATAAAGTACAGAGTTTTAATACAGTACAGAGCTATAATACAGTACAGAGTTATAATAAAGTACAGAGTTATAATACTGCACAGAGCTATAATAAAGTACAGAGTTATAATACAGTACAGAGTTATAATACAGTACAGAGGTATAATTCTGCACAGAGCTATAATACAGTACAGAGTTATAATAAAGTACAGAGTTTTAATACAGTACAGAGCTATAATACAGTACAGAGTTATAATAAAGTACAGAGTTATAATACTGCACAGAGCTATAATAAAGTACAGAGTTATAATACAGTACAGAGTTATAATACAGTACAGAGGTATAATTCTGCACAGAGCTATAATACAGTACAGAGTTATAATAAAGTACAGAGTTTTAATACAGTACAGAGCTATAATACAGTACAGAGTTATAATAAAGTACAGAGTTATAATACTGCACAGAGCTATAATAAAGTACAGAGTTATAATACAGTACAGAGTTATAATACAGTACAGAGGTATAATTCTGCACAGAGCTATAATACAGTACAGAGTTATAATAAAGTACAGAGTTATAATACAGCACAGAGTTATAATACAGCACAGAGGTATAATTCTGCACAGAGCTATAATACAGTACAGAGTTATAATAAAGTACAGAGTTATAATAAAGTACAGAGTTATAATACAGCACAGAGTTATAATACAGCACAGAGGTATAATTCTGCACAGAGCTATAATACAGTACAGAGTTATAATAAAGTACAGAGTTTTAATACAGTACAGAGCTATAATACAGTACAGAGTTATAATAAAGTACAGAGTTATAATACTGCACAGAGCTATAATAAAGTACAGAGTTATAATACAGTACAGAGTTATAATACAGTACAGAGGTATAATTCTGCACAGAGCTATAATACAGTACAGAGTTATAATAAAGTACAGAGTTTTAATACAGTACAGAGCTATAATACAGTACAGAGTTATAATAAAGTACAGAGTTATAATACTGCACAGAGCTATAATAAAGTACAGAGTTATAATACAGTACAGAGTTATAATACAGTACAGAGGTATAATTCTGCACAGAGCTATAATACAGTACAGAGTTATAATAAAGTACAGAGTTTTAATACAGTACAGAGCTCTAATACAGTACAGAGTTATAATAAAGTACAGAGTTATAATACTGCACAGAGCTATAATAAAGTACAGAGTTATAATACAGTACAGAGTTATAATACAGTACAGAGTTATAATACAGTACAGAGGTATAATTCTGCACAGAGCTATAATACAGTACAGAGGTATAATTCTGCACAGAGCGATAATACAGTACAGAGTTATAATACAGCACAGAGTTATAATACAGTACAGAGGTATAATTCTGCACAGAGCTATAATACAGTACAGAGTTATAATAAAGTACAGAGTTATAATACAGTACAGAGGTATAATTCTGCACAGAGCTATAATACAGTACAGAGGTATAATTCTGCACAGAGCTATAATACAGTACAGAGTTATAATAAAGTACAGAGTTATAATACAGTACAGAGCTACAATAAAGTACAGAGTTATAATACAGTACAGAGTTATAATACAGTACAGAGGTATAATTCTGCACAGAGCTATAATACAGTACAGAGGTATAATTCTGCACAGAGCTATAATACAGTACAGAGTTATAATAAAGTACAGAGTTATAATACAGTACAGAGCTACAATAAAGTACAGAGTTATAATACAGTACAGAGTTATAATACAGTACAGATGTATAATTCTGCACAGAGCTATAATACAGTACAGAGGTATAATTCTGCACAGAGCTATAATACAGTACAGAGTTATAATAAAGTACAGAGTTATAATACAGTACAGAGGTATAATTCTGCACAGAGCTATAATACAGTACAGAGGTATAATTCTGCACAGAGCTATGATACAGTACAGAGTTATAATAAAGTACAGAGTTATAATACAGTACAGAGCTACAATAAAGTACAGAGTTATAATACAGTACAGAGTTATAATAAAGTACAGAGTTATAATACTGCACAGAGCTATAATAAAGTACAGAGTTATAATACAGTACAGAGTTATAATACAGTACAGAGGTATAATTCTGCACAGAGCTATAATACAGTACAGAGTTATAATAAAGTACAGAGTTATAATACAGCACAGAGTTATAATACAGCACAGAGGTATAATTCTGCACAGAGCTATAATACAGTACAGAGTTATAATAAAGTACAGAGTTATAATACAGCACAGAGTTATAATACAGCACAGAGGTATAATTCTGCACAGAGCTATAATACAGTACAGAGTTATAATAAAGTACAGAGTTATAATACTGCACAGAGCTATAATAAAGTACAGAGTTATAATACAGTACAGAGTTATAATACAGTACAGAGGTATAACTCTGCACAGAGTTATAATACAGTACAGAGTTATAATAAAGTACAGAGTTATAATACAGCACAGAGTTATAATACAGCACAGAGGTATAATTCTGCACAGAGCTATAATACAGTACAGAGTTATAATAAAGTACAGAGTTATAATACAGCACAGAGTTATAATACAGCACAGAGGTATAATTCTGCACAGAGCTATAATACAGTACAGAGTTATAATAAAGTACAGAGTTATAATACTGCACAGAGCTATAATAAAGTACAGAGTTATAATACAGTACAGAGTTATAATACAGTACAGAGGTATAATTCTGCACAGAGCTATAATACAGTACAGAGTTATAATAAAGTACAGAGTTTTAATACAGTACAGAGCTATAATACAGTACAGAGCTATAATACAGTACAGAGTTATAATAAAGTACAGAGTTATAATACTGCACAGAGCTATAATACAGTACAGAGTTATAATACAGTACAGAGTTATAATACAGTACAGAGGTATAATTCTGCACAGAGCTATAATACAGTACAGAGTTATAATAAAGTACAGAGTTTTAATACAGTACAGAGCTATAATACAGTACAGAGTTATAATAAAGTACAGAGTTATAATACTGCACAGAGCTATAATACAGTACAGAGGTATAATTCTGCACAGAGCTATAATACAGTACAGAGTTATAATAAAGTACAGAGTTATAATACAGTACAGAGGTATAATTCTGCACAGAGCTATAATACAGTACAGAGGTATAATTCTGCACAGAGCTATGATACAGTACAGAGTTATAATAAAGTACAGAGTTATAATACAGTACAGAGCTACAATAAAGTACAGAGTTATAATACAGTACAGAGTTATAATAAAGTACAGAGTTATAATACTGCACAGAGCTATAATAAAGTACAGAGTTATAATACAGTACAGAGTTATAATACAGTACAGAGGTATAATTCTGCACAGAGCTATAATACAGTACAGAGTTATAATAAAGTACAGAGTTTTAATACAGTACAGAGCTATAATACAGTACAGAGTTATAATAAAGTACAGAGTTATAATACTGCACAGAGCTATAATAAAGTACAGAGTTATAATACAGTACAGAGTTATAATACAGTACAGAGGTATAATTCTGCACAGAGCTATAATACAGTACAGAGTTATAATAAAGTACAGAGTTTTAATACAGTACAGAGCTATAATACAGTACAGAGTTATAATAAAGTACAGAGTTATAATACTGCACAGAGCTATAATAAAGTACAGAGTTATAATACAGTACAGAGTTATAATACAGTACAGAGGTATAATTCTGCACAGAGCTATAATACAGTACAGAGTTATAATAAAGTACAGAGTTATAATACAGTACAGAGTTATAATACAGCACAGAGGTATAATTCTGCACAGAGCTATAATACAGTACAGAGTTATAATAAAGTACAGAGTTATAATAAAGTACAGAGTTATAATACAGCACAGAGTTATAATACAGCACAGAGGTATAATTCTGCACAGAGCTATAATACAGTACAGAGTTATAATAAAGTACAGAGTTTTAATACAGTACAGAGCTATAATACAGTACAGAGTTATAATAAAGTACAGAGTTATAATACTGCACAGAGCTATAATAAAGTACAGAGTTATAATACAGTACAGAGTTATAATACAGTACAGAGGTATAATTCTGCACAGAGCTATAATACAGTACAGAGTTATAATAAAGTACAGAGTTTTAATACAGTACAGAGCTATAATACAGTACAGAGTTATAATAAAGTACAGAGTTATAATACTGCACAGAGCTATAATAAAGTACAGAGTTATAATACAGTACAGAGTTATAATACAGTACAGAGGTATAATTCTGCACAGAGCTATAATACAGTACAGAGTTATAATAAAGTACAGAGTTTTAATACAGTACAGAGCTCTAATACAGTACAGAGTTATAATAAAGTACAGAGTTATAATACTGCACAGAGCTATAATAAAGTACAGAGTTATAATACAGTACAGAGTTATAATACAGTACAGAGTTATAATACAGTACAGAGGTATAATTCTGCACAGAGCTATAATACAGTACAGAGGTATAATTCTGCACAGAGCGATAATACAGTACAGAGTTATAATACAGCACAGAGTTATAATACAGTACAGAGGTATAATTCTGCACAGAGCTATAATACAGTACAGAGTTATAATAAAGTACAGAGTTATAATACAGTACAGAGGTATAATTCTGCACAGAGCTATAATACAGTACAGAGGTATAATTCTGCACAGAGCTATAATACAGTACAGAGTTATAATAAAGTACAGAGTTATAATACAGTACAGAGCTACAATAACGTACAGAGTTATAATACAGTACAGAGTTATAATACAGTACAGAGGTATAATTCTGCACAGAGCTATAATACAGTACAGAGGTATAATTCTGCACAGAGCTATAATACAGTACAGAGTTATAATAAAGTACAGAGTTATAATACAGTACAGAGCTACAATAAAGTACAGAGTTATAATACAGTACAGAGTTATAATACAGTACAGATGTATAATTCTGCACAGAGCTATAATACAGTACAGAGGTATAATTCTGCACAGAGCTATAATACAGTACAGAGTTATAATAAAGTACAGAGTTATAATACAGTACAGAGGTATAATTCTGCACAGAGCTATAATACAGTACAGAGGTATAATTCTGCACAGAGCTATGATACAGTACAGAGTTATAATAAAGTACAGAGTTATAATACAGTACAGAGCTACAATAAAGTACAGAGTTATAATACAGTACAGAGTTATAATAAAGTACAGAGTTATAATACTGCACAGAGCTATAATAAAGTACAGAGTTATAATACAGTACAGAGTTATAATACAGTACAGAGGTATAATTCTGCACAGAGCTATAATACAGTACAGAGTTATAATAAAGTACAGAGTTATAATACAGCACAGAGTTATAATACAGCACAGAGGTATAATTCTGCACAGAGCTATAATACAGTACAGAGTTATAATAAAGTACAGAGTTATAATACAGCACAGAGTTATAATACAGCACAGAGGTATAATTCTGCACAGAGCTATAATACAGTACAGAGTTATAATAAAGTACAGAGTTATAATACTGCACAGAGCTATAATAAAGTACAGAGTTATAATACAGTACAGAGTTATAATACAGTACAGAGGTATAACTCTGCACAGAGTTATAATACAGTACAGAGTTATAATAAAGTACAGAGTTATAATACAGCACAGAGTTATAATACAGCACAGAGGTATAATTCTGCACAGAGCTATAATACAGTACAGAGTTATAATAAAGTACAGAGTTATAATACAGCACAGAGTTATAATACAGCACAGAGGTATAATTCTGCACAGAGCTATAATACAGTACAGAGTTATAATAAAGTACAGAGTTATAATACTGCACAGAGCTATAATAAAGTACAGAGTTATAATACAGTACAGAGTTATAATACAGTACAGAGGTATAATTCTGCACAGAGCTATAATACAGTACAGAGTTATAATAAAGTACAGAGTTTTAATACAGTACAGAGCTATAATACAGTACAGAGCTATAATACAGTACAGAGTTATAATAAAGTACAGAGTTATAATACTGCACAGAGCTATAATACAGTACAGAGTTATAATACAGTACAGAGTTATAATACAGTACAGAGGTATAATTCTGCACAGAGCTATAATACAGTACAGAGTTATAATAAAGTACAGAGTTTTAATACAGTACAGAGCTATAATACAGTACAGAGTTATAATAAAGTACAGAGTTATAATACTGCACAGAGCTATAATACAGTACAGAGGTATAATTCTGCACAGAGCTATAATACAGTACAGAGTTATAATAAAGTACAGAGTTATAATACAGTACAGAGGTATAATTCTGCACAGAGCTATAATACAGTACAGAGGTATAATTCTGCACAGAGCTATGATACAGTACAGAGTTATAATAAAGTACAGAGTTATAATACAGTACAGAGCTACAATAAAGTACAGAGTTATAATACAGTACAGAGTTATAATAAAGTACAGAGTTATAATACTGCACAGAGCTATAATAAAGTACAGAGTTATAATACAGTACAGAGTTATAATACAGTACAGAGGTATAATTCTGCACAGAGCTATAATACAGTACAGAGTTATAATAAAGTACAGAGTTATAATACAGCACAGAGTTATAATACAGCACAGAGGTATAATTCTGCACAGAGCTATAATACAGTACAGAGTTATAATAAAGTACAGAGTTATAATACAGCACAGAGTTATAATACAGCACAGAGGTATAATTCTGCACAGAGCTATAATACAGTACAGAGTTATAATAAAGTACAGAGTTATAATACTGCACAGAGCTATAATAAAGTACAGAGTTATAATACAGTACAGAGTTATAATACAGTACAGAGGTATAATTCTGCACAGAGTTATAATACAGTACAGAGTTATAATAAAGTACAGAGTTATAATACAGCACAGAGTTATAATACAGCACAGAGGTATAATTCTGCACAGAGCTATAATACAGTACAGAGTTATAATAAAGTACAGAGTTATAATACAGCACAGAGTTATAATACAGCACAGAGGTATAATTCTGCACAGAGCTATAATACAGTACAGAGTTATAATAAAGTACAGAGTTTTAATACAGTACAGAGCTATAATACAGTACAGAGTTATAATAAAGTACAGAGTTATAATACTGCACAGAGCTATAATAAAGTACAGAGTTATAATACAGTACAGAGTTATAATACAGTACAGAGGTATAATTCTGCACAGAGCTATAATACAGTACAGAGTTATAATAAAGTACAGAGTTTTAATACAGTACAGAGCTATAATACAGTACAGAGTTATAATAAAGTACAGAGTTATAATACTGCACAGAGCTATAATAAAGTACAGAGTTATAATACAGTACAGAGTTATAATACAGTACAGAGGTATAATTCTGCACAGAGCTATAATACAGTACAGAGTTATAATAAAGTACAGAGTTTTAATACAGTACAGAGCTATAATACAGTACAGAGTTATAATAAAGTACAGAGTTATAATACTGCACAGAGCTATAATAAAGTACAGAGTTATAATACAGTACAGAGTTATAATACAGTACAGAGGTATAATTCTGCACAGAGCTATAATACAGTACAGAGTTATAATAAAGTACAGAGTTTTAATACAGTACAGAGCTATAATACAGTACAGAGTTATAATAAAGTACAGAGTTATAATACTGCACAGAGCTATAATAAAGTACAGAGTTATAATACAGTACAGAGTTATAATACAGTACAGTGTTATAATACAGTACAGAGGTATAATTCTGCACAGAGCTATAATACAGTACAGAGGTATAATTCTGCACAGAGCGATAATACAGTACAGAGTTATAATACAGCACAGAGTTATAATACAGTACAGAGGTATAATTCTGCACAGAGCTATAATACAGTACAGAGTTATAATAAAGTACAGAGTTATAATACAGTACAGAGGTATAATTCTGCACAGAGCTATAATACAGTACAGAGGTATAATTCTGCACAGAGCTATAATACAGTACAGAGTTATAATAAAGTACAGAGTTATAATACAGTACAGAGCTACAATAAAGTACAGAGTTATAATACAGTACAGAGTTATAATACAGTACAGAGGTATAATTCTGCACAGAGCTATAATACAGTACAGAGGTATAATTCTGCACAGAGCTATAATACAGTACAGAGTTATAATAAAGTACAGAGTTATAATAAAGTACAGAGTTTTAATACAGTACAGAGCTATAATACAGTACAGAGTTATAATAAAGTACAGAGTTATAATACTGCACAGAGCTATAATAAAGTACAGAGTTATAATACAGTACAGAGTTATAATACAGTACAGAGGTATAATTCTGCACAGAGCTATAATACAGTACAGAGGTATAATTCTGCACAGAGCTATAATACAGTACAGAGTTATAATAAAGTACAGAGTTATAATACAGTACAGAGGTATAATTCTGCACAGAGCTATAATACAGTACAGAGGTATAATTCTGCACAGAGCTATGATACAGTACAGAGTTATAATAAAGTACAGAGTTATAATAAAGTACAGAGTTATAATACAGTACAGAGCTACAATAAAGTACAGAGTTATAATACAGTACAGAGTTATAATTCTGCACAGAGCTATAATAAAGTACAGAGTGATAATACAGTACAGAGGTATAATTCTGCACAGAGCTATAATACAGTACAGAGGTATAATAAAGTACAGAGTTATAATACTGCACAGAGCTATAATACAGTACAGAGGTATAATTCTGCACAGAGCTATAATACAGTACAGAGTTATAATAAAGTACAGAGTTATAATACAGTACAGAGGTATAATTCTGCACAGAGCTATAATACAGTACAGAGGTATAATTCTGCACAGAGCTATGATACAGTACAGAGTTATAATAAAGTACAGAGTTATAATACAGTACAGAGCTACAATAAAGTACAGAGTTATAATACTGCACAGAGCTATAATAAAGTACAGAGTTATAATACAGTACAGAGTTATAATACAGTACAGAGGTATAATTCTGCACAGAGCTATAATACAGTACAGAGTTATAATAAAGTACAGAGTTATAATACAGCACAGAGTTATAATACAGCACAGAGGTATAATTCTGCACAGAGCTATAATACAGTACAGAGTTATAATAAAGTACAGAGTTATAATACAGCACAGAGTTATAATACAGCACAGAGGTATAATTCTGCACAGAGCTATAATACAGTACAGACTTATAATAAAGTACAGAGTTATAATACTGCACAGAGCTATAATAAAGTACAGAGTTATAATACAGTACAGAGTTATAATACAGTACAGAGGTATAATTCTGCACAGAGTTATAATACAGTACAGAGTTATAATAAAGTACAGAGTTATAATACAGCACAGAGTTATAATACAGCACAGAGGTATAATTCTGCACAGAGCTATAATACAGTACAGAGTTATAATAAAGTACAGAGTTATAATACAGCACAGAGTTATAATACAGCACAGAGGTATAATTCTGCACAGAGCTATAATACAGTACCGAGTTATAATAAAGTACAGAGTTTTAATACAGTACAGAGCTATAATACAGTACAGAGTTATAATAAAGTACAGAGTTATAATACTGCACAGAGTTATAATACAGTACAGAGTTATAATACAGTACAGAGGTATAATTCTGCACAGAGCTATAATACAGTACAGAGTTATAATAAAGTACAGAGTTTTAATACAGTACAGAGCTATAATACAGTACAGAGTTATAATAAAGTACAGAGTTATAATACTGCACAGAGCTATAATAAAGTACAGAGTTATAATACAGTACAGAGTTATAATACAGTACAGAGGTATAATTCTGCACAGAGCTATAATACAGTACAGAGTTATAATAAAGTACAGAGTTTTAATACAGTACAGAGCTATAATACAGTACAGAGTTATAATAAAGTACAGAGTTATAATACTGCACAGAGCTATAATAAAGTACAGAGTTATAATACAGTACAGAGTTATAATACAGTACAGAGGTATAATTCTGCACAGAGCTATAATACAGTACAGAGTTATAATAAAGTACAGAGTTTTAATACAGTACAGAGCTATAATACAGTACAGAGTTATAATAAAGTACAGAGTTATAATACTGCACAGAGCTATAATAAAGTACAGAGTTATAATACAGTACAGAGTTATAATACAGTACAGTGTTATAATACAGTACAGAGGTATAATTCTGCACAGAGCTATAATACAGTACAGAGGTATAATTCTGCACAGAGCGATAATACAGTACAGAGTTATAATACAGCACAGAGTTATAATACAGTACAGAGGTATAATTCTGCACAGAGCTATAATACAGTACAGAGTTATAATAAAGTACAGAGTTATAATACAGTACAGAGGTATAATTCTGCACAGAGCTATAATACAGTACAGAGGTATAATTCTGCACAGAGCTATAATACAGTACAGAGTTATAATAAAGTACAGAGTTATAATACAGTACAGAGCTACAATAAAGTACAGAGTTATAATACAGTACAGAGTTATAATACAGTACAGAGGTATAATTCTGCACAGAGCTATAATACAGTACAGAGGTATAATTCTGCACAGAGCTATAATACAGTACAGAGTTATAATAAAGTACAGAGTTATAATACAGTACAGAGCTACAATAAAGTACAGAGTTATAATACAGTACAGAGTTATAATACAGTACAGAGGTATAATTCTGCACAGAGCTATAATACAGTACAGAGGTATAATTCTGCACAGAGCTATAATACAGTACAGAGTTATAATAAAGTACAGAGTTATAATACAGTACAGAGGTATAATTCTGCACAGAGCTATAATACAGTACAGAGGTATAATTCTGCACAGAGCTATGATACAGTACAGAGTTATAATAAAGTACAGAGTTATAATACGGTACAGAGCTACAATAAAGTACAGAGTTATAATACAGTACAGAGTTATAATTCTGCACAGAGCTATAATAAAGTACAGAGTGATAATACAGTACAGAGGTATAATTCTGCACAGAGCTATAATACAGTACAGAGGTATAATAAAGTACAGACTTATAATACAGGACAGATGTATAATTCTGCACAGAGCTATAATACAGCACAGAGTTATAATAAAGTACAGAGTTATAATACAGCACAGAGTTATAATACAGCACAGAGGTATAATTCTGCACAGAGCTATAATACAGTACAGAGTTATAATAAAGTACAGAGTTATAATACTGCACAGAGCTATAATAAAGTACAGAGTTATAATACAGTACAGAGTTATAATACAGTACAGAGGTATAATTCTGCACAGAGTTATAATACAGTACAGAGTTATAATAAAGTACAGAGTTATAATACAGTACAGAGCTACAATAAAGTACAGAGTTATAATACAGTACAGAGTTATAATACAGTACAGAGGTATAATTCTGCACAGAGCTATAATACAGTACAGAGGTATAATAAAGTACAGAGTTATAATACAGTACAGAGTTATAATACAGTACAGAGGTATAATTCTGCACAGAGCTATAATACAGTACAGAGTTATAATAAAGTACAGAGTTATAATACAGCACAGAGTTATAATACAGCACAGAGGTATAATTCTGCACAGAGCTATAATACAGTACAGAGTTATAATAAAGTACAGAGTTATAATACAGCACAGAGTTATAATACAGCACAGAGGTATAATTCTGCACAGAGCTATAATACAGTACAGAGTTATAATAAAGTACAGAGTTATAATACTGCACAGAGCTATAATAAAGTACAGAGTTATAATACAGTACAGAGTTATAATACAGTACAGAGGTATAATTCTGCACAGAGTTATAATACAGTACAGAGTTATAATAAAGTACAGAGTTATAATACAGCACAGAGTTATAATACAGCACAGAGGTATAATTCTGCACAGAGCTATAATACAGTACAGAGTTATAATAAAGTACAGAGTTATAATACAGCACAGAGTTATAATACAGCACAGAGGTATAATTCTGCACAGAGCTATAATACAGTACAGAGTTATAATAAAGTACAGAGTTTTAATACAGTACAGAGCTATAATACAGTACAGAGCTATAATACAGTACAGAGTTATAATAAAGTACAGAGTTATAATACTGCACAGAGCTATAATAAAGTACAGAGTTATAATACAGTACAGAGTTATAATACAGTACAGAGGTATAATTCTGCACAGAGCTATAATACAGTACAGAGTTATAATAAAGTACAGAGTTTTAATACAGTACAGAGCTATAATACAGTACAGAGTTATAATAAAGTACAGAGTTATAATACTGCACAGAGCTATAATAAAGTACAGAGTTATAATACAGTACAGAGTTATAATACAGTACAGAGGTATAATTCTGCACAGAGCTATAATACAGTACAGAGTTATAATAAAGTACAGAGTTTTAATACAGTACAGAGCTATAATACAGTACAGAGTTATAATAAAGTACAGAGTTATAATACTGCACAGAGCTATAATAAAGTACAGAGTTATAATACAGTACAGAGTTATAATACAGTACAGAGGTATAATTCTGCACAGAGCTATAATACAGTACAGAGTTATAATACAGTACAGAGTTATAATAAAGTACAGAGTTATAATACTGCACAGAGCTATAATAAAGTACAGAGTTATAATACAGTACAGAGTTATAATACAGTACAGAGGTATAATTCTGCACAGAGCTATAATACAGTACAGAGTTATAATAAAGTACAGAGTTATAATACAGCACAGAGTTATAATACAGCACAGAGGTATAATTCTGCACAGAGCTATAATACAGTACAGAGTTATAATAAAGTACAGAGTTATAATACAGCACAGAGTTATAATACAGCACAGAGGTATAATTCTGCACAGAGCTATAATACAGTACAGAGTTATAATAAAGTACAGAGTTATAATACTGCACAGAGCTATAATAAAGTACAGAGTTATAATACAGTACAGAGTTATAATACAGTACAGAGGTATAATTCTGCACAGAGTTATAATACAGTACAGAGTTATAATAAAGTACAGAGTTATAATACAGCACAGAGTTATAATACAGCACAGAGGTATAATTCTGCACAGAGCTATAATACAGTACAGAGTTATAATAAAGTACAGAGTTATAATACAGCACAGAGTTATAATACAGCACAGAGGTATAATTCTGCACAGAGCTATAATACAGTACCGAGTTATAATAAAGTACAGAGTTTTAATACAGTACAGAGCTATAATACAGTACAGAGTTATAATAAAGTACAGAGTTATAATACTGCACAGAGTTATAATACAGTACAGAGTTATAATACAGTACAGAGGTATAATTCTGCACAGAGCTATAATACAGTACAGAGTTATAATAAAGTACAGAGTTTTAATACAGTACAGAGCTATAATACAGTACAGAGTTATAATAAAGTACAGAGTTATAATACTGCACAGAGCTATAATAAAGTACAGAGTTATAATACAGTACAGAGTTATAATACAGTACAGAGGTATAATTCTGCACAGAGCTATAATACAGTACAGAGTTATAATAAAGTACAGAGTTTTAATACAGTACAGAGCTATAATACAGTACAGAGTTATAATAAAGTACAGAGTTATAATACTGCACAGAGCTATAATAAAGTACAGAGTTATAATACAGTACAGAGTTATAATACAGTACAGAGGTATAATTCTGCACAGAGCTATAATACAGTACAGAGTTATAATAAAGTACAGAGTTTTAATACAGTACAGAGCTATAATACAGTACAGAGTTATAATAAAGTACAGAGTTATAATACTGCACAGAGCTATAATAAAGTACAGAGTTATAATACAGTACAGAGTTATAATACAGTACAGTGTTATAATACAGTACAGAGGTATAATTCTGCACAGAGCTATAATACAGTACAGAGGTATAATTCTGCACAGAGCGATAATACAGTACAGAGTTATAATACAGCACAGAGTTATAATACAGTACAGAGGTATAATTCTGCACAGAGCTATAATACAGTACAGAGTTATAATAAAGTACAGAGTTATAATACAGTACAGAGGTATAATTCTGCACAGAGCTATAATACAGTACAGAGGTATAATTCTGCACAGAGCTATAATACAGTACAGAGTTATAATAAAGTACAGAGTTATAATACAGTACAGAGCTACAATAAAGTACAGAGTTATAATACAGTACAGAGTTATAATACAGTACAGAGGTATAATTCTGCACAGAGCTATAATACAGTACAGAGGTATAATTCTGCACAGAGCTATAATACAGTACAGAGTTATAATAAAGTACAGAGTTATAATACAGTACAGAGCTACAATAAAGTACAGAGTTATAATACAGTACAGAGTTATAATACAGTACAGAGGTATAATTCTGCACAGAGCTATAATACAGTACAGAGGTATAATTCTGCACAGAGCTATAATACAGTACAGAGTTATAATAAAGTACAGAGTTATAATACAGTACAGAGGTATAATTCTGCACAGAGCTATAATACAGTACAGAGGTATAATTCTGCACAGAGCTATGATACAGTACAGAGTTATAATAAAGTACAGAGTTATAATACGGTACAGAGCTACAATAAAGTACAGAGTTATAATACAGTACAGAGTTATAATTCTGCACAGAGCTATAATAAAGTACAGAGTGATAATACAGTACAGAGGTATAATTCTGCACAGAGCTATAATACAGTACAGAGGTATAATAAAGTACAGACTTATAATACAGGACAGATGTATAATTCTGCACAGAGCTATAATACAGCACAGAGTTATAATAAAGTACAGAGTTATAATACAGCACAGAGTTATAATACAGCACAGAGGTATAATTCTGCACAGAGCTATAATACAGTACAGAGTTATAATAAAGTACAGAGTTATAATACTGCACAGAGCTATAATAAAGTACAGAGTTATAATACAGTACAGAGTTATAATACAGTACAGAGGTATAATTCTGCACAGAGTTATAATACAGTACAGAGTTATAATAAAGTACAGAGTTATAATACAGTACAGAGCTACAATAAAGTACAGAGTTATAATACAGTACAGAGTTATAATACAGTACAGAGGTATAATTCTGCACAGAGCTATAATACAGTACAGAGGTATAATAAAGTACAGAGTTATAATACAGTACAGAGTTATAATACAGTACAGAGGTATAATTCTGCACAGAGCTATAATACAGTACAGAGTTATAATAAAGTACAGAGTTATAATACAGCACAGAGTTATAATACAGCACAGAGGTATAATTCTGCACAGAGCTATAATACAGTACAGAGTTATAATAAAGTACAGAGTTATAATACAGCACAGAGTTATAATACAGCACAGAGGTATAATTCTGCACAGAGCTATAATACAGTACAGAGTTATAATAAAGTACAGAGTTATAATACTGCACAGAGCTATAATAAAGTACAGAGTTATAATACAGTACAGAGTTATAATACAGTACAGAGGTATAATTCTGCACAGAGTTATAATACAGTACAGAGTTATAATAAAGTACAGAGTTATAATACAGCACAGAGTTATAATACAGCACAGAGGTATAATTCTGCACAGAGCTATAATACAGTACAGAGTTATAATAAAGTACAGAGTTATAATACAGCACAGAGTTATAATACAGCACAGAGGTATAATTCTGCACAGAGCTATAATACAGTACAGAGTTATAATAAAGTACAGAGTTTTAATACAGTACAGAGCTATAATACAGTACAGAGCTATAATACAGTACAGAGTTATAATAAAGTACAGAGTTATAATACTGCACAGAGCTATAATAAAGTACAGAGTTATAATACAGTACAGAGTTATAATACAGTACAGAGGTATAATTCTGCACAGAGCTATAATACAGTACAGAGTTATAATAAAGTACAGAGTTTTAATACAGTACAGAGCTATAATACAGTACAGAGTTATAATAAAGTACAGAGTTATAATACTGCACAGAGCTATAATAAAGTACAGAGTTATAATACAGTACAGAGTTATAATACAGTACAGAGGTATAATTCTGCACAGAGCTATAATACAGTACAGAGTTATAATAAAGTACAGAGTTTTAATACAGTACAGAGCTATAATACAGTACAGAGTTATAATAAAGTACAGAGTTATAATACTGCACAGAGCTATAATAAAGTACAGAGTTATAATACAGTACAGAGTTATAATACAGTACAGAGGTATAATTCTGCACAGAGCTATAATACAGTACAGAGTTATAATACAGTACAGAGTTATAATAAAGTACAGAGTTATAATACTGCACAGAGCTATAATAAAGTACAGAGTTATAATACAGTACAGAGTTATAATACAGTACAGAGGTATAATTCTGCACAGAGCTATAATACAGTACAGAGTTATAATAAAGTACAGAGTTATAATACAGCACAGAGTTATAATACAGCACAGAGGTATAATTCTGCACAGAGCTATAATACAGTACAGAGTTATAATAAAGTACAGAGTTATAATACAGCACAGAGTTATAATACAGCACAGAGGTATAATTCTGCACAGAGCTATAATACAGTACAGAGTTATAATAAAGTACAGAGTTATAATACTGCACAGAGCTATAATAAAGTACAGAGTTATAATACAGTACAGAGTTATAATACAGTACAGAGGTATAATTCTGCACAGAGTTATAATACAGTACAGAGTTATAATAAAGTACAGAGTTATAATACAGCACAGAGTTATAATACAGCACAGAGGTATAATTCTGCACAGAGCTATAATACAGTACAGAGTTATAATAAAGTACAGAGTTATAATACAGCACAGAGTTATAATACAGCACAGAGGTATAATTCTGCACAGAGCTATAATACAGTACAGAGTTATAATAAAGTACAGAGTTTTAATACAGTACAGAGCTATAATACAGTACAGAGTTATAATAAAGTACAGAGTTATAATACTGCACAGAGCTATAATAAAGTACAGAGTTATAATACAGTACAGAGTTATAATACAGTACAGAGGTATAATTCTGCACAGAGCTATAATACAGTACAGAGTTATAATAAAGTACAGAGTTTTAATACAGTACAGAGCTATAATACAGTACAGAGTTATAATAAAGTACAGAGTTATAATACTGCACAGAGCTATAATAAAGTACAGAGTTATAATACAGTACAGAGTTATAATACAGTACAGAGGTATAATTCTGCACAGAGCTATAATACAGTACAGAGTTATAATAAAGTACAGAGTTTTAATACAGTACAGAGCTATAATACAGTACAGAGTTATAATAAAGTACAGAGTTATAATACTGCACAGAGCTATAATAAAGTACAGAGTTATAATACAGTACAGAGTTATAATACAGTACAGAGGTATAATTCTGCACAGAGCTATAATACAGTACAGAGTTATAATAAAGTACAGAGTTTTAATACAGTACAGAGCTATAATACAGTACAGAGTTATAATAAAGTACAGAGTTATAATACTGCACAGAGCTATAATAAAGTACAGAGTTATAATACAGTACAGAGTTATAATACAGTACAGTGTTATAATACAGTACAGAGGTATAATTCTGCACAGAGCTATAATACAGTACAGAGGTATAATTCTGCACAGAGCGATAATACAGTACAGAGTTATAATACAGCACAGAGTTATAATACAGTACAGAGGTATAATTCTGCACAGAGCTATAATACAGTACAGAGTTATAATAAAGTACAGAGTTATAATACAGTACAGCGGTATAATTCTGCACAGAGCTATAATACAGTACAGAGGTATAATTCTGCACAGAGCTATAATACAGTACAGAGTTATAATAAAGTACAGAGTTATAATACAGTACAGAGCTACAATAAAGTACAGAGTTATAATACAGTACAGAGTTATAATACAGTACAGAGGTATAATTCTGCACAGAGCTATAATACAGTACAGAGGTATAATTCTGCACAGAGCTATAATACAGTACAGAGTTATAATAAAGTACAGAGTTATAATAAAGTACAGAGTTTTAATACAGTACAGAGCTATAATACAGTACAGAGTTATAATAAAGTACAGAGTTATAATACTGCACAGAGCTATAATAAAGTACAGAGTTATAATACAGTACAGAGTTATAATACAGTACAGAGGTATAATTCTGCACAGAGCTATAATACAGTACAGAGGTATAATTCTGCACAGAGCTATAATACAGTACAGAGTTATAATAAAGTGCAGAGTTATAATACAGTACAGAGGTATAATTCTGCACAGAGCTATAATACAGTACAGAGGTATAATTCTGCACAGAGCTATGATACAGTACAGAGTTATAATAAAGTACAGAGTTATAATACAGTACAGAGCTACAATAAAGTACAGAGTTATAATACAGTACAGAGTTATAATTCTGCACAGAGCTATAATAAAGTACAGAGTGATAATACAGTACAGAGGTATAATTCTGCACAGAGCTATAATACAGTACAGAGGTATAATAAAGTACAGAGTTATAATACTGCACAGAGCTATAATACAGTACAGAGGTATAATTCTGCACAGAGCTATAATACAGTACAGAGTTATAATAAAGTACAGAGTTATAATACAGTACAGAGGTATAATTCTGCACAGAGCTATAATACAGTACAGAGGTATAATTCTGCACAGAGCTATGATACAGTACAGAGTTATAATAAAGTACAGAGTTATAATACAGTACAGAGCTACAATAAAGTACAGAGTTATAATACTGCACAGAGCTATAATAAAGTACAGAGTTATAATACAGTACAGAGTTATAATACAGTACAGAGGTATAATTCTGCACAGAGCTATAATACAGTACAGAGTTATAATAAAGTACAGAGTTATAATACAGCACAGAGTTATAATACAGCACAGAGGTATAATTCTGCACAGAGCTATAATACAGTACAGAGTTATAATAAAGTACAGAGTTATAATACAGCACAGAGTTATAATACAGCACAGAGGTATAATTCTGCACAGAGCTATAATACAGTACAGAGTTATAATAAAGTACAGAGTTATAATACTGCACAGAGCTATAATAAAGTACAGAGTTATAATACAGTACAGAGTTATAATACAGTACAGAGGTATAATTCTGCACAGAGTTATAATACAGTACAGAGTTATAATAAAGTACAGAGTTATAATACAGCACAGAGTTATAATACAGCACAGAGGTATAATTCTGCACAGAGCTATAATACAGTACAGAGTTATAATAAAGTACAGAGTTATAATACAGCACAGAGTTATAATACAGCACAGAGGTATAATTCTGCACAGAGCTATAATACAGTACAGAGTTATAATAAAGTACAGAGTTTTAATACAGTACAGAGCTATAATACAGTACAGAGTTATAATAAAGTACAGAGTTATAATACTGCACAGAGTTATAATACAGTACAGAGTTATAATACAGTACAGAGTTATAATACAGTACAGAGGTATAATTCTGCACAGAGCTATAATACAGTACAGAGTTATAATAAAGTACAGAGTTTTAATACAGTACAGAGCTATAATACAGTACAGAGTTATAATAAAGTACAGAGTTATAATACTGCACAGAGCTATAATAAAGTACAGAGTTATAATACAGTACAGAGTTATAATACAGTACAGAGGTATAATTCTGCACAGAGCTATAATACAGTACAGAGTTATAATAAAGTACAGAGTTTTAATACAGTACAGAGCTATAATACAGTACAGAGTTATAATAAAGTACAGAGTTATAATACTGCACAGAGCTATAATAAAGTACAGAGTTATAATACAGTACAGAGTTATAATACAGTACAGAGGTATAATTCTGCACAGAGCTATAATAAAGTACAGAGTTTTAATACAGTACAGAGCTATAATACAGTACAGAGTTATAATAAAGTACAGAGTTATAATACTGCACAGAGCTATAATAAAGTACAGAGTTATAATACAGTACAGAGTTATAATACAGTACAGTGTTATAATACAGTACAGAGGTATAATTCTGCACAGAGCTATAATACAGTACAGAGGTATAATTCTGCACAGAGCGATAATACAGTACAGAGTTATAATACAGCACAGAGTTATAATACAGTACAGAGGTATAATTCTGCACAGAGCTATAATACAGTACAGAGTTATAATAAAGTACAGAGTTATAATACAGTACAGAGGTATAATTCTGCACAGAGCTATAATACAGTACAGAGGTATAATTCTGCACAGAGCTATAATACAGTACAGAGTTATAATAAAGTACAGAGTTATAATACAGTACAGAGCTACAATAAAGTACAGAGTTATAATACAGTACAGAGTTATAATACAGTACAGAGGTATAATTCTGCACAGAGCTATAATACAGTACAGAGGTATAATTCTGCACAGAGCTATAATACAGTACAGAGTTATAATAAAGTACAGAGTTATAATAAAGTACAGAGTTTTAATACAGTACAGAGCTATAATACAGTACAGAGTTATAATAAAGTACAGAGTTATAATACTGCACAGAGCTATAATAAAGTACAGAGTTATAATACAGTACAGAGTTATAATACAGTACAGAGGTATAATTCTGCACAGAGCTATAATACAGTACAGAGGTATAATTCTGCACAGAGCTATAATACAGTACAGAGTTATAATAAAGTACAGAGTTATAATATAGTACAGAGGTATAATTCTGCACAGAGCTATAATACAGTACAGAGGTATAATTCTGCACAGAGCTATGATACAGTACAGAGTTATAATAAAGTACAGAGTTATAATACAGTACAGAGCTACAATAAAGTACAGAGTTATAATACAGTACAGAGTTATAATTCTGCACAGAGCTATAATAAAGTACAGAGTGATAATACAGTACAGAGGTATAATTCTGCACAGAGCTATAATACAGTACAGAGGTATAATAAAGTACAGAGTTATAATACTGCACAGAGCTATAATACAGTACAGAGGTATAATTCTGCACAGAGCTATAATACAGTACAGAGTTATAATAAAGTACAGAGTTATAATACAGTACAGAGGTATAATTCTGCACAGAGCTATAATACAGTACAGAGGTATAATTCTGCACAGAGCTATGATACAGTACAGAGTTATAATAAAGTACAGAGTTATAATACAGTACAGAGCTACAATAAAGTACAGAGTTATAATACTGCACAGAGCTATAATAAAGTACAGAGTTATAATACAGTACAGAGTTATAATACAGTACAGAGGTATAATTCTGCACAGAGCTATAATACAGTACAGAGTTATAATAAAGTACAGAGTTATAATACAGCACAGAGTTATAATACAGCACAGAGGTATAATTCTGCACAGAGCTATAATACAGTACAGAGTTATAATAAAGTACAGAGTTATAATACAGCACAGAGTTATAATACAGCACAGAGGTATAATTCTGCACAGAGCTATAATACAGTACAGAGTTATAATAAAGTACAGAGTTATAATACTGCACAGAGCTATAATAAAGTACAGAGTTATAATACAGTACAGAGTTATAATACAGTACAGAGGTATAATTCTGCACAGAGTTATAATACAGTACAGAGTTATAATAAAGTACAGAGTTATAATACAGCACAGAGTTATAATACAGCACAGAGGTATAATTCTGCACAGAGCTATAATACAGTACAGAGTTATAATAAAGTACAGAGTTATAATACAGCACAGAGTTATAATACAGCACAGAGGTATAATTCTGCACAGAGCTATAATACAGTACAGAGTTATAATAAAGTACAGAGTTTTAATACAGTACAGAGCTATAATACAGTACAGAGTTATAATAAAGTACAGAGTTATAATACTGCACAGAGTTATAATACAGTACAGAGTTATAATACAGTACAGAGTTATAATACAGTACAGAGGTATAATTCTGCACAGAGCTATAATACAGTACAGAGTTATAATAAAGTACAGAGTTTTAATACAGTACAGAGCTATAATACAGTACAGAGTTATAATAAAGTACAGAGTTATAATACTGCACAGAGCTATAATAAAGTACAGAGTTATAATACAGTACAGAGTTATAATACAGTACAGAGGTATAATTCTGCACAGAGCTATAATACAGTACAGAGTTATAATAAAGTACAGAGTTTTAATACAGTACAGAGCTATAATACAGTACAGAGTTATAATAAAGTACAGAGTTATAATACTGCACAGAGCTATAATAAAGTACAGAGTTATAATACAGTACAGAGTTATAATACAGTACAGAGGTATAATTCTGCACAGAGCTATAATACAGTACAGAGTTATAATAAAGTACAGAGTTTTAATACAGTACAGAGCTATAATACAGTACAGAGTTATAATAAAGTACAGAGTTATAATACTGCACAGAGCTATAATACAGTACAGAGTTATAATACAGTACAGTGTTATAATACAGTACAGAGGTATAATTCTGCACAGAGCTATAATACAGTACAGAGGTATAATTCTGCACAGAGCGATAATACAGTACAGAGTTATAATACAGCACAGAGTTATAATACAGTACAGAGGTATAATTCTGCACAGAGCTATAATACAGTACAGAGTTATAATAAAGTACAGAGTTATAATACAGTACAGAGGTATAATTCTGCACAGAGCTATAATACAGTACAGAGGTATAATTCTGCACAGAGCTATAATACAGTACAGAGTTATAATAAAGTACAGAGTTATAATACAGTACAGAGCTACAATAAAGTACAGAGTTATAATACAGTACAGAGTTATAATACAGTACAGAGGTATAATTCTGCACAGAGCTATAATACAGTACAGAGGTATAATTCTGCACAGAGCTATAATACAGTACAGAGTTATAATAAAGTACAGAGTTATAATACAGTACAGAGCTACAATAAAGTACAGAGTTATAATACAGTACAGAGTTATAATACAGTACAGAGGTATAATTCTGCACAGAGCTATAATACAGTACAGAGGTATAATTCTGCACAGAGCTATAATACAGTACAGAGTTATAATAAAGTACAGAGTTATAATACAGTACAGAGGTATAATTCTGCACAGAGCTATAATACAGTACAGAGGTATAATTCTGCACAGAGCTATGATACAGTACAGAGTTATAATAAAGTACAGAGTTATAATACGGTACAGAGCTACAATAAAGTACAGAGTTATAATACAGTACAGAGTTATAATTCTGCACAGAGCTATAATAAAGTACAGAGTGATAATACAGTACAGAGGTATAATTCTGCACAGAGCTATAATACAGTACAGAGGTATAATAAAGTACAGACTTATAATACAGGACAGATGTATAATTCTGCACAGAGCTATAATACAGCACAGAGTTATAATAAAGTACAGAGTTATAATACAGTACAGAGTTATAATACAGTACAGAGGTATAATTCTGCACAGAGCTATAATAAAGTACAGACATATAATAAAGTACAGACTTATAATACAGGACAGATGTATAATTCTGCACAGAGCTATAATACAGTACAGAGGTATAATACAGTACAGAGGTATAATAAAGTACAGACTTATAATACAGGACAGATGTATAATTCTGCACAGAGCTATAATACAGCACAGAGTTATAATAAAGTACAGAGTTATAATACAGTACAGAGATATAATACAGTACAGAGGTATAATTCTGCACAGAGCTATAATACAGTAGAG
Organism: Heterodontus francisci; assembly: GCF_036365525.1. Taxonomy (NCBI): domain Eukaryota; kingdom Metazoa; phylum Chordata; class Chondrichthyes; order Heterodontiformes; family Heterodontidae; genus Heterodontus; species Heterodontus francisci. The sequence goes on from NC_090373.1 coordinate 171,578,463, forward strand.
TTATAATACAGTACAGAGCTATAATACAGTACAGAGGTATAATACAGTACAGAGGTATAATTCTGCACAGAGCTATAATACAGTAGAGTTATAATACAGCACAGAGTTATAATACAGTACAGAGCTATAATACAGTACAGAGCTATAATACAGTACAGAGTTATAATAAAGTACAGAGTTATAATACTGCACAGAGCTATAATAAATTACAGAGTTATAATACAGTACAGAGTTATAATACAGTACAGAGGTATAATTCTGCACAGAGCTATAATACAGTACAGAGTTAAAATAAAGTACAGAGTTTTAATACAGTACAGAGCTATAATACAGTACAGAGTTATAATAAAGTACAGAGTTATAATACTGCACAGAGCTATAATAAAGTACAGAGTTATAATACAGTACAGAGTTATAATACAGTACAGAGGTATAATTCTGCACAGAGCTATAATACAGTACAGAGTTATAATAAAGTACAGAGTTTTAATACAGTACAGAGCTATAATACAGTACAGAGTTATAATAAAGTACAGAGTTATAATACTGCACAGAGCTATAATAAAGTACAGAGTTATAATACAGTACAGAGTTATAATACAGTACAGAGTTATAATACAGTACAGAGGTATAATTCTGCACAGAGCTATAATACAGTACAGAGGTATAATTCTGCACAGAGCGATAATACAGTACAGAGTTATAATACAGCACAGAGTTATAATACAGTACAGAGGTATAATTCTGCACAGAGCTATAATACAGTACAGAGTTATAATAAAGTACAGAGTTATAATACAGTACAGAGGTATAATTCTGCACAGAGCTATAATACAGTACAGAGGTATAATTCTGCACAGAGCTATAATACAGTACAGAGTTATAATAAAGTACAGAGTTATAATACAGTACAGAGCTACAATAAAGTACAGAGTTATAATACAGTACAGAGTTATAATACAGTACAGAGGTATAATTCTGCACAGAGCTATAATACAGTACAGAGGTATAATTCTGCACAGAGCTATAATACAGTACAGAGTTATAATAAAGTACAGAGTTATAATACAGTACAGAGCTACAATAAAGTACAGAGTTATAATACAGTACAGAGTTATAATACAGTACAGAGGTATAATTCTGCACAGAGCTATAATACAGTACAGAGGTATAATTCTGCACAGAGCTATAATACAGTACAGAGTTATAATAAAGTACAGAGTTATAATACAGTACAGAGGTATAATTCTGCACAGAGCTATAATACAGTACAGAGGTATAATTCTGCACAGAGCTATGATACAGTACAGAGTTATAATAAAGTACAGAGTTATAATACAGTACAGAGCTACAATAAAGTACAGAGTTATAATACAGTACAGAGTTATAATTCTGCACAGAGCTATAATAAAGTACAGAGTGATAATACAGTACAGAGGTATAATTCTGCACAGAGCTATAATACAGTACAGAGGTATTATAAAGTACAGACTTATAATACAGGACAGATGTATAATTCTGCACAGAGCTATAATACAGCACAGAGTTATAATAAAGTACAGAGTTATAATACAGTACAGAGTTATAATACAGTACAGAGGTATAATTCTGCACAGAGCTATAATAAAGTACAGACATATAATAAAGTACAGACTTATAATACAGGACAGATGTATAATTCTGCACAGAGCTATAATACAGTACAGAGGTATAATACAGTACAGAGGTATAATAAAGTACAGACTTATAATACAGGACAGATGTATAATTCTGCACAGAGCTATAATACAGCACAGAGTTATAATAAAGTACAGAGTTATAATACAGTACAGAGGTATAATACAGTACAGAGGTATAATTCTGCACAGAGCTATAATACAGTAGAGTTATAATACAGTACAGAGCTATAATACAGTACAGAGGTATAATACAGTACAGAGGTATAATTCTGCACAGAGCTATAATACAGTAGAGTTATAATACAGCACAGAGTTATAATACAGTACAGAGCTATAATACAGTACAGAGGTATAATTCTGCACAGAGCTATAATACAGCACAGAGTTATAATACAGTACAGAGCTATAATACAGTACAGAGGTATAATTCTGCACAGAGCTATAATACAGTACAGAGGTATAATACAGTACAGAGGTATAATTCTGCACAGAGCTATAATACAGTACAGAGTTATAATACAGTACAGTTATAATAAAGTACAGAGTTAAAATACAGTACAGAGCTATAATAAAGTACAGAGGTATAATTCTGCACAGAGCTATAATACAGCACAGAGTTATAATACCGTACAGAGTTATAATAAAGTACAGAGTTATAATACAGTACAGAGGTATAATTCTGCACAGAGCTATAATACAGTACAGAGGTATAATTCTGCACAGAGCTATAATACAGTACAGAGTTATAATAAAGTACAGAGCTACAATAAAGTACAGAGTTATAATACAGTACAGAGTTATAATACAGTACAGAGGTATAATTCTGCACAGAGCTATAATACAGCACAGAGCTATAATACAGTAGAGTTATAATACTGCACAGAGCTATAATAAAGTACAGAGTTATAATACAGTACAGAGTTATAATACAGTACAGAGTTATAATACAGTACAGAGGTATAATTCTGCACAGAGCTATAATACAGTACAGAGGTATAATTCTGCACAGAGCGATAATACAGTACAGAGTTATAATACAGCACAGAGTTATAATACAGTACAGAGGTATAATTCTGCACAGAGCTATAATACAGTACAGAGTTATAATAAAGTACAGAGTTATAATACAGTACAGAGGTATAATTCTGCACAGAGCTATAATACAGTACAGAGGTATAATTCTGCACAGAGCTATAATACAGTACAGAGTTATAATAAAGTACAGAGTTATAATACAGTACAGAGCTACAATAAAGTACAGAGTTATAATACAGTACAGAGTTGTAATACAGTACAGAGGTATAATTCTGCACAGAGCTATAATACAGTACAGAGGTATAATTCTGCACAGAGCTATAATACAGTACAGAGTTATAATAAAGTACAGAGTTATAATACAGTACAGAGCTACAATAAAGTACAGAGTTATAATACAGTACAGAGTTATAATACAGTACAGAGGTATAATTCTGCACAGAGCTATAATACAGTACAGAGGTATAATTCTGCACAGAGCTATAATACAGTACAGAGTTATAATAAAGTACAGAGTTATAATACAGTACAGAGGTATAATTCTGCACAGAGCTATAATACAGTACAGAGGTATAATTCTGCACAGAGCTATGATACAGTACAGAGTTATAATAAAGTACAGAGTTATAATACAGTACAGAGCTACAATAAAGTACAGAGTTATAATACAGTACAGAGTTATAATTCTGCACAGAGCTATAATAAAGTACAGAGTGATAATACAGTACAGAGGTATAATTCTGCACAGAGCTATAATACAGTACAGAGGTATAATAAAGTACAGACTTATAATACAGGACAGATGTATAATTCTGCACAGAGCTATAATACAGCACAGAGTTATAATAAAGTACAGAGTTATAATACAGTACAGAGTTATAATACAGTACAGAGGTATAATTCTGCACAGAGCTATAATAAAGTACAGACATATAATAAAGTACAGACTTATAATACAGGACAGATGTATAATTCTGCACAGAGCTATAATACAGTACAGAGGTATAATACAGTACAGAGGTATAATAAAGTACAGACTTATAATACAGGACAGATGTATAATTCTGCACAGAGCTATAATACAGCACAGAGTTATAATAAAGTACAGAGTTATAATACAGTACAGAGGTATAATACAGTACAGAGGTATAATTCTGCACAGAGCTATAATACAGTAGAGTTATAATACAGTACAGAGCTATAATACAGTACAGAGGTATAATACAGTACAGAGGTATAATTCTGCACAGAGCTATAATACAGTAGAGTTATAATACAGCACAGAGTTATAATACAGTACAGAGCTATAATACAGTACAGAGGTATAATTCTGCACAGAGCTATAATACAGCACAGAGTTATAATACAGTACAGAGCTATAATACAGTACAGAGGTATAATTCTGCACAGAGCTATAATACAGTACAGAGGTATAATACAGTACAGAGGTATAATTCTGCACAGAGCTATAATACAGTACAGAGTTATAATACAGTACAGTTATAATAAAGTACAGAGTTAAAATACAGTACAGAGCTATAATAAAGTACAGAGGTATAATTCTGCACAGAGCTATAATACAGCACAGAGTTATAATACCGTACAGAGTTATAATACAGCACAGAGTTATAATACAGTACAGAGCTACAATACAGTACAGAGGTATAATACAGTGCAGAGGTATAATTCTGCACAGAGCTATAATACAGCACAGAGCTATAATAAAGTGCAGAGTTATAATACAGTACAGAGGTATAATTCTGCACAGAGCTATAATACAGTACAGAGTTATAATACAGTACAGTTATAATACAGCACAGAGTTATAATACAGTACAGAGCTATAATACAGTACAGAGTTATAATACAGTACAGAGTTATAATACAGTACAGAGGTATAATTCTGCACAGAGCTATAATACAGCACAGAGTTATAATACAGTACAGAGGTATAATTCTGCACAGAGCTATAATACAGCACAGTTATAATACAGTACAGAGTTATAATACAGTACAGAGTTATAATACAGTACAGAGGTATAATTCTGCACAGAGCTATAATACAGCACAGAGTTATAATAAAGTACAGAGTTATAATACAGCACAGAGTTATAATACAGCACAGAGTTATAATACAGTACAGAGGTATAATTCTGCACAGAGTTATAATAAAGTACAGAGTTATAATACAGCACAGAGTTATAATACAGTACAGAGCTATAATACAGTACAGAGGTATAATTCTGCACAGAGTTATAATACAGCACAGAGTTATAATACAGTACAGAGCTATAATACAGTACAGAGTTATAATACAGTACAGAGCTATAATACAGTACAGAGGTATAATTCTGCACAGAGTTATAATAAAGTACAGAGTTATAATACAGCACAGTGTTATAATACAGCACAGAGTTATAATACAGTACAGAGGTATAATTCTGCACAGAGTTATAATAAAGTACAGAGTTATAATACAGCACAGAGTTATAATACAGTACAGAGCTATAATACAGTACAGAGGTATAATTCTGCACAGAGCTATAATACAGCACAGAGTTATAATACAGTACAGAGCTATAATACAGTACAGAGTTATAATACAGTACAGAGTTATAATACAGTACAGAGGTATAATTCTGCACAGAGTTATCATAAAGTACAGAGTTATAATACAGCACAGAGTTATAATACAGTACAGAGGTATAATTCTGCACAGAGCTATAATACAGCACAGAGTTATAATAAAGTACAGAGTTATAATACTGCACAGAGCTATAATACAGTACAGAGCTATAATACAGTACAGAGTTATAATACAGTACAGAGCTATAATACAGTACAGAGGTATAATTCTGCACAGAGCTGTAATACAGCACAGAGTTATAATACAGTACAGAGCTATAATACAGTACAGAGTTATAATTCTGCACAGAGCTATAATACAGTACAGAGTTATAATACAGTACAGAGTTATAATTCTGCACAGAGCTATAATACAGTACAGAGTTATAATACAGTACAGAGGTATAATTCTGCACAGAGCTATAATACAGTACACAGTTATAATAAAGTACAGAGTTATAATAAAGTACAGAGTTATAATTCTGCACAGAGCTATAATACAGTACAGAGTTATAATAAAGTACAGAGTTATAATAAAGTACAGAGCTATAATACAGTACAGAGCTATAATACAGTACAGAGTTATAATAAAGTACAGAGTTATAATTCTGCACAGAGCTATAATACAGTACAGAGTTATAATAAAGTACAGAGTTATAATACAGTACAGAGGTATAATTCTGCACAGTGCTATAATACAGTACAGAGTTATAATAAAGTACAGATTTATAATACAGCACAGAGTTATAATACAGTACAGAGGTATAATAAAGTACAGAGTTATAATTCTGCACAGAGCTATAATACAGTACAGAGTTATAATAAAGTACAGAGTTATAATACAGTACAGAGTTATAATACAGCACAGAGTTATAATTTAGGGCGGCACAGTGGCGCAGTGGTTAGCACCGCAGCCTCACAGCTCCAGGGACCCGGGTTCGATTCCAGGTACTGCCTGTGTGGAGTTTGCAAGTTCTCCCTGTGTCTGCGTGGGTTTTCTCCAGGTGCTCCGGTTTCCTCCCACAAGCCAAAAGACTTGCAGGTTGATAGGTAAATTGGCCATTATAAATTGTCACTAGTGTAGGTAGGTGGTAGTGAAATATAGGGACAGGTGGGGATGTTTGGTAGGAATATGGGATTAGTGTAGGATTAGTATAAATGGGTGGTTGATGTTCGGCACAGACTCGGTGGGCCGAAGGGCCTGTTTCAGTGCTGTATCTCTAATCTAATCTAAACAGTACAGAGGTATAATTCTGCACAGAGCTTTAATACAGTACAGAGCTATAATAAAGTACAGGGTTATAATACAGTACAGAGGTATAATTCTGCAGAGAGCTAGAATACAGTCCAGAGCTATAATAAAGTACAGAGTTATAATACAGTACAGAGGTATAATTCTGCACAGAGCTATAATACAGTACAGAGCTATAATAAAGTACAGAGTTATAATACAGTACAGAGGTATAATTCTGCACAGAGCTATAATACAGTACAGAGGTATAATTCTGCACAGAGCTATAATACAGTACAGAGCTATAATAAAGTACAGAGTTATAATACAGTACAGAGGTATAATTCTGCACAGAGCTATAATACAGTACAGAGCTATAATAAAGTACAGAGTTATAATACAGTACAGAGTTATAATACAGCACAGAGTTATAATACAGTACAGAGGTATAATTCTGCACAGAGCTATAATACAGTACAGAGCTATAATAAAGTACAGAGTTATAATACAGTACAGAGGTATAATTCTGCACAGAGCTATAATACAGTACAGAGCTATAATACAGTACAGAGCTATAATACAGCACAGAGTTATAATACAGTACAGAGTTATAATACAGCACAGAGTTATAATTCTGCACAGAGCTATAATACAGTACAGAGCTATAATAAAGTACAGAGTTATAATACAGTACAGAGTTATAATTCTGCACAGAGCTATAATACAGTACAGAGCTATAATTAAGTACAGAGTTATAATACAGTACAGAGTTATAATACAGCACAGAGTTATAATACAGCACAGAGTTATAATTCTGCACAGAGCTATAATACAGTACAGAGCTATAATAAAGTACAGAGTTATAATACAGTACAGAGTTATAATTCTGCACAGAGCTATAATACAGTACAGAGCTATAATAAAGTACAGAGTTATAATACAGCACAGAGTTATAATTCTGCACAGAGCTATAATACAGTACAGAGCTATAATAAAGTACAGAGTTATAATACAGTACAGAGGTATAATTCTGCACAGAGCTATAATACAGTACAGAGTTATAATACAGCACAGAGTTATAATTCTGCACAGAGCTATAATACAGTACAGAGCTATAATAAAGTACAGAGTTATAATACAGTACAGAGTTATAATACAGTACAGAGGTATAATTCTGCACAGAGCTATAATACAGTACAGAGCTATAATAAAGTACAGAGTTATAATACAGTACAGTTATAATACAGCACAGAGTTATAATACAGTACAGAGGTATAATTCTGCACAGAGCTTTAATACAGTACAGAGTTATAATAAAGTACAGAGTTATAATACAGTACAGAGTTATAATACAGCACAGAGTTATAATACAGTACAGAGGTATAATTCTGCACAGAGCTATAATACAGTACAGAGCTATAATAAAGTACAGAGTTATAATAAAGTACAGAGTTATAATACTGCACAGAGCTATAATACAGTACAGAGCTATAATAAAGTACAGAGTTATAATACAGTACAGAGGTATAATTCTGCACAGAGCTATAATACAGTACAGAGTTATAATAAAGTACAGAGTTATAATACAGCACAGAGTTATAATACAGCACAGAGCTATAATACAGTACAGAGGTATAATTCTGCACAGAGCTACAATACAGTACAGAGTTATAATAAAGTACAGAGTTATAATACAGCACAGAGTTATAATACAGTACAGAGCTATAATACAGTACAGAGTTATAATAAAGTACAGAGTTATAATACAGCACAGAGTTATAATACAGCACAGAGGTATAATTCTGCACAGAGCTATAATACAGTACAGAGTTATAATAAAGTACAGAGTTATAATACAGTACAGAGCTATAATACAGTACAGAGGTATAATTCTGCACAGAGCTATAATACAGTACAGAGTTATAATAAAGTACAGAGTTATAATACTGCACAGAGCTATAATAAAGTACAGAGTTATAATACAGTACAGAGTTATAATACAGTACAGAGTTATAATACAGTACAGAGGTATAATTCTGCACAGAGCTATAATACAGTACAGAGTTATAATAAAGTACAGAGTTATAATACAGCACAGAGTTATAATACAGCACAGAGCTATAATACAGTACAGAGTTATAATAAAGTACAGAGTTATAATACAGCACAGAGTTATAATACAGCACAGAGGTATAATTCTGCACAGAGCTATAATACAGTACAGAGTTATAATAAAGTACAGAGTTATAATACTGCACAGAGCTATAATAAAGTACAGAGTTATAATACAGTACAGAGTTATAATACAGTACAGAGGTATAATTCTGCACAGAGCTATAATACAGTACAGAGTTATAATAAAGTACAGAGTTATAATACAGCACAGAGTTATAATACAGCACAGAGGTATAATTCTGCACAGAGCTATAATACAGTACAGAGTTATAATAAAGTACAGAGTTATAATACAGCACAGAGTTATAATACAGCACAGAGGTATAATTCTGCACAGAGCTATAATACAGTACAGAGTTATAATAAAGTACAGAGTTTTAATACAGTACAGAGCTATAATACAGTACAGAGTTATAATAAAGTACAGAGTTATAATACTGCACAGAGCTATAATAAAGTACAGAGTTATAATACAGTACAGAGTTATAATACAGTACAGAGGTATAATTCTGCACAGAGCTATAATACAGTACAGAGTTATAATAAAGTACAGAGTTTTAATACAGTACAGAGCTATAATACAGTACAGAGTTATAATAAAGTACAGAGTTATAATACTGCACAGAGCTATAATAAAGTACAGAGTTATAATACAGTACAGAGTTATAATACAGTACAGAGGTATAATTCTGCACAGAGCTATAATACAGTACAGAGTTATAATAAAGTACAGAGTTTTAATACAGTACAGAGCTATAATACAGTACAGAGTTATAATAAAGTACAGAGTTATAATACTGCACAGAGCTATAATAAAGTACAGAGTTATAATACAGTACAGAGTTATAATACAGTACAGAGGTATAATTCTGCACAGAGCTATAATACAGTACAGAGTTATAATACAGCACAGAGGTATAATTCTGCACAGAGCTATAATACAGTACAGAGTTATAATAAAGTACAGAGTTATAATACAGCACAGAGTTATAATACAGCACAGAGGTATAATTCTGCACAGAGCTATAATACAGTACAGAGTTATAATAAAGTACAGAGTTATAATACTGCACAGAGCTATAATAAAGTACAGAGTTATAATACAGTACAGAGTTATAATACAGTACAGAGGTATAATTCTGCACAGAGCTATAATACAGTACAGAGTTATAATAAAGTACAGAGTTATAATACAGCACAGAGTTATAATACAGCACAGAGGTATAATTCTGCACAGAGCTATAATACAGTACAGAGTTATAATAAAGTACAGAGTTATAATACAGCACAGAGGTATAATTCTGCACAGAGCTATAATACAGTACAGAGTTATAATAAAGTACAGAGTTTTAATACAGTACAGAGCTATAATACAGTACAGAGTTATAATAAAGTACAGAGTTATAATACTGCACAGAGCTATAATAAAGTACAGAGTTATAATACAGTACAGAGTTATAATACAGTACAGAGGTATAATTCTGCACAGAGCTATAATACAGTACAGAGTTATAATAAAGTACAGAGTTTTAATACAGTACAGAGCTATAATACAGTACAGAGTTATAATAAAGTACAGAGTTATAATAAAGTACAGAGTTATAATACTGCACAGAGCTATAATAAAGTACAGAGTTATAATACAGTACAGAGTTATAATACAGTACAGAGGTATAATTCTGCACAGAGCTATAATACAGTACAGAGTTATAATAAAGTACAGAGTTTTAATACAGTACAGAGCTATAATACAGTACAGAGTTATAATAAAGTACAGAGTTATAATACTGCACAGAGCTATAATAAAGTACAGAGTTATAATACAGTACAGAGTTATAATACAGTACAGAGGTATAATTCTGCACAGAGCTATAATACAGTACAGAGTTATAATAAAGTACAGAGTTATAATACAGCACAGAGTTATAATACAGCACAGAGGTATAATTCTGCACAGAGCTATAATACAGTACAGAGTTATAATAAAGTACAGAGTTATAATACAGCACAGAGTTATAATACAGCACAGAGGTATAATTCTGCACAGAGCCATAATACAGTACAGAGTTATAATAAAGTACAGAGTTTTAATACAGTACAGAGCTATAATACAGTACAGAGTTATAATAAAGTACAGAGTTATAATTCTGCACAGAGCTATAATACAGTACAGAGTTATAATAAAGTACAGAGTTATAATACTGCACAGAGCTATAATAAAGTACAGAGTTTTAATACAGTACAGAGCTATAATACAGTACAGAGTTATAATACAGTACAGAGGTATAATTCTGCACAGAGCTACAATACAGTACAGAGTTATAATAAAGTACAGAGTTATAATACAGCACAGAGTTATAATACAGTACAGAGCTATAATACAGTACAGAGTTATAATAAAGTACAGAGTTATAATACAGTACAGAGCTATAATACAGTACAGAGGTATAATTCTGCACAGAGCTATAATACAGTACAGAGTTATAATAAAGTACAGAGTTATAATACTGCACAGAGCTATAATAAAGTACAGAGTTATAATACAGTACAGAGTTATAATACAGTAGCGTTATAATACAGTACAGAGGTATAATTCTGCACAGAGCTATAATACAGTACAGAGTTATAATAAAGTACAGAGTTATAATACTGCACAGAGCTATAATAAAGTACAGAGTTATAATACAGTACAGAGTTATAATAAAGTACAGAGTTATAATACTGCACAGAGCTATAATAAAGTACAGAGTTATAATACAGTACAGAGTTATAATACAGTAGCGTTATAATACAGTACAGAGTTATAATACAGTACAGAGGTATAATTCTGCACAGAGCTATAATACAGTACAGAGTTATAATAAAGTACAGAGTTATAATACAGTACAGAGCTATAATACAGTACAGAGCTATAATAAAGTACAGAGTTATAATACAGTACAGAGTTATAATTCTGCACAGAGCTATAATACAGTACAGAGTTATAATAAAGTACAGAGTTATAATTCTGCACAGAGCTATAATACAGTACAGAGTTATAATAAAGTACAGAGCTATAATACAGTACAGAGCTATAATAAAGTACAGAGCTATAATACAGTACAGAGTTATAATAACGTACAGAGTTATAATACTGCACAGAGCTATAATACAGTACAGAGCTATAATAAAGTACAGAGTTATAATAAAGTACAGAGTTATAATAAAGTACAGAGGTATAATTCTGCACAGAGCTATAATACAGTACAGAGTTATAATACAGTACAGAGTTCTAATACAGTACAGAGTTATAATACTGCACAGAGCTATAATACAGTACAGAGCTGTAATAAAGTACAGAGCTGTAATAAAGTACAGAGCTATAATACTGCACAGAGCTATAATACAGTACAGAGCTATAATAAAGTACAGAGTTATAATAAAGTACAGAGGTATAATTCTGCACAGAGCTATAATACAGTACAGAGTTATAATTCTGCACAGAGTTATAATTCTGCACAGTTATAATAAAGTACAGAGTTATAATAAAGTACAGAGTTATAATACTGCACAGAGCTATAATACAGTACAGAGCTATAATAAAGTACAGAGTTATAATACAGTAGCGTTATAATACAGTACAGAGGTATAATTCTGCACAGAGCTATAATAAAGTACAGAGTTATAATAAAGTACAGAGTTATCATACTGCACAGAGCTATAATACAGTAGCGTTATAACACAGTACAGAGTTATAATACAGTACAGAGTTATAATACAGTACAGAGGTATAATACAGTAGCGTTATAATACAGTACAGAGTTATAATACAGTACAGAGTTATAATACAGTAGCGTTATAATACAGTACAGAGTTATAATACAGTACAGAGGTATAATTCTGCACAGAGCTATAATACAGTACAGAGTTATAATAAAGTACAGAGTTATAATACAGTAGAGTTATAATAAAGTACAGAGTTATAATACAGTACAGAGTTATAATACAGTACAGAGCTATAATAAAGTACAGAGTTATAATACAGTACAGAGTTATAATACAGTAGAGTTATAATACAGTACAGAGTTATAATAAAGTACAGAGTTATAATACAGTACAGAGCTATAATACAGTACAGAGTTATAATAAAGTAGAGTTATAATACAGTACAGAGTTATAATAAAGTACAGAGTTATAATACAGTACAGAGTTATAATACAGTAGCGTTATAATACAGTACAGAGTTATAATACAGTACAGAGTTATAATACAGCACAGAGGTATATTTCTGCACAGAGCTATAATACAGTACAGAGCTATAATACAGTAGAGTTATAATACAGTACAGAGCTATAATAAAGTACAGAGTTATAATACAGTACAGAGTTATAATACAGTAGAGTTATAATACAGTACAGAGGTGTAATAAAGTACAAAGTTATAATACAGTACAGAGTTATAATACAGTAGAGTTATAATACAGTACAGAGCTATAATAAAGTACAGAGTTATAATACAGTACAGAGTTATAATACAGTACAGAGGTGTAATAAAGTACAAAGTTACAATACAGTACAGAGTTATAATACAGTAGAGTTATAATACAGTACAGAGCTATAGTAAAGTACAGAGTTATACTACAGTACAGAGTTATAATACAGTAGAGTTATAATACAGTACAGAGTTATAATAAAGTACAGAGCTATAATACAGTATAGAGCTATAATTCTGCACAGAGCTGTAATACTACACAGAGCTATAATAAAGTACAGAGTTATAATCCAGTACAGAGCTATAATAAAGGACAGAGTTATAATAAAGTACAGAGTTATAATACAGTACAGAGCTATAATAAAGTATAGAGTTATAATACAGTAGAGCTATAATACATTAAAGGCATAATACGACACAGTTCTAATACAGTACAGAGCTATAATACAGTAGAGTTATAATACAGTACAGAGCTATAATACATTAAAGGCATAATACTGCACAGTTATAATACAGTACAGAGGTATAATACAGTCGAGTTATAATACAGTATAGAGTTATAATACGTTAAAGGCATAATACTGCACAGTTATAATGCAGTGCAGAGCAATAATACAGTAGAGTTATAATACAGTACAGATCTATAATTCTGCACAGAGCTATAATACTGCACAGAGCTATAATACATTAAAGACATAATACTGCACAGTTATAATGCAGTACAGAGCAATAATTCAGTACAGGGGTATAATACTGCACAGAGCTATAATACAGTACAGAGTTATAATACAGTACAGAGCTATAATACATTAAAGGCATAATACTGCACAGAGTTATAATTCAGTACAGAGTTATAATACTGCACAGAGCAATAATTCAGTACAGAACTATAATTGAATACAGAGCAATAATTCAGTACAGTGTTATAATACAGTACAGAGCTATAATACTGCACAGAGCAATAATTCTGTACAGAGCTATAATACAGCAGAGGTATAATGCTGTACAGAGATTTAATACATTACAGAGCTATATTACAGTACAGATCTATAATACTGCACAGAGTTATAATACAGTACAGAGCTATAATACATTAAAGGCATAATACTGCACAGAGTTATAATTCAGTACAGAGTTATAATACTGCACAGAGCAATAATTCAGTACAGAACTATAATTGAATACAGAGCAATAATTCAGTACAGTGTTATAATGCAGTACAAAGCTATAATACAGTACAGAGCTATAATTCAGTACAGAGTTATAATACAGTGCAGAGCTATAATATTGCACACAGCTATAATACATTACAGAGCTATATTACAGTACAGATCTATAATACTGCACAGAGCAATAATTCAGTACAGAGCTATAATACTGCACAGAGCTATAATACAGTACAGAGCTATAATACAGTACAGAGCTATAATTCAGTACAGAGCTGTAATACTGTAGAGGTATAATGCTGTATAGAGCTATAATACTGCGCACAGTTATAATACAGCACAGAGCTATAATACAGTACAGGGCAAGAATTCAGTACAGAGCTATAATACTGCAGAGATATAATGCAGTACGGAGCTATAATGCAGTACAGAGCAATAATTCAGTACAGAGCTGTAATACTGCATTGGTATAATGCTGTACAGAGCTATAATACAGTACAGAGGTATAATACAGTACAGAGTTATAAAACAGTACAGTGTGATAATACATTAAAGGCATAATACTGCACAGTTATAATACAGTACAGAGGTATAATACAGTAGAGTTAAAATACAGTATAGAGTTATAATACGTTAAAGGCATAATACTGCACAGTTATAATGCAGTACAGAGCAATAATTCAGTGCAGGGGTATAATACTGCACAGAGCTATAATACAGTACAGAGTTATAATACAGTACAGAGCTATAATACATTAAAGGCATAATACTGCACAGAGTTATAATACAGAACAGAACTATAATTCTGCACAGAGCTATAATACAGTACAGAGTTATAATACAGTACAGAGCTATAATACAGTGCAGAGTTATAATTCAGTACAGAGCTGTAATACTGCAGAGGTATAGTGCTGTACAGAGCTATAATACTGCACAGAGTTATAATACAGTACAGAGTTATAATACAGTACAGAGTTATAATACAGTACAGAGCAATAATATTGCATGGAGATATCATACATTACAGAGTTATAATACAGTACAGAGCTATAATACAGTACAGAGCAATAATGCAGTACAGAGCTATAATAAAGTACAGAGCAATAATTCAGTACAGAGCTTTAATACAGTCCAGAGTATTAACACAGTATAGAGCTATATTACAGCACAGAGCAATAATACTGCACAGAGCAATAATTCTGTACAGAGCTATAATACAGCAGAGGTATAATGCCTTACAGAGATTTAATACTGCACAGAGTTATAATGCAGTACAAAGCTATAATACAGTACAGAGTTATAATTCAGTACAGAGCTATACTACAGTACAGAGTTATAATACAGTGCAGAGCTATAATATTGCACACAGCTATAATACATTACAGAGCTATATTGCAGTACAGGGCAATAATTTAGTACAGAGTTATAATACTGCAGAGAGTTATAATACAGTAGAGTTATAATACAGTACAGAGCAATAATATTGCATGGAGATATTATACATTACAGAGTTATAATACAGTACAGAGCTATAATACAGTACAGAGCAATAATACAGTACAGAGCTATAATACAGTGCAGAGTTATAATTCAGTACAGAGCTGTAATACTGCAGAGGTATAGTGCTGTACAGAGCTATAATACTGCACAGAGCAATAATTCAGTACAGAACTATAATTCAATACAGAGCAATAATTCAGTACAGAGCTATAATATTGCACAAGGCTATAATACTGCACAGAGTTACAATACAGTACAGAGCTATAATACGCACAGTTATAATTCAGTACAGAGCTATAATACTGCACAGTGCGATAATACCGCACAGAGTTATAATAAAGTACAGAGCTATAATAAAGTACAGAGCTATAATACAGTACAGAGTTATAATAAAGTACAGAGGTATAATTCTGCACAGAGCTATAATACAGTACAGAGCTATAATAAAGTACAGAGCTGTAATAAAGTACAGAGTTATCATACTGCACAGAGCTATAATACAGTAGCGTTATAACACAGTACAGAGTTATAATACAGTACAGAGTTATAATACAGTACAGAGGTATAATACAGTAGCGTTATAATACAGTACAGAGTTATAATACAGTACAGAGTTATAATACAGTAGCGTTATAATACAGTACAGAGTTATAATACAGTACAGAGGTATAATTCTGCACAGAGCTATAATACAGTACAGAGTTATAATAAAGTACAGAGTTATAATACAGTAGAGTTATAATAAAGTACAGAGTTATAATACAGTACAGAGTTATAATACAGTACAGAGCTATAATAAAGTACAGAGTTATAATACAGTACAGAGTTATAATACAGTAGAGTTATAATACAGTACAGAGTTATAATAAAGTACAGAGTTATAATACAGTACAGAGCTATAATACAGTACAGAATTATAATAAAGTAGAGTTATTATACAGTACAGAGTTATAATAAAGTACAGAGTTATAATACAGTAGCGTTATAATACAGTACAGAGTTATAATACAGTACAGAGTTATAATACAGCACAGAGGTATATTTCTGCACAGAGCTATAATACAGTACAGAGCTATAATACAGTAGAGTTATAATACAGTACAGAGCTATAATAAAGTACAGAGTTATAATACAGTACAGAGTTATAATACAGTAGAGTTATAATACAGTACAGAGGTGTAATAAAGTACAAAGTTATAATACAGTACAGAGTTATAATACAGTAGAGTTATAATACAGTACAGAGCTATAATAAAGTACAGAGTTATAATACAGTACAGAGTTATAATACAGTACAGAGGTGTAATAAAGTACAAAGTTACAATACAGTACAGAGTTATAATACAGTAGAGTTATAATACAGTACAGAGCTATAGTAAAGTACAGAGTTATACTACAGTACAGAGTTATAATACAGTAGAGTTATAATACAGTACAGAGTTATAATAAAGTACAGAGCTATAATACAGTATAGAGCTATAATTCTGCACAGAGCTGTAATACTACACAGAGCTATAATAAAGTACAGAGTTATAATCCAGTACAGAGCTATAATAAAGGACAGAGTTATAATAAAGTACAGAGTTATAATACAGTACAGAGCTATAATAAAGTATAGAGTTATAATACAGTAGAGCTATAATTCATTAAAGGCATAATACGACACAGTTCTAATACAGTACAGAGCTATAATACAGTAGAGTTATAATACAGTACAGAGCTATAATACATTAAAGGCATAATACTGCACAGTTATAATACAGTACAGAGGTATAATACAGTCGAGTTATAATACAGTATAGAGTTATAATACGTTAAAGGCATAATACTGCACAGTTATAATGCAGTGCAGAGCAATAATACAGTAGAGTTATAATACAGTACAGATCTATAATTCTGCACAGAGCTATAATACTGCACAGAGCTATAATACATTAAAGACATAATACTGCACAGTTATAATGCAGTACAGAGCAATAATTCAGTACAGGGGTATAATACTGCACAGAGCTATAATACAGTACAGAGTTATAATACAGTACAGAGCTATAATACATTAAAGGCATAATACTGCACAGAGTTATAATACAGAACAGAACTATAATTCTGCACAGAGCTATAATACAGTACAGAGTTATAATACAGTACAGAGCTATAATACAGTGCAGAGTTATAATTCAGTACAGAGCTGTAATACTGCAGAGGTATAGTGCTGTACAGAGCTATAATACTGCACAGAGTTATAATACAGTACAGAGTTATAATACAGTACAGAGTTATAATACAGTACAGAGCAATAATATTGCATGGAGATATCATACATTACAGAGTTATAATACAGTACAGAGCTATAATACAGTACAGAGCAATAATGCAGTACAGAGCTATAATAAAGTACAGAGCAATAATTCAGTACAGAGCTTTAATACAGTCCAGAGTATTAACACAGTATAGAGCTATATTACAGCACAGAGCAATAATACTGCACAGAGCAATAATTCTGTACAGAGCTATAATACAGCAGAGGTATAATGCCTTACAGAGATTTAATACTGCACAGAGTTATAATGCAGTACAAAGCTATAATACAGTACAGAGTTATAATTCAGTACAGAGCTATACTACAGTACAGAGTTATAATACAGTGCAGAGCTATAATATTGCACACAGCTATAATACATTACAGAGCTATATTGCAGTACAGGGCAATAATTTAGTACAGAGTTATAATACTGCAGAGAGTTATAATACAGTAGAGTTATAATACAGTACAGAGCAATAATATTGCATGGAGATATTATACATTACAGAGTTATAATACAGTACAGAGCTATAATACAGTACAGAGCAATAATACAGTACAGAGCTATAATACAGTGCAGAGTTATAATTCAGTACAGAGCTGTAATACTGCAGAGGTATAGTGCTGTACAGAGCTATAATACTGCACAGAGCAATAATTCAGTACAGAACTATAATTCAATACAGAGCAATAATTCAGTACAGAGCTATAATATTGCACAAGGCTATAATACTGCACAGAGTTACAATACAGTACAGAGCTATAATACGCACAGTTATAATTCAGTACAGAGCTATAATACTGCACAGTGCGATAATACCGCACAGAGTTATAATAAAGTACAGAGCTATAATAAAGTACAGAGCTATAATACAGTACAGAGTTATAATAAAGTACAGAGGTATAATTCTGCACAGAGCTATAATACAGTACAGAGCTATAATAAAGTACAGAGCTGTAATAAAGTACAGAGTTATCATACTGCACAGAGCTATAATACAGTAGCGTTATAACACAGTACAGAGTTATAATACAGTACAGAGTTATAATACAGTACAGAGGTATAATACAGTAGCGTTATAATACAGTACAGAGTTATAATACAGTACAGAGTTATAATACAGTACAGAGGTATAATTCTGCACAGAGCTATAATACAGTACAGAGTTATAATAAAGTACAGAGTTATAATACAGTAGAGTTATAATAAAGTACAGAGTTATAATACAGTACAGAGTTATAATACAGTACAGAGCTATAATAAAGTACAGAGTTATAATACAGTACAGAGTTATAATACAGTAGAGTTATAATACAGTACAGAGTTATAATAAAGTACAGAGTTATAATACAGTACAGAGCTATAATACAGTACAGAGTTATAATAAAGTAGAGTTATTATACAGTACAGAGTTATAATAAAGTACAGAGTTATAATAAAGTACAGAGTTATAATACAGTAGCGTTATAATACAGTACAGAGTTATAATACAGTACAGAGTTATAATACAGCACAGAGGTATATTTCTGCACAGAGCTATAATACAGTACAGAGCTATAATACAGTAGAGTTATAATACAGTACAGAGCTATAATAAAGTACAGAGTTATAATACAGTACAGAGTTATAATACAGTAGAGTTATAATACAGTACAGAGGTGTAATAAAGTACAAAGTTATAATACAGTACAGAGTTATAATACAGTAGAGTTATAATACAGTACAGAGCTATAATAAAGTACAGAGTTATAATACAGTACAGAGTTATAATACAGTACAGAGGTGTAATAAAGTACAAAGTTACAATACAGTACAGAGTTATAATACAGTAGAGTTATAATACAGTACAGAGCTATAGTAAAGTACAGAGTTATACTACAGTACAGAGTTATAATACAGTAGAGTTATAATACAGTACAGAGTTATAATAAAGTACAGAGCTATAATACAGTATAGAGCTATAATTCTGCACAGAGCTGTAATACTACACAGAGCTATAATAAAGTACAGAGTTATAATCCAGTACAGAGCTATAATAAAGGACAGAGTTATAATAAAGTACAGAGTTATAATACAGTACAGAGCTATAATAAAGTATAGAGTTATAATACAGTAGAGCTATAATTCATTAAAGGCATAATACGACACAGTTCTAATACAGTACAGAGCTATAATACAGTAGAGTTATAATACAGTACAGAGCTATAATACATTAAAGGCATAATACTGCACAGTTATAATACAGTACAGAGGTATAATACAGTCGAGTTATAATACAGTATAGAGTTATAATACGTTAAAGGCATAATACTGCACAGTTATAATGCAGTGCAGAGCAATAATACAGTAGAGTTATAATACAGTACAGATCTATAATTCTGCACAGAGCTATAATACTGCACAGAGCTATAATACATTAAAGACATAATACTGCACAGTTATAATGCAGTACAGAGCAATAATTCAGTACAGGGGTATAATACT
Organism: Heterodontus francisci; assembly: GCF_036365525.1. Taxonomy (NCBI): domain Eukaryota; kingdom Metazoa; phylum Chordata; class Chondrichthyes; order Heterodontiformes; family Heterodontidae; genus Heterodontus; species Heterodontus francisci. The sequence continues at coordinate 171,599,130 of NC_090373.1, forward strand.
GCACAGAGCTATAATACAGTACAGAGTTATAATACAGTACAGAGCTATAATACATTAAAGGCATAATACTGCACAGAGTTATAATTCAGTACAGAGTTATAATACTGCACAGAGCAATAATTCAGTACAGAACTATAATTGAATACAGAGCAATAATTCAGTACAGTGTTATAATACAGTACAGAGCTATAATACTGCACAGAGCAATAATTCTGTACAGAGCTATAATACAGCAGAGGTATAATGCTGTACAGAGATTTAATACTGCACAGAGTTATAATGCAGTACAAAGCTATAATACAGTACAGAGCTATAATTCAGTACAGAGTTATAATACAGTGCAGAGCTATAATATTGCACACAGCTATAATACATTACAGAGCTATATTACAGTACAGATCTATAATACTGCACAGAGCAATAATTCAGTACAGAGCTATAATACTGCACAGAGCTATAATACAGTACAGAGCTATAATACAGTACAGAGCTATAATTCAGTACAGAGCTGTAATACTGTAGAGGTATAATGCTGTATAGAGCTATAATACTGCGCACAGTTATAATACAGCACAGAGCTATAATACAGTACAGGGCAAGAATTCAGTACAGAGCTATAATACTGCAGAGATATAATGCAGTACGGAGCTATAATGCAGTACAGAGCAATAATTCAGTACAGAGCTGTAATACTGCATTGGTATAATGCTGTACAGAGCTATAATACAGTACAGAGGTATAATACAGTACAGAGTTATAAAACAGTACAGTGTGATAATACATTAAAGGCATAATACTGCACAGTTATAATACAGTACAGAGGTATAATACAGTAGAGTTAAAATACAGTATAGAGTTATAATACGTTAAAGGCATAATACTGCACAGTTATAATGCAGTACAGAGCAATAATTCAGTGCAGGGGTATAATACTGCACAGAGCTATAATACAGTACAGAGTTATAATACAGTACAGAGCTATAATACATTAAAGGCATAATACTGCACAGAGTTATAATACAGAACAGAACTATAATTCTGCACAGAGCTATAATACAGTACAGAGTTATAATACAGTACAGAGCTATAATACAGTGCAGAGTTATAATTCAGTACAGAGCTGTAATACTGCAGAGGTATAGTGCTGTACAGAGCTATAATACTGCACAGAGTTATAATACAGTACAGAGTTATAATACAGTACAGAGCAATAATATTGCATGGAGATATCATACATTACAGAGTTATAATACAGTACAGAGCTATAATACAGTACAGAGCAATAATGCAGTACAGAGCTATAATAAAGTACAGAGCAATAATTCAGTACAGAGCTTTAATACAGTCCAGAGTATTAACACAGTATAGAGCTATATTACAGCACAGAGCAATAATACTGCACAGAGCAATAATTCTGTACAGAGCTATAATACAGCAGAGGTATAATGCCTTACAGAGATTTAATACTGCACAGAGTTATAATGCAGTACAAAGCTATAATACAGTACAGAGTTATAATTCAGTACAGAGCTATACTACAGTACAGAGTTATAATACAGTGCAGAGCTATAATATTGCACACAGCTATAATACATTACAGAGCTATATTGCAGTACAGGGCAATAATTTAGTACAGAGTTATAATACTGCAGAGAGTTATAATACAGTAGAGTTATAATACAGTACAGAGCAATAATATTGCATGGAGATATTATACATTACAGAGTTATAATACAGTACAGAGCTATAATACAGTACAGAGCAATAATACAGTACAGAGCTATAATACAGTGCAGAGTTATAATTCAGTACAGAGCTGTAATACTGCAGAGGTATAGTGCTGTACAGAGCTATAATACTGCACAGAGCAATAATTCAGTACAGAACTATAATTCAATACAGAGCAATAATTCAGTACAGAGCTATAATATTGCACAAGGCTATAATACTGCACAGAGTTACAATACAGTACAGAGCTATAATACGCACAGTTATAATTCAGTACAGAGCTATAATACTGCACAGTGCGATAATACCGCACAGAGTTATAATAAAGTACAGAGCTATAATAAAGTACAGAGCTATAATACAGTACAGAGTTATAATAAAGTACAGAGGTATAATTCTGCACAGAGCTATAATACAGTACAGAGCTATAATAAAGTACAGAGCTGTAATAAAGTACAGAGTTATAATACAGTACAGAGATATAATACTGCACAGAGCTATAATAAAGTACAGAGTTATAATAAAGTACAGAGTTATAATAAAGTACAGAGGTATAATTCTGCACAGAGCTATAATACAGTACAGAGCTGTAATAAAGTACAGAGTTATAATACAGTACAGAGTTATAATACTGCACAGAGCTATAATACAGTACAGAGCTATAATAAAGTACAGAGCTGTAATAAAGTACAAAGTTATAATACAGTACAGAGTTATAATACTGCACAGAGCTATAATACAGTACAGAGCTATAATAAAGTACAGAGTTATAATAAAGTACAGAGTTATAATAAAGTTTCTTTTTTCTTTCTTTCTTTCTTTTGGGCCTCCTTATCTCGAGAGACAATGGATACGCGCCTGGAGGTGGTCAGTGGTTTGTGAAGCAGCGCCTGGAGTGGCTATAAAGGCCAATTCTGGAGTAACAGGCTCTTCCACAGGTGCTGCAGAGAAATTTGTTTGTTGGGGCTGTTGCACAGTTGGCTCTCCCCTTGCGCCTCTGTCTTTTTTCCTGCCAACTACTAAGTCTCTTCGACTCGCCACAATTTAGCCCTGTCTTTATGGCTGCCCGCCAGCTCTGGCGAATGCTGGCAACTGACTCCCACGACTTGTGATCAATGTCACACGATTTCATGTCGCGTTTGCAGACGTCTTTATAACGGAGACATGGACGGCCGGTGGGTCTGATACCAGTGGCGAGCTCGCTGTACAATGTGTCTTTGGGGATCCTGCCATCTTCCATGCGGCTCACATGGCCAAGCCATCTCAAGCGCCGCTGACTCAGTAGTGTGTATAAGCTGGGGATGTTGGCCGCTTCAAGGACTTCTGTGTTGGAGATATAGTCCTGCCACCTGATGCCAAGTATTCTCCGAAGGCAGCGCTGTACAGAGCTATAATACAGCAGAGATATAATGCAGTGCAGAGCTATAATACAGTACAGAGCAATAATTCAGTACAGAGCTATAATAAAGTACAGAGCAATGATTCAGTACAGAGCTTTAATACAGTCCAGAGTATTAACACAGTATAGAGCTATATTACAGCACAGAGCAATAATACAGTACAGGGCAATAATTTAGTACAGAGTTATAATACTGCAGAGATATAATGCAGTACAGAGCTATAATACAGTACAGAGCAATAATTCAGTACAGAGCTGTAATACTGTCGAGGTATAATGCAGTACAGAGCTATAATACAGTACAGAGCAATAATTCAGTACAGAGCTGTAATACTGTAGAGGTATAATGCTGTACAGAGCTATAATACTGCAGAGATATAATGCAGTACAGAGCTATAATACAGTACAGAGCAATAATTCAGTACAGAGCTGTAATACTGTCGAGGTATAATGCAGTACAGAGCTATAATACAGTACAGAGCAATAATTCAGTACAGAGCTGTAATACTGTAGAGGTATAATGCTGTACAGAGCTGTAATACTGAAGAGATATAATGCAGTACAGAGCAATAATTCAGTACAGAGCTGTAATACTGCAGAGGTATAGTGCTGTACAGAGCTATAATTCTGCACAGAGCTATAATACAGTAGAGTTATAATACAGTGCAGAGTTATAATACAGTACAGAGTTATAATACAGTAGAGTTATAATACAGTACAGAGTTAGAATACAGTACAGAGGTATAATTCTGCACAGAGCTATAATACAGTAGAGCTATAATGCAGTACAGTGTTAAAATACAGTAGAGTTATAATACAGTACAGAGTTATAATACAGTAGAGTTATAATACAGTACAGAGTTATAATACAGTACAGAGCTATAATAGAGTAGAGTTATAATAAAGTACAGAGTTATAATACAGTACAGAGGTATAATTCTGCACAGAGCTATAATACAGTAGAATTATAATACAGTACAGAGGTATAATTCTGCACAGAGCTGTAATACAGTAGAGTTATAATACAGTACAGAGTTATAATAAAATACAGAGTTATAATACAGTAGAGTTATAATACAGTACGGAGTTATAATACAGTAGAGTTATAATACAGTACAGTTAGAATACAGTACAGAGGTATAATTCTGCACAGAGCTATAATACAGTAGAGTTATAATGCAGTACAGTGTTAAAATACAGTAGAGTTATAATAAAGTACAGAGTTATAATACAGTACAGAGTTATAATAAAGTACAGAGTTATAATACTGCACAGAGCTATAATACAGTACAGAGTTATAATAAAGTACAGAGTTATAATACAGTACAGAGCTATAATACAGTACAGAGTTATAATAAAGTACAGAGTTATAATACAGCACAGAGGTATATTTCTGCACAGAGCTATAATACAGTACAGAGTTATAATACAGTACAGAGCTATAATACAGTAGAGTTATAATACAGTACAGAGCTATAATAAAGTACAGAGTTATAATACAGTACAGAGTGATAATACAGTAGAGTTATAATGCAGTACAGAGTTATAATACTGCACAGAGCTATAATACAGTACAGAGTTATAATACAGTACAGAGCTATAATACAGTAGAGTTATAATACAGTACAGAGGTGTAATAAAGTACAAAGTTATAATACAGTACAGAGTTATAATACAGTAGAGTTATAATGCAGTACAGAGCTATAACAAAGTACAGAGTTATAATACAGTACAGAGTTATAATACAGTACAGAGGTGTAATAAAGTACAAAGTTACAATACAGTACAGAGTTATAATACAGTAGAGTTATAATACAGTACAGAGCTATAGTAAAGTACAGAGTTATACTACAGTACAGAGTTATAATACAGTAGAGTTATAATACAGTACAGAGCTATAATAAAGTACAGAGGTATAATAAAGTACAGAGTTATAATACAGTACAGAGTTATAATACAGTAGAGTTATAATACAGTACAGAGTTATAATAAAGTACAGAGCTATAATACAGGATAGAGCTATAATTCTGCACAGAGCTGTAATACTACACAGAGCTATAATAAAGTACAGAGTTATAATCCAGTACAGAGCTATAATAAAGGACAGAGTTATAATAAAGCACAGAGTTATAATACAGTACAGAGCTATAATAAAGTATAGAGTTATAATACAGTAGAGCTATAGTACATTAAAGGCATAATACGACGCAGTTATAATACAGTACAGAGCTATAATACAGTCGAGTTATAATACAGTACAGAGCTATAATACAGTACAGAGGTATAATACAGTAGAGTTATAATACAGTACAGAGTGATAATACATTAAAGGCATAATACTGCACAGTTATAATACAGTACAGAGGTATAATACAGTCGAGTTATAATACAGTATAGAGTTATAATACGTTAAAGGCATAATACTGCACAGTTATAATGCAGTGCAGAGCAATAATACAGTAGAGTTATAATACAGTACAGATCTATAATCTGCACAGAGCTATAATACTGCACAGAGCTATAATACATTAAAGGCATAATACTGCACAGTTATAATGCAGTACAGAGCAATAATTCAGTACAGGGGTATAATACTGCACAGAGCTATAATACAGTACAGAGTTATAATACAGTACAGAGCAATAATATTGCATGGAGATATCATACATTACAGAGTTATAATACAGTACAGAGCCATAATACATTAAAGGCATAATACTGCACAGAGTTATAATTCAGTACAGAGTTAGAATACTGCACAGAGCAATAATTCAGTACAGGGGTATAATACTGCACAGAGCTATAATACAGTACAGTGTTATAATACAGTACAGAGTTATAATACTGCACAGAGCAATAATTCTGTACAGAGCTATAATACAGCAGAGGTATAATATTGCACACAGCTATAATACATTACAGAGCTATATTACAGTACAGATCTATAATACTGCACAGAGCAATAATTCAGTACAGAGCTATAATACTGCACAGAGCTATAATACAGTACAGAGCTATAATACAGTACAGAGCTATAATTCAGTACAGAGCTGTAATACTGTAGAGGTATAATGCTGTACAGAGCTATAATACTGCAGAGATATAATGCAGTACGGAGCTATAATGCAGTACAGAGCAATAATTCAGTACAGAGCTGTAATACTGCATTGGTATAATGCTGTAAATGAGCTATAATACAGTACAGAGGTATAATACAGTACAGAGTTATAAAACAGTACAGTGTGATAATACATTAAAGGCATAATACTGCACAGTTATAATACAGTACAGAGGTATAATACAGTAGAGTTAAAATACAGTATAGAGTTATAATACGTTAAAGGCATAATACTGCACAGTTATAATGCAGTACAGAGCAATAATACAGTAGAGTTATAATACAGTACAGATCTATAATTCTGCACAGAGCTATAATACTGCACAGAGCTATAATACATTAAAGGCATAATACTGCACAGTTATAATGCAGTACAGAGCAATAATTCAGTACAGGGGTATAATACTGCACAGAGCTATAATACAGTACAGAGGTATAATACAGTACAGAGCTATAATACATTAAAGGCATAATACTGCACAGAGTTATAATACAGAACAGAACTATAATTCTGCACAGAGCTATAATACAGTACAGAGTTATAATACAGTGCAGAGCTATAATACAGTGCAGAGTTATAATTCAGTACAGAGCTGTAATACTGCAGAGGTATCGTGCTGTACAGAGCTATAATACTGCACAGAGTTATAATACAGTACAGAGTTATAATACAGTACAGAGCAATAATATTGCATGGAGATATCATACATTACAGAGTTATAATACAGTACAGAGCTATAATAAAGTACAGAGCAATAATTCAGTACAGAGCTTTAATACAGTCCAGAGTATTAACACAGTATAGAGCTATATTACAGCACAGAGCAATAATACTGCACAGAGCAATAATTCTGTACAGAGCTATAATACAGCAGAGGTATAATGCCTTACAGAGATTTAATACTGCACAGAGTTATAATGCAGTACAAAGCTATAATACAGTACAGAGTTATAATTCAGTACAGAGCTATACTACAGTACAGAGTTATAATACAGTGCAGAGCTATAATATTGCACACAGCTATAATACATTACAGAGCTATATTGCAGTACAGGGCAATAATTTAGTACAGAGTTATAATACTGCAGAGAGTTATAATACAGTAGAGTTATAATACAGTACAGAGCAATAATATTGCATGGAGATATTATACATTACAGAGTTATAATACAGTACAGAGCTATAATACAGTACAGAGCAATAATACAGTACAGAGCTATAATACAGTGCAGAGTTATAATTCAGTACAGAGCTGTAATACTGCAGAGGTATAGTGCTGTACAGAGCTATAATACTGCACAGAGCAATAATTCAGTACAGAACTATAATTCAATACAGAGCAATAATTCAGTACAGAGCTATCAAAGAGTACAGAGATATAATACAGCACAGAGTTATAATACTGCACAGAGTTATAATTCAGTACAGAGCAAAAATAAAGTACAGAGCAATAATTCAGTACAGAGCTATCAAAGAGTACAGAGCTATAATACAGCACACAGTTATAATTCAGTACAGAGTTATAATACTGCACAGAGTTAAAATACTGCACAGAGCTATAATACAGTACAGAGCAATAATATAGTAGAGAGCAATAAATCAGTACAGAACTATAATACTGCGCAGAGTTATAATTCAGTACAGAGCTATAATAAAGTACAGAGCAATAATTCAGTACAGAGCTATCAAACAGTACAGAGCTCTCATACTGCACAGAGTTATAATACAGTACAGAGTTATAATTCAGTACAGAGCAAAAATAAAGTACAGAGCAATAATTCAGTACAGAGCTATCAAAGAGTACAGAGCTATAATACAGCACAGAGTTATAATTCAGTACAGAGCTATAATACTGCACAGAGTTAAAATACTGCACAGAGCTATAATACAGTACAGAGCAATAATATAGTAGAGAGCAATAAATCAGTACAGAACTATAATACTGCGCAGAGTTATAATTCAGTACAGAGCTATAATAAAGTACAGAGCAATAATTCAGTACAGAGCTATCAAACAGTACAGAGCTTTAATACGGCACAGAGTTATAATACAGTACAGAGTGATAATACAGTAGAGTTATAATACAGTACAGAGCTATAATACAGTACAGAGTTATAATACAGTATTGAGCTATAATACTGCCCACAGATGTATTACTGTACAGAGCAATAATTCAGTAAAGACCTATAATACAGCACAGAGATATAATACAGTACAGAGTTATAATACTGTACAGAGCTATAATAAAGTACAGAACAATAATTCAGTACAGAGCTATCATACAGTACAGAGCTCTCATACTGCACAGAGTTATAATACAGTAGAGTTATAATACAGTAGAGTTATAATACCGTACAGAGCTATAATACAGTAGAGTGATAATACAGAACAGTGTTATAATACAGTACAGATCTATAATACTGCACAGAGCTATAATACAGTAGAGAGCAATAATTCAGTAAAGAGCGATAATACTGCACAGTTATAATACAGTACAGAGCTATAATAAAGTAGAGAATTATTCAGTACAGTGTTATAATTCAGTACAGAGCTATACTCCTGCACAGAGTTATCATCCTGTACACAGTTACAATACAGTAGAGCTATATTACAACACAGAGTTATAATACAGTACAGAGCTATAATACTGCATAGAGTTATAATACAGTACAGAACAATAATACTGCACAGAGCTATAATACAGTACAGAGCAATAATTCAGTAAAGAGATATAATACTGCAGTTATAATACAGTACAGAGCTATAATAAAGTACAGAGAATTATTCAGTACAGAGCAATAGTTCAGTCCAGAGCTACAATACTGTACAGAGTTATAATACAGTACAGAGCAATAATTCAGTACAGAGTTATAATACAGCACAGAGCTAAAATACTGTACAGTGTTATAATACAGCACAGAGCTAAAATACTGTACAGAGTTATAATACAGTACAGAGCAATAATTCAGTACAGAGTTATAATACTGTACAGTGTTATAATACAGCACAAAGCTAAAATACTGTACAGTGTTATAATACAGCACAGAGCTAAAATACTGTACAGTGTTATAATACAGCACAGAGCTAAAATACTGTACAGAGTTATAATACAGTACAGAGCAATAATTCAGTACAGAGTTATAATACTGTACAGAGCTATAATACTGTACAGAGTTTTAATACAGTACAGAGCTAAAATACATTAAAGGCATAATACTGCACAGAGTTATAATACAGAACAGAACTATAATTCTGCACAGAGCTATAATACAGTACAGAGTTATAATACAGTGCAGAGCTATAATACAGTGCAGAGTTATAATTCAGTACAGAGCTGTAATACTGCAGAGGTATCGTGCTGTACAGAGCTATAATACTGCACAGAGTTATAATACAGTACAGAGCTATAATACATTAAAGGCATAATACTGCACAGTTATAATGCAGTACAGAGCAATAATTCAGTACAGGGGTATAATACTGCACAGAGCTATAATACAGTACAGAGGTATAATACAGTACAGAGCTATAATACATTAAAGGCATAATACTGCACAGAGTTATAATACAGAACAGAACTATAATTCTGCACAGAGCTATAATACAGTACAGAGTTATAATACAGTGCAGAGCTATAATACAGTGCAGAGTTATAATTCAGTACAGAGCTGTAATACTGCAGAGGTATCGTGCTGTACAGAGCTATAATACTGCACAGAGTTATAATACAGTACAGAGTTATAATACAGTACAGAGCAATAATATTGCATGGAGATATCATACATTACAGAGTTATAATACAGTACAGAGCTATAATAAAGTACAGAGCAATAATTCAGTACAGAGCTTTAATACAGTCCAGAGTATTAACACAGTATAGAGCTATATTACAGCACAGAGCAATAATACTGCACAGAGCAATAATTCTGTACAGAGCTATAATACAGCAGAGGTATAATGCCTTACAGAGATTTAATACTGCACAGAGTTATAATGCAGTACAAAGCTATAATACAGTACAGAGTTATAATTCAGTACAGAGCTATACTACAGTACAGAGTTATAATACAGTGCAGAGCTATAATATTGCACACAGCTATAATACATTACAGAGCTATATTGCAGTACAGGGCAATAATTTAGTACAGAGTTATAATACTGCAGAGAGTTATAATACAGTAGAGTTATAATACAGTACAGAGCAATAATATTGCATGGAGATATTATACATTACAGAGTTATAATACAGTACAGAGCTATAATACAGTACAGAGCAATAATACAGTACAGAGCTATAATACAGTGCAGAGTTATAATTCAGTACAGAGCTGTAATACTGCAGAGGTATAGTGCTGTACAGAGCTATAATACTGCACAGAGCAATAATTCAGTACAGAACTATAATTCAATACAGAGCAATAATTCAGTACAGAGCTATCAAAGAGTACAGAGATATAATACAGCACAGAGTTATAATACTGCACAGAGTTATAATTCAGTACAGAGCAAAAATAAAGTACAGAGCAATAATTCAGTACAGAGCTATCAAAGAGTACAGAGCTATAATACAGCACAGAGTTATAATTCAGTACAGAGCTATAATACTGCACAGAGTTAAAATACTGCACAGAGCTATAATACAGTACAGAGCAATAATATAGTAGAGAGCAATAAATCAGTACAGAACTATAATACTGCGCAGAGCTATAATTCAGTACAGAGCTATAATAAAGTACAGAGCAATAATTCAGTACAGAGCTATCAAACAGTACAGAGCTCTCATACTGCACAGAGTTATAATACAGTACAGAGTTATAATTCAGTACAGAGCAAAAATAAAGTACAGAGCAATAATTCAGTACAGAGCTATCAAAGAGTACAGAGCTATAATACAGCACAGAGTTATAATTCAGTACAGAGCTATAATACTGCACAGAGTTAAAATACTGCACAGAGCTATAATACAGTACAGAGCAATAATATAGTAGAGAGCAATAAATCAGTACAGAACTATAATACTGCGCAGAGTTATAATTCAGTACAGAGCTATAATAAAGTACAGAGCAATAATTCAGTACAGAGCTATCAAACAGTACAGAGCTTTAATACGGCACAGAGTTATAATACAGTACAGAGTGATAATACAGTAGAGTTATAATACAGTACAGAGCTATAATACAGTACAGAGTTATAATACAGTATTGAGCTATAATACTGCCCACAGATGTATTACTGTACAGAGCAATAATTCAGTAAAGACCTATAATACAGCACAGAGATATAATACAGTACAGAGTTATAATACTGTACAGAGCTATAATAAAGTACAGAACAATAATTCAGTACAGAGCTATCATACAGTACAGAGCTCTCATACTGCACAGAGTTATAATACAGTAGAGTTATAATACAGTAGAGTTATAATACCGTACAGAGCTATAATACAGTAGAGTGATAATACAGAACAGTGTTATAATACAGTACAGATCTATAATACTGCACAGAGCTATAATACAGTAGAGAGCAATAATTCAGTAAAGAGCGATAATACTGCACAGTTATAATACAGTACAGAGCTATAATAAAGTAGAGAATTATTCAGTACAGTGTTATAATTCAGTACAGAGCTATACTCCTGCACAGAGTTATCATCCTGTACACAGTTACAATACAGTAGAGCTATATTACAACACAGAGTTATAATACAGTACAGAGCTATAATACTGCATAGAGTTATAATACAGTACAGAACAATAATACTGCACAGAGCTATAATACAGTACAGAGCAATAATTCAGTAAAGAGATATAATACTGCAGTTATAATACAGTACAGAGCTATAATAAAGTACAGAGAATTATTCAGTACAGAGCAATAATTCAGTCCAGAGCTACAATACTGTACAGAGTTATAATACAGTACAGAGCAATAATTCAGTACAGAGTTATAATACAGCACAGAGCTAAAATACTGTACAGTGTTATAATACAGCACAGAGCTAAAATACTGTACAGAGTTATAATACAGTACAGAGCAATAATTCAGTACAGAGTTATAATACTGTACAGTGTTATAATACAGCACAAAGCTAAAATACTGTACAGTGTTATAATACAGCACAGAGCTAAAATACTGTACAGTGTTATAATACAGCACAGAGCTAAAATACTGTACAGAGTTATAATACAGTACAGAGCAATAATTCAGTACAGAGTTATAATACTGTACAGAGCTATAATACTGTACAGAGTTTTAATACAGTACAGAGCTAAAATACTGTACAGAGTTATAATACAGTACAGAGCAATAATTCAGTACAGAGTTATAATACTGTACAGAGTTTTAATACAGTACAAAGCTATAATAAAGTACAGAGTTATAATTCAGTACAGAGCTATAATACTTCCCAGAGTTATCATACAGTGCAGAGTTATAATAGTGTACATAGCAATAATTCAGTACAGAGTTACAATACAGTATTGAGATATAATACAGTACAGAGCTCTAATACTGCCCACAGTTGTATTACTGTACAGAGCAATAATTCAGTAAAGAGCTATAATACTGCACAGAGTTTTAATACTGCACAGATCTATAATACAGAACAGAGCGATAATACTGCACTGAGTTATCATGCAGTACAGAGAAATAATACAATAGAGGTGTAATACTGCACAGAGCTATAACACAGTACAGAGCTGCAACACTGCACACAGTTATCATCCTGTACTGAGTTATAATACAGTACAGAGCGATGTTACTGCACAGATTTATAATACAGTACAGAGCTATAGTACAGTACAGAGCTATAATACTGCACAGAGCTGTAATACGGTACAGAGTTATAATATAGTACAGAACGATAATAATGCACAGTTATAATACAGTACAGAGCTATAATTCAGGACAGAGCTATAATTCAGTACAGAACAATAATTCAGGAGAGAACTATAATACTGCACCGAGCTATAATACTGCACAGAGCTATGATGCATTACAGAGCTATAATACAGTACAGAGTTATGATACTGCACAGAGCTATAATACAGTACAGAGTTATAATACAGTATTGAGCTATAATACAGTACAGAGCTCTAATACTGCCCACAGTTGTATTACTGTACAGAGCAATAATTCAGTAAAGAGCTATAATACTGCACAGAGTTATCATCCTGCACAAAGTTATAATACAGTACAGAGCTTGAATACAGTACAGAGCAATAATTCAGTAAAGAGCTATAATACTGCAGAGTTTTAATACAGTACAGAGCTATAATACTGCACAGTTATAATACAGTACAGAGTTATAATAATGTACAGAGCAATAATTCAGTACAGAGCTATAATACAGTCCAGAGCTATAATACAGTACAGAGTTACAATTCAGTACAGAGCTAGCATACTGCACAGTTATCATCCTGTACAGAGCTATAATACTGCAGAGAGTTTTAATACAGTACAGAGCTATAATACAGTCCAGAGCTATAATACAGTACAGAGCTATAATACAGTCCAGAGCTATAATACAGTACAGAGTTATAATACAGAACAGAGTTATCGTACAGTACAGAGCAATAGTACAGTACAGAGCAATAATTCAGTACAGAGCTATAATATTGCACAGAGCTATAATACAGTACAGAGTGAGAATACAGTACAGAGCGAGAATACTACACAGAGTTAGAACACAGTACGGAGCTATAATACAGTACAGAGCAATAATTCAGGAGAGAGCTATAATACTGCACAGATCTATAATGCAGTGCAGAGTTATATTTCAGTACAGAGCTATAATACTGCTGAGCTATAATACAGTACAGAGCAATAATACTGTACAGAGTTATAATTAAGTACAGAGCTATAATGCAGTACAGAGTTATAATTCAGTACAGAGGTATAATACTGCACAGATTTATAATACATAGAACATAGAACAGTACAGGCCCTTCGGCCCACGATGTTGTGCCGACCCTTTAACCTACTCTAAGATCAAACCACCTATCAAACTACCCTTCATTCTACTATCATCCATGTACCTATCCAAGAGTCGCTTAAATGTCCCTAATGTATCTGCTTCTGCTACCACCGCTGGCAGTGCATTCCACGCACCCACCACTCTCTGTGTAAAGAACCTACCTCTGACATCTCCCCGAAGCCTTCCTCCAATCACCTTAAAATTATGCCCCCTGGTGATAGCCCTTTCCGCCCTGGGAAAAAGTCTCTGGCTATCCACTCTATCTATGCCTGTCATCATCTTGTACCCCTCTATCAAGTCACCTCTCATCCTTCTTCGTTCCAATGAGAAAAGCCCTAGCTCCCTCAGTCTTTCTTCGTAAGACATGCCCTCCAGTCCAGGCAGCATCCTGGTAAATCTCCTCTGCACCCTCTCTGAAGCTTCCACATCCTTCCTATAATGAGGCTACCAGAACTGAACACAATATTCCAAGTGTGGTCTAACCAGGGCTTTATAGAGCTGCAGCATAACCTCGCGGCTCTTAAACTCAATCCCCCTGTTAATGAAAGCCAACACCCCATACGCCTTCTTAACAACCCTATCAACTTGGGTGGCAACTTTGAGGGATCGATGGACGTGGACCCCAAGATCCCTCTGTTCCTCCACACTGCCAAGAATCCTGTCTTTAAGCCTGTATTCTGCATTCAAATTCGACCTTCCAAAATGAATCACTTCACACTTTTCCAGGTTGAACTCCATCTGCCACTTCTCAGCCCAGCTCTGCATCCTGTCAATGTCCCGTTGCAACCTACAACAGCCTTCCACACTATCCACAACTCCAGCAACCTTCGTGTCATTGGCAAACTTGCTAACCCAGCCTTCCACTTCCTCATCCAAGTCATTTATAAAAATCACAAAGAGCAGAGGTCCCAGAACAGATCCCTGCGGAACACCACTGCTCACCGAGCTCCAGGCTGAATACTTTCCATCTACTACCACCCTCTGTCTTCTATGGGCCAGCCAATTTTGTATCCAGATAGCCAACTTTCCCTGTATCCCATGCCTCCTTACTTTCTGAATGAGCCGACCATGGGGAACCTTAACAAACGCCTTGCTAAAATCCATATACACCACATCCACTGCTCTTCCTTCATCAATGTGTTTTGTCACATCTTCAAAGAATTCAACAAGGCTTGTGAGGCATGACCTGCCCCTCACAAAGCCATGCTGACTGTCTCTTATCAAACTATGCTTTTCCAAATAATCATAAATCCTGTCTCTCAGAATCCTCTCCAATAATTTGCCCACTACCGACGTAAGACTGACTGGTCTATAATTCCCAGGGTTATCCCTATTCCCTTTCTTGAACAAGGGAATAACATTTACCACCCTCCAATCATCTGGTACTACTCCAGTGGACAGTGAGGACACAAAGATCAGTATAGAGAAATAATACAGTATAGAGAAATAATACAGTACAGAGCAATAATTCAGTACAGAGCTATAATACTGCATAGAGCTATAATACTGCACAGATTTATAATACAGTATAGAGAAATAATACAGTAGAGCTATAATACTGCACAGAGCTATAATAGTGCACAGAGTTACAATACAGTACAGAACTACAATATTGCACAGAGTTATAATACATTACAGAGCTATAATACAGTACAGAGTTATCATACAGTACAGAGCTATAATGCAGTACAGAGCAATAATACATTACAGAGCTATAATACAGTACAGAGTTATCATACAGTACAGAGCTATAATGCAGTACAGAGCAATAATACAGTACAGAGCTATAATATGGTACGAAGCAATAATTCAGTACCGAGCTATAATACTGCACAGAGCTGTGATACTGCACAGAGCTATAATACTGCACAGAGCTGTGATACTGCACAGAGCTATGATACTGCACAGAGCTATGATACTGCACAGAGCTATATACAGTACAGTGTTCTAATACAGTACAGACTTATAATACAGTACGGAGCAATAATTCAGTACCGAGCTATAATACTGCACAGAGCTATAATACAATACAGTTATAATACTGCACAGGGCTGTGATACTGCACAGAGCTATAATACTGCACAGAGCTGTAATACAGTACAGAGCTATAATACTGCACAGAGCTGTGATACTGCACAGAGCTATAATACTGCACAGAGCTGTGATACTGCACAGAGCTATAATACTGCACAGAGCTATAATACTGCACAGAGCTATAATACTGCACAGAGCTGTGATACTGCACAGAGCTATAATACTGCACAGAGCTGTGATACTGCACAGAGCTATAATACTGCACAGAGCTGTGATACTGCACAGAGCTATAATACTGCACAGAGCTATAATACTGCACAGAGCTATAATACTGCACAGAGCTATAATACTGCACAGAGCTGTAATACAGTACAGAGCTATAATACTGCACAGAGCTGTGATACTGCACAGAGCTATAATACTGCACAGAGCTATAATACTGCACAGAGCTATAACACAGTACAGAGCTATAATACTGCACAGAGCTATAATACTGCACAGAGCTGTGATACTGCACAGAGCTATAATACTGCACAGAGCTATAACACAGTACAGAGCTATAATACTGCACAGAGCTGTGATACTGCACAGAGCTATAACACAGTACAGAGCTATAATACTGCACAGAGCTATAATACTGCACAGAGCTATAATACTGCACAGAGCTATAATACTGCACAGAGCTGTAATACAGTACCAAGCAATAATACTGCACAGAGCTACAACACTGCACACAGCTTTAATACATCACACAGCTATAGTACATTGCACAGCTATAATACACTAAACAGCTATAATACAGCACAGCAGTGTAGTACAGTACACAGCTATAATGCACAGCTGTAGTGCAGTTCACAGGTATAATACAGTACAGAGCTCTAATACAGTAAACAGG
Source organism: Heterodontus francisci (assembly GCF_036365525.1). Classification (NCBI taxonomy): domain Eukaryota; kingdom Metazoa; phylum Chordata; class Chondrichthyes; order Heterodontiformes; family Heterodontidae; genus Heterodontus; species Heterodontus francisci. Next base: position 171,616,280 of record NC_090373.1, read on the forward strand.
TGTAATACAGTGCACAGCTATGATATAATACATAGATATAATACAGCACACGGCTATAGTACAGTATACAGCTATAGTACATTTTACAGGTATAAAACAGAACACAGCTATAATACAGCACACAGCTATCATACGGCACACAGATGTAATACAATACACAGCTAAAATACAGTATGCAGCTAAAATACAGTACACAGACATAAAAAGTCCAGAGGTATAGTAGAGAACACAGTTACAGTACAGCACACAGCTAGAATACAGTACACAGCTATAATACAGAACTCAGATATAATGTAGAACACAGCTATAATACTCCACACAGCTATAGTACACTATACAGCTATAATACAGTACACAGCTATAGTATTGCATATAGCTATAATTCTGTACACAACCATAATACAGCATATAATCTTAATATAGTACTCCGTTATAATACTGCACACATCTTAGTGAGTTGCTGCAGTGCATCCTCTGAATGGTACACACTGCAGACAGTGGATGGGGCCACCTCAGCTTGTGCTTTTGCTGGTAATATTCTTAATTTTCCACATACCCGCTGTAATTCTTTTCTCTTCTATTCCTTTGTGTGTTATTTCAGACTCAAATCGCATGATGTCTAGTCTATCTGCAATTTTCTCCTGTTCTCTCTTTCTCTTCTAGGAACCAAATAATGTAGGAACAGGAATAGGCCATTTAGACCCTCGAGCCTGGTAATGTCATTCAATGAGAACATAGCTGATCTGTGACCTAACTCCATATACCCACCGGATCCACCCCCCACCCCCAACCCCTCCACCTTAATGCCTTTGGTTAACACAAATCTATCAATCTCAGATTTAAAAATAACAATTTTAAGAATTATCAATTCCAGCATCAACTGCCTATTGCAGCAGAGAGTTTCAAATGTCTACCACCCTTGACAGGCCTTGCACTAATTTTTAGATTATGTCCTCTAGTCCTAGATTCCCCGACCACTGGAAATAGTTACTGTCTATCCTTTCAGTTCCCCTTAGTATCTTGAAATCATCGATCAAGCCAACCCTTAATCTTCTAAATTCCATGGAATACAACCTTAGTTTGTGTAACCTCTCCTTGCAATTTAACTCTCCAAGGCCAATATATCCTTTCTGAGGTGTGGTGCCCAGGGTTGGTCATCGCACTGCACGTGTAGTTTAAACCAGAGCTTCTTATGGCTTATGGATATAGCATAACTTCTAGTCCTCTAGATATAAATGCCAGCATTCTAGTTGCCTTTTTGATTATGTTTTGTACCTGTTCATGGCATTTGGACTCACAAGTCTTTATGGAGCTCCACTGTTTCGGGCTTTTCACCATTTAGAAAATTATATTATCTATAATATCACTTTGTAATTTGCGAGTCGAAGAGACTTAGTAGTTGGCAGGAAAAAAGACAGAGGCGCAAGGGGAGAGCCAACTGTGCAACAGCCCCAACAAACAAATTTCTCTGCAGCACCTGTGGAAGAGCCTGTCACTCCAGAATTGGCCTTTATAGCCACTCCAGGCGCTGCTTCACAAACCACTGACCACCTCCAGGCGCGTATCCATTGTCTCTCGAGATAAGGAGGCCCAAAAGAAAAGAAAAGAAAATTTGATGCTGTTGTTTACTTTTCTTCTGTCTGCTTCCATGCTCGTTCCCTCACCCCATCCCCAATTTCTTCCCACCTCTACTGAAAATATAATTTAGAAAATACTTTGCTCGATTCTTCTTGTATCCAAGGTGGATAACTTCATATTTATCTACATTGAAATCGATTTGTAATAGCAGTTTTACCCCATTCACTTAATCTATTGATCTCTTTGTAATTTTATGCTTCCATTTATACTGCTTACCATATCGCCTATCTTTGGGTCATCAGCAAACTTGTATGCGTGTCTTTCCAACCTATCATCTCAGTCGTTATTAAAATATAGTGAATAATTGAGCCCCCAACACACCATTAGTCACATCCTGCCAGTTAGAGTACCTGCTCATTATCCTTACTCTCTGCCTCCTGCCACTCAGTTAATTTCCTAACCAGGTCAATTTGCCTTCAATTTAATGAGCTCCAACTTTAGCTGACAGTTTCTTATGAGGGACTTTATCAAAAGCCTATATTGATAACATCCATAGACATTCCCCTGGCCATTACTTTGGCCACCTCTTCAAAATATTCAATCAGGCTTGTCAGGCATGACTTACCCTTTACAAATCCATGCTGGCTCTCTCTGATCAGCTCTGAACAGAATTTTTTCCATCTGTCTATATCCATAATCTATTAATATTGCTTTGCATTTTGATGCTTCTTTTTACTTTTCTCCTCTTTGCTTTCCATGCTTCCTCACCCATTACCCTTACCCCACCGCCAATTTCTCCCCACCCCTTACTGAAAATGTTAGCTCATAAAGGAATACCTCATCGACTATTGTCCTTTACATTGCTGAAGTACAAGTCTGGGCAGTGTGTAACAGCAGGCTGTTTTACTGTGGGGGCATCACATACAAGCTCGATCCTGTCTTCACCCAACATATACACATGCTGACATCCTGGTCAGGACAGACAGAAAGCATTGAAGTTGGGGGAACCTGACTTTATTTCCTTTCCCCAGCCTGGTGATATTGAGACCAACTGTAACATGCCAAGCACCAACCTGGCTGAAATCAGTTAACTCATCGAAGACCATGTACTGAACTTAGGAGCTTCCTAGTCCATCTGACTGAAGATCACATGCATTGAGGACACCCATTTTTCCACCTTCTGACACGTCTCAGAATGTCCACACTTTGTATGGTAACTTTTCTGTTCTCTTTTTTTCCCCTGCCAGTGCTTCCTTTGTTGCTCCTCGTGTTCCCCATTCCTCATGATCCTACTATTTCTTTCACCTACTTGTCACATGCAATCTTCTTTAGATCATTGCCTTACTGCCCATTCTTAGAGGGATGCTGTTTTCTTACAGATTTACTTTCTAATGTATCTGATTCAAGTGCTTTATCTTCCAAAAAATACATTATTCATAAAAAATTGTAAAAATACATCACAAAACATTTCAAATGGGACATTAAAATAAAAGCAAAATTCTGTAGATGCTGGAAATCTGAAATAAAAAGAGAAAGTGCTGGAAATACTCAGCAGGTCTGGCAGCATCTGTCACACACCTTCCCTTTTGTTCTTCTCCCCGGCTTCCCCCCCACCCCCACCCCCCCGCCACCGCCCCACACCTTGCTCAAAGCCTATTACATTTCTAACCTTTGCCAGTTCTGATGAAAGGTCACAGACCTGAAACATTAACTCTGCTTCTCTCTCCACAGATGCTGCCAGACCTGCTGAGTATTTCCAGCACTTTCTCTTTTTAATTCAAATTGGACATTTCAGAAAGTGCAATAAAGATCAGTTTCTTTCAATACAGAACATGAGGTGCCTCGCTACTCTTGCCATTCTGGGTAATATTTACAATGGACATTTGCATTACATACCAAAAACATTCTCTGGTGCATACAGCCTGAGGAGTTTTACACAGGTTGCAGCCTCTCGGTGTACTATGGTGGGAGGGCCTTACACAGTGGCCTTTTCCCATTGAGCCTCTGCAGCAGCTGCCCCAAGCTTTAGTGTGTCCCTCAGCACGTGGTCCTGGACTTTGGAATTTGCCTGTCTGCAACACTCAGTCGTGGACAACCCTTTGCACTGGAAGATCAGCAGGTTTCTGGCAGACCAAAGAGCGTCTTACACCGAGTTGATGGTCCTCCAGCAGCAGTTGATATTTATTTCGGTGTGCATCCCTGGGAACAGCCCACAGAGCACAGAATCCTGCATTACAGAGCTGCTCGGGATAAACCTCAATAAAAACCACTGCATTTCTTTCCAAACCTGCTTTGCAAAGGCACATTCAAGAAGGAGGTGGATGATGGTCTCTTCCCTATTGCAGCCGCCTTGAGGGCAGCGTGCAGAGGCAGTGAGACTCTGGGCATGCAGGGAGGGTCTGACAGGGAGGGCCCTTCACACCACCAGCCAAGCTACGTCTTGCTGCTTGTTTGAAAGTTCTGACGGTGACGCGTTCTGCCAAATGGGTTTGACAGTCTGCTCAGGGAACCATCCGACAGGATCCACCATCTCCTTTTCCCGCAGGGACTCAAGGACGTTACGTGCAGACCACTGCCTGATGGACTTGTGGTCAAAGGTGTTTTTCTGCAGAAACATTTCCACAAGGGACAGCTGGTATGGCACGGTCCAACTGAATGGAACATTTCATGGCAATGTGGCTAGACCCATCCTCCACAACACCAGGGACGGATAGAACCTCAGCAAATAGTGTCACTTGCTGTTTGCACACCAGGGGTCTACGCACAGCTTGATGCAGCCACAGACAAAGGTGGCCATCAGGATGAGGGTAACGTTGGGTACGTTTTCCACCCCCCCCCCCCCCCCCCCCTTTGTCTAGAGGTTTGAATCTTGTGTCCCTGCAGACATGGTCCGTTTTGATCTCCAGATAATGCGGAAGAAAGCTTGGGTGACTGCAACGGAGCAGAGTGGGGTATGGGCCAGATCTGTGCAACGTACAGTATCATCAAGGGCACCTCGTACCTGCTGACCAGGTTCTTACCTGCAGCGGAGAGGGAACGTCACTCCCACAGTTTCTGTTTCACCATGGCTGCTCGTTGCTTCCAGTTTTTAGCGCACGCACCGGCCCCTCTGAACCATATCCCCAACACCTTCAGCTCGTCTGACCTGATAGTAAAGGGGACAGAGCTGGACATACAGCCAACCAAATCGGAACTCAGTGATGCCATTGATTCTCGAGCCAGCGGAAAAGCCCCTGGGAAGGACAGCATTACCCCTGAAATAATCAAGAGTGCCAAGCCTGCTATACTCTCAGCACTACATGAACTGCCATGCCTGTGCTGGGACGAGGGAGCAGTACCCCAGGACATGCGTGATGCCAATATCATCACCCTCTATAAAAACAAAGGTGACCGCGGTGACTGCAACAACTACCGTGGAATCTCCCTGCTCAGCATAGTGGGGAAAGTCTTTGCTCAAGTCGCTCTAAACAGGCTCCAGAAGCTGGCCGAGCGCGTCTACCCTGAGGCACAGTGTGGCTTTCGTGCAGAGAGATCGACCGTTGACATGCTGTTCTCCCTTCGTCAGATACAGGAGAAATGCCGTGAACAACAGATGCCCCTCTACATTGCTTTCATTGATCTCACCAAAGCCTTTGACCTCGTCAGCAGACGTGGTCTCTTCAGACTACTAGAAAAGATTGGATGCCCACCAAAGCTACTAAGTATCATCACCTCATTCCATGACAATATGAAAGGCACAATTCAACATGGTGGCTCCTCATCAGACCCCTTTCCTATCCTGAGTGGCCTGAAACAGGGCTGTGTTCTCGCACCCACACTTTTTGGGATTTTCTTCTCCCTGCTGCTTTCACATGCGTTCAAGTCCTCTGAAGAAGGAATTTTCCTCCACACAAGATCAGGGGGCAGGTTGTTCAACCTTGCCCATCTAAGAGCGAAGTCCAAAGTACGGAAAATCCTCATCAGGGAACTCCTCTTTGCTGACGATGCTGCTTTAACATCTTACACTGAAGAGTGCCTGCAGAGTCTCATCGACAGGTTTACGGCTGCCTGCAATGAATTTGGCCTAACCATCAGCCTCAAGAAAACGAACATCATGGGGCAGGACGTCAGAAATGCTCCATCCATCAATATTGGCGACCACGCTCTGGAAGTGGTTCAAGAGTTCACCTACCTAGGCTCAACTATCACCAGTAACCTGTCTCTCGATGCAGAAATCAACAAGCGCATGGGAAAGGCTTCCACTGCTATGTCCAGACTGGCCAAGAGAGTGTGGGAAAATGGCGCACTGACACGGAACACAAAAGTCCGAGTGTATCAGGCCTGTGTCCTCAGTACCTTGATCTATGGCAGCGAGACCTGGACAACGTATGTCAGCCAAGAGCGACGTCTCAATTCATTCCATCTTCGCTGCCTCTGGAGAATACTTGGCATCAGGTGGCAGGACCGTATCTCCAACACAGAAGTCCTCGAGGCGGCCAACATCCCCAGCTTGTACACACTACTGAGTCAGCGGCGCTTGAGATGGCTTGGCCATGTGAGCCGCATGGAAGATGGCAGGATCCCCAAAGACACATTGTGCAGCGAGCTCGCCACTGGTATCAGACCCACCGGCCGTCCATGTCTCCGCTTTAATGACGTCTGCAAACGCGACATGAAATCCTGTGACATTGATCACAAGTCGTGGGAGTCAGTTGCCAGCGTTCGCCAGAGCTGGCGGGCAGCCATAAAGACGGGGCTAAAGTGTGGCGAGTCGAAGTAGTTGGCAGGAAAAAAGACAGAGGCGCAAGGGGAGAGCCAACTGTGTAACAGCCCCGACCAACAAATTTCTCTGCAGCACCTGTGGAAGAGCCTGTCACTCTAGAATTGGCCTTTATAGCCACTCCAGGCGCTGCTTCACAAACCACTGACCACCTCCAGCTGCTTACCCATTGTCTCTCGAGATAAGGAGGCCAAAGAAGAAGAAGGGTCGGTCGGCCCAGTTCTTAAAGAACATGGCCTTGCTCTTGCCCCGATTTACTTTGGCTCCCGAGGCCCATTTGAACTCGTTGCAGATGCTCAGCCTGCGAACTGACGGCGGATCCGAGCAGAAGATGGCGATGTAGCCCATGTACCGGGAGGCTTCGACTTGAGTGTCTCCACTATCTGCCCGTATCCTTCCTGATGGATTCAGCAAAGGATTCAATACAGCAAACAAACAAGATGGGGGAGAGATGACAGCCCTGCCTGACTCCAGATTTGATTGGAAAACTTTCCAATTCATAGAGTCATAGAAGGTTTATGGCACAGAAAGAGACCTGTGTCTGTGCCGGCTGAAAAATGAGCCACCCAGCTTAATCCCACTTTCCAGCATTTGATCTGTAGCCCTGCAGGTTATGGCATATCCAGACTCCTTTTAAATGAGTTGAAGGTTTCTGCCTCTACTACCCTTACAGGCAGTGAGTTCCAGACCCCCACCGCCCTCAGGGTGAAAAAACTTTTCCTCATCTTCCGTCCAATATTTCTACCAATCGCTTTAAATCTATGCCCCCTAGTCACTGACCTCTCTGCTAATGTAAATAGGCCCTTCCCATCCACTCTATCCAGGCCTCTCACAATTTTGTACATCTCAATTAAATTTCCCCTCAGCCTCCTCTATTCCAAGGAGAACAACCCCAGCCTATCCAATCTTTCCTCACAGCTGCACATTTCCAGTCCTGGCAACACCTTGAAAATCTCCTCTGTACCCTCTCTAGTGCTATAACATCCTTTCTGTAATGAGGTGACCAGAACTGCGCACAGTACTCAAGTTTTGGCCGCACTAATGAGTTATCTAGTTCAAGCATAACCTCCCTGCTCTTATATTCTATACCTCGGCTAATAAAGGAAAGGATTCCATATGCCTTCTTAACCACCTTATCGACCTGTCCTGCTACCTTCAGGGATCTGTGGACATTCACTCCAAGGTCCACCCATTGATTGAGACTGCGCTACTGATGTTTGTGTAGAGCAGTTGGATCCATTTGCGGATTCCCTCCCCAAACCCCATTTTGGAGAGCACGTCCATCATGTATGTGTGCGATATCCTGTCAAAAGCCTTCTCCTGGTCCAAGCTGATGAAGCAGGTGTCCACGTACATAGGCGATCGTATCCCTGAGTAGCGTGAGGCTATCTGAGATCTTCCTGCTGGCTACAGAACAGTGATTGGCGTGAATCACCAGCTCCAGAGTAGACTTGACCCAACTGGCAATGACCTTGGACAGAATTTTGTAGTCCATGTTAAGCGGCGAGATGGGCCACCAATATCTGATTTCCTCCCTCTCCCCCTTCTGCTTGTAGCTGAAGGTGATGATGCCTTTCCTCATTCTGACATGCTGCTGGCCAGAAGCATACTCTTGTACACTTCCAGCAGATCTGGACCGATCCTGTCCCATGATGGCAGCTTGCAGAGGCTGTGAGACTCCGGTCGTGCAGGAAGGATCTGATAGGAATGGCCCTTCTCACCAACAGCCAAGCTACGTCTTGCTGCTTGTTGCTGTCGCTTCTGGGTATTTTACTTGTCTTGAAGGAGCTAACAGCCTTTGTCAGCTCGTCCAGAGTTAGCGGTTTGTCCAGTCTCTCCCTTATGCTGTCATCTAAGACCTCCGTGACAGAAGACAGGAAGGACTGGGAGGCCATGCTGTCTGTGGGCTTCACGTCGTACAGCCCGGCATAAAAGGATTTGCTGATCCTTAGAATGTCAGACTGCATTGACGTTACCAAGCCATCCTCTTCCTTCAGGCTGCTGAGCACAGAGTTCTCTCAGTGTACCTTTTGGAAGAAGCAGCGCAAGCACATCTCATCCTGCTCCACAGAGTGGACCCTGGATCAGAAGATGAGGCTTCCACGGCAAAGAGCGAAGCCTGCTGGTTCTTCATCTCTTGGAGATCCTCCTTAACCTCGACCACCATCGACTGCAGCAGAAACAGATTCTGCAAGCTTTTCTGGAGTCGGGACATTTCCCTCTGTGTCTTGCCCTCTGAATCCCTTTGAGGATGAAGAACATTTTCATGTTCACATTGACTGATTCCCACCAGTGTGTTGGGGACTCAAAGAGGGGTTTCATAGTTCTCCAACCTTTGTAATCTTTTTGCGTTCCTTCACGTTCTCTGGGGTCAACAGTTTTACGTTCAGCTTCCATGTCCTCCTGCCAAGCCTCTGGTCGTCCTGTAAGTGACAGTCCGCCAGTAGGAGGCGGCAGTCGGAGAAGAACACTGGTTTGACTTTGGTGAATCTGACCGTGAATTCTCGGGACACAAACAGGAAGTCAGTCCTGGAATGGACGGACCCGTCTGGTCTCGACCAGGTGTATCTGCGCTGCGCTCCATCTGTAAGGTTGCTGAAGATGTCCAGCAGCTTGGCATCTTTTACTGTTTACGAGTCTGGACTTGGCGTCCATTTGACTGTCAGTCCTGCTGGATCGTGCAGCCACATCAATGATGCAGTTCAAGTCACTGTCTAGAATGACCGGCCTGGACGTTGCCAGCAGCAGTGGGAGCTGCTGGAGGTCAGTCAGCCGCTCGTTGTATTGAACCCAGGCGTACACCTTGATTAACCGGAGCGGAGCATTTTTGTACAAGGAGGTTACCACCTTCTTAACTTCAGAGAAAGTGAAATTGTCTCCCCACAGCAGAATCCCCAGGGCAGAGGAACGGTAATCATTTCCCCCTGACCAGATTGATGACCCATGAGACCACTATCACGACCATTGCCTGTAAGTGCTGAGATGCGGAATTCCACACTCCTGCAGAAACAGTAGGTTGGCTTTGAATTTGGCAAGGTAACCCAAGGTTGAAACACATTGAGTAGTGGACTTAACACTACGCACGTTAGTGGAAGCAATCTTTAAATCCATTAAAATTGTGTGTTGCTTACCACTCCAGGTGTCATTATTAGTCCCAGTCTTTGGGTATGTTCCTGCACACCCATAGTGTTCGCAAACTGTTGCACAGTTGTTGGGCTCAGAAAACTGGCCTGGCCACTCACGGAGGGGTGTTTGTTTTGCTGGGGTGACATCAGGGGGTCTTGTAGACAGCAAGATTTTGACTGTCCTCTGCTGGTGGTGTCTTTCCCCTCTGTTCCTCCTCGAGGATGTTGCTGCTCCTGGCTTCCTGGAGCTGGGATGTGCTGCGCGCTTCACTGCTCCCGGTCTCCCAGAGCAGGGCATCTTGCTGGGCTCAGGGCTTTGGGGTTGGGGTGCGCTGGGCCCATCGCTGCTTCCAGTGTTTTGGAGCTTGGGGACCTTCTCTTCCAGCTCCTTTGCAATCTGCCATCACTTTTGCTGGTGTCGTCTTTCCTGCCCTTCCTCACCAAATGAGGAGCAGCTGTTACAGTCCGTTTCAGACATTACCCTCTTCTTGCCTCTGGTTTGGGTGGTGGCCTATTCCCTTTTTTGGGCCTTTTTCTTTGTGGTTTTCCTCTTGACCACTTGCCACTCACCAGGTTGTCCCTCTGCTGGCTTCTCCTCATTGATTCTGTCTGCTGAGGAGGCTACTCCGGGCACAGGATTGGTGTTTGGTAGCTTGCTGCAGTTCCCTCTTCTTTCTTCTCCTTGTCTTTCTTAGATAGATTTTCCTCGCTGGGGGGCTTGGTGGGAGGAGGGTTGCCTTCATGGCACTAGTCACGTTCACCATTCCTTCATTGTGCTCCTCCTTGGTTCTCACCGCCTGTGTGTAACTGAGGTAGCATTTTGGGCAGGTCTTGTGTGGTGGGGCAGGCTACCTCTGCAGATTGCAGCATTTACTCTGCTTGCAGTCCTTTGTCTGATGGTCTTCCAGCTTACAGTTCTTGAAGAGCACTGTGCTGCAGTTGGCCACCATATGACCAGATTTGCCGCAGGTACAACAAACTCTGGGCTGTCCCGTGTAGACCAAGTAGCTCCGATTTCACCCGATAGCAAAGCTGGATGGAAGGTAAAGGATGGCTCCATTGACTTCCACCTTCAAGGTCACCTTGACCTGCTGTTTGCTGATCCAAATCCTGAACGGGACCTTGACCTCGATGCTGCTCGTGCCACCTCAAAGTACCTGGCGAGGAAAGTGAGCACATCCACGACAGGAATATGGGGGTTGTAGAGGTGGGTGAAAGGGGTGTCAACAGTGCTATCAAATGACATTTGCTCAGCAATGACCTGCTCACTGACACTCAATTTGGGTTCTGCCAGGGCCACTCAGCTCCTGGCCTCATTAGAGCCTTGGACCAAACATGGACATAAGAGCTGAACTCCAGAGGTAAGGTGAGAGTGACTGCTCTTGACATCATGGTAGCATTTGACCGGCATCAAAGAGCCCTAGCAAAACTGGAGTCAATGGGAATCAGGAGGAAACTCTCCACTGGTTGGAGTCATACCTAGCACAAAGTGATGTCCCTGGACATCACTGCAGGAGTTCCTCAGGGTAGTGTCCTAGGCCTACCATCTTCAGTTACTTCATGAATGACCTTCCAGAAGGCCAGAAGTGGGGATGTTCGCTGATGATTGCACAATGTTCAGCACCATTCGTGACTCCTCAGATATTGAAGCAGCCCATGTCCATATGCAGTAAAACCTGTGCAACATCCAAGCTTGGGTTGATAAGTGGCAAGTAACATTTGCACCACACAAGTGCTAGGCAATGACCATCTCCAACAAGAGAGAATCTAACCATCTCCCCTTGATGTTCAATGGCATTACCACCACTGAACCCCCCCTCTATCTACATCATGGAAGTCACCATTGACCAGAAACTGAACTGGATCAGTCACATAAATGCTGTGGCGACAAGAGCATGTCAGAGGCTGGGAATTCTGCAGTGAGTAACTCACCTCCTGTCTCCCCCGTGCCTGTCCACCATCTGTCAGGCATGTTATAGAGTCATAGAGGTATACAGCACAGAAACAAGCCCTTCGGCCCATCGTGTCTGGGCCGGCCATCAAGCACCTAACTATTCTAATCCCATTTGCCAGCACTTGGCCTGTAGCCTTGTATGCTATGGTGTTTCAAGTGCTCATCTAAATACTTCTTAAATGTTGTGAGGGTTCCTGCCTCTACCACCTCTTCAGGCAGTGTATTCCAGATTCCAACCACCCTCTGGGTGAAAATTGTTTTCCTCAAATCCACTCTAAACCTCCTGCACTTTACCTTAAATCTGTGCCCCCCGGTTATTGACCCCTCCGCTAAGGGAAAAAGTTTCTTCCTATCTAACCTTATCAATGCCCCTCATAATTTTGTATACCTCAATCATATCTCCACTCGGCCTTCTCTGCTCTAAGGAAAACAACCCTAGCCTTTTCAGTCTCTCTTCATAGCTGATGGAATACTCTCCAATTGCCTGGATGGGTGCAGCTCCAACAACACTCAAGATGCTCGATACCATCCAGGACAAAGCAGTCCACTTGATTGACACCCCATCCACCACCTTCAACATTCACTCCCTCCACCACCGATGCACAGTGGCAGCAGTGTGTACCATCTACAAGATGCACTGCAGCAACACACCAAGATTCCTTCAACAGCAGCTTCCAAACCCGCGACCTCTACCAACTAGAAGGACAAGGGCAGCAAATGCCTGGGAACAGCACCACCTGCAAGTTCCCCTCCAAGCCACACATCATCCTGACTTGGAACTATATCGTCATTCCTTCACTGTCGCTGAGTCAAAATCTTGGAACTCCCTTCCTAACAGCACTGTGGGTGTACCTACCCAACATGGACTGCAGCAGTTCACCACCACCTTCTCAAGGGCAATTAGGGATGGCCAATAAATGCTGGCCTTGCCAGCGATGCCCACATCCCGCGAACGAATGATTTAAAAAAATCACCTCCCGGTTCCATTGCCACGGCAGCATAAGCAGTTGCTCCACCATGAAGATCAACAGCGGCACCGGGTTTCCTCCCTCCTTGAAGACCTTCAGGAACTTCATGCATCCCACCATATTCTTGAATGTCACGTCAAAGTAGGCGCTGTTGGGTAAGTCCTGCAGGCAGAGGATATCCGCAGCTTCGAATTCACAGCATTCAAACAGGACTTGCTTAATGAAGGAGGTCCAGTCCATGGGTGCACCTCCTTCGCTGTTTTTTATTGCCACCCCAATGATATTACACACCCCCCTGGTCTGGAGCTCTGGTGTTGGTTGCAGTCATTTTTGCTTGAAATCGTCCCGGGAGAGGCGTCAAGACCCAAACCAGCAGGAAAACAACAACCTCGAGAAAACTCCAATACCAAATGTGTGCAAAGTGGAAGACAGCACCAAAACTCCCCAAAAAACACAACCTCCTGCAGGATCAAGGTTTCTCCCCTGCCAGGTGAGCAGAACCTGAACCAACAACCTTCTGACTCAGAGATCAGAGATCAGCTTGGGAGAGCCTCCTTCATGAGCAAGGCTCCTCTCCTGCCAGGTATCTGATTGAAGTGCTGACCTGACACCCATTTCAGTGAGCTCTCAACATCACAAGTTCAGCTGATGACTACAAGAGGAATCTGATTCATCATTGCCTTATTGTTCTTGTGTTTCCCGCCCTTATATAAAAATTAATGATTTACTTACTTCCTTTTTCGCAGTTGGCAATTTTTCATTTGCAATGTTCTCCACTATCTTCCTCCACCACTTAAAAAGAAAAGGGGAGGAGGCGTGGTACCTTTGAATGGATTTCAAACCAACCTTGGCAAGTGAGTGAAAACTCTTCTCTCTGATAGCTGACACATTCCTCAAATGAGTTTCAGAGGTTTTTAACCTATCAGCCCACAGCACTGACATGTCTGCCAAGCGGGTTGGCGCTGACTTGATGAGCCGAATGGCTCCCTGTACTATTCTATGATTCTATGAATCAATATTACTTCAGGGATCCTGAATGCTAGAAAAACCATAAACAATCTGGGACACTCTGGTGCTTTAGTGACGGCAGTACTGGGACTGGAGTTTAACTGTATTGTCAGAGCAATTTACAATATATTAATAATGATAAATAGAGTTGAGTTCCTCTTACTGAAAGCGGTGGTGTGTTGATAAGGTAAGCTTTTTATTTAAAGAGTTCTGTCCGTCGGATTGCTAAGCTAACAAGTTTTGACCTTTTTTTTTTGGTTTTTCAGTAGATTTGTTGGGAATTTAGAACAGTGGGAATGGAGGTTAAGGCAGTTGTATGTTCCTCCTGCAGAATGTGGGAGGTAAGGGTCGCCAAGAGTGTCCCTGCTGACTGCATCTGCGGGAAGTGCACCCAACTCCAGCTCCTCGAGAACCGCATTAGGGAACTGGAGCTGGAGCTGGATGAACTTCGGATCATTCGGGAGGCGGAGGGGGTTATTGAGAGGAGTTATGGGGAGGTAGTCACACCTCAGGTAAAAGAAGTAGGTAGATGGGTTACCGTCAGGGGAAGGAGAGGGAACCAGCAGGCAATGCAGGGATCCCCTGTGGCCGTTTCCCTCAACAACAGGTATACCGTTTTGGATACTGTTGCGGAGGACGACTTACCAGGGGTAAGCAATGGGGTACAGGTATCTGGCACAGAGTCTGTCCCTGTTGCTCAGAAGGGAAGGGGGAAGAGGAGCAGAGCATTAGTCATTGGGGACTCCATAGTTAGGGGAACAGATAGGAGGTCTGTGGGAACAAGAGAGACTCACGGTTGGTGTGTTGCCTCCCAGGTGCCAGGGTTCATGATGTCTCGGATCGTGTTTTTGGGATCCTTAAGGGGGAGGGGGAGCAGCCCCAAGTCGTGGTCCACATAGGCACCAACGACAAAGGTAGGAAGAGAGATGGGGATTTAAGGCAGAAATTCAGGGAGCTAGGGTGGAAGCTTAGAGCGAGAACAAACAGAGTTATCATCTCTGGGTTGTTGCCCGTGCCACGTGATAGCGAAGCGAGGAATAGGGAGAGAGAGGAGTTGAACACGTGGCTGCAGGGATGGTGTAGGAGGGAGGGTTTTGGTTTCCTGGATAATTGGGGCTCTTTCTGGGGTAGGTGGGACCTCTACAAACAGGATGGTCTTCACCTGAACCAGAGGGGTACCAATATCCTGGGGGGGAGATTTGCTAGTGCTCTTCGGGGGGGTTTAAACTAATTCAGCAGGGGAATGGGAACCTAAATTGTAGTTCCAGTGTACAGGATGTTGAGAGTAGTAAGGTCAGGGATAAGGTTACAAGGACGCAAGAGGGCACTGGCAAGCAAGAACTTGGTTTAAAGTGTGTCTACTTCAACGCAAGGAGCATCTGGAATAAGGTGGGTGAGCTTGCAGCATGGGTTGGTACCTGGGATCTCGATGTTGTGGCCATTTCGGAGACATGGGTAGAGCAGGGGCAGGAATGGATGTTGCAGGTTCCGGGATTTAGATGTTTCAGTAAGAACAGAGAAGATGGTAAAAGAGGGGGTGGTGTGGCATTGTTAATCAAGGAGAATATTCCAGCGGCAGAAAGAACGTTTGAGGACTCGTCTACTGAGGTAGTATGGGCCGAGGTTAGAAACAGGAGAGGAGAGGTTACCCTGTTGGGAGTCTTCTATAGACCTCCGAATAGTTCCAGAGATGTAGAGGAAAGGATAGCGAAGATGATTGTCGACAGGGGCGAGAGTAACAGGGTAGTTGTTATGGGGGACTTTAACTTTCCAAATATTGACTGGAAATACTGTAGTTCGAGTACTTTAGATGGGTCAGTTTTTGTCCAGTGTGTGCAGGAGGGTTTTCTGACACAGTATGTAGACAGGCCAACCAGGGGCGATGCCACATTGGATTTGGTACTGGGAAATGAACCCGGCCAGGTGTTAGATTTAGATGTAGGTGAGCACTTTGGTGATAGTGATCACAATTCGGTTAGGTTTACCTTAGCGATGGGCAGGGACAGGTATATACCGCAGGGCAAGAATTATAGCTGGGGGAAAGGAAATTATGATGCGATTAGGCAAGATTTAGGATGCGTAGGATGGGGAAGGAAACTACAGGGGATGGGCACAATCGAAATGTGGAGCTTATTCAAGGAGCAGCTACTGCGTGTCCTTGGTAAGTATGTACCTGTCAGGCAGGGAGGAAGTTGTCGAGCGAGGGAGCCGTGATTTACTAAAGAAGTTGAAGCGCTTGTCAAGAGGAAGAAGAAGGCTTATGTTAGGATGAGACGTGAAGGCTCAGTTAGGGCGCTTGAGAGTTACAAGCTAGCCAGGAAGAATCTAAAGGGAGAGCTAAGAAGAGCGAGGAGAGGACACGAGAAGTCATTGGCGGATAGGATCAGGGAAAACCCTAAGGCTTTCTATAGGTATATCAGGAATAAAAGAATGACTAGAGTTAGATTAGGGCCAATCAAGGATAGTAGTGGGAATTTGTGTGTGGAATCAGAGGAGATAGGGGAAGTGTTAAATGAATATTTTTCGTCAGTATTTACAGGAGAGAAAGAAAATGTTGTCGAGGAGAATACTGAGATTCAGACTACTAGGCTAGATGGGATTGAGGTTCACAAGGAGGGGGTGTTAGCAATTTTGGAAAGTGTGAAAATAGATAAGTCCCCTGGGCCAGATGGGATTTATCCTCGGATTCTCTGGGAAGCCAGGGAGGAGATTGCAGAGCCTTTGTCCTTGATCTTTATGTCGTCATTGTCGACAGGAATAGTGCCGGAAGACTGGAGGATAGCAAATGTTGTCCCCTTGTTCAAGAAGGGGAGTAGAGACAGCCCTGGTAATTATAGACCTGTGAGCCTTACTTCGGTTGTGGGTAAAATGTTGGAAAAGGTTATAAGAGATAGGATTTATAATCATCTTGAAAAGAATAAGTTCATTAGCGATAGTCAGCACGATTTTGTGAAGGGTAGGTCGTGCCTCACAAACCTTATTGAGTTTTTCGAGTAGGTGACCAAACAGGTGGATGAGGGTAAAGCAGTGGATGTGTTGTGTATGGATTTCAGTAAGGCGTTTGATAAGGTTCCCCACGGTAGGCTATTGCAGAAAATACGGAAGTATGGGGTTGAAGGTGATTTAGAGCTTTGGATCAGAAATTGGCTAGCTGAAAGAAGACAGAGGGTGGTGGTTGATGGCAAATGTTCATCCTGGAGTTTAGTTACTAGTGGTGTACCGCAAGGATCTGTTTTGGGGCCACTGCTGTTTGTCATTTTTATAAATGACCTGGAAGAGGGTGTAGAAGGGTGGGTTAGTAAATTTGCGGATGACATGAAGGTCGGTGGAGTTGTGGATAGTGCCAAAGGATGTTGTAGGGTACAGAGGGACATAGATAGGCTGCAGAGCTGGGCTGAGAGATGGCAAATGGAGTTTAATGCGGAAAAGTGTGAGGTGATTCACTTTGGAAGGAGTAACAGGAATGCAGAGTACTGGGCTAATGGGAAGATTCTTGGTAGTGTAGATGAACAGAGAGATCTTGGTGTCCAGGTACATAAATCCCTGAAAGTTGCTACCCAGGTTAATAGGGCTGTTAAGAAGGCATATGGTGTGTTAGCTTTTATTAGTAGGGGGATCGAGTTTCGGAGCCACGAGGTCATGTTGCAGCTGTACAAAACTCTGGTGAGACCGCACCTGGAGTATTGCGTGCAGTTCTGGTCACCGCATTATAGGAAGGATGTGGAAGCTTTGGAAAGGGTGCAGAGGAGATTTACCAGGATGTTGCCTGGTATGGAGGGAAGGTCTTACGAGGAAAGGCTGAGGGACTTGAGGTTGTTTTCGTTGGAGAGAAGGAGGAGGAGAGGTGACTTAATAGAGACATATAAGATAATCAGAGGGTTAGATAGGGTGGATAGTGAGAGTCTTTTTCCTCGGATGGTGATGGCAAACACAAGGGGACATAGCTTTAAGTTGAGGGGTGATAGATATAGGACAGATGTTAGAGGTAGTTTCTTTACTCAGAGAGTAGTAGGGGCGTGGAACGCCCTGCCTGCAACAGTAGTAGACTCGCCAACTTTAAGGGCATTTAAGTGGTCATTGGATAGACATATGGATGAAAATGGAATAGTGTAGGTCAGATGGTTTCACAGGTCGGCGCAACATCGAGGGCTGAAGGGCTTGTGCTGCGCTGTAATGTTCTAATTTCTCATTTCTAACCTTGGTTTACTTGTATAAATTGCCTGAATTACATACTCTGAGTTGGCACTAATCAGTGCCAGCCCCTCGTCCCATAGCAGCCATGTGTAAGTATGAACTGCTGACAAACTTGCGACTGGATTTTGTTAGCATCCGATGCCACATTCCTGCCCTGTACAGCCAACCCACTGCCCTGTCAATCTCATTCTTCCTGCCATCTATTCTTCTTGTTGATAGGGAATGGCATTAAAAACAGCCTCTGTGAATACATATGAGACAAAGGCGATTGTAATTCTTTTTTCCCTTCAGCTATTTTCTTTCTCCCTCCACAAAAGTCTCCCAGAAAACACAGATGACGCTATCAATCCTCGAAAAAAGATTTGGAAAAATATCTGGTGAGGACGAAGATTAACTGAGATGAGCACATTCTTTATGAGATATATACAGATCCTCTGCTGTTGGAGCTGCGTGGGGGAGCTGGGGAATACTGTTGCCTGGGAGGGAAGCAGGCCAGGAATGGGGAGTTAATAGTTGAGGATAGATGAACATTCTGGAGTTTCACTTGATCACTTTTATGAATCTGGGATTAATTGTGTTGAATTAATTCTGCAGAAGGTTAAGTTGTTGGGATACAATCCATGATTGGACCGATTGTAAATGGGCTGAAGGAGGAATGGGTTGGAAGTCTCAAGTGGTCCACCTTTCTGTAGACTTTCTCTCACTTTTCAGTAAGAAGGGCTGTTTTATTAGCACCTGCCGACCTCAGATTGGATATGGTTCCCTGTTGGGTTACTCTGGTAACCTCACTGACATAAAATCCTTGGGGGAAAGATGCAATATTGAACCACCCGGCTACACTGCAGTGCAGTCTTTGGGAGTCCCACGGCTCCCAAGCCCGTCTGAAGTTGTGGCTTCTATTGCCTTCTGCAGAGTACAGGATACCCCCAGTCAATGGGAAGGATAATAAAATGAGTTCCTTTGCCAAAAGAACTGACAAAATTCTGCATATTTTATTTTCTTCTGTGAAATTGTTAATATAAATAGTACTCATATAAAATTTGCACCGTGCTTTTAATGTAGAAAATCATCTCAAGGTGTTGCACAGAGGTATAATCAGTGAAAAGTGGATACCACCAGAGAAGATATTAGGACGGGGGTGACCAAAAGCTTGGTAAAAGTGATGGGTTTTAAGAGGAAGAGGAAGTGTGGAGAGGGCAAGGGCTTAGGGGGATAATTTCAAAGCATGGGCCCAGACAGCTAAAGGCATAGCTTCCAATGGGAAGGTGGGACAAAGGGGAGGGGGATGCACTAGATGCCAGAGTCAGTGTAATGGGAAATTCAGATAGGGGAGAGGCTGTAGAGCTGGAGGAGAATACATAGAGAGGGAGAAGAAAGCCATCAACGGATTTAAACACGAGGATAGGAATATTAAGATAGACATGTTGGGGGCTAGAGGCAATGTAGGTTCACAAGGATAGCAGTGATGGTTGAGCAGAACTTGGTATGGGATAGGACAGCTGAAGGTTACAAAGAGTGGAGGATGGGAGGGAAGTTGGCCAGCAGAGGATTGGAACAATCAAGGCTGGAGGTGGCAAAGACATGGAATAGGGTTTCAATGGCAGGTGGGCTGAGTTAGGGGGGAAGACAGGTACATGATGCGGGTACTGATGAAAGTCAGCAGTCTTTGTAATGGAGAGGATATGGGAATTAGCTTGGGAATCCAAGATTGCAGACAGTCTGGTTCAACCTGAGACCTGGGAGGGTATTGGAATTAATAGCAATGGTCGCTAATGGCTTTGGTCTCAATGTTTAACTTTTTTTAGGGGTATGGTAGCATAGTGGTTATGTTATTGGACTGATGATGCAGTGATGTGAGGTTAAGTCCCACTATGGCAGCTAGGTATTTTAAATTCAGCTAATTATATGAATCTGGAATTAATTAAAAAAAAATACTAGTACCAGTAATCATGACCATGAAACTATCAGATAGTTGTAAAAACCCATCTGGTTCACTAATGTCCTTTAGGGAAGGAAACCTGCCCTCCTTACCCAGTCTGGCTTATATGTGACTCTGGACCCACAGCAATGTGGTTGACTCTTAACTGCCCTCTGAAATGGCCTAGCAAGCCACTCAGTTGTATAAGGATGGACAATAAATACTGACCTTGACAACGACACCCACATCCCATGAATGACTATAAAAATAAACTGGAGGAAATTGAAGCTCATCTGAGACTGGGTGTTGAAAAAGCCATCTGATGAAGAGGCAGCGGAAGGGTCTGGATAAGAAGAAGTGGGTGTCATCAACAGAAATGTGAAGGATGATCCTATCTATGTCTCTGGATGATGTGACCAAGGGGCAGCATATAGGTGAGAAAGAGGAAGGGGTTAAGGATAGATCCTTGGATGGGTCTAGAAGCAATGTTTTATGGATGGGAAGAGAAGCTATTTCTGGAGATGCTCTGGCTACATTTAGATAGGTAACTGTTGAACCGAGGGTGGACCCACTATTTGGACAATGGAGGAAAGGCATTGGAGGAGGTTGGTGTGGTCAACTGTGAAAAAGTTTGCAGAGAAATTGCGAGGATGAAGAGAATAATGCACCATGGTCACACTCACATAGGATGCAATTTATGATTTTGATTAGGGCCTTTCCTGTGCTGAGGCAGGGGCAGAAACCTGATTGGAGAGATGTTAAATGTAGTTGCTGGAAAGAGGTGCAAAAATGTTCAAAAACATTGGAGATGAAAATCAGGTTGGAGAGGGGAAGTAGTTTGTTCGGACAGTTTAGTCAAGGACAGGTTTTTTGACAATTAGTGCGATGATAGTGATTTTGAAAGGGAGAGGCACAGTAGCAGAGGAAATGGAACCACTTGCAATGTCAGCGAGCATGGGGACTAGGAAGGGAAGTATATATCAGGAGCTGCCTCATACTATAAGTAGACCAGCTCTGTCATGCTGTGCATGCAGGTTTGATTGCTTTGCTTGGGTCTCAGCCCAGACAATGCAACTGATGAACTGAATTTGCACCATGTGACACATATTTGAGCATGTTTAGCAAAAACCAATTCCAAGCTTTCTGCATCGTCTCTCTTGATAATAGTCTGACACATATGGCCATACACCTCAACAGTTTATATTAGAACTAACCCACAATTCACTTCTATTTTCATTGTGTAGGGTTGCCTGAACAGGCAGAAAGTCCTAACTGCCATCCGACAAATGCAACAATTCCTAAAAGGGCAAGAAAACCGTTTTACTGATGGAATCCGTAACATGAAAGCCAAGCTCTCGGCTTTACAGATTTCTGTGACCAAACTGACTGCAGACCATCCCTCAGGTATGTTACCATCAGACTCATGTCAGCAGAGACCAGTTTCTCCAAAAACTTGACTATAAAGTTGTACTGTCCCACCTACCTACCGATAAGGTTGATTTAATAAATGGAACCCTTGTGCAAATGTGGTCAGACATCCTTGGGAATTGCCCAAAGACCGGAGAGTGAAACAAATCCCACAAAAGTTGAGTTATGTGACTTTCTACAAACACAGTGCACAGGGCTCCACAATAAAGCAATAGAATTAGGAGCTGTCCCATTTATTTCTGTGGAAACTTTGAATCACTGGTTTTGAATATCCAGGCAGTCTGAATGAGTGATATTTCAAAAGGGCAAGCTCACTCTTTATCGCCTCTTGAATGGCACAGTTGGACTTCAACTCCCAATTGCCTTCCAAAATTGTGGTTGAATCCAGGGTCCTCAACCTCTGACTGAGCGTGAGTCTGCTAGTTGTAAGCCTGCACATAAAGCAACTTATAGATACAAACCATTGTAACCACTGCCACTCTGGAGCACATGCTGACCCTCTCTCTCTTGACTTCAAATGATGTGAAATGTGTTAACCTCTAACATCCTTCAGAAGTTGGAGGGCAAGGACAAAGGAATTCGCAGTGGAGAGGAGGCAGCGAGACAAAGATGTGCTACTCCCTCCAACAACGCCAGGGTCACCCTTCATTAGGCAAGGTTGTATGTGCAGGATTCTGAGCTCTCAGAAAGAGATGCTCCTAAACAAATAGTTGAGGGTCCTAAAATTCTGCATCACCTCAAGATCCATTTCTGCACTAAAGCCAAACCAAATTCTATGGCATAAGAATGTTGTTTCTGCAGCAATCCTGCTCGGGATTTGAGAATATCCCAGTCTCAATATAATAAATGCACTTTTAAAAATACTGTTTAAAAGCGTCAGTGAACTGGCAGCTGTTTAGAAAAAATGTTTAAAAGCAATTTGCTGTGCTTTGCCTCTACGCCAAATGTACTGGTCAGGTGCTTGCAGCAATAGCTGTGCTTTAACATATGGGTTAACGCAATCTTCATTCATTTATTGCTCATTAGTTCACATGCATTTTACATATTGCTTTGCCAAATTGTAAAATCAGTTGGTTAAGGACCTGTCAATATTGGTGTTCCATTTCACATTTCAACACTATCCAGTGTGCAAGGTGTCAAATGGTCAGTGACAATATGCATATCATGGGGTTTAGAGGCTTGATGGTGGAGTTTCCTCTGCTTTCTCCCTCCCTCCCGTGACAAGTCTCGTGCTGTGTTCCAAGCTAAATTTATCGCTCCTTGCCTCAACCAGGACCCCTACTGGCCACACTTTCACACCTGCCGCAAGCAAACGAGAGCGGGGTCCTGGGCCCTGAGTTCCCAGTGAATTTTCCTGCTCTCATCCCGATTACTAATGCTCCCCGGGACCACATGGTGACTGGTGTTAATAGGCTCGGTGCAGCTGTGAAAAAGGTCAATGTTGCATGGTGCAAATTCAGATGCATTGTTTGATATGAGACCCAATATCTCTAAATAGAGGGAGGCCGAGCCTGAGCCCAGCGCATACCTTTTCAGAACTCAGTCTTTGCTGAGGCCTAAAAGACTGGTAGGTTTCTTCACCTTTTTGGTTCTTCCTCAAGGTAGAGTGGCACATCTTCTAGTGCTGCAGCATTACCACATCTTCAGGTTACTGATGCTTTGTAGGCTCTCTCGTGGTGGGGTTAACCCCCTTGAGAATGCCAGAGTCGAGGATTCAGCAATCTCAGGATACAGGGTCCCTCCATGGCCCACCCCATCATGATAGCCCAGTGAAGAGGAGAATCCTATCCTTTCATGTACTCACACTTCAAAATAAACACAGCTCCAGATGTTTAAATGGGTCTACAATCCATCTGGGCATAAGTCTTACTCCAATGGTTCCATATTTTGACAACAATTCTAAAGCATCAGGGCCAGCTTTTAAAATGATGTGAGAATGGAAGGGTGGAGGGTGGGAGAGCGGTTGGAGGGGTAAAGGAGGTGTAGGACGGTGGGTGAGAATGGAGAGAAATCACATGACTGACATCAAAATATCAAATATTTTAAAGACGCATCCTCCTTCGAAATGAAACTATGCTATAAACCATTGGGTTCAGTGGAGGACGGGTGGATTCTTTCTAAGGCACACATTTCATCCTTGTTTTTAAGAGGACAATCTCTTGTCCCTTTGAACCTGTCTTGGTGGCTAACCTTTTTGGTAGTTCTCCTTCCACCAGGTGTAATTGGATCAGCATCCCATGCTGACCTTTCCTTCTCCAGCTTGGATTATGGGATGGAATGTCAGGTTGTTGGTTCCATTCATGAAAAGTTAAGACTTCATTTAAACCAGCAGCTCCAGTTTTACTGCTTATCATTTTTTGATAGCCTTGTGTAATGGCTCAGTGGGTGATGTACTCATCCCTCCAACTAGTTGGTTGCACAATTGACTAATTTTCTCCATAGAATCATTGAATCATCGACTCATAGAAATTTACAGGATAGAAGGAGGCCATTCAGCCCATCATGACTGCGCCAGCCAACTGTTTCAACCTATTGCTTACAACATGTTACAGACATCCACTTAGCCATCTGAGCAGCAAGATTACTCTTTCTATAAATGTGACCTGCTCACTTCATCCATCTAAATTATCTGCTTAAATAGTCACTCATTCTCATGCTACAGCAGCTGCCAGCTCTAACTCTTTCATTAAAGCCTCCCCACAGAGGTTATCTCCATAGCTACTCTTATTATAGTAATGGTCTTGCAGTAGGCCAAATTTAGCCAAGGGATGGTTCATAACATTATTTCTCAGACCCAGTACTGCAGGATCAAAAGATGTAGATTTGCAATGCTTTTAATGAAGCCTAGATCCTAAAACTACTGTCAGGGAGTGAAAAGGTTACCAAAAGGCTCCCTCTATCTTTCTTTGAGGTATTTGTTCATCCTTTGCCTACCCACCCTCATCCTGTGCATTGCCACCCAGGAGTTGTGGGAAGATGTGTGTAAGCAGAACCAGGCTTCAACAAAGGATTTTGAGGCAGCAGCTTTAAAGGACTTGGTGATATATGTCCAATATTGTCAAAAACTGGGGAAAAAATTCTTTGATCGGTTAGATTTTATGACTACAAGTGAACTGCTGTAAACTCATTATCAGCTTCAATCTATATATTCTGTAAAATAAGAAAAAAACACTCAGTATAAACATCCACCCTGGTTCATTAACGCACATGATTACAAAGAATATTGATCTCCTTTGATGGTGTACCTGAGTAAACTCATCACATGACACTGAGCCATACAGACCATAAGGTCCCAGGTTCAATTGCTGAATTAGCTGACCTCAACCAAAAAGGGATTTTTTTTATAACACCACACATATTTCACGCAATTATCTTAAAGTGCTTTGTATATGCTGCTGTTTTGCAGTCAAATAGGGAAAGTAGTTGGAATGCTACAAATGGGCTTTGGGCCATGAGTCAGAGAGGAGAAATGTCATCTAAGGTTCTTCATTTTGACTGCTATCCAGTTGCCATTACTGGAAATTATGATGTGTATGGATGCCAGATGAGGACATGATGCCCTCTCATCTATGCCTTTGATACCTCTCCTGGCCAGTCTTCATCTTCACCCTATAAACTTGAGCTCATTCAAAACTTTGTTGCCCGTATCCTAACTCACACCAAGACCCATTCACCTATCACTCCTGTTCTCACTGAGCTACTACATTCGCTCCCAGTCCAGCAAAACCTCAATTTCAAAATTTTCAACCTTGTGCTCAAATCCTCCATGACTCTGCCTTCCCCTATAACCTCCTCCAACGCTACAACCCTCCAAGATATCTGGCCTCTTGAGCATCCCCAATTTTAATTGCTCCATCATTGGTGGCCTTGCCTTCAGCTGTATAGGCCCTAAGCTCTGGAATTCCCTCCCTAAACCTCTTTGCCCCTCTACCTCCCTTTCTTCCTTTAAGACACTCCTTAAAACCTACCTCTTTGACCACCGGTAGCTCGGGGTCAAATTTTGTTTAATAATCGCTCCTGTGAAGCCCCTTGGGATGTTTTCTACATTAATGGCACTATATAAATGCAATTTGTTGTTGTGGTTGAATAGCCCACCAGAATTCATGGCCCAGGTTCATCTGTGAATCAGAGGTACTGGATGGTGCCTGGTTCCAGTGAAATCACACACCATGAGTGCCTTCAGGAGAGGAATGGGAACAGGCGAGGGGGCACTGGGAGGAGCAAAGAAACAAGGGCACAGAAATAAATAGTCACGAGGTCTTCATATATTTGGACATTTACTATATTGTTTATGCTTCTGGATTATGATATCTACAAAACTCATCTTTACTTTGAATGCTTAAAACTTTGTGAATCAAACCAAGCCCCCTAATTTAAGCAGGTATTTGTGATGTGATATACAAAGGCTCTGTTGAGACAGTCTTCTCTCTCTCTCTCTCTGTTTTGTTTTAGTGACATCGTGCCCTTCACAGGAGGCTCCCAAGCATGGCAAGAAGTTTGGCTCCAGGTACAGCATGGATCACGAAGTGCACTTCATCTGTCAGCCTGGCTATCAGCTCATTGGCTCCAGTACCAGAGTATGCCAGCCCAGTGGGCGCTGGACCGGGGAGAATGCTAACTGCACAGGTACTCCTGTTTAAAGTTTCACAATAGGTTGGCATCATTTGGACCCAAGACCACTAATCATTCACTTTACTGAATAACAAAGCATATGGAGGAGTCCAAGTACCCTGAGCGAAACATAATTACCAACTATCAGATGGAACCAAACCACAACACTAACTTTGTAGTTCCATTAATGTTTTGCACTTTTTCTAAAATGTTGGAAGCAAAAGTGACAATGTCAGGCTGTGCTTTCTAATTTCAGAAGATGGGATGAAAATAGGATCAGGTCATTTAGCCCCTCGAACCTGTTCCACCATTCAACGCAATCACAGCTGATCTGCAACCTAAATCTATGCGATATTGATGTGCATACATTTAATGCATGCACATGAAATGAAGGCGTGGACATTAACATCTCTAATTCTGTTCTATTTTAACAGCATTGATTGAAATGCTAATCATTTAGATGTCAGCCAAGGCTCAGTAGTAGCACTCTTGCGCATCGGTCAGGAGGCTGTCCATTCCAGAGACTTGAGCACAAAATCTGGACTGACACTTCAGCGTAGTACTGAGGGAGGGCTGCACTGTTGGAGGTGCCATCTTTTGGATGAGATGTTAAAACAAGGCTCCTTCTGCCCTCTTGGGTGGACGTAAAACACCCCACAGCACCAGTCCTCTCTGGTGTCCTGACCAATATTTATCCCTCAATCAACATCAGTAAAAACAGATTATCTTGTCATTATCACTTTGTTTGTGGGATCTTGCTGTGTGCAAATTGGTTGCTGTGTTTCCTACACTACAACAGTGACTACACTTCGAAAGTACTTCATTGGAAGAAATATTTTTGTACAAATAGTTATTAGTAGATGGAATAAATTACAATGAGTTATTGGAAATAATTCAATCATTCTGCTTCAAAAGGAGTTAGATAGACATTTGAATGTAGGAGCAGGACTATTAGCTTAATGTAGATAGCTTCAGTGTGTGCTAACAGTAACTGGTCATAGTTGGCCGAAACAGCCTCCTGCTATAGTTAAATTTCTATATGATCATGTTATTTTTTTGGAGGACTACGATATTTCAAAAAGTATTAGTGAAATATTATAAATAAATAAATCAGTCACCAAATGGGCCATGTAAGTGTGCAGTTGAAAAGTAAATAACTAACAAAGACTGTGTGTGATATCAGAGTACAAACACTGAGCACATTTGTACAAAAGTATTCTGTTTGCTTTTTTACCAAGGGCATTGATTTAAACTGAATGGATTAACACCTCCATTAAAATAGTAGCATTATCCCTGCATGTATTAAATATGTGCACATAAATATCATATACAGTAACTTAAAGGCTTGCACCATTAGACTGAATTCGGTTCAGGAATTTCTTCCTATTGATAATTTTACTCTGCGTGATCACAAATGTGGATCTTCTGTTTTGTACTCGCACCAAGTTTTCAGTAAAATTGTTGATGGGGAGACATGTCAATGCCTAGATTTCTGAGGCAATGAATAATGAAGTCTTTTATGGTGCTTCTCATCAAACAAAAGCACCATGATCAAAGTCAGCTAAATGTTCTCATTCTTAAACTTAAAAAAGACAACACTGCATTCCCCATGTGAGAACACCTGCCGAATGATATTTGGTCACACATTCCACCCTGACCTTCCTATCTTTCCCATCAGGCAGCCTCTGCCAGTGTGAAGCTACCTGTGCTCACTTGCCCCGGTAACCCAGCAACTGAGTGTGACACAAAGGGGCAGAAAATATAACCAGAAGAATGCAGCAGAAATTAGAACCAGAATGAGTAATAATGGTAAAAAGTCAAAGCTTAAGGCTCTTTATCTGAATGCACACAGCATTTGTAACGAGATAGGTGAGTTGACAGCACAAATAGAAAGTAATGAGTATGACTTGATAGCTATTACAGAGACGTGGTTGCAGGGTGACCAGGTCTGGGAACTCAATATTCAAAGATATTCGACGTTCCGGAAAAATAGGCAAAGGAGGTGGGAATACAAAACAGAAGATCCACATTTGTGATCATGCAGAGTAAAATTATCAATAGGAAGAAATTCCTGAACCGAATTCAGTCTAATAGTGCAAGCCTTTAAATTACTCTATACGATATTAATAAAGGAAGGTATCGGTGCTGTGGTGAGTAGTGATATGTAGGTGCAATAGATCGTGATGTGGAATCAATTTGGGTGGAAATAAGGAATAGCAAGGGGAAGAAGTCACGGGTAAGAGTCGTCTATAGGCCCCCAAAGAGTTGCCTCACTGTAGGATAAAGTATAAATTGGGAAATAGCGAGGCGTCTAAGAAGTACCCTACAATTGTCATGGGTGATTTTAATCTGCATATTGACTGGACAAATCAGATTGGCAGAGGTAACATGGAAGACGACTTTGTAGAGTGCATCAGGGATTGTTACTTAGAGCAATACGTTGCAGAACCTACCCAGGAACTGGCTATTTTAGATCTAGTAATGTGTAATGAGGTAGGATTAATAAGAGATATCGTAGTTAAGGATCCTCTAGGGGGTAGCGATCACAACATGGTAGAATTTCAAATTCAGTTTGAGGACGTCCAACTCGGGTGTCAAACCACTGTCCTCAACTTAAACAAGATCAATTACAGAGGTATGAAGAAAGAGTTGTCTAAAGCGGGCTGGGAAAATAGACTAAGTGGAAGGTCAGTGGATGAGCAGTGGCAGACATTTAAGCAGATATTTCATAACGCTCAGCAAAAAGAAGGACTCGATGAGAAGGATGAACCACCCACGGTTAACAAAGGCAGTCAAGGAGAGTATCCAATCAAAAACTAATATATACAAAGCAACAAAAACTATAAAAAGATAATTTAAACCAATATTTTGCATCGTTCCTCACGATGTAGTACACTATAAACATCCCACAGATATCAGATAAGCAAGGAGCAAATGAGAGGAAAGATCTTGTAACAGTCTCTATCACGAGTGACAAAGTATTTGACAAACTAATGGGACTAAAGGCAGACAAGTCACCAGGATCTGATGGCCTCCATTCAAGGGTTTTAAAGGAAGTGACTGCAGAGATAGTGAAGGCATTGGTTGAAATATTCCAGAACTCACTGAATTCTGGGAGGGTCCCAGCGGATTGGAAAACCGTTAATGTGATGCCCCTGTTCAAGAAGGGAGGGAGACTAAAAGCAGGAATCTATAGGCCAGTCAGCCTAACATTGGTCATTGGGAAAATGCTAGCGTTCATTATTAAGGAAAAAAACAGCAGGACACTTAGAAAAGCTTAACGTAATCAAACAATGTCAACATGGTTTTGTGAAACGGAAAATTTGTGATGGATAGAAAATTGCTTGGCAGACAGGAAACAAAGAGTAGGGATAAATGGGTCTTTTTCCGAATGGCAGGCAGTGACTAGTGGGGTACCACAGGGATCAGTGCTAGGACCCCATCTATTCACAATATATATCTTAATGATTTAGATGTGGGAACTAAATGTAATATCTCCAAATTTGCAGATGACACAAAACTGGGTGGGAGGGTGAGTTGTGAGGAGGATGCAGAGAGGCTTCAGGGTGATTTGGACAAGTTGAGTGAGTGGGCTAATGCATGGCAGATGCAGTATAATGTGGATAAGTGTGAGGTTATCCACTTTGGTAGCAAAAACAGGAAGGCAGACTATTATCTGAATGGCTATTAATTGAGAGAGGGGAATATGCAACGAGACCTGGGTATTCTCGTACACCAGTCGCTGCAGGTAAGCATACAGGTCCAACAGGCGGTAAAAAAGGCAAATGGTATGTTGGCCTTCATAGCGAGAGGATTCAAGTACAGGAGCAGGGATTTCTTGTTGCAATTATATAGGGCCTTGGTGAGGCCACACCTGGAATATTGTGTGTAGTTTTGGTCTCTTTATCTGAGGAAGGATGTCCTTGCTATAGAGGGAGTGCAGCGAAGGTTTACCAGACTGATTCCTGGGATGGCGGGACTGACGTATGAGGACAGATTGAGTTGGTTAGGATTATATTCGCTGGAGTTCAGAAGAGTGAGGGGGGATCTCATAGAAACCTATAAAATTCTAACAGGACTTGACAGGGTAGATGCAGGAAGGATGTTCCTGATGGTGGGGGAGTCCAGAACCAGGGGTCATAGTCTAAGGATATGGGGTAAACCTTTCAGGACTGAGATGAGGAGAAATTTCTTCACCCAGAGAGTGGTGAGCCTGTGGAATTCTCTACCACAGAAAGCAATTGAGGTCAAAACATTGTATGTTTTCAAAAAGGAGTTAGATATAGCTGTTGGGTTTAAAAGGATCAAAGGATATGGGGCAAAAGCGGGAACAGATTATTGAGTTGGATGATCGGCCATGATCATAATGAATGGCGGAGCAGGCTCAAAGGGCCGAATGGCCTACTCCTGCTCCTATTTTCTATGTTTCTATGACAAATTTGCTAGAGTTCTTTGAGGATATAACAAGCAGAGTTGATAAAGGGGAACAGGTAGATGTAGTGTATTTGGATTTCCAGAAGGCATTCAATAAGGTGCCATATAAAAGATTATTGCACAAGATAGGAGCTCACGATATTGGGGGTAATGTATTAGCATGGATTGAGGATTGGTTAACTCACAGAAGACAGAGAGTCGGGATTAATGGGTCTTTTTCAGGTTGGAAAGACGTAACTAGTGGAGTGCCACAAGGATCAGTCCTAGGGCCTCAATTATTTACTGTCTATATTAATGACTTGGAGGAGGGGGCAGAGTGTAATATATCCAAATTTGCTGACGATACAGAAATAGATGGAAGGGCATGTTGTGATGAGGACATAAGGAATCTGCAAGGGGATATAGATAGGTTGGGTGAGTGGGAAAAAACTTGGCAGATGGAGTTTAACGTCGGAAAGTGTGAGGTCATGCACTTTGGTAGGAAGAATCAAAAGGCAGACTATTATTTAAATGGAGAGAGACTCCAAAACAGTACAGCACAGAGGGATCTGGGTGTTCTTGTGCATGAAACTCAAAATGTTAGCATGCAGGTGCAGCAAGTAATTAAGAAGGCAAATGGAATTTTGGCCTTTATTGCTAGGGGGTTAGAGTTTAAAAATAGGGAAGGCTTGTTACAACTGTACAGGGTGTTGATGAGGCCACACCTGGAGTACTGCGTACAGTTTTGGTCCCTGTATTTAAGGAAGGATACGCTTGCATTGGAGGCAATTCAGAAAAAGGTTCACTAGGCTGATTCCTGGGATGAAGGGGTTGACTTATCAAGAACAGCTAAACAGGTTAGGCCTTTATTCATTAGAGTTTAGAAGAATGAGGGGTAATCTTATTGAAACGTACAAGATTCTGAGGGGGCTTGACAGGGTAGATGTTGAGGAGATGTTTCCACGAGTGGGGGAATCTTGAACTAGGGGACATAGTTACAGAATAAGGGACACACATTTAAGACTGAGATGCGAAGGAATTTCTTCTCTCAGAGGGTAGTGAATATCTGGAATTCTCTACCCCAGAGAGTTGTGGAGGCTAGGTCACTGAAAGTATTTAAAGAGGAGGTAGATAGATTTTTGAACTATCAGTGAGTTGAGGGCTATGAGGAGCTGGCACGAAAGAGGAGTTGAAGTCTGGGGCAGATCAGCCATGATCTTATTGAATGTTGGGGCAGACTTGAGGGGCCGAATGGCCTACTCCTGCTCCTATTTCTTATGTTCTTATACTGCAGCTTCCAGGCTTGATGGATTTCAGAGGTCAAGGTTGCATTGGGTTAATAGTAATTAAATAATTTCATGGACTAACGGTCCAGAGATATTCCAGGCATGCTATTGATAGTCATGCACCGAATTCTGTCACAGGCTGAGGAACTCTCTGTGACGCTGCACTGGCTGGCTGCTGTAAGAGAACTCTGTGAGCTAGGCCTCACAGGACACAACATTTTGTTTCTGTTTCAACAGAGGAAAACGTTAAGCCAACGCTATTGTGATGAAAATCCCTTGAGAAATGTTAAGCATTGCATTACAAGATCATGCATGGATTCAGATGGAGGAGATCGTTCTGCTCATTTGGTCTAACTCTTCCAAAACAAAGAAAAACAGGAGTAGGCCATTCATCCCCTTCAACATAGAAACATAGGAGAGGGAGTAGGCCATTCAGCCCATCGAGCCTGCCCCGCTAGTCAGTAAGATCATGGCCGATCATCCACTTAAAAGCCTTTTTCTCACACTATCCCCATATCCCTTGATGTCATTGGTATTTAGAAACCTGTCAATCTCTGCTTTAAACATACTCAATTACTGAGCTTCCACAGCCCTCTAGGGTAGAGAATTCCAAAGATTCACAACGCTCTGAGTAAAGAAATTTCTCCTCATCTCGGTCCTAAGTGGCTTCCCCCTTATTTTGAAATTGTGTCCCCTGGTTCTAGACTCTCCAACCAGGGGAAAAGTCTTACCTGCATCTACCCTGTCTATCCCTTTAAGTATTTTGTAGGTTTCAATGAGATCACCTCTCATTCTTCAAAACCCTAGAGAATACAGGCCCAGTTTCCCCAATCACTTCATAGGAAAGTTCCGCCTTCCCGGGAACAAGTCTGGTGAACCTTTGTTGTCCCTCTATGGCAATAATACCCTTCCTAAGGTAAGGAGACCAAAACTGCACACAGTACTCCAGGTGCGATCTAATCAAGGTTCTATACAGTTGAAGCAAGAATTCACTATTCCTGTACTCAAATCCTCTTGCGATAAAGGCTAACACACCATTAGCCTTCCTTATTGCTTGTTGCACCTGCGTGTTAGCTTTCAGTGACTTATTGACAAGGACACCCAGATCCCATTGTACATCTACACTTTCTAATCTCTTATCATTTAAGAAATACTCTGCACATCTATTCCTTCTACCAAAATGGATAACCTCACATTTTTCCACGTTATATTGGGTTTCGGAACTTGAGCAGCGGCTGGAGTCACTGTGGCGCATCCGCGAGGCAGAGAACTACGTGAATAGCACGTTTCAGGAGGTAGTCACCCCGGATCTTAAGAGAGCACATGCAGAGAGGGACTGAGTGGCTGCTAGACAGACAAGAAGGTCAAAGCAGGTAGTGCAGGAGACCCCAGAGGGCATCCCACTTTCTAACCGGTATTCAGTTCTGAGTACTGATGGGAGAGAGGGTTCCTCTGGAGTGTACAGTGAAAGCCATGACCAGAGCACCATGGGTATCTCAGCTGTGCAGGGAGGGAGGAGAAAGGACAAGAGAGCAATAGTTATAGGGGATTCTATAGTTAGGGGAATAGATAGGTGTTTCTGTGGTAGCAGACGAGTCCAGGATGGTATGTTGCCTCCCTGGTGCAAGGTTATGGATATCACCGAGCGGCTACAGGGCATTCTGGAGGGCGAGGGTGCATAGCCAGAGGTCGTGGTCCACATTGGTACCAACAATATAGGAAGAAAAAGGTTTGAGGTCCTGCAGGCTGAGTTTAGGGATTTAAGAACGAGATTAGCAAGCAGGACCTCAAAGGTAGTAACTCTGGATTACTCCCACGGCCATGTGTCTAGTGAGTATAGAAATAGGAGAATACACCAGATGAATGCGTGGCAGGAGAGATGGTGCAGGAGGGAGGACTTCAGATTTCTGGGACATTGGGACCAGTTCTGGGGAAGGTGGGACCTGTACAAGCCGGATGGTCTGCATCTGAACAGGACTGGGACAAATATCCTTGCAGGACGGTTTGCTAGTGCTGTTGGGGATGGTTTAAACTAGATTGGCAGGGGGATGGGAACCTGAGCGTAGTCTTAGATAGGACAATTTCAGGGCAGGGAACAGGAAGCAGAAAATTAGCAAGTGACTCTGAAAGACAGAAGAAGCAAAGGTTAAAAGGTGAGCAGCACAGGAATTTGGCAGTGTTATAGGGGATTTATTTAAATACAAGGAGTATAGTAAATAAAGCCAATGAGCTGAGGACACAGATAGACACATGGCAACATCATATCGTTGCTATAACGGAAACTTGGCTTAAGGAGGGACAAGAATGGCAACTCAACATCCCTGGATATAGAGTTTTCAGGCAGGATAGAGAGGGAGATAAAAAAGGAGGGGGTGTAGCATTATTAGTTAAGGAATCAATAACAGCTTTGAGGAGGGATGATATGCTAAATGAATCATCAAATGAGGCCATATGGCTGGAGCTCAGAAATAAAAAAGGGGCAGCCACACTACTAGGAGTGTACTATAGACCCCAAAATAGTGAGAGGGAAGTAGAAGAACAAATATGTAGGTAAATTTATGAGTGCAAAAACTATAGGGCAATAATAGTTGGGGATTTCAACTACCCCAATATCAACTGGGATACAAACAGTGTGAAGGGCACAGAGGGGCCAAAATTATTGAACTGCATTCAAGAGAACTTTTTTAGCCAGCACGTAACAAGCCCAACGAGAGCGGGCGCAATTCTAGATTTAGTCTTCAGTAATGAAGCTGGGCAAGTGGAGGAAGTAACAGTGGGTGACCATTTTTGAGATAGTGACCATAGTACAGTAAGCTTTAGCATAATCATGGAAAAGGACAAAGATAAAACAGGAATAAAAGTTCTAGATTGGGGGAAGGCAAATTTTAAGAAGCTGAGGGGTGACCTGGCTAAAGTGGAATGGATACAGCTACTTGAAGGAAAATCAGTGGTAAACCAATGGGAGGCATTCAAAAGTGAGATTCTACAGGCACAGTGTAGGCATATCCCCACAAAGATTAAGGTGGTACTGTCAAATCTAGAGCGCCCCCCCCCGCACCCCCCCCCCCAACCCATCCCCCACCCGGTGATCTAGAAGTTTACAGAGTAAGTTAAAGCAGAAAAAGAAAGCTTATGACGATCACAAAAATCTTAATACTTTAGAAAGCCTAGAGGAATATAGAAAGTGCAGGGGTGAAGTAAAAAAGGAAATTAGAAAAGCAAAGAGAGGAAGTGAAAAATTATTGGCAGGTAAAATCAAGTAAAATGCGAAGATGTTTTATCGGTACATTAAGAGCAAGAGGATAACTAAGGAAAGGGTAGGGCCCATCAGAGATGTACAAGGGAACTTATGCGTGGATGCAAAAGATGTGGGCAGTGTTCTTAATGAGTTTTTTTGTCTCTGTCTTCACAAAGGAGAGGGATGATGTAGACATTGTAGTTAAAGAGCAGGACTGTGAAATATTAGATATGATAAGCATAATGAGAGAGGAAGTACGAGAGGGTCTGACATCATTGAAAGTGAATAAACCGCCAGGGCCGGATGAATTGCATGCCAGGTTGTTAAAGGAAGCCAGGGAGGAAATAACGGATGCGCTGAGGATCATCTTCAAATCCTCACTAGATACAGGAGAGGTACCAGATGATTGGAGGTCTGCAAACGTTGTACCATTATTTAAAAAGAGTGCAAGGGATAGGCCAAATAATTATAGGCCGGACAGTCTGACCTTGGTGGTGGGTAAATTGTTAGAATCTATTCTGAGGGACAGGATAAATTGCTACTTAGAAAGGCATGGATTAATCAGGGATAGTCAGCATGGATTTGTTAAGGGAAGGTCATGTCTTACTAACTTAATTGAGTTTTTTGAGGAAGTAACAAGAAGGTTTGATGAGGGTGGTGCAGTGGATGTGGTCTACATGGATTTTAGTAAGGCATTTGACAAGGTCCCACATGGCAGACTGGTCAGTAAAATGAAAGCCCATGGGCTACAGGGGAATGTGTCAGGTTGGATCTAGAATTGGCTCAGGGACAGGAAACTAAGGGTAGTAGTCAACGGATGATTTTGTGAATGGAAAGCTGTTTCCAGTGGCGTTCCAGAGGGCTCAGTGTTGGGTCCCTTGCTGTTTGTGGTATATATTAATGATCTGGACTTAAATGTGGAGGCAGGATTGGGAAATTTGCTGATGAAACAAAAATTGGCCGTGTAGTTGATAGTGAAGAGGATAGCCACAGACTCCAGAAAGCGACCAATAGTTTGGTTGAGTGGGCGGAAAAGTGGTAAATGGAATTCATTCCAGATAAGCGTGAGGTAATGCATTTGGGGAGGGCAAATAAAGCGAGGGAATACACAATAAATGGGAGGATATTGAGAGGGGTAGAGGAAGTGAGAGACCTTGGAGTGCATGTCCACAGGTCCTTGAAGGTGGCAGGACAGGTAGACAGAGTGGTGAAGAAGGCATATAGAATGCTTTCATTTATTGGCCAAGGTATAGAATACAAAAGCAGGGATGTAATGCTTGAGCTATATAAAACGCTGGTTAGGCCACTGTTGGAGTATTGCATACAATTCTGGTCACCACATTACAGAAAGGACATAATTGCTCTGGAGAGAGTGCAGAGGAGATTTACAAGAATGTTGCCAGGGCTTGAAAGCTGCAGCTTTGAGGAAAGATTGGATAGGCTCGGGTTGTTTTCCTTAGAACAGAGGAGGCTGAGGGGTGACTTAATAGAGGTGTACAAAATTATGAGGGGCTTAGATAGACTAGACAAGAAGGACCTGTTTCTCCTCGCGGAGAGGTCAATTACCAGGGGGCACAAATTTAAGGTGATTGGTAGAAGGATTAGAGGGGACATGAGGAAAAATATTTTCACCCAGAGGGTGGTGGGTGTCTGGAAATCACTGCCAGGAACAGTGGTGGAGGCAGAAACCCTCAATTCTTTTAAAAGGTACCTGGACATGCACCTGAAGTGCTGTAACCGGCAAGGCTATGGACCAGGTGCTGGAAAGTGGGATTAGATTGGGCGGCTAGTTTTTTCGGCTGGCATGGACATGATGGGTTGAATGGCCTCCTTCTGTGCTGTAATTTGTCTATGGTTCTATGGTTCTATGGTTCTATCCGCCACATTCTTGCCCTCTCAATAAGACCGTCCAAATACCCTTGAAGCTGCTTTGCATCATCCTCACAACACACATTCCCACCTAGTTTTGTGTCATCTGTGATGGAAATATTACATTTGATCCATGCATCCAAATCATTGATATATATTGTGAACAGCTGGGGCTCAAGTGCTGATCCTTGCGGTACCCCACTAGACACAGCCTGCAACGTGAGAATGACTCGTTTATTCCTACTTTCTCTTTTCTGTCTATTTACCAATCCTTAATCCATGCCAGTATATTACCCCCTATCCCATGTGCTTTAATTTTGCTAACCAACCTCCTGTGCAGGAATTTATCAAAAGCCTTCTGAAAATCCAAGTATTCCACGTCCATCGACTCCCCTTTATCAATTCTTTTAGTAACATCCTTAAAAAAACTCCAACAGATTCATCAAGGGCGGCACAGTGGCGCAGTGGTTAGCACTGCAGCCTCACAGCTCCAGGGACCTGGGTTCGATTCCAGATACTGCCTGTGTGGAGTTTGCAAGTTCTCCCTGTGTCTGCGTGGGTTTTCTCCGGGTGCTCCGGTTTCCTCCCACAAGCCAAAAGACTTGCAGGTTGATAGGTAAATTGGCCATTATAAATTGTCACTAGTATAGGTAGGTGGTAGGGAAATATAGGGACAGGTGGGGATGTTTGGTAGGAATATGGGATTAGTGTAGGATTAGTATAAATGGGTGGTTGATGTTCGGCACAGACTTGGTGGGCCGAAGGGCCTGTTTCAGTGCTGTATCTCTAATCTAATCAAACATGATTTCCCATTCATAAATCCATGTTGACTATGCCCAATCAGATCATTATTATCATAAGTGTCCATCTATCACATCCTTTAGAATAGATTCGAACATTTTCCCTACTACTGATGTAAAGCTAACAGGTCTGTACTTCCCCTTTCTCTCTCTCCCTCCCTTCTTAAATAGTGGGGTGACATTGCTACCCTCCAATCTGCAGGAACTGTTCCAGAATCTAATAGAATTTTGGAAGACGATCACCAATGCATCCATTATCTCCATAGCTGCCTCTTTCAACACTCTGGGATGTAGAATAGCAGGTCCTGGGGACTTATCAACCTTCAGCCCCATTCATTTCTCCAATACAACCTTCTTACTAATACTAATTTCCTTCAATTCCTCATTCTCCCTAGTCCCTTGGATCTCTCATTCTGGGAGATTTCTTGTATCTTCCTCAGTGAAGACAGACACAAAGTAATCATTTAGCTTCTCTGCCATTTCTCTATTCGCCATTATAGATTCTCCTGACTCTGCCTGTAATGAATCTACAATTGTCTTAGCCAAATGTTTCTTTTTACGTACCTATAGAAGCTTTTACAGTCTGATTTTATGTTTTTTGCTAGCTTACATTCATATTCTATTCTCCCTTTATCAGTTTCTTCGTCCTCCTTTGCTGTATTCTAAAATCCTCCCAATCCTCAGGCCTTTTCTTTTAATCTTATACAATCCTTAACTTCCTTTGTTAGCCACGGTTGACTGCCTTTACTTTTGGGGTTTGTGTGCCTTGAAGGAATGTATAGTTGCTGTAAACTATGTAATAATTCTTTGAAGACTATCCATTGTCTATGTACTGTCATACCTTTTAATGTATTTTCCTAATACACCTCAGCCAATTAGCCCCTCATACCTTCATCATTTTCTTTGTTCAAATTTAACATCCTGGCTTCAGATTGAACAACCTCACTTTCAAACACAATGTAAAATGCTATCATGTTATTTTCACTCATCCCTAAAGGTTCTTATACAACAAGATTATTAATTATCCCTTTCTCGTTATATAATACTAGATCTAAAATAGCCTGTTCTCTAGTCAGTTCCTCAACATACTGCTCTAGAAAACCATCCCTAACACAGTCCATAAACTCATTCTCCACAGCATTAGTGCTCATTAGGTTTACCCAATCTATATGCAGATTGAAGTCACCCATGATTACTGTATTACCCACGCTACATGCTTCTTTAATCTTCTGATTAATACCATGCCTCACACCACCACTACTGTTTGGTGGCCTATAAACAACTCCTACCAATGTTTGCTGCCCCTTGCTGTTTCTTAGCTCCACCCAAACAGATTTCACATTTTGTTCTTATGATCTGAGATCCTCCCATACTAATGTACTGATCCCATCCCTTATTATCAGCACAACACCACCTCCTTTTCCTTTTTGCCTGTCCTTCCAAAATGTCAAAATATCCTTGAATATTCAGTTCCTAATCTTGGTCACCCTGTAGCCATGTTTCTGTTATGGCAATTAAATCATACCCATTTACCTCTATTTGTGCATGTTCTGTCATTCTGTTAGGTAATGGCTGATCTGTAGCTTGATTCTCTTTACCTACCTTGGCTTCATAACCCTTAATATCCTTGTCTGACAAAAATCTATCAACTGCAGTTTTGAAATTTTTGATTGGCTCAGCTGCAACAGCTTTTTGGGGAAAACAGTGCCAGATATCCACTACCCTTTGTGTGAAGAAGTGCTTCCTGGCATCACCACTGAAACAGTTAGCTCTAACTTTATGTCCCCTTGTTCTGTACTCCCCCACCAGAGGAAATGGTTTCTCTTTATCTACCCTATCAAATCCTTGAATCATCTTAAGCACCTCAATGAGATCATCTCTTAATCTTCTGTCTGCAAGGGAATACAAGTCTAGTCTATGCAACCTGTCCTCATAATTTAAATCTTATTAGCCTCACTATCATTCTGATGCATCTTTGCTGCTGCACCACCCCCACCACACCCCCCCCCCCCCACCACTCCCCTACCCGCCCCCCACCAACCCCCACTCCCCTCCCCACCATCCCCACCTACAAGCCAATATATCCTTCCTGAGGTGCAGTGCCCAGAACTAAATGCTGTTCTACAGATACAACCTAACCAGAGCTTTCTACAACTGTAACATTCTTTCTTTTCTTTCTTTTGGGCCTCCTTATCTCGAGAGACAATGGATACGCGCCTGGAGGTGGTCAGTGGTTTGTGAAGCGGCGCCTGGAGTGGCTATAAAGGCCAATTCTGGAGTGACAGGCTCTTCCACAGGTGCTGCAGAGAAACTTGTTTGTCAGGGTTGTTGCACAGTTGGCCCTCCCCTTGCGCCTCTGTCTTTTTTCCTGCCAACTACTAAGTCTCTTCGACTCGCCACAATTTAGCCCTGTCTTTATGGCTGCCCGCCAGCTCTGGCGAATGCTGGCAACAGACTCCCACGACTTGTGATCAATGTCACATGATTTCATGTCGCGTTTGCAGACGTCTTTATAGCGGAGACATGGACGGCCGGTGGGTCTGATACCAGTGGCGAGCTCGCTGTACAATGTGTCTTTGGGGATCCTGCCATCTTCCATGTGGCTCACATGGCCAAGCCATCTCAAGCGCCGCTGACTCAGTAGTGTGTATAAGCTGGGGGTGTTGGCCGCTTCAAGGACTTCTGTGTTGGAGATATAGTCCTGCCACCTGATGCCAAGTATTCTCCGAAGGCAGCGAAGATGGAATGAATTGAGACGTCGCTCTTGGCTGACATACGTTGTCCAGGCCTCGCTGCCATAGAGCAAGGTACTGAGGACACAGGCCTGATACACTCGGACTTTTGTGTTCCGTGTCAGTGCGCCATTTTCCCACACTCTCTTGGCCAGTCTGGACATAGCAGTGGAAGCCTTACCCATGCGCTTGTTGATTTCTGCATCGAGAGACAGGTTACTGGTGATAGTTGAGCCTAGGTAGGTGAACTCTTGAACCACTTCCAGAGCGTGGTTGCCAATATTGATGGATGGAGCATTTCTGACGTCCTGCCCCATGATGTTCGTTTTCTTGAGGCTGATGGTTAGGCCAAATTCATTGCAGGCAGCCGCAAACCTGTCGATGAGACTCTGCAGGCACTCTTCAGTGAGAGATGTTAAAGCAGCATCGTCAGCAAAGAGGAGTTCTCTGATGAGGACTTTCCGTACTTTGGACTTCGCTCTTAGACGGGCAAGGTTGAACAACCTGCCCCCTGATCTTGTGTGGAGGAAAATTCCTTCTTCAGAGGATTTGAACGCATGTGAAAGCAGCAGGGAGAAGAAAATCCCAAAAAGTGTGGGTGCGAGAACACAGCCCTGTTTCACACCACTCAGGATAGGAAAGGGCTCTGATGAGGAGCCACCATGTTGAATTATGCCTTTCATATTGTCATGGAATGAGGTGATGATACTTAGTAGCTTTGGTGGACATCCGATCTTTTCTAGTAGTCTGAAGAGACCACGTCTGCTGACGAGGTCAAAGGCTTTGGTGAGATCAATGAAAGCAATGTAGAGGGGCATCTGTTGTTCACGGCATTTCTCCTGTATCTGACGAAGGGAGAACAGCATGTCAATGGTCGATCTCTCTGCACGAAAGCCACACTGTGCCTCAGGGTAGACGCGCTCGGCCAGCTTCTGGAGCCTGTTCAGAGCGACTCGAGCAACTGTAACAACTGTAACATAACTTAAGAATATAATACAAAGCCCACGGCCTGCCCATTACAGGACTAGGACTTCCCTGAAGGCACCTACTATCCTGACCTCAAAGACCTTTCTTGGCAAAGTGTTCCACCTATTCATCACCCTACCTGTTCCTCTTTGTTCAATGACGGAGTTTGTAAGCTATTTTTATGACTTACTAACCAAGTCTCCCACATACTTCAGACCTCTCATTCTCAACTACTCTGCAACCAATTCCTTTTGCCCGCTGAGCTTTCTGAGATTCCTTCCCTATACAGAGTGATGTGCAATATGGCTGATATATGCCACGGCAGAGAATGGACAATAGCAGAGTAGGATAATAACTGAGTGCAATACAAGAGTAATACATAATACTATATAACTGTACAGTATGATGCAGTTTAATATAACCCTGTATTAATAGTTTAATCATTAATCTGTAAGAATTTTGCAATAGTTTTGATCCCTTTTTAAACATGCAATTCATTTAAAGCTGCGTTTATTTTGGGAAATTGGGATAGAACCAAGGCGAGTAGAAAGAGCCATGCTATAGATCAGTTATGATCTTATTGAAAAGAACAGGCTCAGGGAGTTGGACGGCCTACTCCTGTTCCTATGTTCCTATGAAGGAAATGGGTTAAAAGTACAATATAATTCCAGTTTAAGGGCTAGTAGCAGCAGCTGCCTGTTCTTGTACAGATCATCAGATGTTCATATTCCACACGTAATCTGGCTGTCCAAAGTCATCTTAGAAGACCAATGTCGCTATCCATTCATAGATGCAACCAGCACAATGCCATCTTGGTACCATCAGAAAATCAAAAGATTGTCTGATTATCAGTTTACTAGTTACTCCATCAGATAGAGCTAGTTTCATACATATCACTGCTTCAGACATGCTGGTGCAGCGTTGATAATACAGTGTTGGTGCACTGAGGTGCAGCACCATGCAGTGGTCGGGTATGCTTTACAAGGCAGCAATTCCCCCACATGACTGAAAACCGTACTCTCATCCTCCAGGGAGACACTATGTACTTTCAGAGAGGGTCAGAGGGCAAGTTACAATGAGGCCCCTCTTGCACACATCTAATTGTATATAGATCAATTAGGTGGGGAAAAAATAAAAGCACAAGAATATTCAAAATAGAAGTCAACAATTATACAGCACTTTTAACTTAGCAAAATGTCCCAAGACACTTCACAGGAGCGTTATCAAACAAAATTTGATACTGAGACACATATTAGAACAGATGACCAAAAGCTGGATCAAAGAGGGAGGTTTTATGGAGCATCTTAAAGGAGGAAAGAGAGGTATCCATGATAACCTATAGCAGCACCAGACAGTTCTATATTGCCTAGATGAAATTCAAATCTCTGCGGTCTGCTGTTTTCTTTTGAACCGCATTTCATTTTTGGTTCAGTAATAACTTCAAAAGGGAATTGGGTAAATACTTAAAGGGAAAGATTTTCAGCGATATGGGGAAAGGGCAGGAGAATGGGACTAACTGGACTGTTCTTTTAAACAGCACGACAGGCACGATGGGCCAAATCTCTGGAGGATGAGTGTACTGTATCACTCTATGAGTCTATGGTTCAGAAGTGATTTAAAGATCTGGTGTTCAGCTTATCCATTTTTTTTAAGGCAGTTTGATTTCTTTTACAGAAATTAATGAATGCGCCAGCAACCCCTGCCAGAATGGAGGGACCTGTGTGGATGCTGTGAACCAGTATTCGTGTTCTTGCCCAAACAGCTGGATGGGACGCCACTGTCAGTATCCAGTGCAGACAGGTTTGTAACATCTGGGAAGGTTAAATAATTGTCTGGATTTGGGAAAGTGAGCACAGTATCTTGTTCCAGTGAAAGTTAGGAAACAAACATCTCAGACTTCTCCAAGGGTATTAATATGGAAATATTCTAGAAGGAATTTTACAAAGGCATACTTTTTAAAAATTTGATCTGTTAACCTAAAAAAAATGAAAAGCATTTTCCGCTCTGAGTTATGAAACAATTTTGCACATGCTGTGGTTTTACTTTTAAAAATTGTGTGGAATCCATTCCAGAAGCTTCTCTTTGAAGTACAGTTATTATTGTGTGGAATGCACGCACATTCCATGCGGGGAATGTGATCATGTTTTGTGAATAACATTTTAACTTCTTTTTAAGATACAAAAACAAAATATTGGACAGCAAGATGAGAAGGATGAGTGATAGCCTCTCAGCAATACGCTGCTCTGAGATTATCATTACACATGTTTTCTGTTCCTTTGGGTAGCTATGTCTAGGTGAGAATTAAAGCCCAATTCTGATGGCTGTGCACTTGCTACCGATAAACCCTGAGATGTTTAGAACCCAGAACTGATTGGATTGCACTGAAAGATTGTTCCTTGGCAAGTCCTTCCTTAATCTATGATCTGTCTGACTGCTGTTTGGTTGTTCAACATTTTTGGATACTAGGAAGTAATTTGTGCCCATTAGAGTAAAACTGCTTGCAATATTAGAACAAAATGTTATCGCCTTCATATGAGATTCTTGTCACTGATATATTTACAAAAACATTAACTGATTATAGTGAGCAACAGGATTTCAGAATATCTCATACCTTGTGATTTCAACCAACATTTCCAGGTGAGCATTACTGGAAAGTAGAACTTGGTTTTATTTTGCCCAAATAATATATATTTTTTAAACAAAGCAGTTTGACAATTCAGTTAATAGTCTTAAGCATCACTGATTTTCACTGAGGCATAATCTTGAATAATGATGCCTGACTCTGTAACTAGCAGTTCACACAAATCGATAGAATCTAAATCATCAGGAGCCAAACAACAAAACTGAATTTCCAAATTACAATAGTTTGAGCTGGGGCCAACCTGTCAGTCTATGGTAGAGCCATTTGCTTTACAAAGGTAACTTCTGGAATCTGCATAACCTTAAGGCAGAAAGAGAAAGATTTGTATTTGTGTAGCGACTTTCACAACTTTG
The DNA here is from genome assembly GCF_036365525.1 of Heterodontus francisci. Classification (NCBI taxonomy): domain Eukaryota; kingdom Metazoa; phylum Chordata; class Chondrichthyes; order Heterodontiformes; family Heterodontidae; genus Heterodontus; species Heterodontus francisci. The sequence continues at coordinate 171,660,121 of NC_090373.1, forward strand.
GAATGTCCCAAAGCACTTTACAGCCACTTTTGAGCTGTAGTCACTGTTGAAATGTAGGAAATGGGGGAGGCGGTGGCATAATGGTATTGTCACTGGACTAGAAGCCCAGAGACCCAGGGTATTGCTCTGGGCACATGGGCTTGAATCCCACCACAGCAGAAGGTGGAATTTGAATTCAATTAATAAAAATCTGGAATTAATGGCCATGAAACCATTGTCGATTGTTGTAAAAACCTATCTGGTTCACTAATGTCCATGAGGGAAGGAAATCTGCTGTCCTTACCTGGTCTGCCTACATGTGACTTCAGACCCACGGCTGGGTGGGGGACTTCAATGTCCATCACCAAGAGTGACTCAACCAAGAGTGGCTCAGTAGCACCACTACTGACTGAACTGGCTGAGTCCTAAAGGACATAGCTGCTAGACTGGGTCTGCGGCAGGTGGTGAGGGAAAAACATACTTGACCTTGTCCTCGCCAATTTGCCTGCCGCAGATGCATCTGTCCATGACAGTATTGGTAGGAGTGAGACAGTATTGGTACTGGCTACTCCAGTTCAGCTTCTGGTCAATGATAGCCCCTAGGATGTTGATAGTGGGGGAATCAGCGACGGTAATGCCATTGAATGTCAATGGGAGATGGTTAGATTCTCTCTTGCTGGATTTGGTCATTGCCTGGCACTTGTGTGGCGCGAATGTTACTTGCCACTCATCAGCCCAAACCTGGATATTGTCCAAGTCTTGCTGCATTTCGACACGGATTGCTTCAGTATCTAAGGAGTTACGAATGGTGCTGAACATTGCGCAATCAGCAGCGAACATCCCCACTTCTGACCTTATGATTGAAGGAAGGTCATTGATGAAGCAGCTGAAGATGGTTGAGCCTAGGCCACTACCCTGAGTAACTCCTGCAGTGATGTACTGGAGCTCAGATGATTGACCTCCAACAGCCACAACCATCTTCCTTTGCGCTTGGTATGACTCCAGCCAGTGGAGGGTTTTCCCCCTTATTCCCATTGACCTCAGTTTTGCTAGGGCTCCTTGATGCCATACTCAGTCAAATGCTGCCTTGATGTCAAGGGCAGTCACTCTCACCTCACCTTTGAGTTCAGCTCTTTTGTCCATGTTTGAACCAAGGATGCTGAGTGGCCCTGGCGGAACCCAAACTGAGCGTCACTGAGCAGGTTATTGCTAAGCAAGTGCTGCTTGATGACACTGTTGATGACATCTTCCATCACTTTACTGATGATTGAGAGTTGGCTGATGGGGCGGTAATTGGCCGGGTTGGACTTGTCCTGCTTTTTGTGTACAGGACATACCTGGGCAATTTTCCACATTGCAGGGTAGATGCCAGTGTTGTAGCTGTACTGGAACAGCTTGGCTAGGGACGCAGCAAGTTCTGGAGCACAGGTCTTCAGTACTATTGCCAGAATATTTTCAGGGCCCATAGCCTTTGCAGTATCCAGTGCCTTCAGTCGTTTCTTGATATCAAGCGGAGTGAATCGAATTGGCTGAAGTCTGGCATCTGTGATGCTGGGGACTTCAGGAGGAGGCCGAGATGGATCATCAACTCGGCACTTCTGGCTGAAGATTGTTGCAAATGCTGCAGCCTTATCTTTCGCACTGATGTGCTGGGCTCCCCCATCATTGAGGATAGGGATATTTGTGGAGCCACCTCCTCCAGTTACTTGTTAAATTGTCCACCACCATTCACGGCTGGATGTGGCAGGACTGCAGAGCTTAGATCTGATCCTTTGGTTATGTGATCGCTTAGCTCTGTCTATCGCATGTTGCTTATGCAATTTAGCACGCAGATAGTCCAGTGTTGTAGCTTCACCAGGTTGACATCTCATTTTGAGGTATGCCTGGTGCTGCTCCTGGCATGCCCTCCTGCACTTTTCATTGAACCAGGGTTGGTCTCCTGGCTTGATGGTAATGGTAGAGTGGGGGATATGCTGGGCCATGAGGTTACAGATTGTGGTTGAGTACAATTCTGCTGCTGCTGATGGCCCACAGTGCCTCATGGATGCCCAGTTTTGCATTGCTAGATCTGTTCGAAATCTATCCCATTTAGCACAGTGGTAGTGCCACACAACACAAAGGAGAGTATCCTTAACGTGAAGGCGGAATTTCGTCTCCACAACAACTGTGCCGTGGTCACTCTTACCAATACTGTCATGGACAGATGCATCTGCGGCAGACAGATTGGTGAGGACGAGGTCAAGTATGTTTTCCCCTCTTGTTGGTTCCCTCACCACCTGCCGCATACCCATTCTCGCAGATATATCCTTTAGGACTCGGCCAGCTCAGTCAGTAGTGGTGCTACCGAGCCACTCTTGGTGATAGACATTGAAGTCCCCCACCCAGAGTACATTCTGTGCCCTTGCCACCCTCAATGCTTCCTCCAAGTGCTGTTCAACATGGAGGAGTACTGACTCATCAGCTGTGGGAGGGCGGTAGGTGGTAATCAGCAGGAGGTTTCCTTGCCCATGTTTGACCTGATGCCATGAGACTTCATGGGGTCCAGAGTCGATGTTGAGGATTCCCAGGGCAACTCCCTCCCTACTGTATACCACTGTGCCACCACCTCTGCTGGGTCTGTCCTGCCAGTGGGACAGGACATACCCAGGGATGGTGATGGCAGTGTCTGGGACATTGTCTGTCAGGTATGATTCCGTGAGTATGACAATGTCAGGCTGATGCTTGACTAGTCTGTGGGACAGCTGTCCCAATTTTGGCACAAGCCCCCAGATGTTAGTAAGGAGGACTTTGCAGGGTCGACAGGGCTGGGTTTGCCATTGTCGTTTCCAGTGCCTAGGTCGATGTCCGGTAGTCCGTCCAGTTTCATTCCTTTTTATTGATTTCATAGCAGTTAGATACAATTGAGTGGCTTGCTAGGCCATTTCAGAGGGCATGTAAGAGTCAACCACATTGCTATGGGTCTGGAGTCACATGTAGGCCAGACCAGGTAAGGACAGCAGATTTCCTTCAGCATTAGTGACCAGATGGGTTTTTACAACAATCAAGAATGGTTTCATGGCCATCATGAGACTAGCTTTTTAATTCCAGATTTATTAATCGAATTCAAATTCCACCTTCTGCTGTGGTGGGATTTGAACCCATGTCCCCACAGCAATACTCTGGGTCTCTGGGTTATTAGTCCAGTGACAATACCACTACACATCCGCCACCCCGCTTGCCCTGAACCCACAAACTTCTAAAGCAAAGGTGAGAGTGCTACGCACTTTTGAAAGTATTTTCATCCTGTGTACGCTCAGTCAAGATGCTGCAGAAGTGTGTTAGTGAACAATTTAGTATTGATCACTTTTACTTATTAACGCTACCCTCCCTAGAATATAAACAATCCTAAACTTCAAAGACAGTAACCAAGTCTTTCGAACTCCAACCCTCTGATCATTTAAGATCCACAGAGCAGAGTCAAATCTGTCTCTCAAAACATTGATAACTTCATCAGCCCACTGTGCTACCTGGCTACATACTTCCAACTCTGGACGATTATGCACTGCCACTCCCTTTGACCGACCATTGGCAGCCATGCCTTCTGCTGTCTGGGCCTTAAGTTCTAGAATTCCCTCCCTCAGCTTCACCGCCTATTTCTCACTCCTCCATTAAGATAATCCTCAAAACCTACCTCATTGATTAAGTTTTCTTTCACCTATCCAAATGTTCTTCCTTTGACTCAGTGTTGATATTTGTCTGATTCTGCTACTGTGAAGTGCCTTGGGATGTTTTACTATCTTAAAGTCACTATATCAAGGCAAGTTGTTGTTGAAATTCCGAAACACAAAAAGATTTAATTTTAAATTTCTTTTAATTATAGTTCATCTCTCTCCTTTTGGTTTCCCTGGAGGACAATTCTCTGAGCTCATAATATGCTAACAACACTGCCAAAAATAGTGGAAAGAATTTCTTTCCCTTTTCTAGAAACATTCGTCATGTATTCTACAAAGTGTAGGGTCTCTGTCCAATAACACCTCATTGCAGCATGATTGAGTTGGGGAAATTATAAACCCATGTTTTCCATTGCGTGACACCATCCAAACAAAACAAGTATCAATCCAGAATAAATAGAAGTGTTGGGTGGGGAAAATCATTAAATTTAGTTAAAACCTTTGTACTCATGCCAACATTTCTTGCGAAAATGTATCAACAGTGGGAATTTCACAGTTTAATTGCAGTTACAGACTTCTTGTAATCATTGTGCTGTTAAACACAGAGAGCATTACAAACATCTCTTTTGGTATATTTCCTTTCCCCTGCCCCCTCCCAACTCACGCATCAAAGCTCCCATTGCTGTAGAATGGAGTGCGTTCAGTGACCTGTCCTTTAGTCGGAAGCCCCGCTGTGCAAAGGTTGAAAGGACCCAACACTGCAGCTGTGATGCTGGATTCCATATGACTGGGAGCAGTGAGAACAGTGTGTGCCAAGGTATGTGCGTGTGATTATCATAAAAACATGTGGTCGTGTGTGAAACACACAAGTTGTTAGAACATTATCAAAGATTCATATAAGCCTTACTTCTTTTGTAAGTTAAAACGGCTGTGCTAGAATCATCTCCATCCTGATCTTTTACTCTTTCCTGATAAAATCCTAATTCCTGCCCTTGTCATCTCCAAGCTCAGCTTCTCCAACGGCCTCCTCGCTAATCTCCCTATTTCCATCAATCACAACTCATTCAGTAAATTATGGCTTGCATGTTCCAAGTTCCACACCCCATCACCCTGTCCTTTTTAAGCTCCACTGGCTCTCCCTACCCCAGTAAAGTGACATTGAAATCCTCATCTTGTTTTTCAAATTAATCTGTGGTGTTGCTCCACACCACCATAGAGGTCTGCTTCTGGCGAAGGTGGGATCTGTATAAGTTGGACGGGTTGCACCTGAACCGGAATGGGACCAACATCCTTGCTGGGAGGTTTGCTCGTGCTGTTGGGCGGGGTGGGGGGGTTAACCTAATTTGGCAGGGGGGTGGGATACAGAGTGGAAGCACAGTAAGGGGTGATGTACAATCAAATATAGAAGAGAAGCTAAATCAGTCTGGAGGGCAGAGTAAATATAGACCTGTTAAGGCTCAAGCAAATAAGGCAAGGCTGGATTGTATCTATTTTATTGCAATGAGTCTTACAAGTAAGGCAGATGAATCGAGGGCATTGATTAACACATGGGATTATGATATTATTGCTATTACTGAGACATGGTTGAGGGAAGGGCAGGACTGGCAGCTCAATATCCCAGGGTATAGAACCTTCAGGCGTGATAGGGGAGGGGGTAAAAGAGAAGGTGGCATTGCACTGTTGATTAAGGAGTCAATTACTGCAGTAAGGAGGGATGATATCTTAGAAGGTTCCTCTAATGAGGCCATATGGGTAGAACTTAAAAAGGGGGCAATCACTTGGCCGGGAGTGTACTACAGGCCGCCAAACAGTCAGGGAGAGATAGAGGAGCAGATATGAAGGCAAATCCCAGAGAGGTGCAAAAATAATAGGGTAATAATAGTGGGGGATTTCAACTTCCCCTATATTAGAGGGGATAGTTTTAGTGCAAAAGGCTTAAAGGGGGCGGAATTCTTCAAGTGCATTCAGGAGAGCATTTTGAGCCAGCACGTAGACAGTCCTACAACAGGAGGAGCGGTACTGGACTTAATCCTAGGGAATGAAGCCAGACAAGTGGTAGAAGTGGCAGTGGGGGAGCATTTCAGGGATAGTGACCATAACTCTGTAAGATTTAAGGTAGTTATGGAAAAGGACATACGGGGACCGGAAATAAAAGTACTGAATTGGGGGAAGGAAGATTTCAATATGATAATAAAAACAAGAAATGCTGGAAACACTCAGCAGGTCTGGCAGCATCTTCAGAACTGGAAGAAGGGACACTGACCTGAAACGTTAACTCTGCTTCTCTCTCCACAGATGCTGTCAGACCTGCTGAGTGTTTCCCGCATCTCGTTTTTATATCAGATTTCCAGCATCCGCAGTATTTTGCTTTTAATTTCAATATGATAAAACAGGATCTGGCCAAAGTGAACTGGGAGCAGCTTTTTTTAGATTAGATTAGAGATACAGCACTGAAACAGGCCCTTCGGCCCACCGAGTCTGTGCCGAACATCAACCACCCATTTATACTAATCCTACACTAATCCCATATTCCTACCAAACATCCCCACCTGTCCCTATATTTCCCTACCACCTACCTATACTAGTGACAATTTACCTATCAACCTGCAAGTCTTTTGGCTTGTGGGAGGAAACCGGAGCACCCGGAGAAAACCCACGCAGACACAGGGAGAACTTGCAAACTCCACACAGGCAGTACCCGGAATCGAACCCAGGTCCCTGGAGCTGTGAGGCTGCAGTGCTAACCACTGCGCCACTGTGCCGCCCTTCTTATAGGAAAGTCTACGTCAGACCAGTGGGAGTCATTCAGAAAGGAAATAATGAGGGTTCAGGTCCAACATGTTCCCGTAAAGGTGAAGGGTAGGACCAACAAGTGAAGGGAACCTTGGATGTCAAGGGATATAGAGGATTGGATAAGGGGAAAAAAGGAGGCTTATGGCAGATTCAGAGAGCTGAAAACAGCAGAGGCCCTAGAGGAGTATAAAAAGTGTAGGGGAGTACTTAAAAAAGTGATTAGGAGGGTGAAGAGAGGACATGAAAAAACTATGGCAGACAAGATAAAAGAAAATCCCAAGGCGTTTTATAAGTATATTAAGGGCAAGAGAATAACGAGGGAAAGAATGGGCCCATTAGGGATCAAAGAGGCAATCTGTGTGTAGAGCCGGAGGACATAGGTGTGGTTTTGAATGATTACTTTTCATCTGTGTTCACCGTCGAGAGGGACAATATAGGTGTAGTGATCAGGGAGGGGGATTGTGATATACTTGAACAAATTAGCATTGAAAAGGAGGAAGTATTAGCTGTATTAGTGGGTTTAAAGGTGATATCTCCCCAGGCCCAGATGAGATGTATCCCAGGCTGTTATGTCAGGCAAGGGAGGAAATAGCAGGGGCTCTGACACAAATTTTCAAATCCTACTTGGCCACAGGAGAGGTACCAGAGGACTGGAGGACAGCGAATGTGGTATCATTATTCAAGAAGGGTAGCAGGGATAAACCAGGTAATTATAGGCCTGTGAGTCTAACGTCAGTGGTAGGGAAATTATTGGAAAATATTCTGAGAGACAGGATTAATCTCCACTTGGAGAGGCAGGGATTAATCAAGGATAGTCAGCATGGCTTTGTTGGGGGGAGATCATGTCTAACAAATTTGATAGAATTTTCCGAGGAGGTGACTAGGTGCGTAGATGAGGGTGAAATAGTTGATGTAGTCTACATGGACCTCAGTAAGGCTTTTGATAAGGTACTGCATGGGAGATTGGTTAAGAAGGTAAGAGCCCTTGGGATCCAGGGTAATTTGGCAAATTGAATCCAAAAGTGGCTTAGTGGAAGGAGGCAGAGGGTGATGGTCGAGGGTTGTTTTTGTGAATGGAAGCCTGCCGCAGGATTCGGTGCTGGGACCCTTAATATTTGTAGCGTACATTAATGATTTAGACGTGAATATAGGAGGTATGGTCAGTAAGTTCACAGGCAACACGAAAATTGGTGGTGTCATAAATAGTGAGGAGGAAAGCCTTAGAATACAGGACGATATAGTTGGGCTGGTAAGATGGGCGGAGCAGGAGCAGATAGAATGTAATCCTGAGAAGTGTGAGGTGATGCATTTTGTGAGGACTAACAAGGCAAGGGAATATACGATGGATGGTAGGACCCTATGGTGTACAGAAGGTCATAGGGACCTTGGGGTGCTTGTCCATAGATCACTGAAGGCAGCAGCACAGATAGATAAGGTGGTTAGGAAGGCATATGGGATACTTGCCTTTATTAGCTGAGGCATAGAATAAAGAGCTTGGAGGTTATGTCAGAGCTGTATAAAACACTAGTTAGGCCACAGCTGGAGTACTGTGTACAGTTCTGGTCACCACACTATCGGAAGGATGTGATTGCACTGGAGAGGGCACAGGGGAGATTCACCAGGATTTCACCTGGGCTGGAGCATTTCAGCTATGAAGAGACTGGATAGGCTAGGGTTGTTTTCCTTGGAGCGGAGAAGGCTGAGGGGGGATCTGATTGAGGTATACAAAATTATGAGGGGCATTGATAGGTTAGATAGGAAGAAACTTTTTCCCTTAGCAGACAGTTCAATAACCAGGGTGCATAGATTTAAGGTAAGGGACAGGAAGTTTAGAGGGGAGTTTATTTATTTATTTAGAGATACAGCACTGAAACAGGCCCTTCGGCCCACCCAGTCTGTGCCAACCATCAACCACCCATTTATACTAAGCCTACATTAATCCCATATTCCTACCACATCCCCACCTTCCCTCAATTCCCCTACCTATACTAGGGGCAATTTATAATGGCCAATTTACCTATCAGCCTGTAAGTCTTTAGCATGTGGGAGGAAACCGGAGCACCCGGAGGAAACCCACGCAGACACAGGGAGAACTGGCAAACTCCACACAGGCAGTACCCAGAATTGAACCCGGGTCGCTGGAGCTGTGAGGCTGCGGTGCGAACCACTGCGCCACTGTGCCACCCCCACTGTGCCGTTGAGGAAAATATTTTTCACCCAGAGGGTGGTTGGAGTCTGGAACGCACTGCCTGAAGGGGTGGCAGAGGAAAGAACCCTCACAACATTTAAGAAGTATTTAGATGAGCACTTGAAACGCCATAGGCTACGGGTCAAGTGCTGGAAAATGGGATAAGATTGGACGCATGCTTGATGGTCAGTGCAGGCACGTTGGGCCAAAGGGCCTGTTTCTGTGCTGTATAACTCTATGACTCTATGAATAGGGGCGTTACATTTGTTGTTTTCCAATCCACTGGGATCTTCCCAGAATCTAGGGAATTTTAGAAGATTACAAAAAATACATCCACTATATCTGTAACCACTTCTTTTAAAACCCTAGGATGCAGGCCTTCAGTTCCAGGGGACTTGTTTGCCCCTTGATTTTCTTCTATTATTGGGATGCTTTTAGTGTTTTCTACTGTAAAGACAGATACAAAATATTTGTTCAAAGTCTCTGCCATTTCCTTATTTCCCAATATTAATTCCCCAGTCTCATCCTCTAAGGAACCAATGTTTACTTTAGCTGCTCTCTGCCTTTTTATATATGTGTGGAAGCTCTTACTGTCTGTTTTTATATTTCTTGCTAGTTCTCGTATTCTAATTTCTCCCTTTTCTTGTCATCCTTTGCTGGTTTCTAAAACTTTCCCAATCTTCTGGCCTATCATGAATGTTAGCAGAATTGTACATCTTTTCTTTCAATTTGCTACCATCCTTAACTTCCTTAGTTAGCCACAGATAGTTCATCCTTCTCGTGGAGTCTTTCTTTCTCAATGAAATATATCTTTGTTGAGAGTTGTGAAATATCTCCTTAAATGTCTGCCACTGCTTATCTACCGTGTTACCTTGTAACCTATTTTCTGGTTCACTGTAGCCAAATTTGTCTCCATACCTTTGTAATTGCCTTTATTTAAGTTTAAGACACTAGTTTCAGACCCAGGTTTCTCACCTTAAAATTGAATGTGAAATTCTATCAGTTATGATCACTGTTCCCTCGAGGATTCTCTACAATGAGATCATTAATTAATCCTGTCTCATTACACATTACTGCAACTAAAATAATCTGTTCCTTAGTTTGTTCCACATAGTATCGTTCCAAGAAACTGTCCCGAATACACTCAATGAAATCTTCCTCAAAGCTACCTTTGCCAATTTGATTTGTCCAATCTATATGTCCTTACGAGCCCCCATTATTTCTTGACTTATACTCTGTCCTACAACATAGCTACTGTTGGGGTTGGGGGGGGGGCCTGTATCTACCAGTGACTTTTTGCTTCTTAACTCTAACCAAATGGATTCTGTCTTTGCCCCCTCAAGGACATCCTCTCTTTTCAACAACTACAATATCTTCCATAATCAGTACTGCCACCCCACCTCCCTCTTTTTACTTCCCTACCTTTTCTGAACACTTTGTATCATTGAATATTAAGTGCCCAGTCCTCAGCATTTTAAGTCACGTTTCCGTTATTGCCACGACATCATAGTCTCTCATGGCTATTTGTGCTTGTAGCTCGCCAATCTTATTCATCACATATTGTGCGTTTACATACATGCATTCTAAACCTAACTCTGTATTCCTTGTAGTCCTTTTTATTCTGCTCATGCAATGTAAGAACACATTGCTTGTCAGGCTGCCATCTATTCCTAGTTCCTTACTCTTTCAACAGAGCTCAAAAGTAACCAACTAGTAGCAGTCGCTATTTGCGCCTTTTGGAGATAATTTACGTCCCCGGAAGACAAAAGGGCAAATCAACTCAGACCACATCTGTATGTTTTTTGTACACTGATATAAAGCAGAATTGGCTGAAACCTGGCAAATAGGATTTCCTGCTCAACCTTTTGGAAAATGTCAAGGCCATAGAGGATGAGGAGATTTACTAGACTGGTACCAGGGATAGGGGACTTCAGTTATAGAGTCTTTAGAGAGGGTGCAGAGGAGATTTACCAGGATGCTGCCTGGACTGGAGGGCATGTCCTACGAAGAAAGATTGAGGGAGCTAGGGCTTTTCTCATTGGAGCGAAGAAGGATGAGAGGTGACTTGATAGAGGGGTACAAGATGATGAGAGGCATAGATAGAGTGGATAGTCAGAGACTTTTTCCCAGGGTGGAAAGGGCTATCACCAGGGGGCATAATTTTAGGGTGATTGGAGGAAGGTTTCGGGGCGATGTCAGAGGTAGGTTCTTTACACAGAGAGCGGTGGGTGTGTGGAATGCGCTGCCAGCGGTGGTAGTAGAAGCAGATACATTAGGGGCATTTAAGCGACTCTTGGATAGATACATGGATGATAGTAGAATGAAGGGTAGGTAGGTGAGGGCGGCACAGTGGCGCAGTGGTTAGCACTGCAGCCTCACTGCTCCAGGGACCCGGGTTCGATTCCGGGTACTGCCTGTGTGGAGTTTGCGAGTTCTCCCTGTGTGTGCGTGGGCTTTCTCCGGGTGCTCCGGTTTCCTCCCACAAGCCACAAGACTTGCAGGTTGATAGGTAAATTGGCCATTATAAATTGTCACTAGTATAGGTAGGTGGTAGGGAACTATAGGGACAGGTGGGGATGTTTGGTAGGAATAGGGGATTAGTGTAGGATTAGTATAAATGGGTGGTTGATGTTCGGCACAGACTCGGTGGGCCGAAGGGCCTGTTTCAGTGCTGTATCTCTAATCTAATCTAAAATCTAATCTAGTTACTTAGATCTTAGAGTAGGTTAAAGGTTCGGCACAACATCGTGGGCCGAAGGGCCTGTACTGTGCTGTACTGTTCTATGTTCTATGTTCTATGTTATCTGGAGAGATTAGGGAAGCTGGTTCTCCTTAGAGCAGAAAAAAAGGAGAGATATAATAGAGGTGTTTAAAACCATAGGGCGGGGGAATGGGACTGACTAGATTGCTCTATAGTAAACCCTAATGACTCTATGGCTGAATTTTCCTGCATGGGATTTTTGCGATGTCAGGACCATATGCGGGTCCCGAGCCTGCACGGTCCGCGAGTGGGACCATGGTGGCAATCTTCCCAGCTGTGACTAATTAAGGACAGCGGGCTGGCTTTCCACGCTGCCGACCCAATCACGGTGGCGGGGGTCAGCTGTGTAGCTTCAGCCGCGTTACTGAGAGATTGGACCACTGCTGAGGCTGCAAGAAGAACAAAAAGGTCTCCATTTTGAGGTGCCCTCACTGGGGAGATAAAAAGTTGTTCCTGTGCTGGGAACAGGCAGGCAGGTCCAGCGAACAGAGGGGAAACCCCTCCAGTGGTGGCCACATGGGTGGCCATTGCTGCTGGGAGGACCCCTCCTTGGGTCATGGCCTCCCCCCTCCACCCCTGGGAAGCCTCCACATGGCGGTAGGCGAGGGGAGGGGGGTGGCTGCTCTGCCGCCAGCAAAATGCCGTCAGCCCAGGAAAATGGTAGTCAATTGACCCTTTAATTATGTAAATTGTCTGTCTCATCCCCTTCAGCTTCCCCTTATTTACTTTTCAAGAATATAATGATGACCCTTCATGAGTCATAGACCGGGATTTTACTGGTCCCTGGATGGTGGGCCAAGGGGCGGGGTGTAGGGGGATCCGGTAAAATGCCAGGGAGCTGCATCAGGAAGATTCCCTGACTCAGTCCCATCACTGGACTATTTTCCCAGTGGTGGGAAATAAAGAACCAGAGTTGGGATGAGGAGAATTTTTTTTACGCAGTGAGTTGTTTTGATCTGAAATACACAGCCTGAAAAGCCAGTGGAAGCAGATCCAACAGTATCTTTCAAAAGAGAATTGAATAAATGCTTGAAGTGAAAAAAGAGGAAAAGCAGGGGAGAGGGATTAATAGAATAACTCTTTCAAAGAGCTGGCACAGGCACAATTGCCCGATTGGCCTCCTTCTATACTGTGTCATTGTATGATTGTGTGATTCTATCACCTCTCAGGCTGGGAACCACATGTGCTGTAGGACGGTACACCCTTGAGGGCAGGAGATTGTGTCTGCGAACTATAAGTTCTTACTAGCTGCCAATCTGACAAGGTTAATTTATAAAGTACATCCTACAGGACTGCTCTGGCTGTATTTGTTATGTTGTGGACTGTGGTATTAAGGAAACGCTTTAATTCGTCCATACAGATGTGAATGAGTGCGAGGTTTTCCAAGTGGAAGGGATTGCCAGACTCTGCATGCACACCTGTGTTAATATCCCTGGGTCCTACCGCTGTACCTGCCCTGCTGCGTACAAACTTCTCAATGATGGCAGGAGCTGTGATGGTAAGTTCCCACATATGGAAGCCATGAGTGAAGCATTTTTTTGTTATCCATTCTTCATAAATGGGTGTTGCTGACAAGGCAAATCATTTATTGTCCACCTCTAGTTGTTCTTGAGAAAGTGATAGTGAGCCACAATCTTGAACTGTTGCAATCCATGTGATTGATGATGGTGCCTCGACGGTGCTGTCAAATAGAGAGATTTGATGAAGGAATGGCAATCCCTGGCAGTAACTAATAAATATCAACCGCTTAACAAAGGTTCATGTAAACCTGGGCAATGGAACACAACCATGTTCATTCATTGGCTCTTTTTTAAAATTGATTTTAGCTATCCAAGTAAAAGCAACACTATTCCACTTAAGCCAGTGATCCTTGTCAGTTTCCAGAGTTCAAACTGAGCCCACAAGTAATTCTGTGCAAAAAAGGCATTTGTGATAGTGCCAAGTGAGCTCAAGGCACTTCCCTAGAGAGGCAGAGGGTGCCCTTCGGCATTTCTTACCGATTGACTCAGGAACATTGGCAAATGCCCAGGAAGAGATTTCCAGCCAAAGACTCACAAGCTGGGCAAATGGCACATGCGGAGGAAGCACCTACAAGAAAAGAACAAGATGATAATCTTTGTGCAATTGCATTGCTTTGATTCATCAGGTTAATTCAGTATCTTTGTTGTTGCAATGTTCATTTAATTGTATTGCTTTCAGAAGTTCAAAGGTTGTACCACATGGTAGATTTTCAAAACATGCTCTCATGTTTTTATTTTGGTCTGATTTTTCCAGATATAGATGAGTGTGCAACATTACAGCACAACTGCACAGGAGGGGAAACGTGTATCAACACAGGAGGAGGATTTCAGTGTGTTAATCCGCAGTGTCCACAGCCTCATGGGAATGTCAGCTATGTTAAAACATCACCGTTGTAAGTAAAACTGTACATGAATTTATACATGTCAACCAGAGGTCAAAGACAGAAGATTGTAGGTTCAAGCTCCAGTTGGAGTCTTGGACACAAATAATCTGGACCGATACTTCAGTGCTGCCCTGGCAGAGCTGCTGTCAGATGAGATTTTCTCTGTCAGGTGGATGTAGAAGATCCAGTAGCATTAATCAAAGAAAACTAGGTTCACTTTCCCAGTGTCTTAGCCAACCTTCCTCTCTCAACCACAATCATTAAACAGATGGTCTGGTGGCTTATCTTGTTTTTTGGGACCTTGCTGTGCTCAAATTGGCTGCCTCATTTCCCTATGTTACAACGGTGACTATACTTGACTGTGAAGGAATTTAGGTCATCCAGAGGTCATGAAAGGTGCTTTATAAAAGTTCTTTCTATGAATTTATGAATTCATGTGTCTGTAAAGCTTCATTTTATATTCCATGCACCATATATTCTCAGTCCATTCTATACCTTACCAACTGAATTGACTGCACATCACAACCAGTAAGTCTATTCAGCAATCCAAAGTTATAAATTAAATTTCCACTGTATTATTGGATTCAAACTGTTAATAAACTGTTAGTTGAAAGTTAGTTTTGCAAAGCTCAAGGAAGACAATTAAATGTTAACAAATTAAAATAGATAAATTATCGAATTTTTTGAAATAGTGATCACAGGAATCCTATCCAAATGTGTTAATCATTTTCTTAAAATACCACAGAGAATAATCTTGACATACTGTTCAATTTATATTAAAAGATTGTAGTGATAAAAAAATTCTTTTGGACTAAAGCATTAATTCCTTCATGTACAACCAAAAGCAAAGACAATGTTTGATCAAAGCCCAAATAGTCTACCTTGAGCTCTGAAGAGTATGTGATGAATCATAATGCAAAGTTTACCTTCAGCATGGTTAATGGTCATGGTAGTGGATTAACTAGAGGTCGTGAGCCTAAATCTCACCGTAGCAAATGGTGAAAAGGGATTCAATAAATCTGGTAATTTGTGGACTAGAACTAGATAAAATGGCCATGAAAGCTGCTGGATGCTTGTAAAAACTTAACTGGTTCCCTAATGTCCCCCAGGGAATGGAAGCTGTCACCCCTGTCCAATGACTTTAGTTCATAACATATAATTGATTCTTAATGCCCTCAGAAGTAGCATGGCAACTATTTGGCTGTTCTGGACAACTAGGGATAGGTAATAAAAGGTGGTCTTAGCATTGCCCAGATTATGAGGACCAAAAAAAGCCTTCTTTCCTAGATTTTCCACCTATTAGCTCACTTCATGAGTTTCTCTAACATTATCCTTCTGGGTTTAGGTAGGTGGGTTTGGATTGCAGATTTCTGTGCCAAAGTAATTGATGTCACTCTAGTGGGACATGTATATCAGGAAGCAAGGAGTGGTCCTGAAATAAGTTTTCCACCTGTTGTCCACTTTGCAGTCTGGCCACAAATTTACTGATCTTTGGCTTTTGAGTTCTGATGCCAATCAAGGTCATAAATCCTACTTGATACCATCCACTTAGATAGACAGCATTGCATTGTGAAGGCGTTTGCACCATCTGGTAATTCAAGCAAGTATCTCACAGTATTTCATTTTGCTTTCATCCTTTTCCCTTCCCTTCCTTCCACACCACTCTCAACCTTGGCCTCATTTCTCTGGCGAGGTGCTCAGCAGAGGCCAGGCAAATGATACCCTTGCCATAGCGGGGATGAAAGATGAGAGGGAGGAGGCATTGCACAACCCACTAGCAGCTAGCTGAAGTGTGGCCTTGGCAAAGGCCTGGGACTGGGATGCCTACCTTCACCACGGCGGAAGTTGGCTAACCTAAGAAAGCTGGATTTGGAGAAGAAGATTCAGGGATCTCATAGTCTTATTTTAAAAAGTAAAAGAAAATGCTCTGTCAGTATTTATACCATAGATACATTTAAGTGGAAGCTAGATCAACACATAAGGGAGAAATGAATAGTAGATTATGTTGATAGGGTGAGATGAAATAAGGTGGGAGAGACTCATATGGAGCGTAAGCAGTGGCATAGACCAGTTCAGTCAAATGGTCTGTTTCTCGACTGTGATTCCATATATTTTTTTTAAAAACATTACTGTAATATATATTCTGATTTTCTTCTTCCCAGTCAATGTGAACGCCACCCTTGCCCTATGAACAGCAAATCCTGCCATCATGCCGCAAAGACCATCTCCTTCCATTACCTGTCGTTGCCCTCAAAACTGAAAACTCCTGTCACCCTTTTCCGTATGGCCACAGCTCCTGCTCCTGGAAGGCCTGGATCAGACAACCTGCGTTTTGGCATAGTAGGGGGAAGCAACCGAGGGCAGTTTGTAGTCCAGCGATCTGACAGACAGACAGGAGAGCTCATTCTTGTTCAGCCTTTGAAAGGGCCTTGCACCATAGAGGTGGATGTGGACATGTCCGAATACCTTGATCGCACTTTCCAGGCCAAGCATGTGTCAAAGGTCACACTTTTTGTCTCAGCCAATGGATTTTGAGAAAATATTCAGGGACCACAGATGTTTAGCTTGTGGGATTCATTTGAATTGTGGGTTTTATTGTGGCAGATGACGAATCAGCAGCCAGAGACAAAGATATTTTATCAGAGTCCAAATGCCGCAATATAAAGATCAGAACTGTTACCATGTACAATTTGGACTGGATCTTATTCATTACTTGTTACTTTTTGAGATGTATGTTCAATATTGTGCTATGATCAAATGGAGCCTTGGAGACTTCCCTAAATTCTGTCATTACAGATAGCTCAAGTCTTTTGGAATTTTAGAAATCTCCGTGTCTACCATGTATTGCTTGTTTATCACAGATCTGTTTACCATATGTCTCTGGTTTACCATGCTTCCCTGTTTACCATAGATCTCGTTTACCATAGATCTCCTGTTGGCCATACATCCTAGTCACCATTAAGTATCCTACGTCCCATGCAATTGCCGTCTATGAGTTAGAATATATCCTGAAAGGAAATGAGGACACCACTCAACCAAGTTAATGTTTCGCACAGCACCAAACACTGAAGAAAACCTGATATTTACTCCTATCTCTTACAGGCAGCTTCAATAAGTTGTTTTCTCTTTAACTTTGGCTGTCTGCTAGAATAAAGTTATCTAATATTGTGTACTATACAACACAATACTATGTTTAATCTCCATTAGGCACTTAATAATAGCAGTGAGGTACAATGAAAAATATGATCATGACTACTAACCTGCCTTGTGTCCTTTGTCTAGATGCAAAAACAAATGACCCATTAACCATCACTAAATTGCCTGACTTTATTAGAACAGCATAACAATATATATGGTCTGATGCTGTTAGTTTCCTTACTATATTTTCAGATTTTCAAGAGCTGGTAGCTAAAAGTTATTAATGGGATTGGCAGCTTTGTGCAGGAAGTTCTAAAAAGGTTTCTTATAGAAGGCCTTTATTCCTGTGTCAGGCATTGTTTGTTCCAATTGTTTATAATAAAAAAAAACACGCTACACTTGGTATGGTGTTGCACTGTTGGCTGCACAATAAAGCTTTCATTCCTAGATTTTCCACCTATTAGCTCACTTCATGAGTTTCTCTAACATTATCCTTCTGGGTTTAGGTAGGTGGGTTTGGATTGCAGATTTCTGTGCCAAAGTAATTGATGTCACTCCAGTGGGACATGTATATCAGGAAGCAAGGAGTGGTCCCGAAATAAGTTTTCCACCTGTTGTCCATTTTGCAGTCTGGCCACAAATTTACTGATCTTTGCATCATCATGACTTTTGAGTTCTGATGCCAATCAAGGTCATAAATCCTACTTGATGCCATCCATTTAGATGGCCAACATCGCATAATGAGGGCGTTTGCACCATCTGGTAATTCAAGCAAGTATCTCACAGTATTTCAGTTTGCTTTCATCCTTTTCCCTTCCCTTCCTTCAACACCATTCTCAGCCTCGGCCTCATTTCTCTGGTGAGGTGCTGAGCAGAGGCCAGGCAAATGATACCCTGCCATACTGGGGATGGAAGATGAGAGGGAGGAGGCATTGCACAACCCACAGCAGCTAGCTGAAGTGTGGCCTTGGCAAAGGCCTGGGACTGGGTTGCCTACCTTCACCTTCAGTCAGAGCTGACTTTCCCTTTATGTCACTTCAGTCACATCTTAAATAAGCACACATGCCTGGAATCTCCTCAAGTCTTCTCCTGATTGGCCACTGTAATATCCGTCGGAAAATCCGCCAATGTTATGGTGGCAAAGTGGAATAATCCCTAAGGAAATACCCGGCAATAAACTGCAAACATTTCAGCGAATGACGATGGAAGTTTCATTACGTTGTGCTTGGGAAAACAATAAAAAGTATCAAGCAAGGTAGCACTAGAGTTTCCAGCCATCTAGGATTTTTCTGGAGTCTCAAGAATGAAAGATTAATCTCCAGGACATTGCTGCAGTCAACTTAAGAAAGAAAGCATTAAATAAAATTGTTGCTTCTTTCATTTTCTTCAAACACTTTTATTTATTAGTTATAAAAATATTGGCGATGGGGGAAAAGGATGTTTCATTCACAGTCAAGAATTATCCAATTGGGTAACAGAATCTGTTCGCTTTCCACTTCGGAAAGGGGAACACCTTGAGGGCAGCTATAGCAGGAATGTTAAGGGGCAGAGCAGTTGGAGCCGGGAAGTCATATGATTAAAAACTCCAGGAGTACATCCAACTAGAGCTGGCAACTCTAAGCACTGCGGAGAAAAGAAATTTGCATTGTGATTGGTCAATGTAGAGAACAACGAAGCAGCCACTGGATTATTTTATTAAAAATTCAACATCGTTGACTGGTGTTCTTATGGTGAATTTCCTTGGAGTTTTTTCCCACTCCATTGCCATAACTTTGGTGGAGCTTTGGTGGTGGTAGCGAGAAGTCCCCGAGGAGATGCAGCCCCAATGTTTTGGGCTTATCGATGAGTGAAAGGTGAACCACAATGACTTTCAGCAGGAAGGTACCTCAATTCTACAGAATTAAGTTATTGCATTGGGGTTCACTTGCTTCCACTGCAGTTCTTAAGCAGTGTGTCAGCTGTGGTTCGTGGATAACACCATTGCCTCTGAGCCACAAGGGTTTAAGTCCTGCTCTAGTGATGAGCATAATATCTAGACAGTTGAGTGATAGAGGTGCAGTCTTTTGGATTGGACATTAAACTGAGGCCCTGTCTGCCCTCTCATTGCTGTTTGTGGGACCTTGCTGTGCACAAATTGGCTGCTTTGTTTCCTACATTATAACAGTGACTGCAATTCAAAAGTATTTAATGGCCTGTAAAACACGATGGGACTAACTGAGATTGTGAAAGGTGCTCTAGGAGAGTAGTTTCTCTTTTTGACCGGGGCAGTGACTTTCGTTGTCATTCGTCCTTTGAAATTGAAGATAGGTAGCATATCATCTCATTACCAAAAATATGAGATGCTAGTACTTGCACCCGAGTTTGATTAAGTGAGTAAAACTTGCCCAGATCGTTACTCATTCTATCTTACTCCCCTTTCCCGTCCCCCACCCCCCACCCCGCCCCCCCACATCTGAATCCAGCGACAAGACAAGGTTGAGATGACTGGAGATGGGGAGGGCTGCGATGGATGACCTGCCATGTCTGATGCACCCATACCAAAGATGTGAGGTTTCTACAAAGACTACAGTGCCTTCTTAGCCAGAGATCTCTTCCTTTCTCCAATTCTGGCTTCCTGCACATCCCCGATTTTCATCACTCCACTGTTGGTGGCTGTGCCTTCAGCTGTCTATACCCTAAGCTTTGAAATTCCTTCACTAAACCTATCCACCTCTCCATCTTTAAGACACTCTTTAAAACCTACCACTGACTAAGGTTTTGGTTATCTGTCCTTATGTGGCTCAGTGTCAGATTTGTTCTGATAACACACGTGTGAAACATCTTGGAATGTTTTACTACATTAAAAGTGCTATTATAAATGCAAGTTGTTCTTCTTGTTGCTGCACAAGTGACTACTTGGAGCCACAGTTGAGATATGTGCAAGCAGAGAGGTCCAAAGGTTGGGGACCATCTGAGTCATGCGGCCAACGCTACCCAAAACTCCTTTTGTGCTGCGAATGACTCTATGGGTGGAATTCTATGTGAAATCGGCGGTGGGCAAAAAAACGGCAGATTGCCTGCGCGGGCCGCATGTTGCGGAGCCGCCATGATTCATTTTAATAGCCAGCAGACCCGCCCCCCTGGCACCAATCACGTGGCGGGGGCAGGCTGCCTGTCCCCAGCAATGGCATTAGCTGCCTGTGCATAGGCGCTTACACCATTTTTGAAGGGCTGTTAGCCCTACTGGCTAATTTAAACATTTAAAGGCAAAGTGAATTAAGGTAAATAAATACATTTCTTTTGCCCCTCTCCGAGCCTCCGAATAACAATTAAATTTATTATTTGTCCTTTCTCCACCCCCAAACACCTTTACCATCTGACCTTCCCCCCTCAAACTGCACAAACCTTCAACTTCAACCCTTCCCACCATCCCCTACACCCATGACGATAATTTGACCCCATTCCCCACCTCCCCCCAACACTGATAAACTTACCTCCTCCCCCCTCGCCACCAATGTGGTGCCTCGTTTCCCTGGACAGGGATCCGAAGGCACGGGAGTGCCGGCCACAAGGCCGAAGATCACAGCGGGACATCAGATGGCGATGTGAGTATCATTAATTAATTCATTTTAATTGATTTAAATTTTGAATTGGGGTCCCGTCACTGAGCGGCGGTTGTTGGGGGGGTGAGGGGGCTGCCATGAGGCCTCGCCACCGCCAGTAATATTGGGTTGGGCCCTCCCGGCGTCGGGGTGCGTGGTGGCCCTCTCCCAGAGGCATCTTCAGGCTCCCCCCACCGCGGAACCTGACATCTGGGAGAGAACAAAATCCAGCCCTATGGCTCTATGTAAGTTATTTCAGTCTCTCAATCAGTGTCCATTTTTTTGCCGGTGTCCATGTTTTGGCAAAGTCCATTTAAACACCTGACTCAGGACAGAATTAGTAATTGGAAATTGGTACCTTATTAAATGTAAGTCAGAAATTTTTTTTGTAAATCACTTCAGAAACTACTTTTAAAATTTCCTTGTTCCTTGCAGCCTAAATAAGTGACAAACCCTCAAACAAAATCTTTCTGACTATAAAGGGGTTCAAATTCCTTGGAACCCCTTCACTATCCGTTGAGGTGTTGGATATTATGACTTTAAGTTGTTACTTATGATTCCTGCGTTAGTCAGCTTCATGCCAGCTGCATTAAAAGTGAAATAACACTGGCCAGAATCCAAGAGCAAGGCTGTACATACAGTGCTGAACCACATACCAAGATGTGGAAAGGTTGTTTACATTAATGTGCTCCGGGCATGCTTCACTTGCATGCCTACATTCAGAAAATATGCTTACAGACCCTTTTTTTTGCTGCTTGTTATGAAGTTCTGAAAGGCGACTTTAAACCTGCTGTCAGATGTCGAATCATAGGGGTGAAATTAGTCTTTGACATCCATTGAAGTTATTGGAAAATAAAATTGGGTGTGGCATAAAATGGACAGCTGATTCACTATTTGCTCTTTCCGAGAAGACCAATTTCACCACCAAAAACTTTACAGTGCAGCTCATTACCTCTGTGCCAGTGACAGCTCTTCATAAAGCTGCTTACTGTAGTGCCAATTTCCTGCCCTTTGTCTTTTCACATTCTTCCTTTTCAAAGACTTATCCTTTTAAATGATGGGCATTTTTGAACCATGACTGCTTTTCTCTTTCTTAAGTTAGTTTTGATTATTATGAAGTCTTCAATAACATTTGTTATTTGTCCCCTAATATATTTCTCAGAAACGTCAGAAAGCACATTACAGGCAACCAAATGCTTTGAAATGCAGTCACTGTTGGTCGTATGCGACTGGCCAAAAGCAATTTCACCCCTGCATCAATACTCCAAATCTCTTATTATCCATCCTGCATAAATTACAACTTATTGAAAACTCCACTGCTTGTATCCCGTCCTTCACTCAGTCCCACTCGTCCATCTCCTCAGTCCTCACAGATCTACATTAGTTCCCTAGCCCCCAGTGCATTCAATTCAACTCCATTTTCTCATCAATATATTCCTCCATGACCTTTGCCAGTCATGAATCGACCTCTACCCAATCCTCCAACCCTCCATCGGTGTCAAAGCTTTTTAAAAATATTTTATTTATTCATTCACTGAATGTGGGAATTGTTGGCAAGGCCAGCATTTAATGTCCATCACTAATTGCTCTTGAGAAGGTGTTGGTGAACGATCTTTTTGAACTGCTGCAATCCGTATGGTGTAGATACACCCGTAAGGATTTTGATCAGTGATGATGAAACAAAGACAATATATTTCTAAGTCAGAATGGGGTGTGACATGGAAAGGAACCTGGAGGTGGTACTGTTTCCATGTGTCTGCCACACATGTCCTTCTTGGTGGTAGAGTCTGTGGGTTTGGGAGGTGCTGCTGAAGAAGCTTTGGCAAGCTGCTGCAGTGTATCTAGTAGATGGTACACACTGCTGCCACTGTGCGCCGTGGTGGAGGGAGTGAATGTTTAAGGTGGTAAATGGAGTGCCAATGAAACAGGCTGCTTTGTCAAGCCATACTCATCCAGGCAAATGGAATGTAGTCTATTACATTCCTGACTTGTGCTTGCAGGTAGTGGAAAGACTTTGGGGAGTCAGGAGTGAGTTACTCGTTGCAGAATATACAAACTCTGACCTACTTTTGTAGCCATAGTATTTACATGGCTGTTCCAGTTAAGTTTCTGGTCTGTGGTAACCCTCAAGATGTTGATGGTCGAGGATTCGATGATGGCAATACCATTGAATGTTAAAGGGAGGTAGTGAGACTCTCCCTTGTTGGAGATGGTCATTGCCGGCCTCTTGCATTGTGGCAATGTTACTTGACAGTTATCAGCCCAAGCCTGAATGTTGTCCAGGTCTTGTTGCATGTGGACACAGGATGCATCAATATCTGAGAAGTCAGGAATTGTTCTAAACACTGTGAAATCATCAGCGAACATCCCCATTTATGACCTTATGATAGAGGGCAAATCATTAATGAAGCAGCTGTAATGGTTGGGTCTAGGACACTATCCTAAGGAACTACTGAAGCGATGTCCTAGGGCTGCGTTGATTGAACTTCAACAACCACAACAACCACCTTTGTGCTAGGTATGACTCCAACCAGTTGAGAGTTTTCCCCCTGATTCCCATTGACTTCAATTTTGCTAGGGCTCCTTGATGCCACACTCAAATGCTGCCTTGATGACCTGGTCAGTTACTCTTCCCTCACCTCTGGAATTCAGCTGTTTGGACCAGGAGGTCTGGAGCTGAGTGCTCCTCATGGAACCCAAACTGAGCATCAGCAAGCAGGTTATTGGTGAGTAAATGCCTCTTGATAGAACTCTTGAAAACACCTTCTATCACTTTGCTGATGATTGAGATTGGCCTATTGGGGCAGTAACTGGCCAGATTGGATTTTATCCTGCTTTTCATGGACAGCACTTACCTGGACAATTTTCCACTTTGTTGGGTAAATGACAAAGTTGTAGCTATACTGGAACAGCTAGGCTTGAGGATCAGCTAATCCTGGAGAACAATTCCTTCGTACTAGAGCCAGGATGTTATCAGAGTGAAAAATTGGCAAGTCATGCTGTAGCTGTACAGAACTTTAGTTAGGCCACACTTAGAATATTGCGTGTAATTCTTGTCGCCACACTACCAGAAGGACGTGGCGGCTTTGGAAAGGGTACAGAAGAGGTTTACCAGGATGTTGCCTGGTCTGGAGGGCATTAGCTATGAGGAGAGGTTGGATAAACTCGGATTGTTTTCACTGGAACGACGGAGGTGGAGGGACGACATGATAGAGGTTTACAAAGTTATGAGTGGACAGAGTGGATAGTCAGAAGCTTTTTCCCAGGGTGGAAGAGTCAGTTACTAGGGGACATAGGTTTAAGATGCGAGGGGCAAAGTTTAGAGGGGATGTGCGAGGCATGTTCTTTACACAGAGGAACTTGCTGCCGGGGGAGGTGGTGGAAGCAGGTACGATAGCGACGTTTAAGAGGCATCTTGACAAATATACGAATAGGATGGGAATAGAGGGATGTGGTCCCTGGAAGTGCAGAAGGTTTTAGTTTAGGCAGGCATCAAGATTGGCGCAGGCTTGGAGGGCTGAATGGCCGGTTCCTGTTCTGTACTGTTCTTTGTTCTTTGAAGAACATTTGTTGTATTCAGTACGATCAACCGTTTCTTGAATTCACATGGAGTGAATCGAATTGGCTGAAGGCTGGCATCTGTGATGGTCGAGACCTCAGGAGGAGGGCAAGATGGATTATATTAGGTGCTTCAGTCCTACTCCAGAACCAAGGTCACTCCAACTTCTGTCATCAAACTGCAGTATGCCGACGATGCTTTTGTGTGCGCACATTCAGAGACTGAGCTTCAAACCCTTGTCAATGCATTCATGGAGGCGTATGAAAGAATGGGCCTTAACCTAAATATCCAAAAGACAAATGTTTTCTACCAGCCTGCTCCCGCAGTGCAGCACTGTCACCCAACTATCAAGATCCACGACAAACCACTGAACAACATGGATCACTTCTCATACCTTGGGAGCCTCCTCTCAGCAAGGGCAGGCATCAACGATGAAACTCAGCATAGCCTCCAGTGTGCCAGTGCAGTCTTTGGTTGTCTTGAGAAAAAGAGTGTTTGATGACAAATGCCGCAAATCTGGCACCAAGCTCATGGTCTACAGGGCCGCAGTGTTACCTGCCCTCATGTATGCGTCGGAAACATGGACACTGTACAGCAGATATCTCAAAGCCCTGGAGAGATATCACCAGCGGTGCCTCTGCAAGATCCTGCAACTTCAGTGGCAGGACAGGTGCTCCAATATCAGTGTCCTCTCTCAGGCCAACATTCCCAGTATCGAGACACTGGTCATGGCTAGTCAGTTACGTTGGGCGGGACACATTGTCCGTATGCCTGACAGAAGACTCCCAAAACAAGCTTTCTGCTCCGAGTTCCGTTATGGCAAGAGGCTACCAGGAGGGCAGAGAAACCCTACAAGGATGTCCTTAAAGCCTCCCTGAAAAAACTTGACATCTCCACTGATACGTGGGAATATTTTGTCCGAGACCGCCCAAAATGAAAAAGAAGCATCCGTGAAGGTGCCAGCCAGTTCGAACAACATCGACATGCCCAGGCAGTGACCAAGTGCAAATAGTGGAAGGAGCATTCGGAAATTCGAGCATCCCATTCACTCACCTCACCAAACACCACCTGCCCCACCTATGGCAGAGTGTGTGGATCCAGAATTGGACTATTCAGTCACCTAAGGACCCACAACACTGGAGTGGAAGAAAGTCATCCTCATTCCCGAGGGACTGTCTAAGAAGAAAGAAGACTCACTGGAACTTTCCCCAACCCTGCCCCAACCCACTCTAAACCCCTTTGCCTCACCACCTTTAAAAATTTTTTCAACCCCATCTCTTCCACCCACCTTTTGGTCACTTCTGCTAATTCTCTCTCTAACTACCTCAGAGAAACTTTCCTTCTGACTATTTGTGAAGCACCCACTTAATTATCTAAAGGCTACAGTTGTAAGGAATGGCTCAGCGTTCACCTTGGTGTCATTCATATACTGTAATGCTGAGCAAAAGCTAAAATACCAGCTAGAAAGCCAAGAAGCAGCTAAATTCATTCAGTAAACATTAATATTATTAGTAATATTAGTAAAATTAATAAAGTAAAGAACTCGAAATGTCTCATAGAAACATAGAAAAATAGAAACATAGAAAAATAGGAGCAGGAGTAGGCCATTCGGCCCTTCAGTCCTTCGGGCCTGCTCCGCCATTCAAAAAAGATCTTGGCTGATCGTCCAATTCAGTACCCTGTTCCACTTTCTCCCCATATCCCTTGATCCCTTTGGCATTAAGAAATATATCTATCTCCTTCTTGAATATATATTCAATTTATTCTCCGAATAAACCATCATTTTAAAAATCCAATGCAGTGTTGAAATTTAGAAAAAGTTCTGAAGTTTAACTCTCTCACCTTTTTCTGAGAAAACACCCAGCATCAGAACAACTCGCAATTTTGCACTGCACCATTTCTAGCCATTGAAATGTTTAATCCTGGCAAAATTATTTGGTGGAATTTCTAGCCAAATGATTCCAGCCTGCACACTTCACTCCCCTGACTCTGATTCTTGTTCATTTCCTATTGCTGCACCATCAGACGCAAATCTTTCAGTCACTAAGCCCCTGCTTTTTGAGGTGCTATCAGTGAACTAGAACAAGAGGAATCAGGTATGAGTGCATTGAATATTTCTGGCATGAGAGCACTGTCCCACCCTAATGTCCTTACTTTAACTGTGGTAATCTGCATATCTGTAGGATTGGATTTTCCTCTGCACTATGTATGCCACACAGTATTCCAAATGAAACGTGGAAATATTCGGCCGTTTATGCAAGGGTTTACTTACAAATATTGATGTATATTTATAGGAGGGAGACAATACCAAAACACTGGCTCAGAAACTGCACAATCTAGCAGTTTGTGAACTGTAAAAGGTGGATTAATAGCTTACGCACTTTTTAAACTTTCTATTAATTGATCTTTGATTATCATCTTTATCACTCACAATTGGATGGCATTAAATAATTCTGAAAGCTGACAGTCAGGATCGTAGACAGTTAAAAAGAAGAAAAGCGTAAAGGCAAATCCAGCATAAATATCTCCTCATACTTAGAATATTTTGCATCATAAAAATCATTATGGAATATCATATTTTTCATACATTTGCATATCATGAATACTCATTACCTTTTAATTATTTGAAATTAAGTCCTACCGGCCAGATTAAGTCCATGGTGCATAGGAATCTTGTGGCACCAGTTCATGTTCATTTAAAGGTGGCATGCACCAGTCGGCTTTGTGCAGTTGTATCTGAGGTCAATGGTTTTCTTTCTTGAACTCTTTGGTACAATGGAAGGGCAGCATTGGAATGAATTTTTGGCACCAGGCTCGGGACCAGAAAGGGCAATTCTTTTGGTGATGGGGTGTTGGAGAGGTTAGGGTCTCAGATGCATGGAGATGAGGGGGTGGGAAGCCAGGGAGGGTAGAGGGTAGAGTGTCAAGTCCATGGAGGTGCGGCAGAAGGAAGCCGGGGAGGGTAGAGGGTAGGGTCTCGGGTGCATGGAGGTGCGGGGGAAGGAATGGTGTAGCGTTCAGGGTGTGGACTAGGTGATGCTATTCGTGCTGTTGGGGGAGGTTGTTGGGGTTGAAGCTGGTAATGTAGGTGATGGACCTAAAGGGAGGGTCAGTGCTGTCAACATTGGGGTCCTGTGGCGCGAACTCAGGGTGCTGACTGGCAGATGGAATGGTCAAAGTCACAGGGGGCAGTTTGATTCAGTAGGGGGCAGGTCCAGAGTCAAGTTATTGGATGGAATCGTAGGGAGGGACACAGGATTCGGCAACAACATTGAGGTGGAGAACTGGAGGATCTAGGGTGAGAGTGGGCACAGGGCACAGAGATGACATGTAGACATCAGTGATGATGTGGTCCATGGTAATAGGGGTGTGATTCAAGGGTCACAAAATACTACACAAAATGAGAGTTCATGGTGTAGGGGGTAACATATTAGCATGAATGGAGAATTGGTTAGCTAACAGGAAACAGAGAGTAGGTTTTAATGGGGCAAGGTACATGGAGGTGTGGAGCAGGAAAGCCAGGGAGCGCAATGGTTGGGGTCTCGGGTGCATGGAGGTGCGGGGGAAGGAATGGTGTAGCGTTCAGGGTGTGGACTAGGTGATGCTATTCGTGCTGTTGGGGGAGGGTGTTGGGGTTGAAGCTGGTAATGTAGGTGATGGACCTAAAGGGAGGGTCAGTGCTGTCAACATTGGGGTCCTGTGGCGCGAACTCCTGTGGCAAGCTTAGAATTAGTATTACATAGAACTTACAGCACAGAAACAGGCCATTTGGCTCAACAGGTCTAGGCCAGTGTTTATGCTCCACATGAGCATCCTCCCATTTTACTTCATCAGCATATCCTTCTAGTTCTTTCTGCTTCGTGTACATATTTAGCTTCTCTTTAAAGACATTTATGCCTTTTGCGTCAACTACTCCACGTGGTAACAAGTTCCACACTCAAAGAACAAAGAACAGTACAGCACAGGAACAAGCCATTCGGCCCTCCAAGTCTGCGCCGATCTTGATGCCTGCCTAAACTAAGACCTTCTGCACTTCCGGGGTCCGTATCGCTCTATTCCCATCCTATTCATGTATTTGTCAAGATGCCTCTTAAAAGTCTCTATGGTACCTGCTTCCACCTCCTCCCCCGGCAACAAGTTCCAGGCACTCACCACCCTCTGTGTAAAGAACTTGCCTCGCACATCCCCTCTAAACTTTGCCCCTCGCACCTTAAACCTATGTCCCCGAGTAACTGACTCTTCCACCAAAGGAAAAAGCTTCTGACTATCCACTCTGTCCATGCCACTTATAACTTTGTAAACCTCTATCATGTCGCCCCTCCACCTCCGTCGTTCCAGTGAGAACAATCCGAGTTTATCCAACCTCTCCTCATAGCTAATGCCCTCCAGACCAGGCAACATCCTGGTAAACCTCTTCTGTACTCTCTCCAAAGCCTCCACATCCTTCTGGTAGTGTGGCGACCAGAATTGCACGCAATATTCTAAGTGTGGCCTAACTAAAGTTCTGTACAGCTGCAGCATGACTTGCCAATTTTTATACTCTATGCCCTGACCGATGAAGGCAAGCATGCCGTATGCCTTCTTGACTACCTTATCCACCTGCGTTGCCACTTTCAGTGACCTGTGGACCTGTATGCCCAGATCTCTCTGCCTGTCAATACTCCTAAGGGTTCTGCCATTTACTGTATACTTCCCACCTGCATTAGACCTTCAAAAATGCATTATCTCGCATTTGTCTGGATTAAACTCCATCTGCCATTTCTCTGCCCAAGTCTCCAACCGATCTATATCCTGCTGTTTCCTCTAACAATCCTCATCATTATCCGCAACTCCACCAACCTTTGTGTCGTCCGCAAACTTACTAATCAGACCAGCTACATTTTCCTCCAAATCATTTATATATACTACAAACAGCAAAGGTCCCAGCACTGATCCCTGCGGAACACCACTAGTCACATCCCTCCATTCAGAAAAGCACCCTTCAACTGCTACCCTCTGTCTTCTATGTTCGAGCCAGTTCTGTATCCATCTTGCCAGCTCCCCTCTGATCCCATCTGATACCTTTTGTATCAGTCTTCCATGAGGGACCTTGTCAAAGGCTTTACTGAAGTCCATATAGATAACATCCACTGCCCTTCCTTCATCAATCATCTTTTCACTTCCTCAAAAAACTCAATCAAATTAGTGAGACACGACCTCCCCTTCACAAAACCATGCTGTCTCTCGCTAATAAGTTTGTTTGTTTCCAAATGGGAGTAAATCCTGTCCCAAAGAATCCTCTCTAATAGTTTCCCTACCACTGACCTAAGGCTCACCTGCCTATAATTTCCTGGATTATCCTTGCTACCCTTCTTAAACAAAGGAACAACATTGGCTATTCTCCTGTCCTCTGGGACCTCACCTGTAGCCAATGAGGATGCAAGGATTTCTGTCAAGGCCCCAGCAATTTCTTCCCTTTATTTTTTTATTTTTATTTAGAGATACAGCACTGAAACAGGCCCTTTAGCCCACCGAGTCTGTGCCGACCATCAACCTCCCATTTATACTAATCCTACACTAACCTCATATTCCTACCACATCCCCACCTGTCCCTATATCCTCCTACCACCTACCTATACTAGGGGCAATTTATAATGGCCAATTTACCTATCAACCTGCAAGTCTTTTGGTGGTGGGAGGAAACCGGAGTACCCGGCGAAAACCCACGCAGACACAGGGAGAACTTGCAAACTCCGCACAGGCAGTACCCAGAATTGAACCCGGGTCGCTGGAGCTGTGAGGCTGCGGTGCTAACCACTACGCCCTTGCCTCCCTTAGTATTCTGGGGTAGATCCCATCTGGCTCTGGGGACTTATCTACCTTAATGCTTTGCAAGACACCCAACACCTCCTCCTTTTTGATAATGAGATGACTGAGACTATCTACACTCCCTTCCCTAGGCTCATCATCCACCAAGTCCTTCTCCTTGGTGAATACTGATGCAAAGTACTCATTTAGTACCTCGCCCATTTCCTCTGTCTGCACACATAGATTTCCTTCTCTGTCCTTGAGTGGGCCAACCCTTTCCCTGGTTACCCTCTTGCTCTTTATATACGTATAAAAAGCCTTGGGATTTTCCTTAATCCTGTTTGCCATTGACTTCTCATAACCCCTTTCAGCCCTCCTGACTCCTTGCTTAAGTTCCTTGCTCCTGTCTTTATATTTCTCAAGGGATTCGTCTGTTCTTAGCCTTCCAGGCCTTACGAATGCTTCCTTTTTCTTTTTGATGAGGCTCACAATATCCCGCGTTATCCAAGGTTCCCGAAACTTGCCAAAATTATCCTTCTTCCTCACAGGAACATGCTGGTCCTGGATTCTAATCAACTGACGTTTGAAAGAGTCCCACACGTCAGATGTTGATTTACCCTCAAACAGCCGCCCCCAATCTAAATTCTTCAGTTCCTGCCTAATATTGTTATAATTAGCGTTCCCCCAATTTAGCACCTTCACCCGAGGACTACTCTTATCCTTATCCACAAGTACCTTAAAACTTATGGAATTATGGTCACTGTTCCCGAAATGCTCCCCCACTGAAACTTCGACCACTTGGCCGGGCTCATTCCCCAATACCAGGTCCAGTATGGCCCCATCCCTAATTGGACTATCTATGTATTGTTTCAAGAAGCCCTCCTGGATGCTCCTTACAAATTCTGCCCCATCCAAGCCCCTAGCACTAAGTGAGTCCCAGTCAATATAGGGGAAGTTAAAATCACCCACCACTACAACCCTGTTACATAGAACATAGAACAGTACAGCACAGTACAGGCCCTTCGGCCCACGATGTTGTGTCGAACCTTTAACCTACTCTAAGATCAAACTACCTACATACCCTTCATACTACTATCATCCGTGTACCTATCCAAGAGTCATTTAAATGTCCCTAATGTATCTGCTTCTACTATCACCGCTGGCAGTGCATTCCACGCACCCAACACTCTCTGTCTAAAGAACCTACCTCTGACATCTCCCCGAAACCTTCCTCCAATCACCTTAAAATTATGCCCCCTGGTGATAGCCCTTTCCACCCTGGGAAAAAGTCTCTGGCTATCCACTCTATCTATGCCTCTCATCATCTTGTACCCCTCTATCAAGTCACCTCTCATCCTTCTTCGCTCCAATGAGAAAAGCCCTAGCTCCCTCAACCTTTCTTCATAAGACATGCCCTCCAGTCCAGGCAGCATCCTGGTAAATCTCCTCTGCACCCTCTCTAAAGCTTCCACATCCTTCCTATAATGAGGCGACCAGAACTGAACACAATATTCCAAGTGTGGTCTAACCAGGGCTTTATAGAGCTGCAGCATAACCTCACGGCTCTTAAACTCAATCCCCCTGTTAATGAAAGCCAACACACCATACGCTTTCTTAACAACCCTATCAACTTGGTTGGCAACTTTGAGCGATCTATGGACATGGACCCCAAGATCCGTCTGTTCCTCCACACTACCAAGAATCCTGTCTTTAAGCCTGTATTCTGCATTCAAATTTGACCTTCCAAAATGAATCACTTCACACTTTTCCAGGTTGAACTACATCTGCCACTTCTCAGCCCAGCTCTGCATCCTGTCAATATCCCGTTGCAACCTACAACAGCCCTCCACATTATCCACAATTCCAGCAACCTTCGTGTCATCGGCAAACTTGCTAACCCAGCCTTCCATTTCCTCATCCAAGTCATTTATAAAAATCACAAAGAGCAGAGGTCCCAGAGCTCCTAGTTTTAGACTCGCTCACAAATTAAAACATCTTCTCTATGTCTACCCTATCAAACGCCTTTTCAATTTTGAACGCCTCTATTAAATCTATTAACTTATAGCTGTAACTAGTGGAGTGCCACAGGAATCAATGCTGGGGCCTCAACTAATTACAATCTATATTAATGACTTGGATGAAGGGATCGAATGTATGGTGGCTAAATATGATGATGACACAAAGATAGGTAGGAAAGAAAGTTGTGAAGAGGACATAAAGGGCTGGATTTTGTTCCCAGCCCGATGTTGGGTTTTTGTGGCGGGGGGAGGGCTGGAGAATTGGAGCGGCAGTGGCCACCAAGGAACCCGACGCCTAGATTGCTGGGCCCGATCTTCCCAGCGGAGGGGAAGTTCCATGGCGGCCACTCTGCTGCTCTGCGATGGGACCCTAGTTTAAATATTTAAAATACCTATCTGCATACATTACAGTGTCATCTGCCGCGATCTTCCCAACCATTCCCAATCTTCAGCGTGACGTGCGGCACTCATGTGCCTTTGCTTTCCCGTCCAGGAGAAGCTGGTGCCACCAGTGGGTGGGGGGGGACTGAATTGTCTTCAGTCAATGGTACTAAAAGGTGATACAAATGCAGCATTCAGGTACCATGAAACAATGGAGTATCTATATTTGTTATTACCTTTCAAGAGTCACACAGTAGACAGTTGGGCTATTATTCTGGATGGATGAGGTGATATGAGCTTAAAGGTCTTCTTCTGAAACGATCTTGTGAATATAATTTTTTGTTCTTTTAATTCCTTTCCCCCCACGCATTCCAAATTTTCTCTCGTCTCCTGCAGACACTGACTCCTGCAGGGGTATGATTCTTTGGGTACTGATCCTTTGGCAAAATGTCCATTCTTCACAAAGGAAGGTGGCAGAATTTTCAACCATGGGGAGTATCACAGTTGAGTCCATCCTACCTTCACCGATATTGACACATGTACTCTTTGTAGCAGAAGACACTGCATAATAATCAGATGCAGGATCCCTGGTTTCCTCCTTCCCAGCTTAAGGACACTGAAGCCAATTGCTGCAATCCAACAACCACCTCAAGTCCCTGGTACTTTCTGGTCTGAATGACTCAGCCAGGTTTTTATATCGACCAAGGTAAGCAAAAGATTTTATGTCATCATGCAAATCAGAAAGTGTCATCTCTTAGTGCAATGACTTTGAGAGAATCGTTAAGCTATAATGTTTAATCCAGTCATCTGCGTAGTTAGTTATTCAAAATAGCACACAAATAACAAGACTGCCCCCAAGTCAGAACATTTAGCTGACTTCATAACAAAACATGCTTTTCAATGGCTCTTATTTAGGGTGCCTGTCTTGCAAAGCGGAGGCAATATCCGGACGGAGACTCAATGGAAGGGTTCTGCTGAAAAACAGAGATTGAATGAAAATATGAGCTCCTCTCAAGTGTGAGCTTGTGAATCAGCTCAGTATGTGAGGAATAATCCCCCCATACAGCACTCACGCCATTTGCAAACAAACAAGGGAGCAGTTTAAGAGCCTTGCTCAGTATAGATTCTACCCTTGCTTACTTTTCATTGAATGGACTCAATGACTGAACCACATGTTCAGCATTAACATGATACACTGACCCCTGCAGCAGCTGAAATTTATATGAAGTTGCACAATTTTTATTAATTTTCTAAACTTTTCCGCCTCTTACAGGAACGGTGATGTGGAGAAGAGCAGAAAGTTGTGGGTTCAAGTCCCGTTCCAGAGACTTGAGCACAAAATCTAGACTAACACTTTAGTGCAGTATAGAGGGAGTTCTGCTCTGTCACAGATGCTGTTTTTCAGATGAGACATTAAACCACGGCCCTGTTCGTGCTCTCAGGTGGATGTAAAAGATCCCATGGCACTATTTTGAAGAATAGCAGGGGAGTTAGCCCCAGTGTCTTGGCCAATATTCATCCCTCAATCAATGTTGCAAAAACAGATCATCTAGTCATTATCACATTGCTGTTTGTGGGAGTTTGTTGTGTGCAAATTGACTGCTGTGTTTCCTACATTACAACAGTGACTACACTTTAAGCGTATTTTATTGGTTCTAAAGTGATTTGGGGCGTACTGAGGCTGTGAAAAGCGTTATATAAATGAAAGTCTTCTGGTGGGTGCCCTGTAAATGCAGATGGTTGGGTAAAACAAACTTGATAAGGTTGGGGAGGGTCTGGGAAGTTCAAAACAGGCAATAATAGAACCAAATGCCCACAAGTTGACTTCAATGGTAAGGGAAATGGGGCGGGCTGTATAATGGGCAACCTATCCTCTAATATCGTCTTCTGCCTGCTCCAAAGCTGCATTTCATCCCCAGCGACTTATAGCTGAAGCATCTCCCCAAAGTCATAAGGGGAGTTTTCCATTATACTGTTCCCAAGACATTTGATTGCCTGGGCTCACTGAGTACTGCAATCAGATGGGGAGCAAGGCCCGAGGGTGAGAGATCTTGCCCGATTTCATTTCAATGCATGGAAAACTGACCCTGGTTAATCCAGTTCTGTGGGCTGCTTAGTGGGTCTGCACTCCTTCTTATTCCTTTTCCCCATACTTCCTGCACCCAGGAGATCCTAGAGCTCCAGGCCATCAGTGCTGTTATGACCTCAGTGAGACCGTTAATGTTAAAACATGAGATACGAACTCCCCAGACCAACTTAAAGAATTACACAACAAGATTTCTCATTTTAAGACTTATCATAACAACTAAAGGGCGGCACAGTGGCGCAGTGGTTAGCACCGCCGCCTCACAGCTCCAGGGACCCAGGTTCGATTCTGGGTACTGCCTGTGCGGAGTTTGCAAGTTCTCCCTGTGTCCGCGTGGGTTTTCGCCAGCTGCTCCGGTTTCTTCCCACAGCCAAAGACTTGCAGGTGATAGGTAAATTGGCCGTTGTAAATTGCACCTTGTGTAGGTAGGTGGTAGGGAATATGGGATTACTGTAGGGTTAGTATAAATGGGTGATTGTTGGTCAGCACAGACTCGGTCGGCCGAAGGGCCTGTTTCTGTGCTGTATCTCTAAATAAAAATAAATAAACTAAAAATCACCATTAACTAAATAGTACTTTGTAAGTAGCAATACTCCAAATTACAGATTTTCTTCACTTATTAAAACACTTGAAAACTTCACACCACATTCCTCCTTGAAGCAAAATCTTTGCAGCTAAAAGTCCCAGACTCCTCCCAGTTGCAATGGGTTGGATGTCTGAGACCTTCTCAAAGTCAATGTCCACTTTGCTCACTTCTTCCGAGCACTTTTGACCTGGTCATCTGTGAATATGGTGAACTCTGGTGCTTCTGTTAGTCTTTTCCTTCTCCACAAACTTCAACTTTCAAATCAGGTTCAAATATTTGCAGCCTTTCGCTGTATTAGTGTTCCGATAGCAGGTGTTCCCTCCCTCTCTTCCTTGAGGCTGCCACCACTTGTTGTTGTCTTCCAATCTTCCTTACAGCCTGCAGATTTCTCAAAATCTGTAGAATTTATCCAGAATCAGATTGTCAAAAGTCATTTGCTTTTTCAATATGCAAAGCCCACCAGTCTGACCACAGCAGAACCAAGGGCCTTCCCTTGTCTCCAGGTGTTAGCAATTGCAACTTGCATTTGCATTTTCAGAGCCACTGGCTCATTGTTTAAGATCTAAGAGACTGGGGAAGCAAAACACATTGTCCATCAAGTGTTATAACCTTGCATTCTCTGCTTTTCAAAAGGGTCTTTGATCTGGGTTCCTTGTTGTCCTGGTAACCAAGATTTCTGTCATATCTTTAAGCAGATTTGGTGTGAGATCACACGTTTCCTCTGATTCCGTCTTACAGTACATTAAAAATCACAGTTTTTAAAACATAATCATGCTGCAAAGTCCAGCATACATAACAGTACATGGAGCAGGAATATCTTCCCCATAATCTTATGAAGAAAGTTGATCAGTGTCCCATTCCTGATTGTCAACCAGTAACTACTGTTACAATGGACCACTCCAGTCAAAGCCCCCAATCAAAATATATGATTCTGATTGCGGTGAGAGAAATGCACTGTGAATTCAATCCCATTGCTCCACAGATCGCCTAACATATCATTTAAAAACTTTCCAAATTAAAGAAAGACCCAGCCAAATTGTACCATCTATTAACCGCTGAATGAGGCTAACCAAACCAGGTGTCTTTAAATCAACAAATTAACTCTTTAATTAGAACTAAATTCTTAAACACTATGAAGATATAAACAACATTTAAAATAGAAAAAATTAAGAGTCCTTGCAAATTAAAGTCCAATGTTGCTTGAAGTCCTCACAGAATGTTGTTTGAAGTCCTCACAGCCGTCTAATGCATTCAAAAAGGTTCTTCCACAGTAGAACAGTCCATAATCTAACTCCAGCAGTAGGTGATGTGTTCCTTCTCCAGCAAATTTCAACAATTAACGACTTGCAAACACCTTCAATAGAAACAATCTGACTTTAGCGTTTTTGTGGGAAGTCTAACTTCCCTTCCTTCAGTTTAAATTACCAGAGATCTCTATTTTGGGTTGACTTTTTTAGAATTTTGAGAGATAATAATTAACAGACAAAAATCCTATTCCTTCAGTTTAAATGGTTGAGAGCACTTTTTCAAGTGCTAAGCATCACAGCTGTCTGTCTGTCTGTGTTCTCTGTGTCTGTGTCCTGTTAGAATAAACTGTCTTCAACTAAAAAGCCAGTTCAAAATTGAATTGTAACAAATGTATCGCTTAATACTCACTCCCAGTGGCTGTATCTATGGTAATGAGAATGCACCCTTTGAATTGCAGTCTCCAAATGGCTGTTTCTAAGGCAACGAAAATGCACCTTCCTATCACACCTGAGGCTTGCTGGTTCTTAAAGCAATACTGATCCTTTGCAAGCCTTAAAGGCAAACTGCATATTCCTGGAAAAAAACAAACTACAGGACCATGACACCACTGATCATAAGAACATAAGAAATAGGAGCAGGAGTAGGAATTCGGCCCCTCGAGCCTGCCCCGCCATTCAATAAGATCATGACTGATATGATTGTGGCCTTAACTCCACTTTCCTGCCTGTCCTCCATAAACCTTGACTCCCTTGACAATCAAAAATCTGTCTAACTCAGCCTTGAATATATTCAATGACCCAGATTCCACTGCTCTCTGGGGAAAATAATTCCAAAGATTAATGATCCTTTGAGAGAAGAAATTCCTCCTCATCTCCATCTTAAATGGGAGACCCCTTATTTTTAAACTGTATCTCCTAGTTCAAGATTCTCCTACGCGGGGAAACATCCTCTCAGCCCCTGTCAAGCCCCCTCTGAAAGTGCTGAAAAATGCACATGTGTATGGTGGACAAAGAGAGGATCAGGCTCAAAGGTCAAACAGACTGTCACAACTATCATCTATGAAGAATGATCATTTAGATATGGTAGCAAGCCCAGGGCCCATGAAACTCTAACCCAGCCAAGACTCCTGAGCAGGCACTTTTGAAGGTCGATGACCGAAATGAAATGTCATCAAGCTGAAACAGTAACTCTGTTTATTTCTCCACAGATGCTGCCTGAACTGCTGGGTGTTTTCCTAGCATTTTCTGTCTTTATTTCAGATTTCCAGGAGGAGCAGTAATGATCAAGAGGAGCAAGGAGCAAGAGGGTAACTAGAGAAAGGATTGGCCCACTCAAGGACAAAGGAGGAAAGTTATGCGTGGAGTCAGAGAAAATGGGGGAGATTCTAAACGAGTACTTTGCATCGGTATTCACCGAGGAGAGGGACATGACGGATGTTAAGGTTAGGGACAGATGTTTGATTACTCTAGGTCAAGTCGGCATAAGGAGGGAGGAAGTGTTGGGTATTCTAAAAGGCATTAAGGTGGACAAGTCCCCAGGTCCGGATGGGATCTATCCCAGGTTACTGAGGGAAGCGAGAGAGGAAATAGCTGGGGCCTTAACAGATATCTTTGCAGCATCCTTAAACACGGGTGAGGTCCCGGAGGACTGGAGAATTGCTAATGTTGTCCCCTTGTTTAAGAAGGGTAGCAGGGATAATCCAGGTAATTATAGCCTGACGTCAGTGGTAGGGAAGCTGCTGGAGAAGATACTGAGGGATAGGATCTATTCCCATTTGGAAGAAAATGGGCTTATCAGTGATAGGCAACATGGTTTTGTGCAGGGAAGGTCATGTCTTACCAACTTATTAGAATTCTTTGAGGAAGTGACAAAGTTGATTGATGAGGGAAGGGCTGTAGATGTCATATACATGGACTTCAGTGAGGCATTTGATAAGGTTCCCCATGGTAGGCTGATGGAGAAAGTGAAGTCGCATGGGGTCCAGGGTGTACTAGCTAGATGGATAAAGAACTGGCTGGGCAACAGGAGACAGAGAGTAGCAGTGGAAGGGAGTTTCTCAAAATGGAGACGTGTGACCAGTGGTGTTCCACAGGGATCCGTGCTGGGACCACTGCTGTTTGTGATATACATAAATGATTTGGAGGAAAGTATAGGTGGTCTGATTAGCAAGTTTGCCGACGACACTAAGATTGGTGGAGTAGCAGATAGTGAAGGGGACTGTCAGAGAATACAGCAGAATATAGATAGATTAGAGAGTTGGGCAGAGAAATGGCAGATGGAGTTCAATCAGGGTAAATGCGAGGTGATGCATTTTGGAAGATCCAATTCAAGAGTGAACTATACAGTAAATGGAAAATGCCTGGGGAAAATTGATGTACAGAGAGATTTGGGTGTTCAGGTCCATTGTTCCCTGAAGGTGGCAACGCAGGTAAATAGAGTGGTCAAGAAGGCTTACGGCATGCTTTCCTTCATCGGACGGGGTATTGAGTACAAGAGTTGGCAGGTCATGTTACAGTTGTATAGGACTTTGGTTCGGCCACATTTGGAATACTGCGTGCAGTTCTGGTCGCCACATTACCAAAAGGATGTGGATGCTTTGGAGAGGGTGCAGAGAGGTTGAGTAGATTAGGATTATTTTCATTAGAAAGGCGGAGGTTGAGGGGGTACCTGATTGAGGTGTACAAAATCATGAGAGGTATAGACAGGGTGGATAGCAAGAAGCTTTTTCCCAGAGTGGGGGATTCAAATACTAGGGGTCACGAGTTCAAAGTGAGAGGGGAAAAGTTTAGGGGGGATATGCGTGGAAAGTTCTTTACGCAGAGGGTGGTGGGTGCCTGGAACGCGTTGCCAGCGGAGGTGGTAGATGCAAACACGATAGCGTCTTTTAAGATGTATCTAGACAGATACATGAATGGACAGGAAGCAGAGATACAGACCCTTAGAAAATAGGCGACATGTTTAGATAGAGGATCTGGATCGGTGCAGGCTTGGAGGGCCGAAGGGCCTGTTCCTGTGCTGTAATTTTCTTTGTTCTTTGTTCTTGTTCTTTGATCCAGAGACATGAGTTGAAATAACCCTGTGGCAGCTGGGGGAATTTAAATTCAGTTAATTAAATAAATCTGGAATAAAAAGCCATTCTCAGTAATGGACCATGAAACTGCCAAATTGTCGTAAAAACCCATCTGGTTCACTAAAATCCTTTAAGGTCTGGCCTATATGTGACTCCAAACCCACAGCAATGTGGTTCATTCTGAACTGCCCTCTGAAATGGCCTAGTAAGCCATTCAGTTAAATCACACTGCTATTATTTTATAAGAATACAACCGGATGGACCACATGGCATCACTAGGCACTGCACACAACAAAATCACAGCCAATGCAGATGACCCTGCAAAGTCCTCCTCACTAACATCATACATATAGATTCATATCTTTCAGACAACGTCCTGGATTCCTCCATCAGCATCACTGGGAATGTTCTGTCCCACTGGCAGGTCAGACCCACCAGAGGTGGTGGTACAGTGGTTTACAGTCATGAGGGAATGGCGCTGAGAGTCCTCAACATTGACTCCAGACCCCATGAAGTCTCATGGCATCAGGCCAACACGGTCAAGGAAACCTCCTGTTGATTACCAACTACCGCCCTCCTTCAGCTGATGAACTAGTACTCCTCCATGTTGAATACCACTTGGAAGAAACACTGAGAGTAGCAAGGACACAGAATGCACTCTGGGTGGGGGACTTTTTTTATTCGTTTGGGGGGGTGTGGGCGTCGCTGGCTAGGCCAGCATTTATTGCCCATCTCTAATTGCCCTTGAGAAGGTGGTGGTGAGCTGCCTTCTTGAACCACCTGTTTGGGTTCCGCCATGGCCACTCAGCTCCTGGCCTCATGACAGTCTTGGTCCAAACATGGACAAAAGAGCTGAATTCCAGGGGTGAGGTGAGAGTGACTGCCCTTGACATCAAGGCAGCATTTGACCGAGTATGGCATCAAGGTGCCCTAGCAAAACTGGAGTCAATGGGAATCAGGGGGATAATTCTCCGTTGGTTGGAGTCACACCTACTACAAAGGAAGAAGGTTGTGGTTTTTGGAGGTCAATCATCTCAGTCCCAGAACATCACTGCAGGAGTTCGTCAAGGTACTGTCCTAGGCCCAACCATCTTCAGCTGCTTCAATGACCTTCCTTCCATCATAAGGTCAGAATTGGGGATGTTCGCTGATGATTGCACAATGTTCAGCACCATTCGTGACTCCTCAGATACTGAAGCACCCCATGTCCATATGCAGCAAGACCTGGACAACATCCAGGCTTGGGCTGATAAGTGGCAAGTCACATAAATACTTAACTGGACCAGCCGCATAAATACTGTGGCGACAAAAGAAGGTCAGAGGCTGAGATTTCTGTGGCACATAACTCACCCGTTGATTCCCCAAAGCCTTTCCACAATCTACAAGGCACAAGTCATAACTGTGATGGAATGCGCCCCACTAAATGAGTGCAACTCCAACAACACTCAAAGACAAAGCAGCTCACTTGATTGGCACCCCATTCACCACCTTAAACACTCACTCCTTCCACCAACAGTGCACAGAGACTGCTGTGTGTACCATTTACAAGATCCACTGCAGCAACTCACCAAGACACGTTCCAAACCCTCGACCTTTACCACCTAGAAGAACAGAGACAGAAGCCTCATGAGAACACCATCACCTTCAAGGTCCCCTCCAGGTCACCCACCATCCTGACTTGGAACTATATCGTCGTTCCTTTATCGTCACTGGGTCAAAATCCTGGAACTCCCTACCTAATAGCACTGTGGATGTATGTACACCACATGGACTACAGCAGTTCAAGACATAGACTTCCCAACACCTTTTCAAGGGCTGTTAGGGATGGGCAGTAAATACTGGGCTTGCCAGCGGCATTCACATCCCATTAATGAATAAAAAAATTTCAGCATGTTCTGGTTCCTATTAGAACTGAAAACATTTTATAAATTATTTCTATATTTGGAAATAATTACACCCAAAGGAAGAATTTGCTAGAGGTTTGGGACCTTTTAAAATACTGCATACATGGCACCAACACATACTGTAAAATATAGTCCTTTCTCGGGTGAGGCAGGTTTATGATTGGTCAGAACTGATGTAATCACTTATAAGAGTCTATTGCCAAATTTTTGAAATCCGATATTTATCATATTCATTTTAAAGTGGAAAATATTGTAACTGCTTTCTGCTTTTCCTGACAACTTGAACTAAAGCTAATCCTTA
This sequence comes from Heterodontus francisci, assembly GCF_036365525.1. Classification (NCBI taxonomy): domain Eukaryota; kingdom Metazoa; phylum Chordata; class Chondrichthyes; order Heterodontiformes; family Heterodontidae; genus Heterodontus; species Heterodontus francisci. Next base: position 171,701,555 of record NC_090373.1, read on the forward strand.
AACTGGAGCGATGATGTAATTGTTGATTTGAAACTTTTGCTGGCATAAATCTGATATACTTATACATGCAGCACATGATCAAGGGTAGGTGCCAGTGAATGGTGATGCTTCATGCTACTGCAGCTGTAACAATACTTTTTTGTGTTTTAACCATGTAACCATGTTAAATCCCCTTAAGGGAGCAACGCTATGAGTCTTTTTTTCGAGATTGGTGCAATTTGTTACCCTCTCAACATTCCTCAAACATCACATCATTTCCCAGCTAATTATTTTTCATAAATCACATTATTTTCTGAGCCTTACATTGCAAAAAAATGATCTCAGAATAAAAATAATAAAGGCACCCAAGAAAGTAAATCATCTCATTTAATGAAACCAGGTGGGTAATTAATTTCTGCAAATGGAAGGCTAGAAACTACATACTTCAGCTGACTGTAACCTGTACCAAGTTTATTCTCCTCATCAAACACACTGTGCCAATAATGGGTCAGTTTGGCTTAATGGGTAGCACTCTTGTTTTTGAGTCAGAATGTTTTGGGTTTAAGGCCATGAGACTCGAGAACAAAAACTGACACCTTAGTGCAGTACTGAAGGAGTGATGCACTGTCGGACGTTCCGCCATTTACATCGACCTGCCCTCTCGAGTGGATGTAAAAGATCCCATGTCATTATTTGAAGTAGAGCAGGGGAGTTCTTCTGGGTATCCTGGCCAATATTTATCTCTCAACCAGCATCATTGTGGACCTTGCTCTGCACACATTGGCTGGTGTGTTTACTACATTACAACAGTACCTACTTTCAAAATATTTCATTAGTTGTAAAGAGCTTTGGAATGCCCAGTGCCTGTGAAAAGTGCTATATAAATGCGAGTTCTTTCTTTCTACTCAAGGAATGGGAACCTCATTAGATGGCCTGGCTGAAAATCCTTCTTCGATCAACAGTACTGATAAAACAAATTAACTGGTGACTTATCTGGTTGTGTGATGTTGCCGGTATAAATTGGGTGCTCTATTTCTCTACATAAATCAATGCACTCCAAAAGTAATTTATTGCTTTAAGCACTTTGAGATGAATCAGAATGACAATGCACAATGTAAATGAAAGTGCTATGATTACTTCATTATTTCCCTTCCCATTGAGCACTCAACTTAAATTTATGATAGATTAAAACAGAAGCTTCTGAAAATAAATCATTATTCTGGAATGGTTTCTTTCTATCAATGCCCATGAAAATTTAGGATAACCACAGCCTGGGTTCTGGGCCTGAAGATAAATTGCATATGTTCATGCATTGTAAACAGAACAGTAGCCAAACTAAACACTGCTTAGAAACCCTTTAATAAAAATGTAGACATAACACATTCCAGTTACTCATACAACTGCTGTGCGGAATGACTGCAACTGCTCTGTTTACATTAATACAAATCACACAATGCCAATGTATTTCTGAAATATTATGGACTATGCTTGAAATATATATGAATCGTTATCAAAATGATCTATTTGCCCCACAAGTTAATCTGCACATTCCTCTAAGCATTCTTGTTGTCATCAGCCATGCAGTTGGCACAGACTTGCCACTATCATGTCTATTCACTTTATTAATCCATTTTTTATTCTGTTCTGGTCTTGGGTGGCAATGGTGGCCTCCCACCAAGGTTGCTCACGGTCACATGCAGCCACTTGTTCGTATTCCCATAGTCCCGTCTCTTTTTTCTAGGAATTTACCCAGCATTTGTTTTTTAGCTGTTGGCTTTTCCATTCGTTCCATATAACAAAGCAACTGGAGTTGCCTTATAAAGAATGTGAAGCCTAATGGTAACTGAAGGTCCAACTCGAGAGCTATTGGTTTATGGGGTTGGAATTCTTCTGGATTCATGCCTTTCTTACTATACTATTCCAATGCTGTCCTGGCCAGCCACTTATCTACCACCCCCCATAAACTTGAGCCCATCCAAAACTCTGCTGCCCATACCTTAACTTGCACTAAGTCCAGTTCACCCATCACCTCTCTGCTTGCTGATTGAAATCAACTCCCAGCAATGCCTTAATTTTAAAATTCTCATACTAGTATTCTAATTCCTGCATGACCTCGCCCCCCTCCCCCCACCCCCCCATCATCTCTGTAACCTCCTCCAGCCCTACAACCATCCGAAATCTCTGCATTCTTCCAATTCTGGCCTCTTGAGTATCCCCGATTTTAATCACTCCACTATTGGCAGCCATGCCCTCAGCTGCCTAGGCCCTAGGTTCTGGAATTAGCTCCCTAAACTTCTCTACCTCTCTGTCTCCTTTAAGAAAAAGAAAATGCTGGAAATACTCAGCAGGTCAGGCGGCAACAGAGCAACAGAGTTCATGTTGTCAGTCTTTTGTCGGAACTGGAAAAAGTTAGAGATGTAACAAGTTTAAAATCATAGAATGGTTACAGCATAGAAGGAGGCCATTCGGCCTTTCGTGTCCATGCCGACTCTCTGTATGAGCAGTTTAGCTAAACCCACTCCCCTGCCTTTTCCCCACAGCCCTGAAAATTCTCTCTCTTCGGGTGCTTATCCAATTCCCTTCTGAAAGCCACAATTGGACCTGCCTCGTCCACACTCTCAGGCATTCCAGAACCCAACCACTTCCTGCATAAAAACATGTTTCCTTATGTCGCCTTTGATTCTTTTGCCATTCATCTTATATTGGTGCCCTCTGGTTCTTGGCCCTTCTGCCTATAGAAGAAGACTTGCATTTACATAGCATTTTTCATGACCACAGGACATCCCAAAGTGCTTTACAGCCAATGAATTACTTTTGAAGTGTAGCCACTGTTATAATGTTGAAAACGTGGCAGCCAATTTGTGCACAAGCAAACTCCCACAAACAACAATGTGATAATGACCAGATAATCTGTTTTTGTGATGTTGATTGAGGGATAAACACTGGCCAGGACACTGGAGTTAACTCCCATGCTCTTCTTCAAAATAGTGCCATGGAATCTTGTACATCCATCCAAGCAACCAGATGGGTCCTTGGTTTAACATTTCATCTGAAAGACAGCACCTCCTGTTGTGGGATGACCTTAAGAAGGGACCATCTTAAGAACATACGACCTTAAGAAGCTGTAAGTAAAGATCACCAGAAGAAGTGATGTCATGTCACATAACCAGGCTGTTGTGGGTGGAGCCTGGCAGAGTTAGAGGTGTTTGGATCTAGCTCGTGCAGTAACGATTTGTATATATAAGTTTCAGTTCAGTTATAGTAAAACCCACATTTTATTGGGATATTACTTGTAGTCCTGTGAGTCTTACAACAGATCACACACCAAAGGGACAAGTAATAATATATGCTGGCAGCGTCTGGGATTTATTTTTTCTGAAGACCACCAAATATCACATTGTGGCAATGTTTGATTTTTCCTGAAGAGCACATGAAGTGACAGAACAAAGAACGGCAGGCTGCCTACCTGAATGGCTGAAGATCCAGCAGGAGAGCAGCTAACAAGAGACCCCACAACACAGCAGCAAGCCAGGATACAGAGAGAACCATGGGAGGTGTTGAAACTCCGTGAGTACAGCAGGCAATTTGCCAGGAGATCAGAGCTTTCACCAGCAGTGGATCGAAACATTTTAAAAGCAGTAGCTGAAGCTATTACTGTTTTAGATTTTCCAGTTTCGTGTTGTTTCATGGGTGGGGCCTCAGCTAAAAAGAGCGTGAAGGGCCCAAGTGCCACTGGAGGCCTGTGTGAAGTAAAAGACTGGCTGTGGCACCTGTAAGTACTGCAAGCTGCAGCTGGCTGCTTAGAAAAAAAACTCTCTCACTCACTTTAAAAAGGCAGCTCACAGTTTTAAAAAAACATTGAACAGCTGTGTAAACAAGGAGCTTGTCTCTCCAAACTGTGCAAACAATGAAGGCTATAGTCTCTCTCAGTCTTAAAACAGCAGGTCTAGAAAAAACAAATCTGTCTTAAAAGGGAAATGAAAAGAAGTGTGCCTGTGAAAAATACAAGCTGTAAAAGTCCAGTATTTATAAAAAAGAAGGATCACTAAGACAATGGCTTTCAGATGTCCAATTATGGACTGGAAGGGGTCTGCATTTAAACCATTCCAACAGCAAATGGAGCTGTGTTTCCTGGACTAATATGAGCGAAACAGAGAAGTAAGCTACCAAAATTAAGAACACACTGGGCAACAAGGGTTTGCAATGCCTCAATACCTTAGTTATGTCAGCTGAGGACCTGAGCAAGATCTGGACATGCCTGGAGCAGCAATGGAAAGTAAAGCTAAATTTCTGAGTACACAAGCCTGAGCTTATGACCTACTAGCAAGATGTGTCCATTGACCAGTTTGTTGCAGGGTGCCAAGATAATGTTCAATATTGTGGCTTTGCAGATATTGAATTGTTAGAACAGGTTATAGAGCTAGTATTGCATCTACCCCATTAGAGGCCTTTCAAAAAGACCTGCTAGAAAAGAAGAGCATACAGTAGATGCACTACTCAATGATGAAAGGAAAAGTGAAGCCATAATGGCTGGGTGCCAACAGTTACAAGTATTGGGGCAGCTATGACAATTGGTATGGTAACCAAGGCTCAGAAGTCTGCTATGCCTTGTGGCAAATGTGACCTGACTTCACCCAATTCGCTGATGTCCGGCGTATCAGGACTTTTGCAAAGCTTGTGGCATGCAAGGACATTCGGCAAGGCAGTGCAGAAGGCTGAGCTCAGACACCTCACACAGGAATGGTGGCAGATCATATGCCGAGAGAACGTCTGCAAGAAAGGATGGCAGACGTAATAAGAGGTATGCCAACACACAACAAAAGCCCAAGCAGGTACATCAGGTCAGCAGAAACACATTGCCAGGAGGACACGGATGAAGAGTGTACTCTTGTGAACAATGAGCAAGCATTCCACATAGTTAATCTGGATCAATGCCTTGAGCAATCTGAGGAATTTACCATGATCGGGATTATACATCCACAGAAGAATGGCAAGCATTAACTCAGATTAAAAATCAACACCGGAGCAATTGCAAGTATTCTGTCCATCCGTATATTGAAGGACATGTACTCAAAGAAATGAGAATCAATGGTGCAACCCACCACAGCTAGGCTAACTGCCTGTTCTCCAATCAAGTCCATTGGAACAATAACCTTACAGTGCAGATATGGGAGCTCTGAATAGATACCACAAATATTTTACATTGTAGTCACAGCTGGACCAGCTGTCGCATGACTTCCAGTGTGCTGAGGTCTACCAATTATCACAATACATGAAGTCAGTAGTGCACCGAAGATGGCAGAAAATATCCAGGTCGAGTGTATCGGGTCGGTCCATGTAAAGGACCACACAAAGGCTGGGAGTCTTGACACGAAGAGATGATATGGCTGGGCTTCTCTCCTCGGGTTTCAGTTCATTGCAACAAGTATCTGCAGGCCAGAGGGATTGTTGCTGGTGATTGACTATGTTGCCTGTCATAGTTTTTCTGAGCTTTCCAAACGAGGGAAGAGATTGATGATAACCAGATCAGGAAGAATAAGCAAACCTCCTCTACGTTTTAGAGTGTTAAATTGCTAACCTGTTAATAATATTTCCAAGCTGAAGGTTTGTAAGGCCTGTGTTCTCAGCACCTTGCTCTATGGCTGTCAAACATGGGCAACTTACAGCTACCAGTAGAAGAAGCTCAATAATTTCCATCTTTGCTATTTGCGGTACAATATGGGTATATCAGAACAAAATCACAAATGTGGCAGTCCTCTCAAAGGCAGAGCTCCCAGGTGTGTTGGCACTAATCAAACAGAAGTAGCTTTGGTGGACTGGACACGTCCGCAGGATGAATGATGATTGCATACCCAAGGACCTTCTGTATGGTGAGGTAGCCAAGGCCAGACGACCATTGGGGAGCCCAAAGCTCCGTTTCAAGGATGCTTGAAAGCATGACATGTAGGCCCTAAATGTCAACTATCGCACCTGGGAGTCACTAGCTGGCAAAAGAGGGAAATGGCGAAAAATCCTGTGGACTGGTGTGCACTACCACAACGACCAGTTACTACAGCGGCTTGGCAACAGGCGCCAGCGTCAAAGACAACTCTTAGCAGCTCCTCCTCAGTGTGGGGCCCATAAAATCCAGCCTCTAAAGCGTGTTGCCCAGAATTGGACACAATACTCCAGTTGAGGCCAACTATTGTATTATTAAGGTTCACCGTAACTTCCTTGCTTTTGTACTCTGTATCTCTATTTATAAAGCCCAAGATCCTATACATCTTATTAACCATTTTCTCAACCTGCACTGCCACCTACAACGACTTGTACACATATACCCTCAGGTACCAGCTTTAGAATTGTATCCTTTATTTTATATTGCTCCTCCTCATTCTTCCTACTAAAATGTATCACTTCACACTTCTCTGCAATAAATTTTATCTGCAACATGTCTGCCCATTTCAATGTCCTATTGAAGTCTATCACTATCCTCCTCACAGTTCACAATAACTCATGGCTTTGTATTATCTGGAAGTTTTGAAATTGTGCGCTGCAGTGGTCCTAATACCAACTCTGGGGAATCGGACTGTATACCTTCCTCCAGTCCAAAAAAACCCATTCGCCACTAATCTCCATTTCCTGTCACTCAGCTAACCTCGTATCCATGCATGCTCTCAACTTTCTTCTTCAGCAGCATCAACAGATGACCCCCATCCTTCCTCCTAATTTCACTGCTTGCTGTGTTTTCACTATCCCCTCTCTGACCCCAAATCCTAGGCAAAGTCTGGGCCAAATGTTTCTGTGCTGTATATTTTATGTAATTGGCACGATGCTGAGATTTTCTTCAGTTGCCTTGACCTCCACGCGCATTTCTTTGGTCAGATCCTTTCTCCTATCTCCAGTATTCTCCCTCCACCTGGACCCCTTCCTCTGGCCTCTTACCCTCTGTGTATCTTTTCATTGAGAACAGCTGCCGTGACATCGGCCATTTCAGTTCTCTGATCCCCTCACTCACTCTAACCTAACTCCCTCTGACCTTAAAGCAATCCATACTCTCAGGTCTAACCTTAACACTGTGATCAAACCTGCTGACAAGGGTGATGCTGTGGTGGTTTGGTGAACCGATCTTAACCAAGCAGGAGCTAAACGTCAACACTTTTACACCTCCTCCTATCTCCCCCTCGACTATGACTCCACGAATGAGCATTAAGCCATTGTTTCTAAGATTGTCACTAACCTCATTTCCTCTGGAAATCTATGGCCTCCCACCTCATAGTCCCCCAATGCTAAACAGCCCGCTTCTACCTCCTTCCCAAGATTCTGGATTCAACGCTGAGGTCAACAATTTCAGATTATAACTTCTGCCCCATTTTTTTCTGGACAGCAGCAGTTGGTGATGATTCTGCTGTTCCTAATTATACCTCCTTTAGACCCATCTTTTGGATCTTTACTTGTCCCATTACCATCTCCTTTTGCCTTGCACCATCATCCCTTTTGTTAGTTTTGTTGTTTCAGCCGGTCCTTGCCCCTCAGAACTGATTTCTTCCTATCTCAACTCTATGGCTGGGATTTAACGCAGAGGTGGTGGTCCGCCCACCAGCTAGAAAGTCAGGGATGAGCCCGCCTCTGCCAGCCCTGGAAGCCATGACCGTATTTAACAGTCCTCAGGCAATTATCTGTCTGCAGTAATGGCTTGTGCCCCTCTGAGCCAGGATGTTCTGCCTCCAAGAGCAGCTGGCCAATCAGAGGGCCGGCAGCTGTTCAGACCCAACAGCGCCACCAGGAGCGGTGGCCACCGCTGGGACTGCAGCAATTCTCAGACCCAGACACCAGGTGGGGTGGGGTGGAGGTGGTATTCCAGGAGGAGTGGCCTATGCCACTGGGGGGCCCTCTCCATGGGGCAAAGGGTGCCTGATCAGGAGGGCCCACCCCCCAGACTGCAAGCAGTCCACCGGATTAAACTGGGCGGCCTCCCCAGGTGATGAAATGCCCATCTGTCGCTGGTAAAATATCTGCGAGAGAAGAGGCCCTTAAGTGGCCAATAAATACCAGAAGAGGTGTGTAGGCTATGGGAATGGCACCCCACCTCCCGCCTGCTTCTGGGGCAGGGAGGGGTCGAAATGATCCTGGCCTTTTTTTTGCCCCTTGTCCAGTCTCTTCCCACCTGCATCTGCAACTCTTCTGATGTCCTCTGCCACTTTAATAGTTTGCAGTTTCCTGGCTTTAACTGTCTCCATTTCATCATGGACTTCTAATCCCTCTACATCTCTATTCTCTACCAGGCTTCGTTTCTTCCTTGAATGAGGCCCAACCAATCCCATCCACCAACTCTTCTAAACTCCAGCAGATACAAGCCTAGCCTGTCCAACCTTCCTTCATAAGACAACCTGCCCATTGCAGGTCTTAGGGCTGGATTTTATGTAAGAGGTTGAAAGTTGATCCTGAGGGGTCTTGACAGGGTGGATGTGGAAAGGATGTTTCCTCTTGTGGGAGAATCAAGAACTAGAGGTCACCCATTTAAGATAGGAGATGAGGAGAAATTTTTTCTCTCAGAGGGTTGTGAGTCCTTGGATCCCAAAATCTTTGAATATTTTTAAGGCAGAAATAGACTCTTGATAAGCAAGGTGAAAGGGTATCGGGGGTAGGCGGGAATGTGAAGTTGAGGTTACAATCAGATCAGCCACGAGCTTGTTGAATGGCAGAGCCTGAGGGGCCCAGTGGCCTACTCCTGTTACTAATTCGTATGTTTGTATGTTTTAACGGTAGTACCACAATAAAGGCACTGATTTTAGCATGGTGCTATTTGAATGTCCTTTTAAAAACAGTTCTCATGTCTGGATTCTTATCAAAGGACATAGAAAGAAAGAATTAACTTACATTTATATAGTCCTTTTCACAACCTCAGTGCGTTCCAACGCACGTTACAATTAATGAACTATTTTGAAGTGTAAAGTTTTTATGCATGGATTAGCTAGAAAGACTTCATCCGGATTTATCACTGTGTGATCTGCTACAAAGCTACGAGGAATGGAATGTGCTTAAATAAATGCAATAGGCGGATGAAAGTGAAGAGTGGAATATGAGTAATCACAGTAGGCTATATATGACTAAACCAGAAAATTAAAGCAATTTCTGACTCTCATGGAGTTTGATCTTGAAGTGGTACATCAGGAATATTTATAATTAGCATTTATTTTCTTTCTTCATTTATAGCAGTTCATTATAAAGCAGCACAGGTATAAAAGGGGCCCATCCTGCTGAAGAAATCCAGTACTGATTTGTTTATGCACTTATTATTTCCTATCAAGATAGTTTCATCTTTATACCAATAAAAAGATTTCATTGTAATATAGACATCAACAATAGCTCAGTTGGTAGCACACCTATCTCTATGCATCAGAACATTGTGGGTTTAAAGCCCACTGCAGAAACTTCAGCATATAAGCCAGGCTGACACTCTCAGTGCAGTTACAGAGAATGTTATGTTGTTAGAGGTGTTGTCTTTCAGATGAGACTTTAAGCCAAGAACCTATCTGTCCTCTCAGGTGAATATAAAAGATCCCAGGACATGATTTACAAAAAGAATAGAGAAATTTTCCCCAGTGTCCTGGCCAATATTCATCCCTCAGCCAATATCAATGAAACAGAGTATCTGATCATTTATCTCATTGCTGTTTGAAGAATCTTGCTGTGCACAAAAAGGCCTGCCACACTTCCTATGTTACAAAAATGTCTGCACTTCCTTGGCTCTAATGTGCTTTGGGATATCAAGAATGGCACTGCACAAATTGAATTCTTCCTTGCTTTATTTAATCACTGAGATAGTAATGTTACAAAAAAAATTTGCACTGCTATCAATGTTAATATAATGTGATGTCTAAACTTTTAGCTAAGGTCTCAAGTTTGTTAATAAGTAATGCAAATAAAAGGAGCGTTATGTACCCAGGGTGAGGTATTTTAATCATAATTAGACTTTATAGGTTTCATGTTCAGGCAGATGTAGTTATCAACTATCATATATTAAGACACTTCAAAGTACGATGGCATATTTTTCAGCATATCTCAGAGCCACTTTGACCACTGCCTCAACAGCATTGTCAGATGAGGTCCCATTAGTTCCTTAAAACATCAATTGTACAAATCAAACTTCTTCAAATGACAGGGATAAGTGACTATTATGACATTTGTGATCAAGGTCTGATCCCCTATTAATGCATACTTTCAGCTAATCTCTTCAGTGGACATTCATGTGATCCATGGATTGACAGACTTTCTTTGCCCATCCTTCTGTTCATCCTGCATTCATCCTCCCACTGACTGAAACATCTACACCATCCACCTCTGCTACATGCTGGCAGCAGTGTACACTATCTACAGAATGCACTGCAACAATTCGCCAAGGCTTCTTTGGCAGCACCTCCCAATCCCACAAACTTTACCACCTAGAAGGACAAGGGTAGCAGGCGCATGGCAACATCAGTACCTTCAAATTCTCTTGCATGTCACGCAACACCATGACTTGGGCATAGATCACAGTTCCTTCATTGTCAATGGGTGAAAATCCTGGTACTCGCTATCAAACGGCAATGTGGGTGTACCTACACCACATGGACTGCAGCGATTCAAGGTGGTTCAACCCCACTGTCGCATGGGCAACTAGAAATGGGCAATAATTTCTGACCTGGCCAATGTTGCCAATATCCTGAAAGTGAAAAAATTCACAATATTTTCCCCAAGCAAGAGGCTGAGTTGTCCAAGCTATCTCCAATTACAAATTCCTGGCCATGATGGATTGCTGTGGCATGGGTTACATTCTTTGTCTGACTTTTCCATCCTGTCCTTTGGCTAAGCACACTGCTGCTCCTGCTGACAATTCTCACACTCTTCCCTTGTCTGGCAATGGATTTAAAAACAAATAGCGACAACCACCTCTCGATTGGAGACGAAACCTGAAGATGAATCATTTTATACTTGCCTTTTCTGTAAAGTGAATTAACTCAATTTTTTAAACAAGGGAGAAACCACATGTCAATGTCCCAGACACCACCATCACCATCCCTGGGTATGCCCTGTCCCACTGGCAGGTCAGACCCACCAGAGGTGGTGGCACAGTGGTATACAGTCAGGAGGGAGTTGCCCTGGGAGTCCTCAACATCGATTCCAAACTCCATGAAGTCTCATGGCATTAGGTCAAATTTGGGCAAGGAAACTTCCTGCTGATTACCATACCGCACCCCCCTCAGCCGATGAATCAGTACTCCTCCATGTTGAACAGCACTTGGAGGAAGCACTGACGGTGGCAAGGGCGCAGAATGTACTCTGGGTGGGGGACTTCAATGTTCACTACTGACCGAACTGGCTGAGTCCTAAAGGACATAAATGCTAGACTGGGTCTGTGGCAGGTGGTGAGGGAACCAACAAGAGGGGAAAATATATTTGACCTCGTCCTCACCAATCTGCCTGCCACAGATGCATCTGTCCATGACAGTATTGGTAGGAATGACCACCGCACAGTCCTTGTGGAGGCAAGGTCCCATCTTCACTTTGAGCTTACCCTCCATCATGTTGTGTGGCACTACTACCGTGCTAAATGGCATAGATTTCAAACAGATCAGCAGCAGCAGAATTGTACTCAACCACAATCTGTAACCTCATGGCCTGGTATATCCCCCACTCTACCATTACCATCGTCAGGGGACCAACCCTGGTTCAATGAAGAGTGCAGGAAGGCATGCAGGAGGTGGCTCTACAAACATCTCCTTCCTCAATGATGGGGGAGCCCAGCACATCAGTACAAAAGATAAGGCTGAAGCATTTGCAACAGTCTTCAGCCAGAAGTGCCGAGTGGATGATCCATCTCGGTCTGCTCCTGAAGTCCCCAGCATCACAGATGCCAGCCTTCAGCCAATTCGATTCACTCCACATGATATCAAGAAACGACTGAAGACATTGGATACTGCAAAGGCTATGGGTCCTGACAATATTACAACAATAGTGCTGAAGACCTGTGCTCCAGAACATGCCACCCCCCTTAGCCAAGCTGTTCCAGTACAGCTACAACACTGGTATCTACCCAGCAATGTGGAAAATTGCCCAGGTACGTCCTATACACAAAAAGCAGGACAAATCCAACCCGGCCAATTACTGTCTACTCTCAATCATCAGTAAAGTGATGGAAGGTGTCGTCAATAGTGCCATCAAGTGACACTTGCTTAGCAATAACCTGATCAGTGATGCCGAATTTGGGTTCTGCCAGGGCCACTCAGCTCTTGACCTCATTACAGCCTTAGTTCAAGCATGGACAAAAGAGCTGAACTCAAGAGGTGAGGTGAGAGTGACTGCCCTTGACCTCAAGGCAGCATTTGACAAAGTATGGCATCAAGGAGCCCTAGCAAAACTGGAGTCAATGAGAATCAGGTGGAAAACTCTGCGCTAAGTATGACTCCAACCAGCGGAAAGGAAGATGACTGTGGTTGTTGGAGGTCAATCATCTCAGCTCCAGGACATCACTGCAGGAGTTCCTTAGGGTAGCGTCCTAGGCCCAACCATGCTTCATTACGGACCTTCCTTCAATCATAAGGTCAGAAATGGGGATATTCACTGATGATTGCACAATATTCAGCACCATTTGTGACTCCTCAGATGCTGAAGCAGTCAGTGTAGAAATGCAGCAAGACTTGGACAATATTCAGGCTTGGGCTGATAAGTGGCAAGTAACATTTGTGCCACACAAGTGCCAGGCAATGATCCTCTCGAACAAGACAGAATCTAACCATCTCCCCTTGATATTCAATGGCATTACCATCTCTGAATCCCCCACTATCAACATCCTGGAGGTTACCATTGACCGGAAGCTGAACTGGGGTAGCCATATGAATACCATGGCTACAAGACCAGGTCAGAGGCTAGGAATCCTGCAGTGAGTAACTCACCTCCTGTCCCCCCCCAAAGCCTGTCCACCAACTACAAAGCACAAGTCAGGAGTCTGATGGAATACTCTCCACTTGCCTGGATGGGTGCAGCTCCAACAACTGTCAAGAAGCTTGATACCATCCAGGACAAAGCAGCCTGCTTGAATGGCACCTCATCCACAACATTCACTCCCTCCATCACTGATACGCAATGAAAAAAGTGTGTACCATCTACAAGATGCACTGCAGCAATGCACCAAGGCTCCTTAGACAGAAACTTCCAAACATGCAACCTCTACCACCTAGAAGGGCAAGGGCAGCAAATGCATGGGACACCACCACCTGCAAGTTCCATTCCAAGCCACACACCATCCTGACTTGGAACTATAGCGCCGTTCCTTCACTGCTGCTGGGTCAAAATCGTGCAACTCCCTTCCTCACACCAATTTTGGTGTACTTACCCCACATGAACTGCAGCGGTTCAAGAAGGCAGCTCACCACACCTTCTCAAGGGCAATTAGGGATGGGCAATAAATGCTGGCCTAGCCAGCGATGCCCACATCCCATGATTGAATTAAAAAAACTTGCATTTCTACAGCAAATTTCATGACCTCAGATCATCCCAAAGCATTTTAAAGCTAATGAAGTACTTTTGTAGCATAGTCATTGTTGCAACATGGGAAACATGGCAGCCAATGCGTGCATAGCAAGGTCCCACAAACAGCAATAAGATAGTGACCAGATAATCTGTTTTAGTGGTGCCAATTGAGGGATAAATATTGGCCATGACACATGCCTGGATAGTAACTGTTAAAGATATATGCACAAATAAACTCCCATAAATATAACTGCTTCAGAAATGGTGACGCCCTTTCTTGACAAAATAGTTAAAGGGAGGTTTTCTGAGGAAAAGGAGGGAGAAAAGCTTGGATTACCCAACAATGTGCACATATCTCCTTGTGGTTGGACTGAGCTGTATTGCCAGAAACACAAATACATAGCCTTTCCATTTCCCTCTTCAAATTTGGGTAAATTCTATGATGTTTGGGGGAAGAAAAAAAAAAATTAAAACTGAGGTGGGAGGAAGCATAATGTTGACTTTATTCACAAGAAACACAATACTTGGTATGCCCTCTCAGACTTCTTTCAATATCTGATGCATGCCATTCAAATACTTGTCATTCCTAGCATGTTAATCTGTGAATAGTGCATTAATTCCTTATCCCTGGAATCATGCATCTATTCATTACTACACAGTAAGATTTTATGTTCTGAGCTCAAAGCTCAGAAAGCAGGCTCATTTTGGGCACCTACTGTAGTCTCTAGCTTAGAATCCAATTAATTTGTGCTTTCATGTTATTGAAAAGGTTGGAATTCCAGGCATGGAAATAAAATCCTTTGTCACAAAAAAATATTGTAATGCCTATGAAGCATGCTAACAAGGTGCCTACAAATTAGTTGACATTATGTGTAGGTAATATATTTCAAACATTTGATGGTGTAATTCCAGGCATGATTGTTCTTTCTTATGTCAGACCCTCGATACAGGGCCTCATGTTCTGCTTAGTGGTTGTGGGTCATGAGGGGCCTGGCACTGAATTATCACACTGAAATTACCTCTTCGACAAGAAATACTGAGGACTTTGCTTCTGCCTCAAGCAAAAGAGAAAGGAAGGACTAAAAATCCCTCACAAATACACTGTCAAAATTATGTAGCTGCAATTAGAGTCATAAAGCACAGAAATAGGCCCTTCGGCCCATCATGTCCGTGCCGGCCATCAAGCACCTAACTATTCTATTCCATTTTCCAGCACTTGGCCCATAGACTTGTATGCTATAGTATTTCAAGTGCTCATCTAAATATTTCTTAAATGTTCCTGCCTCTACCACCCCTTTGGGCAGTGCGTTCCAGATTCCAACCACCTTCTGGGTGAAAACATTTTTCCTCGAATCCCCACTAAACCTCCTGCCGGTTACCTTAAATCTATGCCCCTGGTTATTGACACCTCCCCTCAGGGAAAAGGTTTATCTACCCTATCTATGCCCCTCATAATTTTGTATACCTCAATCAGGTCCCCCCTCAGCCTTCTCTGCTCCAAGGAAAACAACTCTAGCCTATCCAGTCTCACTTCACAGCTGAAATGCTCCAACCCAGGCAACATCCTGGTGAATCTCCTCTGCATCCTCTCCAGTGCAATCACATCCTTCCTATAGTGTGACAACCAGAACTGTAGACAACACTCACCAGATGTGGCCATCATAACCTCCCTGCTCTTTTATTCTATGCCACGGCTGATAAAGGCAAGTATCCCATATGCCTTCCTAACCAGCTTATCTACCAGTGCTGCTGCCTTCAGTGATCTATGGACAAGTACACCAAGGTTCCTCTGATCCTCTGTACTTCCTAGGGTCCTACCATCCATTATATATTCCCTTGCCTCGTTAGTCCTCTCAAAATGCACCACCTCACACGTCTCAGGATTAAATTTCATTTGCCACTGCTCTGCCCATCTTACCAGCCCATCTGTATCATCCTGTAATCTAAGGCTTCCCTCCTCACTATTTACCTATTTTCATGTCATCTGTGAACTTACTGATCATACCTTCTATATTCATGTCAAAATCATTAATGTACACTAAAAACAGCAAGGGTCCCAGCACCGATCCCTGCGGTACACCACTGGTCACAGGCTTCCAATCACAAAAACAACCCTCGACCATCACCCTCTGCCCTCTGCCACTAAGATAATTTTGGATCCAATTTGCCAAATTACCCTGGATCCCATGGGCTCTTACCTTTTTGACCAATCTCCCATGCGGAACCTTATCAAAAGCCTTACTGAAGTCCATGTAGACTACATCAACTGCTTTACCCTCATCTACACATCTAGTCACCTCCTTGAAAAATTCAATCAAATCTGTTAGACATGATCTCCCCCTGACAAAGCCACACTGACTATCCTTGATTAATCCCTGCCTCTCCAAGTGAAGATTAATCCTGTCCCTCAGAATTATTTCCAATAGTTTCCCAACCACTGATGTTAGACTCACAGGCCTATAATTACCTGGTTTATCCCTGCTACTCTTCTTGAATAATGGTACCACATTCGCTGTCCTCCAGTCCTCTGGCACCTCTCCTGTGGTCAGAGGATTTGAAAATTTGTGTCAGAGCCCCTGCTATCTCCTCCCTTGCTTTACATAGCAGCCTGGGATACATCTCATCTGGGCCTGGGGATTTAGCCACTTTTAAGCCTGTTAAAACTGCTAATACCTCCTCCCTTTCCTTGCTAATTTGTTCAAGTATATCACAATCCCCATTCCTGATCGCTACACCTACATCGTCCTTCTCCATAGTGAACACAGATGAAAAGTAATCATTTAAAACCTCACCTATGTCCTCCAGCTCCACACACTGATTGCCACTTTGATCCCTAATGGGCCCCACTCTTTCCCTGGTTATCCTCTTGCCTTTAATATATTTAAAAAACGCCTTGGGATTTTCCTTTATCTTGCCTGCCAGTGTTTTTCATGTGCCCTCTTCGCTCTCCTAATTACTTTTTTCAGTACCCCCCCTTCACTTTCTATATTCCTGTAGGGCCTCTGCTGTTTTCAGCCTTCGAAATCGGCCATAAGTCTCCTCTTTTTTCCTTATCCAATCCTCTATATCCCTTGACATCCAGGGTTCCCTGGATTTGTTGGTCCTACCCTTCACCTTTACAGAACATGTTGGACCTAAACTCTCACTATTTTCTTTTTGAATGACTCCCACTGGTCTGATATAGACTTTCCTACAAGCAGCTGCTCCCAGTCCACTTTGGCCTGTTTTATCTTATTGAAATCAACCTTCCCCCAATTCAGTACCTTTATTCCTGGTCCACCTTTGTCCTTTTTCATAACTACCTTAAATCTTACAAAGTTTTGTTCACTATCCCTGAAATGCTCCCCCAATGACACGGTATGTGCTGGCTCAAAAAGCTCTCTTGCATGCACTTTAAGAATTCCGACCCCCTTTAAGCCTTTTGCACTAAGACTATCCCAGTTAATATTTAGATTTAGAGATACAGCACTGAAACAGGCCCTTCGGCCCACCGAGTCTGTGCCGACCATTAACCACCCATTTATACTAATCCTACACTAATCCCATATTCCTACCACATCCCCACCTGTCCCTATATTACCCTACCACCTACCTATACTAGGGGCAATTTATAATGGCCAATTTACCTATCAACCCACAAGTCTTTTGGCTGTGGGAGGAAACCGGAGCACCCGGAGGAAACCCACGCAGACACAGGGAGAACTTGCAAACTCCACACAGGCAGTACCCAGAATTGAACCCGGGTCACTGGGGCTGTGAGGCTGCAGTGCTAACCACTGTGCCGCCCTATTATTGAAATCCCCTGCTATTATTAGCCTATTATTTTTACACCTCTCTGAGATTTGCCGGTATATCTGCTCCTCTATCTCTCCCTGACTGTTTGGAGGCCTGTAGTACACTCCCTGCAAAGTGATTGCCCCCTTTTTGTTTCTAAGTTCTACCCATATGGCCTAATTTGAGGAACCTTCTAAGACATCATCCATCCTTACTGCAGTAATTGACTCCTTGATTAATAGCGCAATGCCACCTCCTCTTTTACACACCCTTCCCACCGTCTGAAAATTCTATACCCTGGAATATTGAGCTGCCAGTTCTGCCCTTCCCTCACCACGTCTCTGTGATAGCAAATATCATATTCCCATGTGTTAATCAATGCCCTCAATTCATCTGACTTACTTCCAAAACTCCTTCCGTTTTTAATCTGCTACCTAGCCCCCTGAATTCTTGTTGCAGGACCTCAGCCCTCTTTCTACCCATGTCATTGGCACCAATGTGAGCCACGACCTCTGACTGTTCACCCTCCCCTTCAGAATGTCCTGCAGCCGCTCCATGACATCCTTGAACCTAGCACCAGGGAAGCAACATACCATCCTGGAGTCATGTTTGCAGCCATAGAAACGACTGTACCCCTTACGATAGAATCCCCCATCACTATAGCTCTCCCACTCCTTTTCCTCCAGTCCTGTGCAGCTGAGCCACCCACAGTGCCACAGACTTGCCTCTTGATGTATTCCCCGGAGAAGCTATCTCCCAACAGTATCCAAAGCAGAAAATCTGTTAGACAGGGAGATGGACACAACTGCACTACCTGGCTAGTTCTTCTACTGTGCCTGGCGGTCACCCATTCGCTTTCTGCCTGAGCAGTCTTTACCTGCGGTGTGACCACCTCCCTGTACGTGCTATCCATGATGATCTCAGCCTTGCAGATGCTCCAGTGTCCCCAGCCACTGCTCCAGATCTGAAACGTAGATTTCAAGTAGCTGCAGCTGGAGACACTTCCTGCACACGTTTGCCCTGGACACAGGAAGTGCCCCTGACTTCCCACATTGCACAGGAGGAACACTCCACGCTGCCGAGTTGCCCTGCCATGACTTACCCTTAATCTACTCCCTTCAATTACTCAAAAATTAGAGATTATTTACACTAGGGACCTTTGATTCCCTAAAAAAAACTACTTACATAAAAAAACTGCAGACCTTACCTTTCTCTTTAGTTACTAATCCAGCTTACCTGTATGCTCACCCCGACGGCTCTCTGTTTCCCTGCTCGCTCGGTTGATTGTGATGTCACTTTTCGATTTCCCCCCGGCTCTGCTCCCACTGTGTTTGATACTTGCAAAAGAGGTTAAAATGTGGAACTGCCTACTACATGGGAGTAATTGAGGTGAATAGCACAAATGCCTTTAAGGGGAGGTTAGATAAATACAAGGGAGGGAGGAATAGATTATGCTGATAGGTTTAGACAAAATAGGGTGGGAGGAGGCTTGTATGGAGCATAAACACCAGCATGGACCAGTTGTCCTTGTGGAGAGTTTCATTAATGTGGTTGGGGAGGGTTTAAACCGAATGACAGGGGAACGGGCACCAGCATCTCGAAGTAGAAAAGAGGAATAAGGTGCACAAAGGAGCAAAAGTGTTGAATAATGCTACAGAAGGAAATGGTTCCATATTAAATAGAAGCAGACTAAGAAGGACTATGAAGAATACAAGAACAGGTTTAGAATGTATTTATGGTGAATAAGGTTGGTGAGCTATAAGCACAAAGAACCATGTTGGAATATGACATAGTGGCAATAATGGAAACATGGCTTAAAAATAGTGAGGCAGGGGGTCTTAATATCCACAGAGACAAAGTGTCTGGAAAACATAGGGGAGGAAAAAGGGGGAGTTGGGGTGACAGTACTGATTAGGGAAAACACTCGTGTTGAAAAGAGAGAATGTCCTTGAGGGGGCAAGGACAAATCCATTTGGTTAGAGTTGAGCAGCAAAAATGGTCTGATCACACTACTGGGGGCATTCTATAGCCCTGCTAATAGCGAATGAGTGAGTGAAATCAAGAGAGAGGAGAAAGAAGCAAATTTGCAGGGAAATCTAAGAGATGTGCAAAAACAATAGAGTGGTGATTTTCGGGGACTTTACTTAAATATCATACTATAATATTAGAGGAAAGGAAAAGAAGGGGGAGGAATTTCTAAAATGTGTTCAGGGGAAGTTCCTCGACCAGAATGTTCTTGGTCAAACTAGGAAGGAGGCATTGCTGGACCTGGTCCTGGGGCATGTGATATGCCAAGTGGACCAAATGTCTGTGGGGGAACACGCGGGTAAAAGTGATCATTGTATCATAAGATTCAGATTAGTAATGGAAAGGAGTAAGAAACATCTAAAGTAGAACTTATAAATTGGAAGAGGACTTACTTTAATGGGATGAGAGGGGATCTAGCCAGGGTAAAATAGAACCAAAGACTGACAGGACAACAATGGGTGATCTTTAAGGAGATGTTCAGGTACAGGCTAGGTACATTTCAACATGGGGGAAAGTTAGGGGAACCAAAGCCAGGGCTCCTTGGAATGACAAGGGAGATGGAGAACACCATGAAACAAAAAAAACGAGGGTGTATGATGCAGGTCAGGTGAATTCTTCAAGTGAGAACCAGGCCTACGGCAATGAGTTGAGGGAAGTGAAGAGGAAAATAAGACTGGTGAAGAGAGAGTGTGAATAGAATGGTAGCTAACCAGTAAAAGAGATCCCAAAAATCTTCTACCAACATGTAAATAGTAAGCGGGTAGTAAGAGGTGGGATGGGACAAAGAGGGTGATATATGTTTAGAGGCGCAGGGCAAGGCTAGAATACTTGAGTCCTTTGTATCGGTGTTTACTAAGAGGATGCTGACAAAATATCAGTAGAACCGGAGATGGTAGTAGTAATGGACAGGGTGCAAATTGATAGGCCGAATGTACAGGCTATGCTTAGAGTGGATAGGTCGCCTGATCTGGATAACTTGCATCTCAGGTTGCTGAGGAAAGTGGGGCTAGAGATAACTGAAGGGCTTGTCATAATCTTCCAACCTTCCCTAGATACCCAGGAAGTGCCAGAGGATTTGAAAGTGGCAAATGTAACATCCTTGTTCAAGAAAGGGTGTAAGGTCCTTCTGTGTTGTAACTATTCTTTGATTATATGACACTCCTTGTAACTACAGTTTGACATCAGTGGTGGGGAACGTTTTAGAAACAATAATCAGGGGGGGAAAAAAATGAACAGGCACTTGGAGAGGTTTGAGTTAAGGAAGGCCAACACGGTTTGACTAATCTAATTGAATTTTTTTGATGAATTAACATGGAAAGTTGATGAAGGGAATGCAATGGATATTATCTGTATGGATTTTAAGAAAGCGTTTTATGTGGTATTTTATCAAAGTCTGGTTAACAAAATTGAGGCTTATGGAGCAGGAGGGTCAGCGTTAGCTTGGATAAAAAAATTGGCTTAAGGACAGAAAACAGCGAGTCATTGTAATTGGTTGTTTTACAGGCTGGAGGATGGTAGACAGTGGTGTAATAAAATCAAAGTACTGCAGATGCTGGAAATCGGAAATAAAAGCAGGAAATGCTGGAAATACACAGCAGGTGTAGCAGCATCCGTGGAGACAGAAAGAGTGTTAACGCTTCAGGTGTGACCTTTCATTAGAACTGGCAAAGGTTAGAAATATAATAGGCTTTGAGCAAGTGAAAGGGGGAACAACAAAAGGAAAGGTCCGTGTTAGGGCAGAGGGTAGGAGCGGTTAAATGACAAAGATGTCAAGGAATAAAAGGCAAAGGAAGTAGTAATAGCCATACTAAAAGACAAAGCATTTGTCCAGAGAAAGTGGTAATGAACAGCTGTATCCAAAAAGAAAAACAAGTTTAAGACTCAGACATGGTAATAAGAAATCAAAACAGGCCTCCCAACAGCCAGCGGGATGTAGAGGAGCAGATATGTAGACAGATTTTGGAAAGATGTAAAGGTAACAGGGTTACCTGGATTCTAATCAACTGACGTTTGAAAGACTCACACGTCAGATGTTGATTTACCCTCAAACAGCCGCCCCCAATCTAAATTCTTCAGTTCCTGCCTAGTGGTGGGTGATTTTAACTTCCCCTATATTGACTGGGACTCACTTAGTGCTAGGGGCTTGGATGGGGCAGAATTTGTAAGGAGCATCCAGGAGGGCTTCTTGAAACAATATGTAGATAGTTCAACTAGGGATGGACCTGACCTGGTATTGGGGAATGAGCCCAGCCAGGTGGTCGAAGTCTTAGTAGGGGAGCATTTTGGGAACAGTGACCATAATTCCGTAAGTTTTAAGGTACTTGTGGATAAGGATAAGAGTAGTCCTCGGGTGAAGGTGCTAAATTGGGGGAAGGCTAATTATAACAATATTAGGCAGGAACTGAAGAATTTAGATTGGGGGCGGCTGTTTGAGGGTAAATCAACATCTGACATGTGTGAGTCTTTCAAACGTCAGTTGATTAGAATCCAGGACCAGCATGTTCCTATAAGGAAGAAAGATAAGTTTGGCAAGTTTCGGGAACCTTGGATAACGCGGGATATCGTGGAAATGCTGGAATCTATTATTAGGGATGTGATAATAGGGTACTTAGAAAATCACAGTATGATCGGGCAGAGTCACATATTTATGAAAGGAAACAGTGTTTAACAAATCCGTTAGAGTTTTCGAGATTTTAATTTACAAGGGGGAAAATAGTGGATATAGTGTATTTGGACTTTCAAAAATATTTAGAGGTTATTACACAAAATTAGAGTTCAAGGAATTGGGGGTAATATATTAGCTTGGATTGAAGATCGGTTAACACACAGAAAACAGAGTAGGAATAAACAGGTCATTTTCAGGTTAGCAGGTTGCGACTCGTGGGGCACCGCAAAGACCATTGCTTGGGCCTCAGTATTTACAATCTACGTCAATGACTTCGATGACACAAATACCAGTTTGAAAAAAAGTGTGACAGCCAAATAGATGTAGCAACAGTGAGAGAACCATGAAAAAACATTATAGAGACTTGGAAGTAGCAGAGAGACGGTCAGTTATCGGTATAGAGCCCAAAACTCCTCAGGTCTGCTGGTATAAGTGCCTGGCAGATCATTCCAAAAATGTTTAACTCTTATTGAAAAACAAAAGCTATACTACTCAGCCTTTTTCCACTTTGCTACTAAACTAAAAAGTGGAATTATGCTTTTGATCCAATGGTTAGATATTGCCATAAAAGCTCTGAATGGCTGGACAAAGAGACCGTAGCCAATCTTGTATATTGTGAAAAGCCAAATGTCTGCATCTGTCAAATCTTTAATAGTATTTTTATCTGCAAAGGAAAATGACATCAGCTTCTGAAGATGCACTGTTGCCCTGAACTTTGGAAGGTGGGCCAGAAAGTTGCACGCTACATGTGTTTTCTTTTCCAAAGTTGTTTTTCAAGGTTTCTAGTTTAAACAAAGACTTTTCACATTCTTTTGAGGTTTGGTAGACCAACTTTCATAGGGATCACAAACTCTTAGTTATGCTGTAAGCTTCCTGAGAGATCTGAACATTTGGAAATAGTGCTGTAACATTTCAAAAAGAAACAAAAAAAAAAAGACGATCAAGAATATAAATTACCGAAATAGTGCTTTGCATTTTGCTGGCAAGGGATATTTGTAGTTCACAAGAGAGACAAATGATCCCAATAGCACAATCATATATCAAGTACCAAATTAGCAAACCAAATGGTTGTTTATTTTGTTTTTATCTTTAATGACAAGATCTCAATTCTCTCTCTCCCAGGTTGAAAACAGCAAAATAGAGATAAATACTCAAGAGCTGACACATTTTACATTAACCATTCTCTGGGCTGAAGTTTTACAGATAGGGTCGCTGAAATCAGAAAACCTAAGCTAATCAGCTAAATTTACATTCATGCATTTGTGCCATTTGTTCGAAAGGTTCCCATTTTCCTCCCAGCAAGTCACATAATGCACAACGGGCTTCCTGTAGGAATTCCTAGTCACACTGATTTTTGAAAGTTGCCAGACCTATCAGGCAACATCAGAGGTGCACAGCACGCAACCACCCACCGGTATCACATTACCTGTATATACAAACAGAGGAAAATATAGGATTACATTTTACTTTTCTCAGAGGGGCACTGCCTACAGAGCCTATGCTTTATAAAAGGTGGCTGTTGCCGAGTTGTGCTATGTGCTACACATTGACCTGGCTCTGCTACAAATATCTTAAAGTGGACTGCAGAGTTGCAAAGCTGTGCTATGCACACTCTTTCACACAAGTTGCCTTTTGTATTGTCGATCAGAGTGTCTCCAACATTTGACGCTCTGTAAGCATTTTAAAACCCAGACGGGTGAAATTCTGATCCCCAATCTTTTCAGCTGAGGGGCTACACAACTTAACCCTCCAGCCAGCAATGTCATCCCCTCATGTGTCACCAGAAGATCCTTCTTTTTGAATCATGCTCTGTGTCACCCAGTAGGCTCCTGCATTTGTTATCTGCCCCTCCCACCTCACTCAAAACGGATGTCTCAAAGATGACAGTCAAGAAGGATTGACTGAGTAGCACCACATGCTGAGGTGCTGGCAGGGCAAGATGTCCTGGTGCTTGCATTTCTGAGAAGGAATAAATCACAGGGAAGTTACAATACTTTCCAAATGAGCAGAGTTCAAGGGTAAGTAACAATAGGTGTGACATGAGGGTTTCACAGTACAACTGGGTGGCAGTTAATGCCGAGTACAATAGGTGCTTAAAATGATAAATGAATTCAACAGAGTACTGCCAGATGGGCTGTCTTTCAAATGAGATGTTGAATTGAAGCCTCATCTGGCCCCTCAGGTGGAGATAAAAGATCCCTTGGCATTATTTGAAAATGACCAGGTGAGCTCTCCCCAATGCTTGGCCAACATTAAACAGTCAACCAACATCACTAAAAAAAATTATCTAGTCAGTATCGCTCTTGACCATACGCTCTGTCTTTTTTCTAGAAAAAGAATCAAAAAAGTGAGAAGTATCATTCATTGTTATGACAGCGAGTAGCAGGAAGACTAGGCAAAGGTAAAACAGTGGATGTAATATACATTAGCTTCAAAAAGGTCTTGAATAAGGTACCACATAGTAGTCGTGGGAGTCAGTTGCCAGTGATCGCCAGAGCTGGTGGACAGCCATAAAGGCGGGGCTAAAGAGTGGCGAGTCGAAGAGACTTAGCAGTTGGCAGGAAAAAAAACAGAAGTGCAAGGAGAGAGCCAACTGTGTAACAGCCCCGACAACCAATTTTATCTCCAGTGCCTGTGGAAGAGTCCGTCACTCTAGAGTGGCCTTCATAGCCACTCCAGGCGCTGCTCCACAAACCACTGACCACCTCTAGGTGCTCACCCATTGTCTCTTGAGACAAGGAGGCCAAAGAAGTAGAAGTAGACTCATGAAAAAGTTAGAGCACGTGGAGTCAGGAGACAAGTAGCAGAATGGATAGCTACAGTGGATTGCTACAATAGGGGTTAAAGGTACTAAAGCAAAATACCGTGTATGCTGGAAATCTGAAATAAAAAAATAAAATGCTGGAAATACTCAGCAGGTCAGGCAGCATCTGTGGAGAGAGAAACTGATTAACTTATCAGGTTAAAGTTACTTACTTAGTCTGGCAGAACGTGGGAAGCGGTGTTGCACAGTAATCAGTGCGGAGACCACTGTTGTTTACAATTTACATAAACAGTTTGAACACAGAATTATAGAAATTTACAGCACAGAAAGGAGGATGCTATTCTGCCCATCATGTCTGTGCCAGCCAAAAAAAATCCATCTATCTCCAATCCCACTTTGAGGCTCTTGGTCTGTGGCATTGTAGGTTACAGTACTTCAAGTGCACATTCAACTGTTTTTTTAAATGCGATAAGGGTTTCTGCCTCCACCACTCTTTCAGACAGTGAGTTCCAGGCCCCCACCACCCTCTGGGTGAAAACATTTCTCAACTTCCTGCTAATCCTTCTACCAATTACATAAAATCTATGCCCCTGGTTATTGACCCCTCCGCTATGGAAAATAGGTTCTTCTTATTCACTCTTTCTAGGCCTACATAATTTTTATACACTGCAAATGAATCACAGTTCAGCCTGCTCTATTTCAAAGAACATAGACTATCCAAATCTTTCCTCATAGCTAGAATTCTCCAGTGCTGGCAACATCCTTTTAAATCTCCTCTGTACCCTCTTTAGTGTGATTGCATCCTTCCTGTAATGTGACCAGAACTGTACACAGTACTCCAGCTGTAGCCTAACTAGTGTTTTATACAGTTCGAGCATCCTTGCTCTTATATTCTATGCCTCGGCTAATAAAGGAAAGTATCTGGATACCTTTTTAGCCACCTTATCTACTTGTCCTGCTACCTTAAGGAATTTGTGCACATGCACTCCAAAGCCTCTCTGTTCCTCGATACCTCTCCGTATCCTGCCATTTACGTGTATTCCCTTGCCTTGTTTGCATTACCTCACTTTTCCAGATTGAATTCCATTTATCACAATTCTGTTTACATGACTAGTCTATTGGTATCTTTCTGCAGTCTACAGCTTTCTTCCTTACTATCAATTGGTCAGTCAATTTTTGTATCATTCGCAAACTTCTTAAATCATGCCCCCTACATTTAAGTCTAAATCATTGATATAAACCACAAAAAGCAGGAATGGAAGTATTGAGCCCCGCGAAGCCCCACTGGAAACAGTCTGTCAGTCACAAAAACACCTTCAGACCATTACCCTTTGTTTCCTGCCACCAAGCCAATTTTGGATCCAACCTGCCATACTCCCTTGGATCACATGGGCTTTTACTTTATTGACCAAAGGCAGGAATCAGAAGTACCATATTAAAATTTGTGGATGACATCAATTTGGGGCTATAAGTAACAGAGGAAAACTGCAATAACGTACAAGGTGAACATTAACAAACTTGTAGAATGAGCTTGCAAATGATAAAGTGAATTTTCATATAGATAAGCATGAAATGATGCATTCTGCTAAGAGGAACAGAGGAGGCCACCTACTCCCCAGAAAATAAGTTTCTAAATGGGGTAAAAAGAAAAAGACTTGCATTTATATAGCACCTTTCACAACCAACGATGTACTTTTGAAGTGCAATCACTATTGTAATGTATGAAATGTAGCAGCCAATTTGCACACAGCAACCTCCCACAAACAACAATGTGACAATGATCAGATAGATAATCAGTTTGTGATGTTGATTGAAGAATATTGTCCAGGATACCAGGGATAACTCCCCTGAATTTTTTCAAAATAGTGCAATGGGATCTTTTATGTCTACCAATGGGGCAGATGGGACCTTGCCTCGTCCGAAAGATGGAGTGCTGCACTGTCGCAGGTGTCTTCAGTACTGCGCTGGACTGTCAGCCTAGATTGTTGCATTGAAACCACAACCTTCTGATTCAGAGGCAACATTGCTACCAACTCAACCATGGCTGAGACATGTGTGGAGGCGCAACTGGATCTAGGGGTAAATTCACAAATCTTATAATTAGCAACACAGATTACCAAAGCCATTAAAATATAAGCAAAGCACAAATTCATTTTTGGAGAAATAGAATTCAAAAGCATGGAAGTTATGTTAAACTATACATCGTGTACTGCCCACAGTTATGGTCTCCATATTACAAAAAGGATATAGAAGCACTGGAGATAGTGCAAAAATGCTCTCCAAGGACGATACCAGAACGGAGTACACAACTATCAGGAAAAAGTGAACAGGCTGCGGCTCTTTTCTCTGGAAGAGAGAAAACTGAACAGTGGTCTGATGGAGATTGCTATAATTATGAAGGGGTTTTAAGG
Source organism: Heterodontus francisci (assembly GCF_036365525.1). Taxonomy (NCBI): domain Eukaryota; kingdom Metazoa; phylum Chordata; class Chondrichthyes; order Heterodontiformes; family Heterodontidae; genus Heterodontus; species Heterodontus francisci. The sequence continues at coordinate 171,728,667 of NC_090373.1, forward strand.
GGTAGTCATAGCTGTTTTCACTTGTGAGGAAATCCAAAATTAGGGACCATAAATATATGCTAATCACTATTAAATGCAATAAAGGAATTCAGGAGAAATTTCTTTACTCAGAGTGGTCAGAAACTCAATAGCACAGGGAGTTGTTGAGGCAAACAGCATAGATGCATTTAAGGGGAAGAGAAGTCCAGGAGAAAGAAAGGAATAGAAACATACGAATATGGTGAGATGAAGCAAGGTGGAAGGAGTCAAGCGTGGAGCATAAAACCGTTGGGCAAAATGGTCTGTTCCTATGTCAACAGTAACAGAACAAAATACTGATCATCAGAATAATAATTCCATGGCAACAACAGTCTCTCAACAACAAACTGGAAGAGTAGAAGGAATTTATTCAATAAGAACATGTGAACAGGTTCACTCAAATTGAGAGTTTTTTATTTTGACAAATCTCAGACTGAAAAAAATTCTTGAATTACCTCAAATTATGGAGGGGAAATTCTAACAAAATGGAACATGCCTGTTTTTCTCAAACTGACAATTCAAAGAAATTGTGGAATGCACAACATTGAAAATTTGTGATTCACAAGTGGAAAACAGGCCCTCCCCTGCTTTCTATTAAAAGACATATTTCATTCCACATCTTATGAACTTATTGATAATGTTATAAACAAAAAGCAATTTTTTAGAAATTTGCTTCTATTGACATCTCAAAACTAACATTAGCCAACAAATGATAAGAATCAAACAGACAACCAACAAAAGCACTTGAATCATTATTCCATATCCAGTTGTCCCCAATAACTCCAACTAACTATATAGAATACCTGAATGTATACTGTTTAAAAAACAGTCATAATAAGCATCCTCACAAAGAATACACAGTGATTATAATATTTGTATTCTCAAAAATCTCTTGAATTATTGCAGAAACTTTGTCCCATTCCAAGTTGTCCAGTCCACATCCGATCCTGTAGAGAAAACAGTAATGTTCATAATTGTGTGTAGCCAGATCCTGAGTTAAAAAACACCATTAAAATTAAAAATTGCTAAATCTCAAAAGGTTAGTGAAGATTTAACACTTGTTGTGCCATGCATAAGTTCACTATTTGCAACTGGGTTAGCAACATATGAGATATCTTGAGATAATTAGGCCAGACATCAGAGTTCTGTGTCTCAACGAGCTGAAATAAAGGCAGCTTTTAGTAATGCATGGCATAGAGTGGGAGTCAGCAAACAGGAAAAAGACAAATGGCATTGCAACACCCAGAAGTTTTTCTGAACCTGCCGGCAGTCTAAAAGCGAAAAGATGCAAATTAAACAAACTCACCAGTGAAACCCAAAAATCAGGATCTGACTGCATTCTTATGATGCTGTGGGTCCCAAATGCCTGCATGAATCCAACTGGATGGCTCAGGTGCTAATATACCATGCAATTATTCTATTAGTCCTGTCATTGCACCTCACACAGCATGTATATCATTCTCTACTGAAAGCCTTCTCATACCATGCCTTCCAGCTGGTCTACTAAAAATCGGTGCGTTGTTGTAATTATATAATACAAAAGAGCTACTGATCAACTGACTATCCTCTTGTAACCAACTACTGATGTGGCAAACATTTCATTAGGTTCTCTGCACGCCACCATCTCCTTTATAAGTGCAGCTACAACTTCAGTGAAGAATTAACACAAATTTCATCTGCTCTCTTTAAACTCAAAGCTCTGAATGCTGTTCAAATAAAAAAAGCTGATTGCATGCTAGCTGAATTTCTAAAATCAGTCTGAGTAGAGTCTGCTTCATATTCAGTGATTTCTAATTCGATCCTCTGTGCTCACAGTTAGTATGAACAGAGCAATTGTCAGCTTTCTATTTTCCCATTGCTTGATTTTTTAAAAAAATATTTTTTCTTATTGTCAACACCATCATCATCCTGTGACCAGGACAGAATTGCTTGTTCTGAAGACTTCTTCATAGTTGCTATGCATGCATTATGATTAGCCAACATGTTGTTTGAGGTGGTGAGACTGGTCTTTCTCTACTATATACATGTTTAATGCATGATTCAAACAGTATTGTGAACTCACCCGAGCCTGGTGGGGACTCATACCACGGATGGCTCTACTTTAATATTTACATCCCTTTGTATAAATCCCTTCTGGTCCTGCCCCTCACTATCTCTATAACCTTCTCCAAACCTACAACCCTCAGAGATCTTGTGCTTCTTTGAATCTTGTCTCTTATGTGTCCCACCTTCTCAAAGCACTTCACAAAGAACAAAGAACAGTACAGCACAGGAACAGGCCATTCGGCCCTCCAAGCCTGCGCCAATCTTGATGCCTGCCTAAACTAAAACCTTCTGCACTTCCGGGGACCGTATCCCTCTATTCCCATCCTATTCATGTATTTGTCAAGATGCCTCTCAAACGTCGCTATCGTACCTGCTTCCACCACCTCCCCCGGCAGCAAATTCCAGGCACTCACCACCCTCTGTGTAAAGAACTTGCCTCGCACATCCCCTCTAAACTTTGACCCTCTCACCTTAAACCTATGTCCTCTAGTAACTGACTCTTCCACCCTGGGAAAAAGCTTCTGACTATCCACTCTGTCCATGCCGCTCATAACCTTGTAAACCTCTATCATGTCGCCCTTCCACCTCCGTTGTTCCAGTGAAAACAATCCGAGTTTATCCAACCTCTGCTCATAGCTAATGCCCTGCAGACCAGGCAACATCCTGGTAAACCTCTTCTGTACCCTCTCCAAGGCCTCCACGTCCTTCTGGTAGTGTGGCGACCAGAATTGCACGCAATATTCTAAGTGTGGCCTAACTAAAGTTCTGTACAGCAATGTACAGTTCACAATGGAAATAGAAAGGAAAATGGGTGCCAAAGCACGAAGGGAGAGATCAGAAAAGATGATAACGTCTGGTCAGAAAGATGAATTTTACAGAAACCTTTAGAGGAAATAAAAGGGGAAGCACCCAAGTGTTTAGGGGGGAGCTTAAGACAACAGAAACAAAGTAGCTGAATGCTCTACCATTAAAGATTGAAGCAAAGTAAAGGGATCGAAGCTTTGTATTTTTTTTGGGGGGGGTGGGGGGCAGGGGGTAGGAGATAAAAGGGTGAAGGAAGTTGCAGAAATAGGGTGCGCAAGGTTGTTGAGGAATCTGATGAGGACGAGATATTAAATATAGCACTTGGAGAACAGAAAGCCAGTGTACATTAATTTGCAGAAGGGTCATAAGTGAGAGACACTCAGTGTGGGACAGGATACTGGCGCCTCAAATCTGGAAATGCTGTAAGTTGCGGAGGGTTGAGGACTATAGGCCAGACAAGAGGACATTGGAATAACCAAGGTTAATCTGGAATACAAAACAGACAAATATGATAAAACTGTAGTAAAATCAACAAATTCAACTTTTCCATCATTATTACATAGGCATTGAGATGTGCAAGACTCCATTATTCAGGCAGTGGTTCTTCATGGCCTTGAGGCTGCTCTGCAGATCGTCATAAGTTGGCTTATCTGATGCCACCTTTTTAGTGATCTGTAAAAAAAAAAAATTAAACCTCTTAATATCAGGCAACAAGGTAGGCAATGACGACTAGGCGGTATTAAAGTGGAAATTTTCTTCAGTTTATCTTCAAATGCACAGGATTACTTAGGTTAAGTAAATACAAGAAAAGCAGGTAGATAAGAAAAATATTACAACTTTTATATTATATTCATAACTGAACAATAACTTGGCACCTTTCAATTGGGTCAATAACTAAAAGCATCAAAAAGTGGGAATTAAAGCTTCGTTTAACACCAAATGATAGCCGAAGATTATACAAACACTAACGGCAGAGCTGCAACAGAGCCATAAGATAAGGTCGCTGGGTTTAAGTGTAGAGCTTGAACCCCAGTAAACTTGGCACATAAGCCAACTACTTTTTTTTTTAAAAAAGAGATTAAGTGCTATATTTTTTATGGTGCTTTTTTTCCAAACAAAAACATTGAAAACAGTTACTTCATTAAGCACTTGGGGGTATACCACAATCTTGTGACATCAATGGGTGTGCTGTACTTTGAAAAAATAAAATTTAATATCAAGACATCAAAAAAATCAAGTGAAAATCTATTTTCCAAATTATTCTGGATCTTTCCATGACATTTAGATATTTTAAATGGTAAATAATGATCCTACGACTCAGTTACAAATATGGCTGGATTCATTACCAAATAGTAAATATATCTCTGATCTTTCTGCAGCATTGCCACCTCTCCAGTCTTCTTTTCTGTAAAGAAAATCAATTAAAAATGATTTTGTTAATGCATAAATGCAAAGAAGGTGCAACAACTTGATGACAAAGCAACATGAATTAATCATATATTAAATTAGGAAATAGAAGTCTGATTTGACGAAAAGGGACCAAATAAGAACCAACAATGAAGTCCATTTCCAATCCTATTGTAGAAAGAGGAAACCTTCCATTTATTGTATTAGCAGTTAAACATATGCCAATGGTCACAGATCATGACTTAGCCCACAGCTCACTCTCAGAAACGAGCAAGGCATGCCAGTGAACAGTTGTAGGGCAAATTAGGTACAGTGTGAAGCTTGGAGAGGACTTTTATTGTATAGATAAAGCAATAGCATTAGCTTTTCTACTAAAAACAGGTTAGTTATTTATTTCCATACATGGTGTTTGAAAAATAGAATTCTGTTATAGTCTTTGTAAACACTTAACAGCTTTCTCAGCAAACCTCTGATGAAAGATTTTAATCTATGCCTCAAGTGAATCAAGCAGGAAGCATTGGCTATGGAATGCATATGACATTCAGGTGATTGTGCTCGTGACCAAATATTGGAAAGTCCAAATCCAGACATCATCATGCAGCACTGCAATTAGAGCTGCTATTGTGATGGGTTTGAATAAGTTGTTACATTCTAAAGTTTTTTCAAAAAAATATAGTTCGGTTGAATCAAATTTTATGTTTATGTATATGTAGCTAGACGTTCAATCTTCATGTAGTTTTACTGAGCTTGGCATCACTACTGTGGAGATTCCATCATTCTTCATAAATAGTCATTTGGTAGGACAGAACTTGAGTACTGCTGAAAATAGATCTTTTCTTTTAGCACTCCTCAGGGCAATCTGTAAGAATACCAATGTAAGAGAAAGCAACAACTTTATACTGTATGAGAAGAGAGTGCTGATTGGTACAGGAGTTGCCATGGACAATGCACCAGTTTATGGTGACTGACAGTTAACTGCCAAGCTTTGTTTGAAATTTAAACCAGGCAGCTTGATTCTGATTCCCCAGGGCAATGCTTTGACCAATAAACCTGTGAATGGCTGTCACTGATTTTGTTTAGCTGAAACAGGCACAATGTGTGTACATGTTCTTTCTGTATGCAAAGAATAGGGCCCTGTGTATTAATATATGTAGCTTCCAGTACACGCAAACGCACCACACTGCAAGCCCAACTGACAATCTTAAATTGGTTGTCAGAGTAATTCTTAGCACACTGAGGATTATTTAGCAAACGTTGTCCAATCGCGGAGTCACTTCTAATGTCGGACACTGCGTTTTGAGTTTTGCAAGCACGGGCTGGTTGGGTACGGCTTGTACCTTGACCGTTGCGAACTGCGGAAGGGACATGTTGTTTGATACTATCCGCCAGTCATTGGGACGTACAGCCTATATACCTAGCATCACACTCGCATTGAAATTCAGATATCACGTTACTCATTTGTGTGATAGGCAGGACGTCTTTTTGGCTTGATGGCAACATCCTGTTAATGGTGAACACCACACGTGTTGCTACTGCACAGTAGCAGCGTGAAACAGCTAGCTTCATCTGTTGCTCAAATTTTTCGCTGCTAACAGGATGCTGCTGTCAAGCTGCCTGGTTTAAATTTCAAACAAAGCTTAGCAGTTAACTGTCAGTCAACTGGTGCATTCTCCATGGCAATGTCTCTACCAATCAGAGTTCACTTGCCAACAAATCAGCACTCTCGTCATACAGTATAAAGTTGTTGCTTTCCCTTACATTGGTATTCTTGCGGATTGTCCTGATGAGTGCAAGACGAAAAGCTTCGACAACATGTCTCTATTTTCATCAATCTTCACAAACAGTTATTTGCGTCCAACAGTACGAATGACCTATTTATGCACTGGCTTCCCAATTAAGGTTGCAGGAACACAATTTTTCCGGGTCCATTGACTTTGGAACACTATTTATTGGTATAAAAAGATGGTGTTTTTAAAAAGCAACAATGCTGACTTATTCTCCATCTCTCCCAACCTTTCAACTTCTCCTGCACATAATTTACTAGCATGCACCCTTCTAGCTAGGAGGGCAAGTACTAATTGAGGTATGGATTTTTCTAAGGCAACCCTCAATTCCACACTGTGACTATGGAACAAGGGTCAAGAGTCTAGCTCATCCTCTCATTCAAAATCCATAAACATTATTTCAGTTCCCCTCCCGCCTTGATGCCAAACATATGAATCTTTTACTGCTGCTGAACCTGAATCAGCCCAATTTCTTTGAATACTTCAACTGCAAAATTTTCAGTACTCTCTGCAATTCTACTTCATAATGCAATGAGCCATCCAATTTAAGTTACTGAAATTAGCCTCAGCTTGTGACTTCCCCAGATTACAACCTTATTCGTGCTACTCTATCAGAACCCACCAATGTTATGATGAGGTCCCAACAAAAGCATCTTTCTTCCTAACACAACTGCTGAGTAGTAGGGGCGTGGAACGCCCTGCCTGCAACAGTAGTAGACTCGCCAACTTTAAGGGCATTTAAGTGGTCATTGGATAGACATATGGATGAAAATGGAATAGTGTAGGTCAGATGGTTTCACAGGTCGGCGCAACATCGAGGGCCGAAGGGCCTGTACTGCGCTGTAATGTTCTAATTCTAATTCTGACTGACCGCTTTGCAGTCACAGCATTTTTCATTTTATTTCCATTGAGTATTTAGCATTCAAGCTCATCTCTCCTAATTCTCTTCTCAACTTCTGAGTAAAGAACCTCTCTCGAACTAACCTGGCAATTCCTTTTATGATTTTGGAAAACTCAATCATGTTTCTAAATATCTGGGGATGAATGGAAGGTGGGGTGAAAGAGGGGGCACAGATATAAGATTAAACTACAAAAAGTTTAGGATTGCGAATTGGAGAAATATTTTACATAGATGACATTACCAGAGTTCGTGACTGAAGCAGAAACCATGCCAACATTTAAGAACAGGTTAAATAGGTGGCTGAAAGAAAGGGAAATAAAGGATATTGGCACAGGACACGAGAGAAGAACTGCTATTCAAATGAAGGATAAACACCAACATGGGCTGGTTAGAGAATGGAGCACCATACTGCTTCTGAAAGAACTGCTGCTTGATTTTCTTTTCAAAGGGGTAAGAATTTGGTAGGTCTAAAAGACTTTGCCATACCAACAGCATACCCATTTCTATGGTGCAAGGCAATTTAAGATGACTTCTATAATTTTTAACTCTCTTACTCTGGTTCTGCAGCTCCTCAACGCATCCATATTTCTTCTTGAATAAGACTGCTATTCCTGCCTCCATATTACAATCTTCACTGATGCAATGCGCTAATGCATCCTTCTCTGGGCATGAGAATAGATCACCTTTCAAGTAACAGATTGCAAAGCTCTGCTGTTGCCAATGAAAAGACATTGTTAGAGGTTTACGGTACTTGGAACATTTTTTATTCCCACAAGTCTTTTTAATAGTTGAATATTCTTCAGTTGAAAGCCTCAATACAGTTCACAACTTTTTTTTTTTTAAAAAAAGGAACAGAGAAAGCAAGAAACTAGAAATAGGAAAAGGACATTGAGATCATGGAGCTTGCTTACTCATTGAAATCCACATGCTATTTTATCACATCCATGGAACCAGTAACTGTTTTGTGGCCACTCAGACAAGGTTACCCACAAGATCATACCACAGCAAGCACTACACAATTCAAATAATCTGATAACCCATTTTTAAACACTAAGTTCCTAAACTGTGTGTCATGTTTATTAATTCAAAATATTGAATAATTCATTTTTAGCTTCAAAAACGACTCCATGATTAGTAGACTGTTACTGACTTTAACAGAGGACGCACAGAAAAGATGAAAAAGTGCAGAAAACTCAAGTCAGTGGGACTATACTTACATTGCCCTCTGGTGGGTTCTCTGAGGAACTAGTCATTTTTCGTTGTTTCTTCCAGTTTACTTTGTACCACTGCCTTCTTTAACCTTGAAAAATAAGTATTGTTAACTGCAATATTCACTTAGTTGTGGCTTACGTGTAGCATTCTCACGAGTCAGAAAGTTGTGGGTTCAAGTCCTACTCCAGAGACTTGGGGCGGAATTTATCTGGGGTGGGGGGAAGGAGGCAATGTGCCGACATTGGGACCACATACAGGTCCTGAGCCCACATTGACAGTTTTCCTGGAAGCGGCCTCCTAACTTGCCACCGACAGTCCTGCCATCCAATTAAGGATGGTGGACAGGTTCTCCATGCTGCTGGCCCATAGGTCCGGCTACTCTGGACTCTCAGCAAAGTCAACGGAAGAGGTGGTCACTGCTGAGGCATGCTGGAGAACATAGAGACACCCTCAAGAAGATTTAATTTTAAATTTTTTAATAAAATTAGGTGGCCGAGAGCAGTCCCCTCCAGCGGCAGCATTTGCTTCTGGCCGCCCCCTCCCCGGGAAGCTGCTGGGAGGCTGCCTCCGTGCAGCTGGCAGCCTCCCCATTCAGCCGTGGGTGTGGAGCTGCTCTGCCTCTGGCGAAATGCCAACAGGCTGGGAAATGGGCTGTTAATTATTCCAAATGGCCTGCCCGCCTCCATTCAGCAATCTGGGAGACCTGCTCAGCAGCATGACTGCATCAGGGAGCCTTCCCAGTATGGCTCCCTCAGCATTTACCAGCCACCTGTCTGGGGCTGATAAAATCCCAGCCTGGAGCTCAAAATCTACACTGGGACTTCAAAGAAGTACTGAGAAAGTTCTGCACCATCGTACATGCCGCCTTTCAATTGAGACACTACACCGAGGCCCTGGTAAACTTTTCAGGTAGATGTACAAGATCCCATGGCACTATTTTGAAGAGGAGCAGGGAGTTCTGCCTGTGTCGTATCCAATTTTTAACCCTTCAACTAATATTATTTTTTAAAAAAATCTGGTCATCACATTGCTGATTCTGGGACCTTGTGTAAAATTGGATGTTGCTTATCTTACTTTACAATACGAACACTTCAAAAGTACTTAACTGGCTCTTTGTGACATCCCGAAAGGCATTATATAAATGCAAGTCTTTCTTACTCCTTCTGTTCTCATTCTGCGTTAAGGTTTTTCTGAATTACCTGCTCTACAGAAGTTAAGAATAGATTTGTTCACCCAATCTCCAATTTGTCCTTTCTCGCTATAGGTATGAATGCTAAATCTGTATGGACCATTCTCACAAAAGCAGACTGACATTGAAAACTCTTGCATAGAGATATGCCATTTGCTTTAGCAATCCAAACCTAAATTAAATTAATGACCCCTTGTTATCACTCACCAGTAAGAGGAAACAGACCTTCCCTATTCCCCTTTTCAAAACACTTCATAATTTTATGAACAGTGCCTCCTGACAATGCAGCAACCCGCCGACATCATCAGAGCACTCCAAGCCGCGTACATGCGCAAACGGTCTCCTGCGCTGAATGCTGTGCATGCGCAGCCTATATCTTTCCTTGCCAGGACTAACTGGTGCATGCACAGGAAAACAGTAAATGGCACATGCGCAGAAAAAAGCTCTCTTTCCCCCCCCCCCCCCCCACCACCGCTCTCTGGCTGCTGACTAAGCCACCGTCCGCCCCCGCCACTCTCTGCGCATCTACCCTCCGCTGCTCTCTATCCTCTCTGCCGCTCTTCCCCACACCCCCAACATCCCTCCAGATGCTCACTCTTGGCCGCGGGCCGCTTCCCTCCTCTCTGCCATGCACTCCATCCGAAGAAGGAAAGTGGGCTGCAAGGGGTGATGTAGGAGCGAGTGGCCAAGAGGAGGGAAGTGGCGCAGCAAGCAGGCTACAAGTGAGCGGCCGGAAAGCAGGATTGTGGGTGGCTGCAGAATTACGGAGGGCGTGCAGCACTGTCAGAGGTGCTGTCCTTCTGAGACTTGAAACAGCGCATTGTTCTCCATGTATCAAACATGTCCAATCTGTGATGCCATGGATTGAAGTTGCTTTTCTGTGATAAATTGAGCAGAGCCATCTTTAATTCTGGCAGCTGCCTGAACGACACAGACAGTGACCTTCAAGTGGATGAGGCTGCATTTGTGCATGTGCTAGTACAGCGCCTAGTGGTTGCATTGTCAGCAAACGCAGTCTTTTACAAATATCGACTTATTCTCCTCTTAAAAATTCCCTACTTCAAGGAAAATAATCTGAGTAGCTCAAGTTTCTGTGGCATCATCCTGGCATAAGATCTCTGTTGCTTAATTATGACCTAAACATCACCACACATAAATTCATTTGCCTCTATGCTCTTATACTCTATATAAAATACACAATGTTATTGGCCTTTTTATAGTTTTACCGATATGCACTTGCAAGGAATTACGTATTTGAACCCCTTGGTCTCTCTGCTCATCCACACCCTTCAATATCTTTCCAACCAGCGTATGCTCCCATTCCTTTCCACGAACTTGTCTATGTCCTTTTAAAATCCTCTCTTCAAACTGTGTCAATGTGTCAATCATAAATAAGTGATCTGATAATAGGTGTACAAAAGGTGTACAATTTTTCCTGCAGCTTAACTGAAATGGAGAAGAATGCACTTTAGATGGTTTCTAAAGGGCTGGTTCAAATTTAAAATAAAAAATAATTTCAGATTATATTTTAGGCATGGATAAAGAATGATTGCAATGGAAAATTGGGTCATGGGTTACCATTATCATAATTTAACATGTCCAGGAGCACTCTTGGCAGCAAGGTAGTCTTAGGACTGAACAGTGGCAGATATGTATATATTTATGAAAACGTTTTACTACGATCCTTACATAAAATTCACTTACAATTACACACACTTCCTGTCAAACCCATTTCCTGTGTCACAATTTAGTCATGCCTCGTTTTAACATCTGATTGCCTACATACTTAATTTACTGTTACCTTGCAATATAGGCCTCTGAACAGTCTTTCTGGTCTTTGGCCTCCTTGTCTCGAAAGACAATGAGTAAGCGCCCAGAGGTGGTCAGTGGTTTGTGGAGCAGCGTCTGGAGTGGCTATAAAGGCCAATTCTAGAGTGACAGACTCTTCCACAGGCACTGCAGATAAAATTGGTTGTCGGGGCTCTCTCCTTGCACTTGTCTTTTTTCCTGCCAACTGCGAAGTCTCTTCGACTTGCCACACTTTAGCCCCGCCTTTATGGCTGTCCACCAGCTCAGGTGATCACTGGCAACTGACTCCCACGACTTGTAGTCAATGTCACAGGACTTCATGTCACGTTTGCAGACATCTTTAAAGCAGACATGGATGGCCGGTGGTTCTGATACCAGTGACAAGCTCGCTGTACAATGCGCCCTTGGGGATCCTGCCATCTTCCATGTGACTCACATGGCCAAGCCATCTCAAACGCCGCTGGCTCAGTAGGGTGTATATGCTGGAGATGTTGGTCAGCTCGAGGACTTCTGCGTTGGAGATACGATCCTGCCACCCGATGCCAAGGATTCTCTGGAGGCAGCGAAAATGGAATGAGTTGAGACATAGCTCTTGGCTGACATTTGTTGTCCAGGCCTCGCTGCCATAGAGCAAGATACTGAGGACACAGGCTTGAAACACTCAGACTTTTGTGTTCAGTGTCAGTGCACCATTTTCCCACACCCTCTTGGCCAGTCTGGACATAGCAGTGGACGCCTTTCCCATGCGCTTGTTGATTTCTGCATTGAGAAACTGGTTGCTGGTGATGGTTGAGCCTAGGTAGGCACTCTTGAACCACTTCCAGAGCATGGTCGCTGATATTGATGGATGCAGCATTTCTGACATCCTGTCCCATGATGTTCATTTTCTTGAGGCTGATGGTTAGGCCAAATTCGTTGAGGCAGCCGCAATCCTGTTGAGTATCTGCAGACACTCTTCTGTGTGGGATGTTAATGCAGCATCGTCAGCAAAGAGGAGTTCCCTGAAGAGGACTTTCTGTACTTAGGTCTTCGCTCTTAGACGGGCAAGGTTGAACAACCTGCCACCTGATCTTGTGTGGAGGAAAATTCCTTCTTCTGAAGACTTGAACGCACGTGAGAGCAGCAGTGAGAAGATGATCCCAAACAGTGTAGGTGTAAGAACACAGCCCTGTTTCACGCCACTCAGGATAGGAAAAGGGTCTGATGAGGCCGAATCGTGCCTTTCATGTTGTCATGGAATGAGGTGATGATACTTAGTAGCTTTAGTGGACATCAGATCTTTTCTAATAGTCTGAAGAGACCACGTCTGCTGACGAGGTCAAAGGCTTTGGTGAGATCAATGAAAGCAATGTAGAGGGGCATCTGTTGTTCGCGGCATTTCTCCTGCAGCTGGCGAAGGGAGAACAGCATATCAATGGTGGATCTCTCTGCTCGAAAGCCGCACTGTGCCTCTGGGTGGACACGCTCAGCCAGCTTCTGGAGCCTGTTTAAAACGACTCGAGCGAAGACTTTCCTTACTATGCTGAGCAGGGAGATTCCATGGTAGTTGTTGCAGTCACCGCGGTCACCCTTGTTCTTATAGAGGGTGATGATATTGGCATCGCGCATGTCCTGTGGTACTGCTCCCTCATCCCAGCACAGGCAAAGCAGTTCATGGAGTGCTGAGAGTATAGCAGGCTTGGCACTCTTGATTATTTCAGGGGTAAAGCCATCCTTTCCAGGAGCTTTTCCACTGGCTAGAGAATCAATGGCATCACTGAGTTCCGATTTTGTTGGCTGTTCGTCCAGCTCATCCATGACTGGCAGAGACTGGGCTGCATTGAAGGCGGTATCAGCGACAACATTTTCCCTGGAGTACAGTTCTAGGTAGTGCTCCACCCGTCACAATCAGTGATTGTTTCCTCTGATTTAGACTTGGGGGGTGGCGATCTTCTTCATGGTTGGCCCAAAAGCTCTCTTAATGCCATAGGCAGCACTATTACACCTACTACCTTCATCTCCCAGCTAACCCAACCTGGCATGACCAGCATCCTTATGCTACAGCTTCACTGCCATTCATCCTCCTCTGTTCCTCTTCCTAGCAGCTGCTCAGATCTGAATACCAACTCTTCCCTTTCTTTAGGGCACTTCTATTCAACCCCACACTAGCTCTTCTTCCTGCTTGCAGCCTGCATTAAATTCCGACAGGATGTTCAACAACTGGATCGCTCAGAGAACATGACCCCATAAATACCACTTCCATGGTCAAGGCTGTTCATTGAAATTCATGGCCTGCTAAATCTTCTAAAAGATGTCATAAGGCTGCTTATCATGTTTTATGAATCCTGTGATGATATCCTGTTTATCATATCCAACCTAATGTATTTACCCTGATTCAGCACAGACTCTCAGAATAGCAATTCTCCTCCCTTTTAGCAGATAGGCTATGTGTTAAATGGTCTATTTGATATTTTTTAAAAATAATCTATTTTCCCCTTTTCCATCTCTCTCCTATTTTCCTAACTGACTGTTCTGTACTTTGTTTTTGTTCTCTTCGCCTGCCAGAATTCTCATAGATGCAGAGCATCATAATACCTATTCATTAAGGAATCTACAGCAGAGGGAATAGAAAATCTGCTCTTGGATCAGGCATGAAATCCCATTTCAAAAAAGTTCTGAGACGTGGACAAGGATAATCAACTGATTTAAAGCGAATAGGTGAAAAATCAAGAAAGAGAAACATAGATGAGCAGAAAAGAGAAATAGAATTAGAACAGAGAAAACAGAAGAAAAATAGTAACACAAACATAGGTGTTATCCTCTGATGTACTGTGAGCAATGCCAAGGGAGATCGACCAGTATGTCTGGTGTAGAAATCGCTCAGGCTGAATACTTTCGGTACATGATTATGCAAATACTTGCCTATCTCAGTTACCGGAAGCCCCACAAAACACAAGATAATTTTCGAGAAAAGTCTCCACAATCAGCAGCTTTGCAGCTGGCACAGCTTTCACAGTGTGAACATATTATCATAATTTATCAACTGAATGACATGGCATTTTGTTTTTACTGATGGTCAATAATGAAGCATCCACTCCCATTACTGAAGAGAAAAACTATAGAAAGCTTTTAATCAATTGCTATAGTTGTCAGGAAGCTGCTTAGGGAGTCTGACTGACACTGGGCAATGTCACACAAAGAGCAGGAAGCACTGCAGCACATCTGAAGCTCAGTGGACAGCTGCAACAGTCATAGAGATCTTTAAACCACTCCTTAATGAGCAGCATTAACGGAAAAGTCAGCTGTTATTCATAGCACCACACGAGACTGGCTGGCCTTTTTTTTTATTATATAAAATACCCCTTGCTCTGAAAAAGGCAGACAGTGAGAAAGAGCAGGGTAATATCAATGTATTAAAAAGGAACACAATAAACTCAAGAGAGTGTGGGAACAATTCCACATTCCCCTGTCTGAAGGAAAACCATAACTACATCCTTGGAAACCAGTGTGGCAGAGAACCTATGAGTGATTAGAATGATGGCATTGTATAGGAAATTAACAGAAACCAAGTCATCAGTTATATTTAGTTGCTGTATATAACAGTGACTATGCTTCAAAAAATATTTCAGTGTCTGTGAAGCACTTTGGGATGTTGTGAAAGGCATTATATAAATGCAAGTTTGTTCTTTCTTAGCGTGATCAGGAAAACAATTTCTCTTCAGATTTTTAATTGCAGAAGAAAACAGTTTAATCTGTTGCTCAGTGTCATTATGAATAATATGTATTCTTCTGGGATTTTCCTGCGTTACATACTCTCTCGATTGAGTGCCAGTAGCAATCAACTGCCAGGTTTTCTGTCAACAGTGCTCTAAAACCAGCCATGAGGAAGTGTATAAGAGCAGTTAAGATGACTGCATTTTTTAGTTCCTCCCCTTTAGTTTTTGGGTTCCGTTACACTTTTGTACTCTAGATTTTTTGGTTTTCTGTTCAGGACAATTTATATTGGTCCCCACATCCTCAGGGTTTTCACATGTCCTGATAGCTAGATGAATTTTATAATATGATCAGGTGTATGAATTGAGAACTCCTTTTTTGGATTACTTCAGCTACTAGTTCTATCCCATACCTCCAAGTGAGTCTCTTTATCTTCAGGAAACAGCAGAGTACCACAAAACTATCTGGTTTAGTCCTTAAACAAAACAAGAAAAAAAAATGATCACTTGACTCCCAATATTCCATCACATTAAACATGGCTCATTAGCTAAGAGCAAATCCAATATCACCTTGCTCCTTGAGTTTCCTCATTTCACCTGTGTTTAAGAAACAGTTGAAGTACTTCAATAAACTCTTAGCTGCAGAGATCCTCCCCACTGTATGTTCCATTTGGTGTCAATAAGATTAAAATCCCCACGATTACGGCACAGTGGCGCAGTGGTTAGCACTGCAGCCTCACAGCTCCAGCGACCCGGGTTCAATTCTGGGTACTGCCTGTGTGGAGTTTGAAAGTTCTCCCTGTGACCGCGTGGGTTTTCGCCAGATGCTCCGGTTTCCTCCCACAGCCAAAGACTTGCAGTTTGATAGGTAAATTGGCCATTATAAATTGCCCCTAGTATAGGTAGGTGGTAGGGGGATATAGGGAAGGTGGGGATGTGGTAGGAATATGGGATTGGTATAAATGGGTGGTTGATGGTCGGCAGACTCGGTGGGCCGAAGGGCCTGTTTCAGTGCTGTATCTCTAAATAAATAAAATAAAATAAATTACAACTGAGAGTTAAGCCCTCATTTTTATGACCTCTTACTGAAATATATCAACCTCCTCTTTTGTGATAGCCTGGAACATATCTCAGTCATATTCCTACCAGTAACTCTTTTTCCTATCTTCCCAGTATACTGAAGTAAACTGCAAAATCCCATTTTCTTCCTCAGTGACATATAAACTTTCCCTGTTGAGCTGTACCATCTCACCGACTATTACGTTTCTTTAATCTTATACATTTCCTGCTCCCCCTGAGCAACCACTGGCTGCTTTATGCCACTGCTTGATCATGGTTACCATGACCTGCAATTCCATTCTTGTTTACCTCCAGTGCTGAAAATCCATTGGACAACCCCAGTTCCAGAAGTTCCCTCCGTTTTCTTTTATCCTCATCATCGTAACATTTCTGTTGGTTTTTCCCTAAAGTATTCATCAGTTATTAAAAGGGAAGCAATTCAAGAGAAAATTTCTAGGATGCTTACAGTTACATATACAGATTCAGCTCCCACTTCTGCAGAAACTCTCAGAAATTAGACATCAAACACCATCAACCCTGGCTTTACTAAAGAGTCAGTGCTGAGTAGGCTAGATCCTGGTACGAGTGCTGTCAGTCCTTCACTCTGATAGTAAGCACAGCACTCTATTAAGATGGCCATAAAACACAATCACAAAATTGATGGTCATTGCAACTCTTAACTAACTCCACTGTACAGTTCTCTGTATAAGCACCAGGCTTTCTTCTTGCGATATTCTGCACAAAAAAATGGTGACTGGTTTAAGTTCAAGTACCTCATTATACTGTTTCAATGTTAGTTGATGCCTTTTTCCACAGGTTTCTGGCACATGACTGTTATTTTTCCGCTATTAGCAGAAGCATAGAAAGTCACTCCAGGCAAACATAAATGCTATATTTTCCTGCGATGAATAATTAAGGAATTTGTTGCTTTCCTCTACAATGTTTTAAACTCCCAGTTATTATTTATTACTACTGCTTTGCCCAAGTATCAGAATTAGCAAAGGGAAGATGGTGGCATAGTGGTAATGACATTCACTTAGTAATCCAGAGGCCCATGCTAATGCCCTGGGGCCACAGGTTCAAATCCCACCTTGGCAGTCAGTACAATTTAAATTCAATTACTTAATAAAAATTTGGAATTGAAAGCTAGTCAGCAATGGAACTGTTATCGATTGTTGTAAAAACCCCATCGACTTCACTAATGTCCCTTAGGGAAGGAAATCTGCTATCCTTACCTGGTCTGGCCTACTTCAGCCCCACAGCAATGTGGTTGACTCTTAACTACCCTCTGAAATGGTCTGGCAAGCCACTTGGTTCAAGGGCGATTAGGGATGGGCAACAAATGCTTGCCTTGCCAATGATGCCCACATCCCCTGGAAGAATAAAAAAAAGTTGCCATCAGCACTGAGCAACTAACTCAGTTGCCAAGAACATTGTGAATGGTTTCACAAGATCGTAAAGGCCGGCAACCAGTGAAAGAATTTTTTTCTAAAAATCTTAATGGATATTGTGACAAGATGTTTTATTTTTGTACTAAAATCTTAGACATGTGTTTTAAGAAACTGAACAAAGGATTTTCAGTGGACTTGGACACTTGCAAATAGCTGGAAATTTTGGATATTGACTTTGTATAAAAGAATAAGAACAGCAAGCAGTTTCAAGGAAGCCAGCCACGGCTTTGACCTCCTCAAAGCAACACTTTGAATGACAGAGGAGACACTTTGTCTGGTAACGTGATCAGCTCAGGAAGGCTTTTTGCTTTCACTTTGGACTTTTAAAAACCAGTGAGTTGGACAAAGAGGGGACATATTGAAATTTAGACCTGACCTGACTAGAGACAAAGATCTCTCTCTGTTAAAAAAAAAACTTGCAACTCTTGAGAAGAAATCCTGCATTTGAAAGATAGTCCATCCAGTGCGGTTCCTGTTACCTCCTGTATTTTGGGAAATCTTGGAACCTGAGCAAAGCTTCTACTGCTGGGGTTTTTTTTTTCTATTATTCATTCATGGGATGTGGGCATCGCTGGCTAGGCCAGCAGTTATTGCCCATCCCCAAATGCCCTTGAGAGGGTAGTGGTGAGCTGTCTTCTTGAACCACTGCAGTCCATGTGGGGTAGATACACTTACAGTGCTGTTAGGGAGTTCCAGGATTTTGACCCAGTGACAGTGAAGGAACAGCGATATAGTTCCAAGTCAGGATGGTGTGTGGCTTGGAAGGGAACTTGCAGGTGGTGGTGTTCCCATGCATCTGCTGCCCTTGTCCTTCCAGGTGGTAGATGTCGTGGGATTGGCAGGTGTTGTTTAAAAGAGCCTTGGTGCATTGCTGCAGTGCATCTTGTAGATGGTGCACACTGCTGCCACTATGCGTCGGTGGTGGAGGGAGTGAATGTTTGTAGATGGGGTGTCAAACAGGCTGCTTTGTCCTGGATTGTAATCAAGCTTTCCGAGTGTTGTTAGAGCTGCACTCATCCAGGCAAGTGGAGAGTATTCCATCACACTCCTGACTTGTGCCTTGTAGATGGCAGACAGGCTTTGGGGAAACAGGAAGGGAGTTACTCGCTGCAGGATTCCTAGCTTCTGACCTGCTCTTGTAGCAACGGTATTTATATGGCTACTCCAGTTGAGTTTCTGGTCGATGGTAACCCCCAGTATGTTGATAGTGGGGGATTCAGCAATCATAATGCCATTGAATGTCGAAGGGAGATGGTTAGATTCTCTCTTGTTTGAAATGGTCATTGCCTGGCACTTGTGTGGCACGAATGTTACTTGCCATTTACCAACCCAAGCCTGGATATTGTCCAGGTCTTGCTGTATTTCTACACAGACTGCTTCAATATCTGAGGCATCACGAATGGTGCTGAACATTCTGCAATCATCAGCGAACATCCCCACTTCTGACCTTATGATTGAAGGAAGGTCTTTGATGAAGCAACTGAAGATGGTTGGGCCTCCTGCAGTGACATCCTAGAGCCGAGATGATTGCTGCTGAGAGTCCTGAGCAGAATGATTGCTTCACCCCTGCTGAAAGACCAATGTGACGCCTGTTGTAGTTGAATTGCCTTGAACACCTACCCAAAGACACCTATCCACCTCGCCTAGAGAGACTTTGAGTGGCATCCAAATATTTAACTCTGGGACACCTCACCCAACCGAAGATTACCTACCAGAACCTGACAAACTGTTTTATTTTTATTATTCCTTCTATTCCTAAGAAACAGCTGCAAACCAAAATCCTTTTTCCCCCCAGTTAACTGTGTTTTTTTGAATATATGTCTGTGTGCATGCAGGCTAAGGAACTGAGGAGCTTTTCATATATACAGATTTGTCTCATTTGTAGTTAAGACTTATTATTTCTTTTCTAATAAATAGTTAATGTTGTTTAAAGAAACCTGGTTTGGTGTGCTTTATTTTGGGGGACAGAGTGTCTAATTTGGCTATTCTTTGGTAGTTGCGAAAATTTATTGATATGCTGTGGAGTAGTGGGACCGAAATAACGGTGCATTTCTCCCGCCTTGGTCAAACAAATGATCCTAAAAAGTTCATGCATGTGACTCAGTGGTCCCAACTTGAAACAAATAGCATAAAACAGCACGGAGGATGATAATGCCAGCCTTTCTTAAATTTTCTTGTAATTTTCAGAGATAAAGGAATGAGCTGCCATACACAAATAAACTCCAACCTAGTTCCTAAATATTAACAGTGGAGAATCATACAATTGATTAGAATTGAACTTTTTTGTAACTCAAAAGAATGAGACAGCTACCTACCATTGCTACTTAAATTTTTTGAGAAAAGGATGTACTTCACAATAATAACTTCAAAGTGTAGTCTCTGTTGTGGATAAACTGTGCAATCAGTTAGCATCACGATTACTTTACTGACAACAGATGAATGATTAATTTTTTTTGGTGGTGGTATTGGGGAATAATTTTGGTTATTAATATTGATATTCTATACGGTATTGGCTCTAGTTTCTTCTGGGTAGAATGCCCTGTCAAGCGCTGCGTGTTCCCAGTGTAACTAATTGTGCAGGACAGCAAGGCTCTCCTGCCAACCATCACTTTCTTTTACGAACTTATCTATTTAGTTTTGTCCTTTTTATTAACTGTAGGCCAACCTATCTTGGGCCTTTTTAAGGTTCAGCTTGTGTTTCTGGACATCATCAAAAAGCCTGAGTATGCAATTGTAATCTCCATTGTATTCTTCTAAAAGATTTTAGGATGTGTTTCACCCCAGGCATGCCTGCTTTCTTTGTCAGGCTATTAACTGTTCTATGTTAAATGGCAATGCCATTGTACTCATGGCTTGACCTATTTGAAATGCCCTCAAAATTATGTCAATCCACATAAGCAAGGCTTGTAAAGCCCCAACCTGTGTTATCCCATTTCGGGCACGCAAGATCTGGCGCGGGATCACAGATTGCGCAGAAGAGTCAAGGGGTTACAAGTGGTTTATTGAGAAGCGACACAGCAATAGTTCACACATAACAATGACCAGATCAAGCAGACGTAGGACCTGCAAAAGGAGAGGACAGTTTGCCGGTCCTGGATTGGACAAATGAAAAACTAATATGTTTAGCAATTCGCTAATACCATATCTTACAGCTAGGATACTGGCAACAGTCCCAGGTCGTTTTCAAATAATGTCATGGAATCTTTAACATCCACATGAACAGCCAGATGCAGCCTTGATATCCAAAAGACAGCAGCGCCAACACAAACACGCCCTCAGTACTGAAGAATCATGTTAGATTGTACTCAAACCATATGATTCACGTGTGATGATGATACCTACTGAGCTAAGTTGTTTCTTGCAACATAATGTCAGACAGCTACCAAGATCTTTTCAGATCTTTTGACATTTTAATGACTGTGTTACAAGGATGGAGGGGGGGGGCGGGGAGGGGGAAAGAGGAGGAGGAGGGGGGGGGGGAAAAGAGGAGGAGGGGGGGGGGAAAAGAGGAGGAGGGGGGGGGAAAAAAGAGGAGGAGGGGGGGGGAAGAAAGAGGAGGAGGGGGGGGGGAAGAAAGAGGAGGAGGGGGGGGGGGGAAGAAAGAGGAGGAGGGGGGGGGGAAGAAAGAGGAGGAGGGGGGGGGGAAGAAAGAGGAGGAGGGGGGGGGGAGAAAGAGGAGGAGGGGGGGGGGAGAAAGAGGAGGCGGGGGGGGAGAAAGAGGAGGCGGGGGGGGAGAAAGAGGAGGCGGGGGGGGAGAAAGAGGAGGCGGGGGGGGAGAAAGAGGAGGCGGGGGGGGAGAAAGAGGAGGCGGGGGGGGAGAAAGAGGAGGCGGGGGGGGAGAAAGAGGAGGCGGGGGGGGAGAAAGAGGAGGCGGGGGGGGAGAAAGAGGAGGCGGGGGGGGAGAAAGAGGAGGCGGGGGGGGAGAAAGAGGAGGCGGGGGGGGGAGAAAGAGGAGGCGGGGGGGGAGAAAGAGGAGGCGGGGGGGGAGAAAGAGGAGGCGGGGGGGGGAGAAAGAGGAGGCGGGGGGGGAGAAAGAGGAGGGGGGGGAAAGAGGAGGGGGGGGGAAAGAGGAGGGGGGGGGGAAAGAGGAGGGGGGGGGAAAGAGGAGGGGGGGGGGAAAGAGGAGGGGGGGGGGGAAAGAGGAGGGGGGGGGGGAAAGAGGAGGGGGGGGGGGGAAAGAGGAGGGGGGGGGAAAGAGGAGGGGGGGGGGGAAGAGGAGGGGGGGGGGGAAGAGGAGGGGGGGGGGGGAAAGAGGAGGGGGGGGGGAAAGAGGAGGGGGGGGGAAAGAGGAGGGGGGGGGGAAAGAGGAGGGGGGGGGGGAAAGAGGAGGGGGGGGGGGAAAGAGGAGGGGGGGGGGGAAAGAGGAGGGGGGGGGGAGAAAGAGGAGGGGGGGGGGGAAAGAGGAGGGGGGGGGGAAAGAGGAGGGGGGGGGGGAAAGAGGAGGGGGGGGGGGAAAGAGGAGGGGGGGGGGGAAAGAGGAGGGGGGGGGGAAAGAGGAGGGGGGGGGGAAAGAGGAGGGGGGGGGGAAAGAGGAGGGGGGGGGGAAAGAGGAGGGGGGGGGGGAAAGAGGAGGGGGGGGGGGAAAGAGGAGGGGGGGGGGAAAGAGGAGGGGGGGGGGAAAGAGGAGGGGGGGGGAGAAAGAGGAGGGGGGGGGGAGAAAGAGGAGGGGGGGGGAGAAAGAGGAGGGGGGGGGAGAAAGAGGAGGGGGGGGGAGAAAGAGGAGGGGGGGGGAGAAAGAGGAGGGGGGGGGAGAAAGAGGAGGGGGGGGGAGAAAGAGGAGGGGGGGGGAGAAAGAGGAGGGGGGGGGAGAAAGAGGAGGGGGGGGGAGAAAGAGGAGGGGGGGGGAGAAAGAGGAGGGGGGGGGAGAAAGAGGAGGGGGGGGGAGAAAGAGGAGGGGGGGGGAGAAAGAGGAGGGGGGGGGAGAAAGAGGAGGGGGGGGGAGAAAGAGGAGGGGGGGGGAGAAAGAGGAGGGGGGGGGAGAAAGAGGAGGGGGGGGGAGAAAGAGGAGGGGGGGGGAGAAAGAGGAGGGGGGGGGAGAAAGAGGAGGGGGGGGGAGAAAGAGGAGGGGGGGGGAGAAAGAGGAGGGGGGGGGAGAAAGAGGAGGCGGGGGGAGAAAGAGGAGGGGGGGGGAGAAAGAGGAGGGGGGGGAGAAGAGGAGGGGAGGGGGAGAAAGAAGAGGAGGGGGGAGAAGAAAGAGGAGGGGGGGGGGAGAAAGAGGAGGGGGGGGAAGAAAGAGGAGGGGGGGGGAGAAAGAGGAGGGGGGGGGGAGAAGAGGAGGGGGGGGAGAGGAGGGGGGAGAAAGAGGAGGGAGGGGGGGGGGAGAAAGGGGGGGGGAGAAAGAGGAGGGGGGGGGAGAAAGAGGAGGGGGGGGGAGAAAGAGGAGGGGGGGGAGAAAGAGGAGGAGGGGGGGGGGAAAGAGGAGGAGGGGGGGGGAAAAGAGGAGGAGGGGGGGGGAAAGAGGAGGAGGGGGGGGGGAAAGAGGAGGGGGGGGGGGAAAGAGGAGGGGGGGGGGGAAAGAGGAGGGGGGGGGGGAAAGAGGAGGGGGGGGGGAAAGAGGAGGGGGGGGGAAAGAGGAGGGGGGGGGGAAAGAGGAGGGGGGGGGGGAAAGAGGAGGGGGGGTGGGAAAGAGGAGGGGGGGGGGAAAGAGGAGGGGGGGGGGGGAAAGAGGAGGGGGGGGGGGAAAGAGGAGGGGGGGGGGGGGAAAGAGGAGGGGGGGGGAAAGAGGAGGGGGGGGGGGAAAGAGGAGGGGGGGGGGAAAGAGGAGGGGGGGGGGGGGAAAGAGGAGGGGGGGGGGGAAAGAGGAGGGGGGGGGGGAAAGAGGGGGAGGGGGGGGGGGAAAGAGGAGGGGGGGGGGAAAGAGGAGGGGGGGGGAAAGAGGAGGGGGGGGGGGAAAGAGGAGGGGGGGGGGGAAAGAGGAGGGGGGGGGGGGAAAGAGGAGGGGGGGGGGGAAGGAGGGGGGGGGGGGGAAAGAGGAGGGGGGGGGGGAAAGAGGAGGGGGGGGGGGGGAAAGAGGAGGGGGGGGGGGGGAAAGAGGAGGGGGGGGGAAAGAGGAGGGGGGGGGGAAGAGGAGGGGGGGGGAAGAGGATGGGGGGGGGGAAAGAGGAGGGGGGGGGGGGAAAGAGGAGGGGGGGGGGGAAAGAGGAGGGGGGGGGGAAAGAGGAGGGGGGGGGGAAAGAGGAGGGGGGGGGGAAAGAGGAGGGGGGGGGGAAAGAGGAGGGGGGGGGGGAAAGAGGAGGGGGGGGGGGAAAGAGGAGGGGGGGGGGGGAAAGAGGAGGGGGGGGGGAAAGAGGAGGGGGGGGGGGGGAAAGAGGAGGGGGGGGGGGAAAGAGGAGGGGGGGGGGGGAAAAGAGGAGGGGGGGGGGAAAGAGGAGGGGGGGGGGAAAGAGGAGGGGGGGGGGGAAAGAGGAGGGGGGGGGGGGAAAGAGGAGGGGGGGGGGGGAAAGGAGGTGGGGGGGGGGGAAAGAGGAGGGGGGGGGGGAAAGAGGAGGGGGGGGGGAAGAGGAGGGGGGGGGGAAAGAGGAGGGGGGGGGGGGGAAAGAGGAGGGGGGGGGGGGGGGAAAGAGGAGGGGGGGGGGGGGAAAGAGGAGGGGGGGGGGCAGTCAAGGAGACTGCATGGAAGTAGCATACAAGTCTTGAATAAGCTTTTGCCTCATCGAGTGATAGGAAATACTGAAGGCTCACCCAAACGTTCAGTATATAACAGCAAGCTGTGTTTAAGGTCAAAAACACCAGTGATATCCCCCACGGTTATTTTGGCTGTCATTTCACCATCTACTCTCTTGTTCTCAGCAAGAGAGTCAACATCTTCAAGGAGAAAGACAAAACTTCAAAAAAAAACATTTTGGGGTGATAATTTATCTCCAACCTAAATGTCTATATTCTTTC
The DNA here is from genome assembly GCF_036365525.1 of Heterodontus francisci. NCBI lineage: Eukaryota > Metazoa > Chordata > Chondrichthyes > Heterodontiformes > Heterodontidae > Heterodontus > Heterodontus francisci. The sequence continues at coordinate 171,752,924 of NC_090373.1, forward strand.
AAACATTAGCATCCATCGCACCTAAATTATCAGCCAAATTTCCTGTAACGTTGAATAATCATTCAATTTTGTCATTGTTCGAGCAATGAATCTTAATCCCTTTATCATTGCTAATTTAACACCATGGAGGTACGCAACACAAGAAATATTTATCCAGGCGTTATCTCGAAGGAATCACTCTCCGCACACGAGACATATGACCTTTTTGATAGCAAAAATTGAGCTTTACACAGTTCAATATTCCTCTATTTGGGCTGTAAAAGGTTGTAAATTAAAAGTTCTCTTTTGGTCTCCCACCAAACCATTTCCTGTAGACGCCATTTTGTCAAAATATTTCGAATACTCTTTCGGGATAAATTGAGTCGCTCAGTTTATCTCGAAATGCGAAAATCTTGATATCGTCGAAAGGGTATCCTTTCTGTAGCATAAAACGAGTTACAAAAACAAAATGTGATTTTAGAAAAGGATCAAAACATGATTAAGTTTACTTAACCCCACCCACGTACCTAAATGACCGCGGCACTCCCACCAATATCAATCCGCGCCGAATTCCTCCTCCGCGCCCCCGCGGTGCACTCTTTTTTTCTCTTCTCCTTCCAGAAGCGTCCGCCAATCTCCGTATCAACCTAACCTGCTACCGGAACTAACTGACCAGCCTTCGATAAGATGAACGTCCAACTCCACCAATCAGAAGCAGCCTACCCCTCTATTTACCGTTGGCAAAAGTGATGTCCGTCAAAGGCAGGCAGCCAATGGGAGATGGCTAAGGGTGGTATTTCGGGGCCATCAGGTTAGGGTGAGGCTGGGTGCGAGGACTCATTCGTTTCCTCTGTGTAAAATCTGTAGAGAACCCTGTCACCATCGCTGCACTAGAAAGCATCGAGCGCCATGTTTATGAGGAATAACCACAGCGTGTGAAAATTTTCCTTTTTTTTTTGCTCTCGCCAACCAAAATCACCAAGAACAAAACCGGCGGAAAAAGAGGGGTATCAAACTCTTTAGAACCAATACGCAAACAGTTTAACCAAATAAGAACTCGCGTAAGATTGAACGCTCTTGTGTTTTTTTCTTAAAAAAAGAAAAAATACTGTTCTCATCAAATTTACCGTGAGATTTTTATTTATTTATTTATTTTTATCAACAGTCACACCAGCAACGTCTCAGTGAGACAACTCTCAGTCTTGTACTGTGTGGGGAAAAATGGCTTTTGAAAGCCTTTTCTCCAACCCCCCAACCCCAGTTGACAAAAATGATGTTCTAAACATGACAGAGTCTGAGCTTGCAGGGAACGAAAGGTCGAGTAACATTCTTATATATCAACCATTCTAAAATTTATTTTTAAAAATAAGTCTTAACATTGCCATTCTCTCTTTTTCTCTCTCTCTCTACCTGTTTTTAATTTTATTTTTTTTTTATTTTAATTTTTTCCGGAAAAAAAAATCAGTTCATGGGAGGTGAATACTCTACAATTCGTATTTCTCTCTCTCTCTCTCTCTTTGTCTGTACAGTAAATGTTTTGCTGGGTAGGGCTTTTTCCTGCCCTTAAAAAAAAAATCAACAGTTGAAACTTGTGCATGCTTGGCTTTTTAAAAAAAAATCATTGTCCTTTTTTTTAAAAAAAAGACACTGCTCATTGTGGTAAGTTTTATATCAAAATAGGGAGGGAAACATTTTTATTTACTTAGGAAACCATTTGATTTATACGTAGTAACGAGGTTAAATGTTTTGTCTATTTTTTGAGTCCGTGAAACCTCTTCTCGAACTCGGGGTGGATCCGATTTCATGCCGTCTCATCGGATTATATCCACCATTTTGGCAGTGAACCTTTATGTAAATCCATGGTGTGACCGACATGTTAACGTTCAGTTTGTTGCCACCACAGAAATACCCATGAGCACTGAACAAAGAAGTCCCTTTCCAAAAACTAATCGCAAAAAAAACAAGCACCATCACGTGGATTTTTAAAAAATCGGGAAAACCAAAACGATTCGAACATTCTCCTTTCACCTTGATTATTTTTAAATGATAATACAATGTTTACACCCAGACTTATTACATAAACTGGTCACAGGAATATTTATCGCAGCGCTGAAAAAAATAGCGTTCGTCGTTTTAGAGTAAAAGGACATTTACCTCAACAGACAACAGTAGCTCTATCAACCCGTTATTGAAAATGTAACTTCTTTAAATTCATTTCACTCTAAATAATGCGTGTTATTTGTTTAAATATATTTGTGGATGCTCTTTTGCTTTTAATCCTTCCCTGCACTCTGCACTTGGCAGTTGTTTGATACAGTTACTATTCAGTACATCACTTTGTCTTTGGTTAATACGTTAGTGCAGACTATTGGGACCTTGGCAACGTAGTCACAAAAGTAATTTAGTTTCTCTTCTCTTTCCCTTCTCCCCTTCCCACATATGTGAAGGCAGATATGAGGTTTACTGAGTAGTTTTGACGTTAGGCATGGATTTGGAATACTGAATCTTTTCCCAATGGGTTAGTGCTGTAACAGTATAGCTTCGCTGCAGTCATGTAGTAACCAGTAAATAGATTTGAACTTGAGATCCTTGTAGTATTTGATCATGGGCCATTGGTTTTGTGTAATGGCAGTTGATATTTAAATTTTTACTGAGATTAAATCTTGAAGCTGTGACAAAATCTATAATTGAGTTTTGCCATCTGCACACTCAGTCTTAAAAAAAAAAGTCACCTGCACTCCTTGGGTTACTAGCTTGCAAGGGTTACTGAACATAATGATGTGAGGGACTGGGTGGTGGGGCTGCATAAGATTCTGTGTTGATGGTGAATGTACTTTGATCTGATTATCCAGTGGTAATTCAACACCCCCACAGTTATGCCCAGCAAATCAGTTTCACAACTTGCCATGTTGGGATTTAAACTCTCAACCAGAAGTCATGAATTCAACCTCACCATGACAAGTTATTAATTGGGAATTTGATAAATCAGAAATTTCTACCATCAAAAAGGACCACGAAAACAGACAATTATAAAAAACCCATTGGTTTGCACATAGCTCAAGTCTTACACTTAACGCCTGCTGAGATGGCATAGTAAGCCACTTATTTGTCAAGATATTTAGGTTTGGGAAATGTATTTTGCCCACATTCCAAGACCAAAAAAACTATCTTTTTAAGCTCTCTTGAAATTGACATCAGTACTCAATATAACAAATGTTCATTTTTTTTATTTGCAAATGTTTCACTTTTAAAGGGGAAGCATTCTCTTTATGTAATCATTAACTGCAAAGTTAAATAGGAGTAAAGATAATTTGGGAGATCATTTTCTCTGTCACTATATTTCCTGCTCATATACTTGTAGCCAAATTGTTGATGGACATGTAGGAAGCCATTGTTTATTGAATTGGAATCATAGAAATTAAAGCACAGAATCGGGTCATCTGGTCTTTTGAGCCTGTGTGAATGCTAGCTTTTCAACGAGAGTTATGTAATTCTTTTTCGCTGGTCATTCCCATAGAATCATAGTCTGTTATGATGGACTGAAAGTAGTTAGAAAATCCTGTTAGATACTTGGGTTCAATCTAAAGTAGACATCTGTTACATATTGAAAATGCTTTGGAACTAGTGTGATTTGAATACAGATCTACTATAGGGATGCCTGGGAAATGATAAGCCTTTGTGTTTAAAATTGCAGTGTTAAGGGTTAATAGCTAGGTCTACACTGGCATAAACCTCATAAATTGTATTTGTCTTTGGAGTGAAGTGGTAGTGGAGCACACTAGAGTCTGAGTGTCTTGCACCATTGAGTTGAGAGACAGGATGGGTTTCCTTTCCATAATTCTTTAGTGGATAGTAACAAGTGCAGTCGAGCTACTTATTGAGAGAGAGGAAGAGTCACCATGAGGTGCGTTTGTAGACCCTAGTTAGTCTGGTGAACTAAAAATAAACTATTCTTGCCTTTCAAATAAAATTCTTTTGCGGTACAAATTTCCAACAGAGGCAGTTTTGCCTGAATATGTGCCTTATAAAAAGCAAGTGGTTGCAAAAACCTGTAATTAAAATTCCCCAGCCTTGATCCTTTGAGTATACTGCTGCACTACGACCTGGCTTGGAGGAATTGATATACCCATTTAGTGTAAGACATTTAAATATATTGTTGAAGTTACATGATGTGTTAATGGCAATTGGGCAGACAGTGGCCGAGCAGTAATGTCACTGAGCTAGTAATCCAGAGGCTCAGGCTACTAGCCTGGGAATACTGATTCAAATTCCACCATGACAGCTGGTGGAATTTAAATTCAATTAATTAATAAAATCTGAAATTGAAAGTTAGCCTCAGTAATGGTACCATGAAACTATCATTCCCATAAAAACCCATCTGGTTCACTAAAGGCCTGAAGGGAAGGAAATCTGCCATCCTTACCTGGTCTGGCCTTCATGTGACTCCAAACCCACAGCAGTCTGGTTGACTCTTAACTGCCCTCTGAAATGGCCACTCAGTTCAAGGGAAATTAGGGATGGGCAACAAATGCTGGCCCACAAAAAAAAGTTTTTAAAAAATTAAACATACTGGCATTGTGTTTTTCAATAATACCTACAAACATTACAATAGCACTTGATAAATTAAGGGGGCAGTGAATATAACATTTTTGTTGTAATAAAAATAATCAGTGCTGAGAACACTTGTAGGTCTTAATATGCAATCTTGAGAGTGCAGCAAAATAGTAATTTAAACTTTTACTTGCTGACCATTTATTCATTTGATTGTCCTTAAATGTTTTGCTACAGCTGTAATTCCTGGTTTTAAAGATTTTTGTATAATTTGTAATCTAAATTAAAATATGAGCCTAGTCATTAGCACAATACTAATGTATTTGTAGACATGGGCCCCCATCATTTGTCAGCATGTGTGGACTTCAACTTGGTTCCACCCCAAGTTTAGGCACAGATTTTTAGTATATTGTACTATTGCATGCATTAATATTGTCCAACCAAGTATAGCATTCTGCTTGTGGCCTGTTCATGCATGCTAATAATGTTCAGGGCCTACTGTTGCTGAGATTTTCTGTTTAGTAGCTTCCCTTTGCTTCTGAATAACAACTCATTTGTTCAAATCAAATATTTCCACTTAATTTAAGTATAATGCTGATTAAAAAGATTGTAAGCTTCTTTAAAAATTCAGGTTTTACCTTCAGTTTCAGAGTTGGTGTTGAGATAATCATCCAGGATTCTGCAACTTGACATGAATTGAGAAACCTCTGACCATAAGGTTGGATGGTGTGCTAAATGAAAATTAATCTTTGTTCGGTACAGTATATCACTTTAAACCTGAGGTTAAGGTACACTGTAGTAGCAGGTTGCAGCTTTATTTTGCTCCTGTGCTGTACCTGGTTGGGTATTTGCTCCATTCGCATACAAGATGTCAAAAGTGGGGAAAGTATAACCCAGCACCACTGACCTTATCTTGATGAACCCAAAGCTTTTCTTAAAATATCAACCTACGTAAGTCCCTGTAGATTTTATTGCATATACCAACTTGTTCCAGCTGCCTTTGTATAATTTGCTGCCAGGGGAGTAGAATCAGACTGCAAGTTCCCAGGAGCACTTAGCTACAGTCCCTAGGCTGCCCATATGGAAAACAGCTTATCACGGGTGTGCTGTGCTTTTAATTCTTCAATGAAGCAGTAAGGTCATAAACATTTTGATCCGCATGTTTTTAGCAAAGTTTACTGAATGCGTTCTTCCTTTATCACTACACTGATCAATTAAAAATGCTGATATACAATGCAAATACCGAAAGTTGAATGAAAAAATGTAGCATGTTTCCTATTGACTCATTTGATAAATCATTGCCCAGTGTGAAACTAAGTTATAGAGACGGCAAAGCCCTGTCCTTTGTATTTGATCTGTTGGTTGAGCTCAGTTAGGTGGTTCTTGAGGGGGCTACGTTTAGTCTCACTGCTCTTAACCTAGAAACGGGAGAAATAACTTCCTGCTGCTGATTGTTATTGCCACTATCCCGACTGGTAATTGGTCTCTTTAAACTCTGAGGACAGAATAAGATTTGTTAAAATCAATACCTCCCCAGACCCCTGCCCCCAGTGACTGACCTGACAAAAAACACTGTTATAGCTCATGTGAAGAGGGGTCACTTGAAAAGATAGTGGCGAATAGCCAGCACGTCTGGAACTGCAACAGGAGTCTGTATTTTCATGAGTACAGGAACCAGATATAGGAGGATCTTAACAAATGGAGTACAGAATTATAGAAACGAAAGGATTATAAGCACAAAACATGCTACTTCAAACTTGCACTCTTGCTCTTAAGCCGCTCACTTATTTTTATTTGTTCATGGGATGTGAGCATTGCTGACAAGACTGGTATTGTTTGCCCATCCCTAAGTGCCTTTGCGAAGGTGATGGTAAGCTGCCTTCTTGAACTGTTGCAGTCCAGTTGATGGAGGTACACCTGCTGTAGGGGATGGAGTTCCAGGGATTGAACCCAGCAACAGTGAAGAAACGGTGATATATTTCCAGGTCAGGATGGTGTGTGAATTGGAGGAGAACTTGCAGGTGGTGGTGTTCCCATACATCTGCTGGTTTGTCCTTCTTGGTGGTAGAGGTCATGGGTTTGGAAGGTGCTGTCGAAGGGGGCTTTGGCGAGTTGCTGCAGTGCATATTGTAGTTGGCACACACTGCTGGCACTGTGTGCAGGTGGTGGAGGGAGTGAATGTTTAAGCTGGTGGATGGGCTGCTGATCAAGTGTGGTTTGTCCTGCATGGTGTCGAACTTCTGGAGTGTTGTTGGAGCTGGACGCAACCAGGCAAGTGGAGAGTATTTCATCATACTCTTTACTTGTGCCTTACAGATGATGGCAGCCGTGTTTCAGCCACTGTAGGTCACATACTCTGGAATTTCTTCCGCTTCTCCATTTGGCTGATCTTAAAATGCACCGCTTGGATCAACTTTTTGGCTACTCCTAATACCTCCTAATACCTCCTTTGACTAGCTAAGGGGGAAATGGATATTTGATCCTGTACCATCCCAGCCTGTCTGGGTTTACTTTAGAATAGAGTACCAAGTACACCAGAATTATATTTTCTTTACTGGTTACTATCTTGGATACCTTTTAAGGTTTAACCTCAGTTGCTTTCCTTTTAGGGCTGAAGAACCCCAATTTATCCTGTCTTTCCTTATTAATTAGTCCTCTGAGATTAGGGGGTAAAATTAGTGGCTTTACTCTGGATTGCCTCCAGACAAATGTTTGGTGAGAAAACCTGGGTATAGTACTTGAGGTATGGTCTGACTAGAATACTGCACTGTCAGCATAATGACTTCAAACTTGAATTATACAGATTTAATATTATAGTTCTGAGTTTATTCTTATTTACTGTTCCGCAGTAACTGGGTATTTTGAGTTCATGGCCTACAAACACTCCTACCTCCTTTTCATCCTTAAGATAGTTCAACACATTATTTATTTTTACTACCATTCATTTATTTGTATTGAATTTTGTCTGCTATGTTTTACCAACTCAAATTTTTATATCATTTTGTAGGTCCGTGGCTAACTCACCAGATTTGACACACTCCCAGTTTAGTGTCAACTGTATGTTTATATAAATATAAGATGGTCAATAAATCTAATAAGTTCAGAAGAAAAAAGAAAGGCTTGCATTGAAATAGTGCCTTTCATGACCTTGGGACGTCCCGAAGTGCTTTACTGTTAGAGTACTTTTGAAGTGTATAGTCACTTTTGTAAAGCAGCAATAATAGGCACACAGCAAGCTCCCACAAACAGTAATGTGATGATGACCATAAACTGTTTCAGTGACGTGATTGAGGGATAAATATTGGCCAGGATACCTGGGAGAACGCCATTGCTATTCTTCAAAATAGTGTCATGGAATCTTTTACTTCCAGCTGAGAGAGCAATGGGTTTAACGCCTCATCTGACAGACGGCACCTCCAACTGTGCAGCACTCCGTCAGTACTGCACTGGAGTGTCGGCCTTGATTTTTGTGCACAAGTCTCGAGTGGGACTTGAACTCATAACTCCAAGAGTGGTCAGAATGTGGCATCTGCTACCACATGAAGTATGAGGTGCAAGGATGTAATTAAGGAGAAGCTAAATAAATACATGAGAAAAAAAGAAAAAGAAGGATATGTTGATAGGGTGAGGTGAATTCAGGTGGGAGGAGACTTATGTGGAGCATAAATTCTAGCACAGGAATGTTGGGCTGAATGGCCTGTTTCTATACTGTAAATTCTATGTAGGTGCTGAATCTAAGACATTGAAATAATTTAGACATAGAGCAATTGGTTCTTGTCTCTTTGCAAAAGCTATCTTATTCTCTTCTTTTATGCTGCTCTATCTGAATCCTGACCATCTCACTAGCGTGCAAGTTTTTTTTACTTCACTTGATGTCCTTCCACATTTTGTGTTACAAGCCCTTTTCTCCTGATGTCTGGGTCACCCTGCCCTTTTGAATGTTTTAATCTTCTAGTTTTTGATTCTCTTCCTAGCCATTGTTCATTTAGGAACTTGCCTCATTCCCCCATTGCATTGCTCAGACACTCCCAACCTGTTGTTCCTCCCTCTTCTGTTTGCTGTTTCTCAACATCAGCTGTTCTGTTCTCAGATTTCAAACTGAAGCTCGTTCTATTTTTAGGAATTTGCCAATCCAGGCTTCAAGATAGTCAGCCTGACTGTGATAAGAAGTGGGTGTTGCAACAGTCAGATTCCCTTTGAGCCCCCTCAACTGTCCTTGAAATGTATTATCAGCAGATTGTTTGTTCATTTCTTATAAATTTACATCCATAATGTGTCCATTATAAGTTTAGTATTTCCTAAGGTGAATGGATCAAAAATTGTGGGAACAGTTTTAGAAGCATATAAACACTTCTCAATTGGCAATTCTGTTTACCCCAGCAAAACTGAGTTTTGTTCCTTTTTCCCAGGATGATCATGATTCATTCCATTAATTGTTTTTATCTGGAGTTTATGAAATTGTATTGTTTTATTTAACAGAAACAGTTAGATATTTTAACATTCCCATTGGACTATTCTATCTAACACTGTGTTTGTACTGCAGATTTAGCACCACAGCTTTGCATCATTTGGGGCTGACACTGCATGGAAGATAATTCCAATGCAGTGTCAGATTAGGTCTGCAAATTGCTGAGGGTCTATTGGACCTCCTGGACTCTTTATAAACTTGCCTAGAGCTTATTTGAATGTTTTGAGTACAGCTGCCCTGGCTTTACTTTTAAAACTTTGGAAATGTAACCATCAGGACCAGATCTTTGTGCTACAGCTAGGCAGTATAAAAATAATGACTGCAAATGGATGCTTTAATTGCTTGATCTGAAATTGGTAAATACAAGTGGTATTGTTCTGAAAAGTGAATACGATTGACATTTCCTTCTGCAAAGGGTATGTCATCAGTTCAGATGGTCATATTGGATATTTGTTGGTTTAATCTTTGCACGTGATGGAAAATGTCACAAAAGAGTGGTCTAGTGAATGCTTATCAGTGGACTTTGTACAATGTAACAGGTATAGTGAATGACTAGATATTTTGGGGAATAATATTGAGATTACCACTTGGAATTTTTAAATTGGCCAAAACTCCTTGTAGCATGGAGTATGCTGGTGAACAGACATTTTGCTAGTTAGCTCTCAGAGTGCAGTTAATTTAAAACTTGTGTACTGCTTTAAAAATTGAATAGCCTATCGTAATGTAGGACTTTTAGCAGCAGTTAATATGTATTCATTAGCTCGTTGAGCTATATATTTTAACAGTTTTCTGTTTATTGCTCGGGAAGCTGTTGTCCTGAATGGTAGGTTTTGCATAATATTCATACATTATGTATCTTGTTTAATTATGTGTCCGTGTATATCTTGCCCAAGTGGCTATTATTTTAGTTAGCCTAGATGATAAATGCTGATAGGCTATCCGGCCACAGGGGCATCAACCAATTCTGAACCTGCCCTTATCTGTTCATGCGTGCAATGCCTCGAGAGGTTTCTGACAAGTGAGTTTCAATTAGTAAAATAAATGTTTACTCAGTTGTGCTGGTGGGCACAGTAGCTTCTCAGGCTACCTGTAGAATGCTTGCATTTGTTTACACCAGAATTTTTCCTGACTTTGAAGTTGGCAGTTCTGGTTTCTTGGCTGTTCTGTGCAATGTACCCATCCAGCTAAAAGGGTGATTAGCCTGTTCCCAGATCTCATGGAGTGGTCCAAAAATCAACTGTCATTAAGTGTGTCTGGTGAATTCCCTTTTACTAAATTCTCTGAGGACAGGTCTGCCTCACATAACTAGAAACACCAGTAGGCCAATCAACCCCATTAGGCTTGCTCCTCCTTTCAGTCAAATTATGGCTAATCTGCACTCCCAACTCCAATTTCCTATCTTTGCTCCATACTCCTTGATAAACTTACCTAACAAAAATCCATCTACATTCTTGTGGTTGGACAGCTAAGATTACTATGTGGAGACTAGCATTCCACCACTTACCATGAGATTAATGGTGTAGCACTGTCATACAGGCCCTATTATTAATTTGTGTACTTTGGGGGATAAAAGAGGCTGACACACTTTCCCAAATGTGAGTGAAATTGGTTTTCAGGAGTTATTTGATTATGTATTAACTATGCGCTAAATATCTGTCCTGGTAAATTTTATATATTCCATAATATTTGCTTTTATCAATGTGACTTGGCTTAAAAAATGTTTTAAATCCCTATCTTTACATTGTTATCCTCAAGCTAAGAGCAGGGTTTTGGCTGTAGGTTACTCCACAGCTGCTGTACACTGGGCATGGCTTTCACAGTTTCTGTTCCATATTTGGTCTTTTTGGCTTAGAAAAAGTAAAGCAAACAGAATCACAGGGCAAGTGCATTCTGATTCAAGGTTAAGAAGAACTATTTTAGACTGATATTGGGAAATATTTCTTTACACAGTGGGTGCTAAATATTTCATAGAAGAGTTGTTGAGGCTATGATATTGAACTCCTCTAAGATGCTGCAATTGGAAGAAATAGAGTTATTAATGATGTATGGGTGAGATCAAATTGGTTGAAAGGCTGTCATCCAAAATTATTTTGTAATCTTTCCAGTCTCTCTGTTTCTTAAAGTTTTGCTGGCCTCTAGTTTCGGACAGTAACAGGAAAATACATTTAGAGACTAAATAGGAAAAGAAAACCAAGGAAGGCTTGAGCAAGGAAGATGGAGAAATTGGAAGACAGCTGGATCAGATTGACAAATGAATTTATTAATAGAACAATTAATGTAACCTTTTAGTCGAGAGCATACCAGCCCTTTTCATTTAATGACTCTTGTAAATGGAGACCAAATAAGATTGGCCCATCTAATTTTGTAATTTCTAAAAACAGCATTATAGAAGAACTCTATTGGTGGATAGCTATAGTTTGACTTCTTTATGAATAATTAATCTGCTCTTGGGGATGAGGGAAGACAAAATAGAATCATATGATTTTAAAGTATAGATAAAGGCCCATTCAATCACATTGCCTCAGCCAACTCTGAGCTGTTCTATTCCCCTGTACTTTCCTCGTACTTTTTGTGATGCTGTTTTTCAAATATTTATCCACTTTTAAAAAAAAAAAATCAGTGAATTCAGGTTTCTCAACAGTTCTTAGTTGGGCCTTTCACATCCTAATAATCCTCTGCTCAAAAATTCTTCCAAGCTTCCTTGGTTCCTTTGGTGATAAATTTATGTCCTTCAATCAATACGCGAGTAAAAATAGCTTTTCTTGATTTATCTGTATCAAACCTTCATAATTTTGACTTACTCTGCTCCAATGAAGACAGCCCCATTTTCTCTAGTCTCTCAAATTCATGTGGTTCATCTTGGGTAAAAGCATCTGTGGTGAGGGAAACAGAGTTAACGTTTCAGGCTGATGGCTTTTCATCAGTTCTGATGTGAAGGCCATTGGCCTGAAATGTTAATTCTGTTTCTCTCACCACTGATGTGCTGCCAGACCCACTGAGTATTTCAAGCATTTTCTGTTTTCATTTCAGAATTCCAGCACCCACAGTATTTTGCTTTTGTATAATATAAGTAGCTCTTTTTTGAATCCTCTCCATGGCATTGACAGTCTTCCTAAACTAGACAACGCATTCTAGCTGGGTTCTAAACAGGATAGGTTTAGCATTGCCAGTTTGCTTTCATATACTGTCCCCTACTTATAAACCTAGAAACCTAAATCTTTTTCATTTTGTCAACTTGGCCTCAGACTTTCAGATTTGTGTATATGAACCCAAAAGTTTTTATGGCTCTACCTTCAATGTTTTACCATTTAGTGCATATGTTTTCTCCTTATTCTTCATCCAAGTAAATTTCAACTGATGGCTTTCTGCCCAATCTGTTAATTTGGCTGTTTCTGAAGTCACATGCACTTCACTATGATTGGAGTTAACTTTGTTTCTAATTTAAGTAGAATTGTCCAGAATTTGAGATGTTTTAGGATCGTGGGCATATAATTTCCCTGCTGTAAAATGTTATGGGCCGAATGGCGGCCTCCTATGTAAGTGACTCTGACTCTCCCACCTGAGCTCATGCCTGTTGTTCCCCTTCTGCAGCATCTTGCCATTTTCAATCATTATAAGTGGATGGTAAGTGTGTGGGTAATAGGAACATAGGAAGATAAGAACAGGAGTAGGCATTCAGCCCCTCGAGCCTGTCCCGCCTTTCAATTAGATCATGGCTGATCCGTGACCTAACTCCGTATACCTGCCTTTGGCCCATATCCCTTAATATCTTTGCTTAACAAAAATCTATCTATCTCAGATTTAAAATTAACAACTGTTCTAGCTTCAACTGCTGTTTGTGGGAGAGAGTTCCAAACCTCTACCACCCTTTGCATGAAGAAGTGCTTCCTAACATCTCTCCTGAACGGTCTGGTCCTAATTTTTAGACTATGCCCCTAGTTTTAGAATCTCCAACCAGTGGAAATAGCTTATCTAGCCTGTCTTTTCCTATTAATATCTTGAAGACTTCGATCAGATCACCCCTTAACCTTCTAAATTCTAGCGAAAACAGGCCTAATTTGTGTAATCTCTCCTCGTAACTTAACCCCTGTAGTCCAGGTATCATTCTAGTAAACCTACATTGCACTCCCTCCAAGGCCAATATATCCTTCCTACGGTGTGGTGCCCAGAACTGCGCTCAGTACTCCAAGTGGGGTCTAACCAGGCTTTTGTACAGCTGCAGCATAACCTCTGTGTCTTTATACTCCAATCCTCTAGATATAAAGGCTAGCATTCCATTAGCCTTTTTGATTATTTTCTGGACTTGCTCGTGGCATTGTAAAGATCTAATGGTTGTAATAATAGAGATTCAGCTGTTGTATTTAAAAGTAATGCTTTGCGATTCTAAGTTATGGCATTATCTATCTCTGTTAACTAAATTGCAGCATAACTTGGCACATCCCGTTATATTTCGTTAAGTAGTCTGTAATGACTTGAGTATCTTGTCAGCTGGAGGAAACCACATAATTTCTGTCACTTCCAGAAAACATCCTAGCAACCCAAGCAAGAAATAATTGGAAACTTGAAACGTTAAAATCAACATTTCTTTTATCCCGGCTAATTTTATTCTGTCATGAGTATGTTATGGAATTGCATTAAGCAATAAATCAAGTGTTAGTAACTTGGTAACTGACCGCCATCAACCAGATGAAAAATAACAAAGCTCCCAGAACCGATGGAATTCCACCCAAAGCCTTGAAGCATGGTGGCCCTGTCCTATACACCAAGCTCCATGAGTTTTTCACAGCTTGCTGGGAACAGAGCAGGATTTCACGGGATCGTTGTGATGTTATCACCTTGTACAAAAACAAAGGAGAAAAATCAGACAGCTCCAACAACCGTGGGATCACCCTCCTTTCTATTGCTGGGAAGATCCTGGCTGGAATACTTCTGAACAGGCTTGTGCCTACCATTGCGGAAGAAAACTTCCCAGAGAGCCACTGTGGTTTCAGAGCAAATAGAGGCACCAAGACATGGTATTTGCAATCAGACAATGACAAGAAAAGTGTCGTGAGCAAAACAAAGGCCTGTACGTCACTTCCGTAGACCTCACCAAGGCATTTCACACTGTGAGCAGAGATGGACTTTGGAAAATCCTTGTAAAACATGGTTCCTGGCAATGGTGAAGCAGTTTCATGAAAATCAGTACGGACAAGTCCAGCAAAACGGCGACCACTCGAGTCCCTCCCGGATCTCCAATGGCGTGAAGTAGGGATGTGTGCTGACCCCAACTTTATTCACCATCTTTTTTAGCATGATGCTGCAGAAGGCAACAGAACACCTCAAGGAGGGAATTTATGTACACTTCTGGGCTGCTGGAGGTCTTTTCAACCTCGGGCGTCTTCAGGCTCACACAAAGACACACAAACTCATCCGTGACCACCTTTTCGCCGATGACTGTGCTCTCCTGGCCCACTGTCAGTCAGACCTGCAACATATAACAATACATTTTTCTGAGACAGCAAAACTTTTTGGACTAAAAATCAGTTTAAAGAAAACTGAAATCCTGCATCTGCATCAGCCTGCACCCCAAGAAGAATATAGACTATCAAGCATTGTCATTAAGGGAACCAAGCTGAATGCTGTCAAGCAGTTTACTTATTTAGGGAGTGTCATCTCGTTTGATGCCACCAAAGACAAGGAAGTGGACAATAGGCTCTCAAAAGCAAAAAGTGCACTTGGCAGACTCTAAAAACGAGTGTGGAGTAAAAACAGCTTCAGAGCACAGGCCAAACTCAATGTACAAAGCTGTAATCCTCACCATCCTTCTGGAATTCTCTACCACAGAAAGCAGTTGAGGCCAAATCATTAAATATATTGAAGAAAGAGTTAGACATAGTTCTTAGGGCTTAAGGGTTATGGGGTGAAAGCGGGAACAGGGTACTGAGTTTGGATGATCAGCCAAGATTGTATTGAATGGCGGTGCAGGCTTGAAGGGCCGAATGGCCTACTATGTTTCTATGTATGGCCCCAAGTCATGGGTCTTATCCTACCGTCATGTACGCCTTCTAAAGTACTTCCATCAGTCCTGCCTCCACAGCATCCTCAAGATCCGCTGGCAGGACTGCATCACAAACATTGCATGCTGGAAACAGCCAACATCACCAGCATCAAGGCCATCCTCCTGCAAAGCCAACTGCGTTGGGTGGATCACGTTGCCCAGATGGACGACAGTCGCCTGCCCAAGATCATGTTGTATGGAGAGCTGACCATGGGTAAAAGGAACAGAGGGGCCCCATGCAGACCCTTGAAGGACTTCCTGAAGAAGTCCCTCTCTATGTGTCACATCGACAATTTCCAGTGGGAAGCGCAGGCCATAGATTGTGATGCCTGGAGATGCTACATCAGGAGGGCTACAGACGCCTTTGAGACTGAGCGAAAAACCAGCATGAAAGAGCAAAGGAGAAGTATAGATCCATTTGCTCCAGCAGCGACTACACCTTCACTTGCACCTGCTGTGAGAGAATCCGCCAGTTTTGGATAGGCCTGACTAGCCACCAGCGGGCCTGCAACTGATGAGTACAACCTTCCCAAAGTCTTCGGGAAGAAATGCCAACAAGTAATGTTGCAAGTAGGCATTATTCATGTGCGTGTTCATAGGCTACTTACTGACTGCAGGGAAGTTGCAGTCATCTTGTTCCTGTCCTTGTCCATTGTCCATACTGGCAGAATGTTAGTTCCAAAATCACAGTAAGAATCCTGTTGCGAGGTTTAGGAGTGTCGGCTAGATGGACCAATGGCATCCATCAGAATTAGTTAAATTAAGTGTGTTAATTTGAATGATTATTGTATTTAGGTTGCAGGCAAATTAAATTGCCAACAGATTTCTCCAAGTGACTCATTGAGTCAGTGCACTATTGTTGAGATGCTGAGTTTGCTGCCTGGACTGAGATGATTGAAATTGGGAAAGGAGTGGAAGGCTATGATTAGCTGTAGATCTCTGGGTAGGGGGAATAATCTGCCATGGTTCCTGCTCCTAGTTATTGAGACCTTTGGCGACAATCTAACCATCTTAGTTGACATTTGTTGATGAGGCTTACAGAAAGAATGGCTACTTGGGCATGGTACTCGATGATGGCAAGCAACTGTGAATCTGTAAGCAACAATAAGTTGATGTCTTTGAGGAGGGAGAAATACTGCACTTCAGATTCATTTGTCTGAGAGTGATTGGCAGTCACAAGATTGGTGTTAGTTCACTCTTAAGTTTGTATTTTTAGCAGCAGAGCAGTAGCTGGAAGCATGCTACAGTTTGAATCCAGTAAACTGCTTGTGCTATTTATGAAGTCATTGGACTTTATATTTTTCTGTAGTCTATAACACTTATTTATGGACAGCTTTTTTGATTTTTATAGATAGGGAGAGTTTACAGCTTTTTAAAAAAAAAAGTTTTGTTGTGGAGAATTTTTGAACCATAACCAAGCTTTAATAATCTGTCTAATTTAAGGTCTCCCTTTTTCAAGCTTGATTGGCCAAGAATGATGTGACTTTTCAAATATTGGTGAATTTTAAGCAGTTTGATTAGCCACTAGTATCTATTTTAATCATGTCCCTTTCTAGTAATCTTAGTTGCTGATTAGCTCTTAGCTGACAATTGCTATATATCTGCATTCATGCTAGCAAAAACATATTTGGGTGGGATTTTGTGAGCATGAGAGAATTAACTGATTTCTATGCAAGCTTTAGCTTTCCATTATCCAACCATGATCCTTTCTTTGTTTGGCCACAAGGCAAACAAAACCACTCTAGGACTATGCTGGAAAACAGAGGTAACCTCTGGTGGTTTTTCTCCACTGCCATACTCCTCCTCAAACCCCTCTTCCCAGCTGCCCACACCCTTGCTTCCAACATCAAATGCGAGGAGCTCATGAATTTCTTTGCCACAAAGATAGAAACCATCAATTCAGCTGCCTTGGCTGTTCCCCGTTCTCCTTGTCCACAAAGCTAAACCTTCTTCTGTAAAAACCTCCTTTCCACTCTCCGCATCTCTTTCTTTCTAGTTTCATCTTCTGCTTCTCATGATCTCTCTTAAGCTCATCTTATCCAAAAGGTCCACCTCCTGCCTCCTCGTCCCTATTCTCACTAAACTGCTAAACACCCACCTCCCTGGCCCTCATGCCAGCTGACATCCTGAAGCATTGTCCCACTTCCTTTCAGTACCACCCTCTATCACACTATCCTTGCGAAGTACTGCGACAATGATGTATTACCCCTCTTTGGGTGGTTTCATAACTAAATAGTAAAATATTTTTAGAACATTACTAATGTCACCACAAGTGATATGCTAACAAGGTAGTAGAATGGTTTTCCCATTTATAATTTGAACTGCATTGTCCAGGAGAACTGTTGATCAGAGGCCTCAATTTGCTTGTTTGTTTTCCATGGGGTGCATGTCACGTCATCAGCTGTAGTACATAGGATCGTGCGCATATCTTACAGCACCCAGATCAAAGTGTGCAATCGAGATCTATGGTCACTAACCAACCTAAGCCAAAATTCATAATTGCAAAGAATAAATGGGTTAGGAAGGTCATGACGAATTTTGATTTGATCCTTTTCCAGACAAGGCGAAGGGGATAATTAACATTTAAAAAGTGATTGCAGTAGTATTGTATGGCATTTAATGTCATTGATCTTGATTTAGATGTGCACTTCTCTCTTGACCCACATACTGAGCAAAGTATAGATTCCAGAAACTGTGAAAATGAACTGAGGCATACATTTTAATAGTGAAATTCAAGATACTGTGTGTGAGCTACCTCATTCGAATGGATGGTGTGCTGTAACTGTACTTAACGGTTAACAAATTAAACTTTTGAAAACCACTGAGCCTTTATAGTCTTCAGAACTTCAACCCAGGAGTTCCGACTATCACCATTGTTCTGCTTAGATGTGATAGTGATCAGCAAAAGTATCCCATCACATCTGTCTTTAGTACATGTTGCTTGACAGCAGAAGGGAAACAGGAAAGTGTCCTCGGTTATACATGAGTTCTTAAGAACAGACAATCACCCTTTGTCCAGGAAAGCCTTTCCTTTTTTTTTATCTCAACCCTGCTTATACTATTTTCATCACATCCCTTAACACCTGCACCACCCTGACTTCTCTAGAAATGCATCGTTACTTCTTGAGTCAATTTACTAAGATTGGCTTCAATAATATTCCCTAATGACTTTGATTCACAAACTTATATATTACCCATAACGTTGCACACTAGGTGACTTCTTCAGGTCAAGTGGTGTAAGAGGTGGTAGTGGTGGGAGCGGGGGTGGTGAAATGTAATTTAATCCTAATTTTAAAGTGGTGCATTCTGTCCTGTTACATTTTTATTATAAGCTCCTAGTTATAATGGAAACTGGGTATGTAAATGTATTACACTATAATTATAGGTACAGTTTCCGTTATAAATGTGGACATATTCTGGCAAAGTTGATCAGGAGTCCATGCAGGCCTAAGATTTTTAACATGGCATTTTTTTTCTTTGTTTGAAAGAAATTTTTCTTGACCTATCTTTCAAATTTTGATTTGATTTCCTCTGATCCCTGAATGCTTTAATGGTCCCTCAAATTATTCTTCCAAAGAGAGCAATGAAAATGCATTAGTCATGTAATTCTGGTACCAGGAAATAAATTGCCTTAGATGTTTCCCTCTTTACTCTTCCAATGGCAAGAATATCCTGGCTACATTTAGGTGGGTTTGACCAATATCAACAGCAATACTGTAGCTCTTTTGATTTGTATCCAATACGGTACATGTATATTTACAGCAGCTGAATGCTAACCAACAATGTCTTTGGATCACTTTCATAGCTGGGATAGTTGGTGCTTGGAAACTTTGAGGAGGGAAAACAGAGGAAGTAAATATGAAATGAATGTCTGTGGACTGCAGGAAAGCATCTGCGTTTTCATAGTTATTGAAGGAGTCGCTGTATCTTTTTAAAAAAAAACCTTGATCGCATACCACTGTTCCACTAAACAGGTATACCCTCTTTTAGTTTCTTATATCCCTACTAACATCCATATTGAACAGAATCTTTCCTAAGTACCCAAACCTTTCTGAATGTTTTGAGGCCAGCAATCCTTTTTAAAGGATGATGTTGCTAAGTTTCTGGAAAAGATTGTTTTTATAATGGTGTATGATTGTTTTAGATTGTAACCATTCTTTTTCTTTTGGGCCTCCTTATCTCGAGAGACAATGGATACGCGCCTGGAGGTGGTCAGTGGTTTGTGAAGCAGCGCCTGGAGTGGCTATAAAGGCCAATTCTGGAGTGACAGGCTCTTCCACAGGTGCTGCAGAGAAATTTGTTTGTTGGGGCTGTTGCACAGTTGGCTCTCCCCTTGCGCCTCTGTCTTTTTTCCTGCCAACTACTAAGTCTCTTCGACTCGCCACAATTTAGCCCTGTCTTTATGGCTGCCCGCCAGCTCTGGCGAATGCTGGCAACTGACTCCCACGACTTGTGATCAATGTCACACGATTTCATGTCGCGTTTGCAGACGTCTTTATAACGGAGACATGGACGGCCGGTGGGTCTGATACCAGTGGCGAGCTCGCTGTACAATGTGTCTTTGGGGATCCTGCCATCTTCCATGCGGCTCACATGGCCAAGCCATCTCAAGCGCCGCTGACTCAGTAGTGTGTATAAGCTGGGGATGTTGGCCGCTTCAAGGACTTCTGTGTTGGAGATATAGTCCTGCCACCTGATGCCAAGTATTCTCCGAAGGCAGCGAAGATGGAATGAATTGAGACGTCGCTCTTGGCTGGCATACGTTGTCCAGGCCTCGCTGCCGTAGAGCAAGGTACTGAGGACACAGGCCTGATACACTCGGACTTTTGTGTTCCGTGTCAGTGCGCCATTTTCCCACACTCTCTTGGCCAGTCTGAACATAGCAGTGGAAGCCTTACCCATGCGCTTGTTGATTTCTGCATCTAGAGACAGGTTACTGGTGATAGTTGAGCCTAGGTAGGTGAACTCTTGAACCACTTCCAGAGCGTGGTCGCCAATATTGATGGATGGAGCATTTCTGACATCCTGCCCCATGATGTTCGTTTTCTTGAGGCTGATGGTTAGGCCAAATTCATTGCAGGCAGACGCAAACCTGTCGATGAGACTCTGCAGGCATTCTTCAGTGTGAGATGTTAAAGCAGCATCGTCAGCAAAGAGGAGTTCTCTGATGAGGACTTTCCGTACTTTGGACTTCGCTCTTAGACGGGCAAGGTTGAACAACCTGCCCCCTGATCTTGTGTGGAGGAAAATTCCTTCTTCAGAGGATTTGAACGCATGTGAAAGCAGCAGGGAGAAGAAAATCCCAAAAAGTGTGGGTGCGAGAACACAGCCCTGTTTCACACCACTCAGGATAGGAAAGGGCTCTGATGAGGAGCCACCATGTTGAATTGTGCCTTTCATATTGTCATGGAATGAGGTGATGATACTTAGTAGCTTTGGTGGACATCCGATCTTTTCTAGTAGTCTGAAGAGACCACGTCTGCTGACGAGGTCAAAGGCTTTGGTGAGATCAATGAAAGCAATGTAGAGGGGCATCTGTTGTTCACGGCATTTCTCCTGTATCTGACGAAGGGAGAACAGCATGTCAATAGTCGATCTCTCTGCACGAAAGCCACACTGTGCCTCAGGGTAGACGCGCTCGGCCAGCTTCTGGAGCCTGTTCAGAGCGACTCGAGCAAAGACTTTCCCCACTATGCTGAGCAGGGAGATTCCACGGTAGTTGTTGCAGTCACCGCGGTCACCTTTGTTTTTATAGAGGGTGATGATGTTGGCATCGCGCATGTCCTGGGGTACTGCTCCCTCGTCCCAGCACAGGCATAGCAGTTCATGTAGTGCTGAGAGTATAGCAGGCTTGGCACTCTCGATTATTTCAGGGGTAATGCTGTCCTTCCCAGGGGCTTTTCCGCTGGCTAGGGAATCAATGGCATCACTGAGTTCCGATTTGGTTGGCTGTATGTCCAGCTCATCCATGACTGGTAGAGGCTGGGCTGCATTGAGGGCAGTCTCAGTGACAGCATTCTCCCTGGAGTACAGTTCTAGGTAGTGCTCAACCCAGCGGTCCATCTGTTTGCGTTGGTCAGTGATTATGTCCCCCGATTTAGATTTGAGGGGGGTGATCTTCTTGATGGTTGGCCCAAGAGCTCTCTTCATGCCATCATACATTCCTCTGATGTTTCCGGTGTCTGAGGCCAGCTGAATATGACTGCATAGGTGTTGCCAGTAGTCGTTTGCGCAACGCCTAGCTGTTCTTTGTGCAGTACTTCTGGCTGCTTTAAGTGCTGCGGATGTTAAATCGCTGGGGGCTTTCTTGTAGTTCAAAAGTGCAATGCGCTTAGCGGCTATGACAGGTTCCAGCTCTTCATTATGAGATTGAAACCAGTCTGCATTTCTCTTCGCACTTTTGCCGTAGGTGGTCAAAGCTGACTCATAGATGGCGTCTCTGATGTGGGCCCACTTGGTCTCAGCATCCCCTGTGGGAGTGTTTTGAAGGGCTGTTACAAGTGAATTTAGAAATTTTTGTAACAGCTGTGGGTGAGAAATTCTGCTCGTGTTGATGCGCGGGTGGCCCTTCTGCTTG
Organism: Heterodontus francisci; assembly: GCF_036365525.1. Taxonomy (NCBI): domain Eukaryota; kingdom Metazoa; phylum Chordata; class Chondrichthyes; order Heterodontiformes; family Heterodontidae; genus Heterodontus; species Heterodontus francisci. The sequence continues at coordinate 171,774,539 of NC_090373.1, forward strand.
GAATGATGCAACTTCTTTGGTCTGAGTCTAACCTTGCTGCACACCAGGGAGTGGTCGGTGTCGCAGTCCGCACTGTGGAAGCTGCGTGTGATTTGAACACTGTTTAAGGCGGCTCGCCTTGTGACAATGAGGTCTAGCTGGTGCCAACGACGTGATCTTGGGTGCCTCCATGAAACCTGGTGACAGGGTTTAGTGTGAAAGAACGAGTTGGTGATGCAGAGGTTATGATAGGTACACAACTCAAGCAGTCTCTGCCCGTTCTCATTCATCCTTCCAACGCCATAGCGCCCAAGGCAGGAGGGCCATGAGTCATGGTCGGCCCCAACCCTGGCATTAAAGTCCCCCAGCAGGAATAGGTGTTCGGTGTTGGGGATGCTGCTAATGTTATGGAGTTGTTCATATACTGGTCTTTAGCTTCAGGTGCGGAACAGAGTGTTGGAGCATAGATGCTGAGTAGGTGTACTGGACCAGAGGTGGTGAGCAGTCGGATGGACAGTATGCGTTCCGAGCCATTTGAGGGAGGCTCTATCATGCTGAGCAAGGAGTTTCTGATGGCGAAGCCCACTCCATGCTGTCTTGGTTCTTCAGGATCCCTGCCCTGCCAGAAGAAGGTGTAGTCTTGCTCTGCTAGAGAGCCACTCGCGGGGAGGCGAGTCTCCTGAAGTGCTGCAATGTCCACATTGAGTCTACTGAGCTCGTTGTTAATGATGGCGGTCTTCCGAGAATCGTTGATTTGTGTAAGGTCTTCCGACAGGCCAGGACACATAGTTCTGACGTTCCAGCTTGCAAAGCGAAGGGCTGGTACCTTCTTTCCTTTTTTCATGTTGTTTGGTGCGGTGTATCAGTCCACCTTTCGGGCAATGACCCTGAGCTCCAAGCACCCATTGAAGCAGGCAGACTGTGGCGGGACAGAACCTTATTGACCGGGGGCTGCCCGGTTTGAGGCAGGCGGTAGCTGTCCAGTGAGGTGCAATGACCTCTCCCACCGACAAAGGCAACCCGTGGCGCCCAGTTTCTACGCCAATTTATCTGGACTTATAACCCGTAACTGCTGCCTTCCGTGTTGTTTCAGTCGCTGTGAGGCAACTATGGAGTGACCTCTCCATGGCGCATGCCTGGGCAAATTTATGGAGGTTGAGAGTTGCCCAGTCGTCAAAACCCCCCTCTCAGCCTTTCTGGTGGGGTCCAAAGGAGTGCAGGACACGACGTTTGGCACCAGTATGGCTGCAGGAACTGCCGGAAACATGCCAAAGGTGACACATGACCGCCTACGGGGTTCCGCTCCGGATTTTCTGTTAGGGTTTACTCCCTTAGCCTTGGTCTCTCCCGAGACGCCCACAAGGCAGTGGGGTTGTTGGGGCCCCTACACAGGTGTAGGATGGTGCCGGTGGGAGGAGGGGATGCAAGGGGGAGGGGTAGAGGGAGGGGGTGGGGGGGGGGGGGTGCAGGGGAAGGGGGTGCGGGGTGAAGATGGTGCGAGGGGGGGCGGGCTGGGACGGGGTTGTGAGGGGGTGAGCTGAGAGGGTGGAGCAGGGAAGGGGACGGGGGTGGGGGGGGGTGGAAGGGGGGTAAAGGGGGAGGGAGGGGGGGTGGAATCTGGTGCAGGTAATAAGCCATTTCCTCAGTGCCCACCATCGACGTCCGGAAAGCTCATCCACGTCCTTCGGGAGGTGAAGCATCATTTGGCAGACTTAGAGGTGATTACATTTGCTAAGGGTTTTTTTTTTTGCAGTGGTTTAAATAAAGGCATGCAGCATTGCCGACAGTGCGCTGCAGATGCTCTCCGAGCCATCTCCCGCGGGCGCTTTGAAGTTGCGGCCGGGGGGGCCGTTCGTGGATGTTTTGGGTGTTCGGGGCACCTTTTCACAGGACTTCTCTCGGGTCCCGCAGCTCCTTCTTCACCTCAATGGACTTGCCGCATGCCGTGGCTGCAGACACTCTGGACTGTGAAGACAGCAGGATCGGAGATTAAAGTATCGGCAGCTGTGCAGATTGTAACCATACTTCAGAAGTATCTTCCTAAATACCAGGTTCCTTTTAACAATTGCCAGAGTTATCTACAAGACCTGCTTTCCATGTTTTATTAGATGCACTATACTCCTTCAGTAAAATTAAAAGCCAAGATATTTTTTGTTTGTGTTTTTATAAAACTTACTTTTCCATCCATAAAGTTTCCCCGACAGCACTAATTATTCCAGCTAAGAAAGGTTAGGAACTTGCACAGTGTCAGTGCATTGTTTGATGTGTCAATTCATGTTCATTCAACCTTGAGCTCAACAATTTAAAATTGCCAAATTTCACATAGACCCTAAATTTAAAACAAGCTGTAAACTGATGTCTTTCTATGTCCATTAGTACTCAATTGACATCAGTTAATTGAAGATTTCAATTTAAAGTGATTGCTTCATTAGGGCATTAATAGTTTAAATAATATTGCAACATTAGTTTGGTGATGAATTTGTGCTTTGCCAAAAATAACCAACTTAGTGCTGATGTAAAACACGTATTTATGACTAGTAGTTGAGCAATAGAACCAGCTTTATCCAAAAGGTTGTAGCTTTGAAAGTTGAACCTTTATAATTTATAGTTAAATTTTCACATTCGTGCTGGCTTGTCATAGCACCTGTGTTGCTACTTGGGAATATATGTGGGAATTCCTAACATCTGTAGTTTGGTATAATTTTGCATTTGAATGTATTTCCAAAATGGGGTGTTAGTGTAGAAGCTTTGGAAATTTTTCCTATTGCTTGCTATATTCCTACATTTATTACTACTTGATTGCTAAGTGAAAAAGCTAAACTAGTTTGTTCTTATTTAATTTAATTCTAATTGATGCTGACTGCACTCTTTAAGCTTATTTACCTGGCATCAGGATCAATTTTTATTTTTTATCTTAATTTCTTTAATTTTGCTTGCTGCGCATTTGACAATGTTTCTGCAGCCAGTTTGTAACCCTCTCCATTGCTTGCTTTCTTATTGCTCTAGCTTAATTGCATTCAGCAATTTCTGTGCATATTATCTTTTCCTGTTTTTGGATCAGAGCTTATGTATTATTTGTAGTGCTGTTGCAGTAAATTTGAGTAAAACTGCATCGATTGATCTTAGTTTCTTTCTTGCACTAAGTTGCTTTGGTGGTGTGCTTTTCAGTTCAATTCAAATTCCACACAATTGGTACTTTTTTCACCTCTCATTCTATCCCACCTCCCTTTCTGACAGAAACTACGTATGTCATTGAAGGGAGGAATAACAGTGGTGCTCTTACACAGATTCATTTTTTAATATTTCTGAAATTTGAGCACTGTGCTAAATATTGTCAATGTAAATAAATATATTTTATTTTGACTTTAAAATTTGAAGAAACATCTTTCTCAGAAGGTGAAGAAGCTCCATGCACAAGAAGCTCATCTTAAAGTTGCAGTACATCACTATTGTAAAATCCGCATTTATTTATTACCTGATCTTTGTACAGCTTTTTAGAAAATGTCCACAAAGCTGGAGTCTGCAGGTGGTATTGTGAATAATCTCTTATAGCCCAGCATAGAAGTTGCTAATCCAACATATCAGTTTGTGTGGATTAGTAATCTATACATTGGGTAATTGTTCTGGTCGTCACTTTTCATACCAGAGCTTTGGCTCTGATTGTCACAAGCATTGCCGTGAAGGGCAATGGCAGTGATGGTATGGTGTTACTTAGTGATCCCTACTGATGTAAAACATGTATTTTTGTAAAAGAAAAATAGAAAGTACATTTAGTTTATATATACATGGATGACCTTTTCAATTGGAAAGGAACTCTGGGTGTCATAACATTATCAATACCAATTTTGCTATTATCAGTCATGTCTTTTCTATTTTCTTCCCTGCTTGCACCCCCACTACCCTCCAAAAATCAATTTTAGATGCTAGACTTTGAAGTATAATACACTTATATGACTTGTGTCTGGAATATATATTCATGTATCTTGATAGGTGGACACACAGTTTACAGTATGAACAAGGCTCAAATTAAGCACATGCTTCAAATAACTAGGTAGTCATAACAGTTATATGAATCTTTTATTTACACAATTTGTGCAGTCTTTCATAATGAAAAGAGTACTGACCCATAAATAAGGGAATGGAATCTATCATATTTCTAAATTAGCTTAACTTCTAATCAGCTCCATGCAAAATCCTGAATTAACTGAAGTCCACCAAACATATTGCTCACCTTTCTTTTGATCCTGCTGCCAGAACTGTGATAGTTACAACTATGCGACTAGCTACTCTTATACTGCTAAAATAAAAATGAAGCCCGATACAGATTGCTAACTCTTTTGGAAGAAATTACAGTATACGGTAACCAGTTGGTGTGCTCTTCATGCATGGTGTAAATATAAAATATCATAATATTTAACCGATACTGTCTATAATGTCAACTTTACGTATAGGGTTTGGTAAGTTATTTACTCTAAGCTAGTATCAGAAAATACTTTTTTTCGTTTAATTTTCTGTCGTAGATTATATAATTTCAGCGTGGTACTGCAGTTACCCATGCAGTTTTAAATCAGGACTATCCATTTGTCCTATGCGGTTTATATAGCTGAAGTGCACAATCTGGCAATAATTATGCTGAAATGATGAGCTCAAGCAGACTGGCTGGAGTCTTGCTTAGCACAAAGGAAGATGGTTGTGGTTGTTGGAGGTCAATCATCTCAGTCCCAGGACATCACTGCAGGAGTTCCTCAGGGTACTGTCCTCAGCCTCACCATTTCCAGCTGCTTCATCAATGACCTTCCCTCCATCACAAGGTCAGAAGTGGGAGTGTTCACTAATGATGGTGCAATGTTCACCATTCGCAACTTCTCAGATACTGAAGCTGTTCGTGTCCATATGCATCAAGACCTGGAGAACATTTCAGGCTTGGGCTGATATGTGGTAGGTAACATCCGTGCCACATAAGTGCCAGGCAATGACCATCTCCAACAAGAGAGAGTCCAACCATCTCCCCTTGATATTCGATGTCATTACCATTGCTGAATCCCCCACTATCAACATCCTAGGGGTCACCGTTGACCAGAAACTGGACCAGCCATATAAATACTGTGGCTACAAGAACAGGTCAGATGCTGGGAATTCTGCGGTGAGTAACTCTCCTTAGGACTCCCCACAGCCTGTCCACCATCTACAGTGAGCGTTGTTGGATCTGCATCCATCCAGACAAGTGGAGAGTATTCCATCACACCTGTGCCTTGTAGATGGTGGACAGAAGTCGGGAGGTGTTACTACAGAATTCTCAGCATCTGACCTGCTCCTGTAGCCCTAGTATTTATATGGCTGGTCCAGTTCAGTTTCTGGTCAATGGTAACCCCTGTTAGTTTGGCGTCAGTGGTAGGGAAAATGTTAGAATCTATTATAAAGCATGAGATAACTGGACACTTGGAAAATAATATGATTGGGCAGAGTCAACATGGAATTGTGAGAGGGGATGTTACTTGTCGCATAAATAAAGGAGAACTAGTGGATGTGGTGTATTTGGATTTGCTTTTGATGTCCCACACAGGAGGCTAGTGAACAAGATTAGAGCACATCAGATTGGAGGTAATATACTGCAATGGATTGAGAATTGGTAAACTGAGAAAGCAGAGAGTAGGAATAAATAGGTCATTCTCACGATGGCAGGCTGTTACTAGTGAGGTACCGTAAGGATCAGTGCTTGTTTACAGTCTATATAAATGATTTGGGATGTGGGCACCAATTGTAATATTTCCAAATTTGCTGATGAAACAAAACTAGGTGGGAATGTAAATTGTGAGGAGGATGCAAGGAGGTTTTTTTTTTAGAGATACAGCACTGAAACAGGCCCTTCGGCCCACCGAGTCTGTGCCGAACATCAACCACCCATTTATACTAATCCTACACTAATCCCATATTCCTACCAAACATCCCCACCTGTCCCTATATTTCCCTACCACCTACCTATACTAGTGACAATTTATAATGGCAAATTTACCTATCAACCTGCAAGTCTTTTGGCTTGTGGGAGGAAACCGGAGCACCCGGAGAAAACCCACGCAGACACAGGGAGAACTTGCAAACTCCACACAGGCAGTACCGGGAATCGAACCTGGAGCTGTGAGGCTGCGGTGCTTGCCACTGTGCCGCCCTTAAATTTGGGTTCGTTTTGAAAATGTTTCTGCCCAGTTTCGAACTAGGGACCTTTTGCGTGTTAGGCAAACGTGATCACCACTACACTACAGAAACTCAACACAGTTGCAGCGCTGAGGAAGCTGCAAGTATTGTTAAACTATACAGTCTTAATCGATTTGTGGTGCTTGTTTCAGGGGGATTTGGACAGGCTAAGTGAATGGGCAAGAACGTGGCAAATGGACTATAATGTGAATAAGTGTGAAGTGATTGACTTTGGTAGAAAAAACAGAAAGGCAGAGTATTTCTTAAATGGTGAGAGATTGGGAAGTGTTGATGTCCAAAGGGACCTGGGTGTCCTTATTTATGGTCATAAAAAGCTAGTATTCAGGTCAGCAAGCAATTAAGAAGGCAAATAGTATGTGGCCTTCATGGCAAAGGATTTTGAGTACAGAAGTAAAGATGTCTTGCTGCAATTGTATAAAGCCTTAATGAGACCGCAAGTGGAGTATTGTGTACAGTTTTGTTCGTCTTATCTAAGGAAGGATAAACTTGCTATAGAGGGAGTGCAACGGAGGTTCACCAGATTAATACCTGGGATGGTGGGATTGCCTTACGAGGAGAGATTGCAGAAATTGGATCTGTATTCTCTAGAGTTTCAAAGAATGAGAAGTGATCTCATTGAAACTTACAAAATTTTTACAGAGTGTGACAGGGTCGATGTGGATAGGATATTTCCTCTGGCTGGTGAGTCTAGAACCAGGGAACACAGTCTCAGAATAATGGGCAGGCCATTTAAGACTGAGATGAGGAGTAATTTCTTTACTCAGAAGGTGGTGAATCTGTGGAATTCTATTCCCAAGAGGGCTGTAAAGCTCAATTATTGAGCATGTTCAAGATAGAAATCAATATATTTTTGGATATTGATATCAAAGGTTATGGGGATAGAGGGGGGAAAAATGGCGTAGAGATAGATGATCAGCCATGATCTGTTAGAATGGCAGAGCAGGCTCAACAGACCGAATTGCCTACTTCTAGTTCCGATGATGGTGCTCCATACACCTGCCCTTGTCCTTTTAGGTCATGGAGGTTGTGTTGTGACTTTCAGAGGTCATGTCAAAGAAGTCTTAGGAATAGCTCCGGTGCAACTGTAGATAGTACACACTTGAACCATTGTGCACTGGGTGTGGAGGGAGTCGATGTTTAGGTGGTGATAGGTTGCCGATCAAGTGGATTGCATGGTCCTGAATAGTGTTGAGCTTCTTGAGTTTTGCAGTTGCACTCATTCAGGTAAATGGAGTATATGCCATCAGATTCTGACTTGCGTTTAATTATGTGCAAGGTTCCTATTCTAGCATGAGAGTATACGGTATATATAAGCCAATTCCAAAAATGGGAAATGTTTCTTTCATTTCCTGAACTGTTTTGGAAATTTTACTTAAAATATATGATTTAGTTTGGTATTCAGACCCACTGGAGATTATCAAATGTTGTATTTTACTAATTTATATGTCCACTGAGGAGCTGAATGCTGTTTTCAGTAGCATCATCTTGGCTAAGATACAGACACTTCTGAACCAGAAAGTTGAGAATTCAGGCTGCTGCATGGATTTGATCAATATTTTTATTTGTTTGTGGGATGTGGGCGTCGCTGGCTAGGCCAGCATTTATTCCCCATCCCTAATAGCCCTTGAGAAAGTGCTGATGATCGCAGGTAGTTTAATGGGGTGGTAATTGGATGGGTTGGATTTGTCCTGCTTTTTGTGCACGGATCATACCTGTGCAATTTTCCACATTGCCGGGTAGATGCCAGTGTTGTAGCTGTGCTGGAACAACTTGGCGAGGAGCGAGGCTCATTCTGGAGCACAAGCCTTCAGTACTATTGCCAGAATGTTGTCAGGGCCCATAGCCTTTGCAGTATCCAGTGCCTTTAGCAGTTTTGACTAACTAATGGGACTAAAGGCAGACAAGTCGCCAGGACCTGATGGCCTGCATCCAAGGGTTTTAAAGGACGTTCCTGCAGAGATAGAGGAGGCTTTGGTCGAAATATTCCACTGGATTGGAAAACTGCTAATGTGACGCCCCAGTTCAAGAAAGGAGGGAGACAAAAAGCGGGAAACTATAGGCCAGTCAGCCTAACATCGGTTGTTGGGAAAATGCTAGAGTCCATTATTAAGGAAGAAATAGGACATTTAGAAAAGCTTAATGCAATCAAACAGAGTCAACATGGTTTTTGTGAAAGGAAAATCATGTTTGACAAATTTGCTAGAGTTCTTTGAGGATGTAATAAGCAGAGTTGATAAAGGGGAACAGGTAGATGTAGTGTATTTGGATTTCCAGAAGGCATTCAATAAGGTGCCACATAAAAGATTATTGCACAAGATAGGAGCTCACGATATTGGGGGTAATGTATTAGCATGGATTGAGGATTGGTTAACTCACAGAAGACAGAGAGTCGGGATTAATGGGTCTTTTTCAGGTTGGAAAGACGTAACTAGTGGAGTGCCACAAGGATCAGTCCTAGAGCCTCAATTATTTACCGTCTATATTAATGACTTGGAGGAGGGGGCAGAGTGTAATATGTCCAAATTTGCTGACGATACAGAAATAGATGGAAGGGCACGTTGTGATGAGGACATAAGGAATCTGAAAGGGGATATAGATAGGTTGAGTGAGTGGGCAAAAACTTGGCAGATGTAGTTTAATGTAGGAAAGTGTGAGGTCATGCACTTTGGTAGGAAGAATCAAAAGGCAGACTATTATTTAAATGGAGAGAGACTCCAAAACAGTACAGCACAGAGGGATCTGGGTGTTCTTGTGCATGAAACTCAAAAAGTTAGCAATTCCTGGGATGAAAGGGTTGACTTATCAAGAACAGCTAAACAGGTTAGGCCTTTATTCATTAGAGTTCAGAAGAATGAGGGGTGATCTTATTGAACCATACAAGATTCTGAGGGGGCTTGACAGGGTAGATGTTGAGGAGATGTTTCCACTAGTGGGGGGGAATCGCGAACTAGGGGACATAGTTACAGAATAAGGGGACACTCATTTAAAACTGAGGTGCGAAGGAATTTATTTTCTCAGAGGGTAGTGAATTTCTGGAATTCTCTACCCCAGAGAGTTGTGGAGGCTAGATCACAAAGTATTTAAAGAGGTAGATAGATTTTTGAAATATCGGAGTTGAGGGCTATGACGAGCTGGCACAAAAGAGGAGTTGAGGTCTGGGGCAGATGTGCCATGATCCTATTGAATGGCGGGGCAGACTTGAGGGGCCGAATGGCCTACTCTTCCTATTTCATGTTCTTGTGTTTCTTGATATCATGGAGCGAATTGTCTGATGACCAACATTTGTGATGCTGGGGACCTCAGGAGGACGCTGAGATGGATGATCATCCACTTGTTACTTCTGGTTGAAGATGGACGAAAATGCGTCAGCCTTGTCTTTTCCACTGACATGCTGGGCTTCCCCATCATTAAAGATGGGAATATTTGTGGATCCTCCTCCTCCTCCTGTTAGTTGTTTAATTGTCCACCACCATTCAGGACTGGATGTGGCAGGAGTGATTCGTTGCTTGTGGAATCGCTTAGCCCTGTCTGTTGCATGCTGCTTCTGCTGTTTGGCATGCAAGTAGTCCTGTGTTGTAGTTTCGCCAGGCTGACACCTCATTTTTAGTTATGCCTGGTTCTGTTCCTGGCATGCTCTCCTGCACTCTTTATTGAACCAGGGTTGGTCCCCTGGCTTGATGGTAATGGTAGAGTGAGAGATATTCTGGGCCAAGAGGTTACAGATTGTGGTTGAATACAATGCTGCTGCTGCTGGCCCACAGTGCCTCATGGATGCCCAGTTTTCAGTGGCTAGATCTGTTCGAAATCTATCCCATTTAGCATGGCGGTAGTGCCACACAATATGATAGTGGGTATCCTCCATGTGAAGATTGGACTTCGTCTCCACAAGGACTGTGCGGTCGTCACTCCTACCAATATTATAATCAACAGATGCATCTGCGATAGGTAGATTGGTGAGGACAAGGTCAAGTAGGTTTTTCCCTCTTGGTTCCCTCACCACCTGTCGCAGACCCAGTCTAGCAGCTATATCCTTTAGGACTTGGCCAGCATGGTCAGTAGTGGTGCTACCGTGCCACTTTTAGTGATGGACATGGAAGTCCCCCATACAGAGTACATTTTGTGACCTTGCTATCCTCTGTGCTTCTTCCAATTGGTGGTCAACATGGAGAAGCACTGATTCATCAGCTGAGGGGAGGGGGCGGTAGGTGGTAATCAGCAGGAGATTTCCTTGCCCATGCTTGACCTGATGCCATGAGACTTCATGGGGTCCAGAGTCAATGTTGAGGTCTCCCAGGGCAGCTCCGTCCTGACTCTATACCACTGTGCCTCCAACTCTGGTGGGTCTGTCCTGCTGGTGGGACGGGGCATACCCAGGGATGGTGATGGTGGTGTCTGGGACATTGCCTGTAATGTATGCTTCTGTCAGTATGACTATGTCAGGCTGTTGCTTGATTAGTCTGAGACAGCTCTCCCAATTTTGGCACAAGCCCCCACATGTTAGTAAGAAGGACTTTGGAGGGTTGACGGGGCTGGGTTTGCAGTTGTCCTTTCACTTCCTAGGTCGGTGACGATTGGTCTGACCTGTTTCACTCCTTTTCTTCAACTTCGTAGTGGTTTGATACAACTGAGTGGCTTGCTAGACCATTTCAGAGGGCATTTAAGAGTCAACCACATAATTTGGAGGAATCTGTTAGCAATATTGAGGAAGTACTGAATTGTTGAACATGATACTGTTTGGCTGAGACATTTAAGTGTGATCTTACCAGTCTATTCCAGTGTGCATAAAAGATTTTTTAGCAGTATTCAGAGATGAGCAAGAAATTCTTAGTTGTCATTTTTTTGCTCAAATAATCTCATTTGATAATTAATCGCATTTAGTGTTTGTGGGATCATGGTGTGTGCAGAATGACTGGCATATGCCTCTATAAGTGACATCATGTCTGAAGTCATTTATTAATGATGTGTGTGCTGAGGGAATGTAAGTGTTCTTTGTAGGATGCATTTATATTACCTCACGTGCATGAAACCATGTCATTTTGCTGCTTTTGTTTCTGTATATCTTGATAGTAAATTCTTGATGCAATCGAGTGTGAGATTAAAAATTGCAAGCCAGTAATACCCTGTCAACAAATGACTGGCTAATAATAATTAGTAAAACTGTAGAAACTTGACTAGTAAAACTTCTGAGTAACCAGCTGTGGCTCCGTTGGTAGCACTGAGTCACATGATCTGGTTTCAAGACCCACTCCAGGACTTGAGCACAAAAATCAAAGCTGACACTCCAGTGCATTACTGAGAGACTGCTATACTGTCTGAGAATGAGACAAACCAAGGCTCTGCCTTCCCTCTTGGGTGAGTGTAAGAGATCCCATGGCTTTATTTTGAAGAACAGCAAGGGAGTTATCCCTGGTGTCCTGGCCAATATTTATTCCTCAATCAACATCACCACAACTTACCTGGTCATGATCACATTGCTGTTTATGGGAGCTTGATGTGTGCAAATTGGCTGCCACATTTCCTACATTACAATAGTAACCACACTTCCAAAAAAAAAGTACTGGCTGTAAAGTACTTTGAGACATCCGGTGGTTGTGAAATACGTTATATAAATGCAAGTCTTTTGTATTATTTTAGAATTGCAGCAAAGATTATTTATTCTTTACACAGGATCAAGTGGGTTTTTTTTCCAGCAAGGTGTCTCAAACTGTAAATAAGTTTTTAATAGTTTTCTTTGAGGGAGAAATGTTTTGATATGTTACAAATTCCCCCTTTCCCCTCCCTCTCTATTCCTTTGACGGAAGTGACTCATGGTGGACTCCTATGCACTTTTACTGGACTCATGCACTTTCACTGCTGTTACTTTGATGTCTTCATGTGTGTGCCTGGGTGGTGGCGTATATTTGACTGGGTTGTGCGGTATGTGTTTCACACCAAAGATCAGCTGTGCCTTTCCCCAGCATCCATTCATGCACTTTAAGCAGGGAAGTCTGGGTAGTCAGAGTGAAAACATTTTTTTTCCCTATTGCGTCATTGCCAATCCCGTAGCCCTGGGATGATGTAATTTGTATGTGTCTGCCCTATGTTAGCTCATCTTAGACCGAACTCAAGCAGGATGGACTGTATCTTCTGCAAAAATGCAAAGATTGTGCTTAAAATTGAGCTATCAGTTAAGAAATTCTATGGGAGTGGGTGGGTAGAACAGTTGGCTTCTCTTGCTAATTAGGTAAATGCATTGAGTAATGTGAAATTGATCTACATAGACAAGAATCTCTTGAGTCGAATCCTGGGCTTGTATGAAATTTAAATAATAGACAGCGAGATTGCTTTATTTGACCCACTGGTGTTCATTAGTTAGGAGAACAATCAGCAAGGGTTTTTGCTCTTCAATGGTATTCAGTGATTCCTGCTGGACATATTTAGTCAGGGTTATGATGTTTCCCATTATTAAATGGGCTACCAGTGAATGCAGACTTGGCTGCCACATGGGGAACGGCCATTTGGATGAAGTACTTTAAGGTAATTGGCAAAAGTACCAGAGGGCGCATGAAGAAAAAAAAAATGAAGCCAGTTGTTATGATCTGGAATGCAACACCTGAAAGGGTGGTAGAAGCAAATTCAATAATAACTTTCAAAAGGATAAATACTTGAAAAGGAAAAAAGTTGCTGGGCAATGGGGAAAAAACAAGGGAGTGGGACTAACGGGATAGCTCTTTAAAAAGAGGTCACCCAGTAAGCGAGCAAAGAGTCTGTCAAGTATGAAGGAAAGCAAATCAATTTTGATGTACTAAACATTCTAGGATGAAATGCGTCAAATGGTAAAAAAATATATAATTCTGCAGTGAACAAGGTATTTTACGTGCTATCTGTTGAGCAAGCTTAATGGCATGGTGGGCTGAATGGCTGCTCTCTGTGCTGTATTGTTCTGTGATTCTACTGGTGACGTTTTTTTAAATTCGTTCATGGGATGTGGGCATCGCTGGGTGGACCAGCATTTATTGCCCATCCTTAATTGTCTTTTTGAACTACTGCAGTCCTTGGGGTATGGGTGCATCAACAGTGCTGTTGGGGAGGGAGTTCCAGGATTTTGACCTGGTGACAGTGAAGGAACGGCAATGTAGTTCCAAGATAGATGGTGTGTGGCTTGTAGGAGAACTTGCAGGTGGTGGTGTTCCCATGCATCTGCTGCTCTTGTCCTTCTGGGTTTTAGAAATCGCAGGTTTGGAAGGTGCTGTCAAAGGAGCCTTGGTGAGTTGCTGCAGTGCATCTTGTAAATGGTACACACATACTGCTGCCACTGTGAGTCAGTGGTAAAGGGAGTGAATGTTGAAAGTGGTGGATGGGGTTCCAATCAAGGGGGCTGCTTTGTTCTGGATGGTGTCGAGCTTCTTGAGTGTTGTTGGAGCTGCACCCATCCAGGCAAGTGGGGAGTATTCCATCACACTCCTGACTTGTGCCTTGTAAATGGCGGACAGGCATTCGGGAGACAGGAGGTGAGTTACTCACTGCAGAATTCCTAGTCTCTGACCCTTTCTTGTAGCCATAGCATTTATGTGGCTGGTCAGTTCAGTTTCTGGTCAACGGTAACCCCCAGGATGATAGTGGGGGATTCAGCGATGGTAATGCCATTGAACATCAAGGGGAGCTGGTTGGATTCTCTCTTGTTGGAGATGGTCGTTGCCTGGCACTTGTGTGGCGCGAATATTACTTGCCACTTATCAGCTTAAGCTGAATGTTGTCCATGTCTTGATGCATCTGTGCACTAACTGCTTCAGTATCTGAGGAGTCGCAAATGGTGCTGAACATTGTGCAATCATCAGCGAACATCCCCACTTCTGACCTTATGATTGAGGGAAGGTCATTGATGAAGCAGTTGAAAATGGTTGGGCCTAGGATGCTACCCTGAGGAACTCCTGCAGTGATGTCTGAGATGATTGGCCCCCAACAACCCCAACCACCTTCCTTTGTGCTAGGTATGATTCCAACCAGTGGAGAGTTTTTCCCCTGATTCCCTTTGACTCCAATTTTGCTAGGGCTCCTTGTTGCCACACTCAGTCAAATGCTGCCTTGATGTCAAGGGCAGTCACTCTCACTCACCTCGAGTTCAGCTCTTTTGTCCATGTTTGGACCAAGGCTGTAATGAGATCAGGAGCTGAATGGCCCTAGCAGAAACCAAACTGAGTTTGCTGAGTGAGCTACTGGTGCAAGTGGGACTGTAATTGTGCATGAGTCACTGCCTGCAAAAGAAGGGGAGTGGGGGTGGGGGTGTCAGGTAGGTGAAGAAGAGGAAAAAAGAGCCTCTATACCTGGAAAGTTAAGCTGGAGGCATAAACTATGTATATCTCAGTTCTTTTATGACTGTTGGTTTCTGCTGTGCCTCACTAACCTTGTCTTACTGCTGTCATTTCTAGTTCATGCCTTGGGGGTGCTGGACACAATTGCAAAATTTGCAGATGACACAAAACTTGGAAGTATTGTGAACTGTGAGGAGGATAGCTCGACTTCAACAGAATGTAGACAGGCTGGTGGAATGGGCAGATACGTGGCAGATGAAATTTAATGCAGAGAAGTGTGAAGTGATACATTTTAGTTGGAAGAACAAGGAGAGGCAATGTAAAATAGAGTACAGTTCTAAAGGGGATGCAGGAACACGGGTATATGTGCAGAAATCGTTGACGGTAGCAAGGCAGGGTGAGGAAGTGGTTAAAAAAAAGCATACTGTGATCCTGGGTTTTATAAGTAGAGGCTTGGAGTACAAAAACAAGGAAGTTCTGGTGAACCTTTATAAAACACTGGTTCGGCCTCAACTGCAGTATTGTGTCTGATTTCAGAACGATATGAATGCATTAGAGAGGCTGCAGTACTTCAGATATGTGGATAGATTGGAGAAACTGAGGCTGTTCTCTTTAGAGAAGAGAAGGTTGAGAGGAGATTTGATAGAAGTGTTCAAAATCATGAGGGGTCTGGACAGAGTAGTTGAGGAGAAACTGTTCCCATTCGCAGAAAGGTCGGGAACCAGAGGACATGGATTTCAGGAGATTGGCAAAAGAACCAAACACAACATGAGAACATTTTTTATGCAGTGAGTAATTAGGATCTGGAATGCAGTGCCTGAGAGTGTAGTGGAGGCAGATTCAATTATGGCCTTCAAAAGGGAGTTGGATGATAAACTAAAGAGTTTGCAGGGCTATGGATAAAGCTGAGCTGAGTTCTTGCAGAGAGCCAGTACTGAGACGCCATGCCAAATGGCCTCCTTCTGTACTGGAACTATTCTATGATTGTGTCAGTTCTGCTCGCTCTTTGTTTCAGTATATGTTCCCTTTGTTATAACTCCAGCATTTTGTTCTCCCGGCATTGGTCTTGAACCTTGTCTATTTGTTGCAGTATTTCCATGCAATATTGCTGACTCTGGAAGTGTGTCCGAAGGAGTAGTACCGGATGACTGGAGGGTGGCAAATGTTCCCTTGTTCAAGAAAGGGAATAGAGATAACCCTGGGAATTATAGACCAGTCAGTCTTACGTCGGTAGTGGGCAAATTATTGGAGAGGATTCTGAGAGACAGGATTTATGATTATTTGGAAAAGCATGGTTTGATTAGAGACAGTCAGCATGGCTTTGTGAGGGGCAGGTCATGCCTCACAAGCCTTATTGAATTCTTTGAAGATGTGACAAAACACATTGATGAAGGAAGAGCAGTGGATGTGGTGTATATGGATTTTAGCAAGGCGTTTGATAAGGTTCCCCATGGTAGGCTCATTCAGAAAGTAAGGAGGCATGAGATTCAGGGAAAGTTGGCTTTCTGGATACAAAATTGGCTGGCCCATAGAAGTCAGAGGGTGGTAGTAGATGGAAAGTATTCAGCATGGAGCTCGGTGACCAGTGGTGTTCCACAAGGATCTGTTCTGGGACCTCTGCTCTTTGTGATTTTTATAAATGACTTGGATGAGGAAGTGGAAGGCTGGGTTAGCAAGTTTGCCGATGACACGAAGGTTGCTGGAGTTGTGGATAGTGTGGAAGGCTGTTGTAGGTTGCAACGGGACATTGACAGGATGCAGAGCTGGGCTGAGAAGTGGCAGATGGAGTTCAACCTGGAAAAGTGTGAAGTGATTCATTTTGGAAGGTCGAATTTGAATGTGGAATACAGGCTTAAAGACAGGATTCTTGGTAGTGTGGAGGAACAGAGGGATCTTGGGGTCCATGTCCATACATCGCTCAAAGTTGCCACCCAAGTTGATAGGGTTGTTAAGAAAGCGTATGGTGTGTTGGCTTTCATTAACAGGGGAATTGAGTTTATGAGCTGCGAGGTTATGCTGCAGCTCTATAAAGACCTGGTTCGACCACACTTGGAATATTGTGTTCAGTTCTGGTCGCCTCATTATAGGAAGGATGTGGAAGCTTTAGAGAGGGTGCAGAGGAGATTTACCAGGATGCTGCCTGGACTGGAGGGCATGTCCTACGAAGAAAGATTGAGGGAGCTGGGGCTTTTCTCATTGGAGCGAAGAAGGATGAGAGGTGACTTGATAGAGGGGTACAAGATGATGAGAGGCATAGAAAGAGTGGATAGCCAGAGACTTTTTCCCAGGGTGGAAAGGGCTATCACCAGGGGGCATAATTTTAAGGTGATTGGAGGAAGGTTTCGGGGAGATGTCAGAGGTAGGTTCTTTACACAGAGAGTGGTGGGTGCGTGGAATGCGCTGCCAGCGGTGGTAGAAGCAGATACATTAGGGGCATTTAAGCGACTCTTGGATAGGTACATGGATGATAGTAGAATGAAGGGTAGGTAGTTAGTTTGATCTTCGAGTAGGTTAAATGTTCGGCACAACATCGTGGGCCGAAGGGCCTGTACTGTGCTGTACTGTTCTATGAGTAGAAAGAGCCATATTGTAGAGTTAATTTTGTTTCAAATGGGCACTGTCAGCTCTTCAGTAGTTCAGTTTTTTTTGTGTGAAGGATTTTGAATTATATTTATTAACTGGTCCTGAAATCCAATTACAGAATAGTAGTGGAAAAACTGAAAGTGTTTTTTTTTGCTCAAACATTTACTGTTCTCGCTGAAAAGTGAATCTGATTTAGCATTATCCATTGGAAGCCTGATTTGTCTGAAATATGGACCTTGCACAAATAATAGGTAATATACACAACTTATTTAATTTCTCACCATTACAAGTGATCACTTGGTCAGCATGCTGCAGCTGTTTGGTTTTGATATTAGTGCAGCGAGCAATTTTGTATTATTTGACAGTTTTATTTTAAAAAGCCAATTTTTTTTTTTAAAAAGGGAAAGCTTTACCCAGATCAAACTGTCATTAAACATGCTGTAACTCTTGAGCATGATGGTGGTATTTGCACTTTACAGGGAGGATGGGGAACTTGAAGATGGAGAAATAGATGATGATGGACTTGAAGGGAACCTGGATGTGAAAAAAGAACCAAAAGAAAGTGAGAAAGAGGATAAATCATCCCATAGAAGATCGAAGAAGAAGAGAAAGCGAGAAAAAGAAAGGGAAAAGAAAAAAACAAAGAGAAGAAAGAAAGAGAAACATAAGGTATTGTTAACAGATGACCCTGTTCAACTAGTGTCTTTGCCTGTTTTCTACAGACATAATTTGGTTATTGTAGAAAATAATACATCCTCTTTAAGCATTCACATTTATGGTATTTAGGGCCTTATACTGAGTGACCTTAAATTATTTTGCAGCGACATTCTCCTTCCAGTGGTGATTCAGACTTCAGTTATGACTCTGATATTGATACTGAAAGGTCCTACAAGAAAGGTCCTGTACCCTACAGGGAATATGATGCTCCCTTTCCTCCGGTAGGTAACCAAAAATGGTTGTGACGTAGTTTTAAATAGGAAGACTGTATTTTGTGCTAATCTAGTACATATACTTTAATGTATGTACTAATTTGTGTTGAGTAACCACTCTACTTCAGCCCTGCTGCTAAAGGAAATCTTCATGAAGCAGGTAAAACTGGAGGATGTGGGCTTGGAGTCATGCCGTTTAAAAAAAAAAGAGCATGTCTGTTTCTCTTTTTAACCAGCTGACAAGGAAATGTTCTTGAGTAATGCAGAAAAAATGTACAATCCTTTCAATTTCAAAGTGAAAATTTAACCTAAAGACATGCTGAGTGGTCCATTTCGCACATATACGTGGTCCTTTATGGTATCTTGAGATTCTTTCCTTGCAACTCCTCTCCCCTCCCCCCACCCCAACCACCAATCTAAAAGTCTGGCATATAGCATTGGTGACACTTTTTAAATAAATTGCCTGTAGCACAAAAAAAATCTTAATTTCCAATTTGGTCAGGAACCTATCATCATAACAGCTCATTGCTGTCCTCTTCAATGCCAAATCCTCAGATGGAGTAGCACTGCAAGACATCCTGTAGTACCGCTTAATATTTTGTATTCAATCTCTAACTATTACCTTTCCAGATTCAAATTGAATTTTTGGGTAAATTTAGAATTGTTAAGCAGCTTTGAAATGCACGACATGTGGTTAAGATTTCTTCACATGACTGAAGTGCAAGACATTGTGTTACCATGTAAGTTATTGTTGGAGTAGTTTTAAATATTAATTTATACCTTCTGTGCATCTTTGGCCAAATGTGATTAGAAATCCAAGCTTGCATTGTGTTCATTTATTCATCCTCCCCATAAATATATTATACTCTAGTCACCAAGGGGCAATATCCCTTTAAGAAATATCTTGTGCAGTCACTTTCATTAAAATTTCCCCCTCTCTTCCCATTCCCTCATGTTGCACCTGGCGCATTATTCAGTGCAACAGTGCTTGCTTTTTCTCCAAGTGCCGGCACCATTCTTGATTTTCGTTGAGTACAGGAGACGGCTAATGATTCCAGTCAAACTAATCTGGCATGAGGATTTCAGCCCTGTAGATAGGAAGATTTCTTCCCATTTTACTGATGGAATTCTACATATTTGGTGCTGTGCAGTACTGAGCTCAACGAGATTGCTTTTCCAATGTTGATCAGTATTTTCAAAATGCCACCTTTACCATATTTCTCGCATTCTGTTTCCTGCATTCTGTCAGTCTACAAAGTGAAGTTGATGAATTTAAATGGTGACTGGTATTGTATTTGGCTATCAATTCAAATACCATCACTTGAATGATCATAATGCTTCCACCTCATTTTAAAAAAAACTTTGAGAGGAAACCTTAACTTAATTTGGTCTGCATTTAGTCTAGGTTTGTTAAGGGTCTGCTACTCAGTTGACAGTGTTAAGGTGAAGCTGACATTGACTTCTGCTGTTTTTGGATCTAACGTGGCTACCTTTTTTTAGCATGCACAAGGACCTGGAAATTACATGAAATCCCCTGCACCCTTACCTGCACAGAAATGTTATAACAACAACAAGGCTGATAACCGAGATTATGCTGAATACAGCGACTACAGTGAGGAGAAGTATGATGCCTATGAAGATGAGGAGTGTGATGACTTTGCTAATGAATTGAAACAGTACAAGCAGGCAAAGGAAGCCTCAACAGTTATGGTTCCTAAGGGGCCGCCTATGGGACAGATGCGAAAGCCTGGAATGAAAGGTATCTAGAAGGGTCAGTCAGTATCTTTAGAAAATGTATTTTGGAACTGAAACGTGGCTTACTAGGAATGAATTTGTGGCTTCTAAGAGTGGTACATTGCTGCATTTGAAGTCAAATAACTTGATTATTTGTGGGCGCAACTATTATCAGGCACCAAGTGCTCGAATCAAAACATTCCTGAGTCGGCTGTAGCATTGAGTAATGCAAAGTAAATCTAACCTAATAATGTATCCCAGCCCTAAGCTTAGAGTGTCTAGCTTTTTTTATTCCATGCACCAGCCATCCTGTGGTTTCTTTGTGTGAGATTGGCAACTTAATGTTGAATTTGGAGAAGTTTTGGCCTGTGATCCCATCTTCACTAACAATTGGTAGAGAATGGCTAGGTGCATTTCATGTAGAACCCCTGTGGCCCAACAGACAGAAGAAACCTACATCCCACCAATCTGTGCTATTTTAACCCAAGTAAAAGACTAGTGTATAGCACACTAGACTATCCAGTTATCAAAATCCTTTACCTATGAATACTTTTAAATGACTTACAAAGATGCATTGGGACTGAAATATGCTAAGTCAGGTCTGTGATTCCTTGTTCCAATTTCTCTGCTCTCTGCCATGCAAAATTCCATCTAGAATTCACTTCCCCATGAGAAGAGAAATGCACATGAGTGGCTCCAAATTTCTAATGTGCAGCTTCTAGAACATAGACTTGGACACCGGTCTTAGCTGGGAAAGGCATATATAATTTGAGGGTACAAAATAAACTTAGAAATTTAATTTGATATGAAATTGTTTCAGGTATTATGCAGAAGGGTAGAGGTCGAGGAATTTGTCGGGGCCGTGGTATGCGAGGACAACCAAAACAGAAGCGCAAGGTTTGGGGACCTGGAAGAGGAGCTGATGGTGGTATGATGGATGCTAGTGATGAGGTAAAGAAAAAAATAGCTATTTAGTGTTGTGATATCCTTTACCAGAACTTAAATGAAAACGTTAATTTCTGTCATTCCAACTTGAACTAAATTAAGATATGCTGTTCTGTAAGATGCAATGGAACAGTATCCTATATCATGCAGCTTAAATTATGTCATTTGATAGCTCTGCTGCTATTTATTGTGCAATATGCCATTCTGATAAAAAATAGATTTATCTGTGTTCCATTTTTAACTTAGATTCTTCATTGCTGGAGTTTAGTATGTGAGGGATTAATGACCCACAAGTCATTGAGTATTTCTCAGAGAAGAGATCAGAAATGCAGGTTGCGGTGTGGCCTTCACAATTGGTGTGGGCAATAAAAAGTTTAAAGTGTTAATTGGACAGAGCTATTGTATTTAAATGATAAGCATATTATACCACCATCACCACCACCAAGAAGCTAGCCAAGATTCATTATTTGTAAATATATCCTGTAAGCAATAGATCTCGGGGACATTAAACTCCTTTGCGTTTTGTTTTAATTATGTTGTCTAAACTCCCTTGGTGCAATATTGCTTCATAAACACTTCAGCCTCCCCGTTACCTTAAATGTTTGGCATTGTAGCAGATTGGATTAATGGCTCCACCAATTCAAAATTGTGTCGCAAACTTCAGATTGTAAACATAAAACCATTTGTAGATTATTTTCCAAAAATTGAAGTACTTATATAATGTCAAAATTTTGCAAATAAAATCAGTGTTGACATATATAATCTTTATTTGCTTGAGAATCATAGAAGGAGGATATTTGCGCATCATGCTTGTGCTGGCTCTTTCATAGAGCTATCCAATTAGTTCCACAACCCTGCAATTTTTTCCCTTTAAGTATTTATCCAATTTTCTTTTGAACGTTACTATTAAATCTACTTTTACCACTCTTTTCAGGCAGTACGTTCCAGATCAGAACAACTCACTTAGTTTTTTTTTTAAAAAAGCTTCCTCATGTTGCCTCTGGTTCTTCTGCCAAGCATCTTAAATCTGTGTCCTCTGACTACTGACCCTTCTGCCATTGGAAACAGTTTCCCTTTCTTTACTCTGTCAAAATTGTTCTTTTTTTTGAAAACCTCCATCAAATCTTCTCCTAATCTTCTCTGCTCCAGAGAACAACCCCACCTTCATAAGTTTCTCCACGTAAGTCCTACATCTCTGGTATCCTCAGCACTCTCTCCAAGGCCTTGACATCTTTCCTAAAGTGTGGTACCCAGAATTAATACAATACTCCAGCTGAGACTTAACCAATGTTTTATAAAGGTTTAGCATAACTTCCTTGCTTTTGTATGCTATTCCTGTATTAATAAAGCTAAGGATCCCATATCCTTTCTTTAACAGACTTCGCTACTTGTCCTGCCACCTTCCAAGATTTGTATATGTGTCAGCTGTGGCTCAGTTGGTTTTACTCACCTCTGAGTCAGAAGGGTAGGGGTTCAAGTGCCACTTCGGAGACTTGAGCACAAAAATCTAGGTTGACATTCAACTGCAGTACTGAAGGAGTGCTGCACTGTCAGAAGTGCCGTTTTTTGGATGAGACGTTAACCTTGTCTTCTTTCTAAGGTAGACATAAAAGATCCCATGACACTATTTTCAAAGAAGGGCAGGGGAGTTCTCTCTGGTGTCATTATTCATCCCTCAATCAATGTCAGTAAAGCAGATTATCTGGTCATTAGCACATTGCTTTTTGTGGGAGCTTTCTGTGCACAAAGTAGCTGCCTTGTATCTTACATCACAACAATGACTACATTTCAAAACTTAATTAATTGGCTGTAAAGTGCTTTGGGGTATCCTGAGGTTGTAAAAGGCGCTAGTTTGTCATAATGCATTTCTGAGTTTCATGTCATCAAACTTCGAGATAATGCCCAGTATACTCAAGTCCAGTTCATGAATATATCAAATAGAGCAGTGGTCCTAACACTACAGAAGACCACCATATACAGTCCAGTCTGCAAAACAAAGCATTCACCGCTACTCTCTGGCTTCTGTTACTTAACGAGTTTTGTATCTATGCTGCCATTGTCCCTTTAATCCCATGAGTTTTAATTTTGCGAACATCTATTATGTGGTTCTCTGTCAGATACTTTTTGAAAGTCCATGTGCACAACAACAATTGTACTACCCTAAACAACCCTCAATTTTACTTCATCAAAGAGCTCAATTTAGTCAAAGGCAATTTGCCCTTAACAAATCCATGCTGACTTTCATTTACTAGTCAATATTACTTCAAATGCTAATTAATTTGATCACAGATTATCATCTCTTAAATTTCCCCAACACTGACATTAGACTGACTGGCCTGTAGTTGACAGGTTTATCCCCCTCTCCTTTTTTAAACAGTATAACATTTGCAATCCTCCAACACCATAGTCAGGGAGGATTGGAAGATTGTGGTTAAGAGTCTCCACAATTTCCACGCTTCCTTCCCTCAGTAACCTAGGATGGATCCCATCGGGAGCAGATAACATGTCTGCTTTGAGAACTGCCAATCTTTTATGTACCTCCTCTTTATTTTCATCCAACCAAGATCACCACAGTCTCCTTCTTTACTTTCTCTAGTGAAAAGATTTATTTACACCTGCATACCAGAGGTAAATGCAAGCTTCACTGCACTGTTTTAATTATGTTTGCATTGCTCTAGAAAAAAGATAATTATTCCAGATAATTTTTGTTGCATACATTTGGGTAGGGACAACGCCGATTAAATGATTAAGAAGGTGGATAGAAACTAATCTGACAAATCTTGAGAATTTTAGAAAGCTGTACTAATTAGCCTTGATTTATTAGCTTTGAGCTGCTATTTATGCAAAATGGAAGGAAAAGAGCTTTTTTGTTTAAAGCAATATTACTTATCTAAATACTGTATTTAGCAGGATGGTTATGGAAATACAAATTTTTCCCGGAAGAAGAAGAAAAATCAAGATTTTTCATACCACGGTACAGGTGAAAAGATTAGGAAAGGAGGCATATGCAAGTATTTTCTGGAGGGACGCTGTACTAGGGTACGTTTTTCGTTGTAAAATTTGTGTATGTCATGCACTCTCGATCATCTAAAGTGAGTTATTGGTGTGCATCAGTGATAAAAAAAAACTGTAGATTAAAAGTAGTGTGGAACTTCTTGCTCTTCTCCCTTCTTCCACCCACCACAGCTGAGATTGTAAACATAAGTTGTGGATAGTTCTCTTTCATGGTTATTATATTTAGTCCCTTTTCTAACACTCAATTCATAACAGATCAGATTGCCATAGATGAACCCACATCACTGTGAAAAGCAACTTCAAATTTAAAACATGCATTGGGCAGGAATGGTTTGCTGCACAAATGGTGAGGCGGTGGCGTATTGGTAATGTCACTGGCCTAGTAACCCAGAGGCCCAAGCTAATGTTCTGGGGACATGGGTTTGAATCCCACCATGGCAGATGGTGAAATTTGAATATAATTAATAAATCTGGAATTAAAATAGAGTCTAATGGTGACCATGAAACCACTGTTGATTGTTGTAAAAGCCTGTCTGGTTCACTCATGTCCTTCAAGGAAGGAAATCTGCCGTCCTTACCTGTTCTGGCCTACATGTGACTGCAGAGCCACAGCAATGTGGTTGACTCTTAAATGCCCTAGCAAGCTATTCAGTTCTATCAAACCGCTACAAAGTCCAAAAAAAGGAAATGAAACTGGACAGACCACCTAGCATCGACCTAGGCACTGGAACGGATCATGGCAACCCCAGCCCTGTCAATCCTGCAAAGTCCTCTGTGCTAACATCTGGGGGCTTGTGCCAAAATTGGGAGAGCTGTCCCACAGACTAGTCATATAACAACCTGACATAGTCATACTCACAGAATCATACCTTACAATGTCCCATACGCCATCATCACCATCCCTGGGTATGTCCTGTCCCACCGGCAGGACGGATCCACCAGAGGTGGCGGCACAGTGGTATAGTCGGCAGGGAGCTGCCCTGGGAGGCCTCAACGTTGACTCTGCACTCCATGAAGTCTCAAGGCATCAGGTCAAACATGGGCAATGAAATCTCCTGCTGATTACCACCTACTGCTCCCTCCCCTCGGCTGATGAATCAGGGCTTCTCCATGTTGAACACCAATTAGAAGAAGCACTGAGGGTAGCAAAGGCACAGAATGTACTCTGTCTGAGGGACTTCGATGTCCATCACCCAGAGTGGCTCGGTAGCACCACAACTGACCAAGCTGGCCGAGTCCTAAAGGTCATAGCTGCTAGACTGGGTCTGTGACAGGTGGTGAGGGAACCAAAAAGAGGGAAAAACCTATTTGACCTTGTCCTCACCAATTTACCTGTCACAGATGCATCTGCCCATGACAATATTGGTAGGAGTGGCGATCGTACAGTCCTACAGTCCTTGCAGAGACGAAGTCCTGTCTTCACATTGAGGCTGCCCACCATTGTGTTGTGTGGCATTACCACCGTGCTAAATGGGATAGATTTTGAACAGATCTAGCAACTCAAAACTGGGCATCCATAAGGTGCTGTGGGCCATCAGCAGCAGCAGAATTGATGTTCCCGATGGTTGGGGAGTCCAGAACCAGGGGTTACAGTCTCAGGTTATGAAGTATGCCATTTAGAACCGAGATGAGGAGAAATTGCTTCACTTAGAGGGTGGTGAACCTGCAGAAGGCAGTGGAGGCCAAGTCATTAAATATATTCAGGAAGGAGATAGATATATTTCTTAACGCTAAATGGATCAAGGGATTTGGGGAGAAAGCTGGAACAGGGTACTGAGTTAGACGATTAGCCATGATCTTTTTTGAATGGCGGAGCAGGCCAGAAGGGCCGGATGGCCTACTGCTCCTGTTTTCTATGTATTCAACCATAATCTGTAACCTCATGACCCAATATAACCCCCACTCTGCCATTACCATCAAGCCGGGGGACCAACCCTGGTTCAATGAAGAATGCAGGAGGGCATGCCAAAAGCAGCACCAGGCATACCTAAAAATGAGGTGTCAGCCTGGTGAAGCTACAACACAAGACTTCTTGCATGCCAAACAGCAGAAGCAGCATGCAATAGACAGATCTAAGCGATCCCACAAGCAACAGATCAGATCTAAGCTCTGCAGTCATGAATAATTAAAACAGCTAAAAGGAGGAGGATGCTTCACAAATATCCTCATCAACGATGGGGGTGCCCAGCACATTAGTGCAAAAGACAAGGCTGAAGCATTTGCATCCATCTTCAGCCAGAAGTGCTGGGTGGATGATCAATCTCTGCTTCTCCTGAGGTCCCCAGTATCACAGATTCCAGTCTTCAGCCAATCCAGTTCACTCCACGTGATATCAAGAAACGGGCTGAAGGCACTGGATACTGCATTCGGACAATAGAACTGAAGACTTGTGCTCCCCTAGCCAAGCTGTTCCAGTACAGCTAAAATACTGACGTTTACCCAGCAATGTGGAAAATTGCCCTGGTATGTCCCCTGCACAAAAGACAGGACAAGTCCAACCTGGCCAATTACCGCCCTATCAGTCTACTTTTGATTATCAGCAAAGTGATGAAAGGGGTCGTCAACAGCGCTATGAAGCAGCACTTGCTCAGCAATAACCTGGTTACTGATGCTTACTTTGGGTTCCGCCAAGGCCACTCAACTCCTGACCTCATTGCAGCCTTGGTCCAAACATGACAACAAAGCTGAACTCCGGAGGTGAGGTGAGAGTGACTGCCCTTGACATCACGGTAGCATTTGACAGGTCAGTCATCTCAGTCCCAGGACATCACTGCAGGAGTTCCTCAGGTTCACGGCCCAACCATCTTCAGCTGCTTCATCAATGACCTTCCCTCCATCAAAAGGTCAGAAGTGGGGATGTTCGCTGATGATTGCACAATGTTCAGCACCATTCGCAATTCCTCAGATACTGTAGCAGCCCATGTGCAGATGCAGCAAGACCTGGGCAACAATCAGGCTTGGGCTGATCATTGGTAAGTAACATTCGTGCCACACAAGTGCCAGGCAATGACCATCTCCAACAAGAGAGAATCTAACCATCTCCCCTTGACATTCAATGGCATTACCATCACTGAATCCCCCACTGTCAACATCCTGGGGGTTACCAGAAACTGAATTGGAGTAGCCATATAAATACCATAGCTACAAGAACAGGTCAGAGGCAAGGAATCCCGCAGTGAGTAACTCACCTCCTGACTCCCCAAAGCTTGTACAAGGCACAAGTCAGCAGTGTGATGTAATATGCTCCACTTGCCTGATGGGTGCAGCTCCAACAACACTCAAGAAGCTGAACACCTTTGAGAACAAAGCAGCCTGCTTGATTGGCACCCCATCCGCAAACATTCACTCCCTCTGCCACCAACGCACAGTGGCAGCAGTGTGTACTATCTACAAGATGCACTGGAGCAACTTACCAAGGCTCCTTCGAAAGCACCTTGCAAAGCTATGGCCTCTACCACCTTGAAGGATAAGGGCAGCAGATGCATGGGAACACAACCACCTGCAAGCTCCCCTCAAAGGTGCACGCCGTCCGGACACGGATCTATATTGCCGTTCCTTCAGAATCCTGGAACTCCTTCCTAAGAGCACTCTTGGTATTGCTGCACCCCAAAGACTGCAGCGGTTCAAGAAGGCAGCTCACCACCACTTTCTCAATGGCAATTAGGAATGGGCTATAAATGCTGCCCTAGCCAGTGACACCCAAATCCCACGAATGAACGAATAAAAAAGAGCTTTGCTGAGTTGAAAACAGCGGTCATACAGGATGTCCATCGCCAAATGTTCTTGAAAATGCCAAGCTGTTACTTTAATAGTTCAGGCTAAGACAACTAATTTAATTTATCTGAAGTAAGTTGAGGAATAATTTTATACAACACAGAATGGGGAATCGCGTCCATCACTACTGTCTGTAGAATAGAACGTCATACTTGAATACATAGATTTTTAGTTTATTCATACACAGGCAGACAAGCATGCAGAAACTTACAGGGTGGCGTGTGCCACAGACACACCCATGCACACCAGACACATCTGTAACTGAAAACCGGTTAACACCTCCAATAATACCGTTGTAACTGGTACTTATGAGGTGCACAAGAGTGGTCATTTAAGTTTACCTCTTTTTATATCCTGGGAAGTCTCAAGCCTCAAGAAATTTGCAACTTGCACAAAGTTTCAAGAGTACAGTATTTTCTAACATCATCAAATTTGCTTCCTTTTTGCTGTGACTTGTTATAATGTAGCTGTTTTTAATTTTTAAATAGGGGGACCAATGCAGATATAGTCATGATGCAGCCATACAGAAGAAGAAAGACATCTGCAAATTCTACCTAAATGGGTTTTGTACCAAAGGAGATAACTGCATTTTCATGCATGATATCCTTTATCAGCTCCATGTACATGTAAACATTCATTTTCAAATTTTGGCTTTCATTAGACCTAGTGTCATACACTGGTCCACTTCTTCGATATTTGTCCCTTTTCTGATTAAAACTACAAGTCCAGTACTAATGGTTTAAATAGCTGCTTTAAATGAGCCACAGGAAAAGGTAGCTGTATTTCTGTATTAAAAATCAGTGAAGACAATGATTTCATGATTATCTTTGGGCTTACTTATAAGGGGCGGCACAGTGGCGCAGTGGTTAGCACTGCAGCCTCACAGCTCCAGGGACCTGGGTTCGATTCTGGGTACTGCCTGTGTGGAGTTTGCAAGTTCTCCCTGTGTCTGTGTGGGTTTTCTCCGGGTGCTCCGGTTTCCTCCCACAAGCCAAAAGACTTGCAGGTTGGTAGGTAAATTGGCCATTATAAATTGTCACTAGTTTAAGTAGGTGATAGGGACAGGTGGGGATGTTTGGTAGGAATATGGGATTAGTGTAGGATTAGTATAAATGGGTGGTTGATGGTCGGCACAGACTCGGTGGGCCGAAGGGCCTGTTTCAGTGCTGTATCTCTAATCATTAATCAATTCAGTATAGCCTTTATATGCAGAAATATTCTCTGAATTACAGGTCTGGTAAAACACGTTTCGCCTTGAGTTTTTTCTCATTTTAGTTCACAAATTATGCTGAAGCAGCCATTAACATTAGTCATACAAGTAATTCATGTCAGAAATAGCTTTATTACTGTAATGCCCATGGACTAAAAAAAAACTAAAGTTAACATGTTTCTACTTTCACAGTTGCTTCTGCAACCATTGGAATGTATCTTTAACGTTCTATCCAATTTACCTTGCCACACCACGTTTGTGCATCATTTGTGTTGTTTGTGCTTTTATCACCTCTTTTCTTCTTCCCCTCCCCAGTCCAGTTTTTTCAGTTAATGCAAGTGCAGTTGAAATCCATCTGGATAAATGAGGTGGTTAACCAGCTTTGTGAATGGTGTGTTTTCAAGGTGCTCTCTTATAGCATTAAATGAATTAGTGTGTAAATGTGGTTCATTATGTTACTTGATAAGCTTTTCCATTGCATTTTATTAATAGGAATTTGTACTTGTTTGTAAGAAGTGGTCCTTTAGATTTCATGAGTTCTAAAAATTCTTTCCCACAGATCACAGATTTCCTTGTTTTTAAGCGTTCTAATTAAATTAACTATGTTCCTTAATGTACTTTTACGTGAATATCCATGTAAGTTCTACCACACAGGAGCAAAGTGCTATCAAGGAGACAACTGCAAATTCTCTCATGCACCACTTACTGAAGAAACAAGGGAGTTGTTAGACAAGGTTTGTCAACAAATGCATGCGAGTTAAAACATCAAATGTATCTCAAATAGCTCTATTGATAGCTTTGTATGGAAATGCACAATATGGTGTGCCATTCAGTGGTACAGACCAGGAAGCTCTCTAGTTCATTTGCTGATCTATGATGTGTTAGCTGATTTTAGCAAGTATATTACTGGTGATATGAAGTTGGTTTCAATATATCATTGTTGAATTATATTTTGCTGGCCATCCAGCTTCAGTGGTGTGTGTGTGTAAGTGAGAGTGTATCTGGGATGGTTAAGTATAGGGTTAGCTGTGCTGCCTTCTACGATTGAGGTGCCTGAGTCTTATTTTAAGACTCAATAAGAATCGTCACTTACAGCAGTTACTGGAGTGGGAGAATCACTAATTTTGTATTATTGAATGAAAACCTAAAATGCTTCTGATAAAATTGGGTGTTGGATTTGTGTTGTGTCTTCAACTGAATCACATTTTTAGATTGAGTCAGGCCAAGTATGAAGCTAGAAACTAAGGCCATTGATCATTTCTGCGTGTGGCATTTCACATTTTCCTGTGAGGATTATAGACTTGACAAGGAATGATCAAGTTGCATTTTAATTACCAACTATTGGTCTAAGCAAGAGTGTTCAGTTGTAGGTGTATTTTTCTTAACAGCCAGGACTGTGGTGCAGTGGTTAGCACCGCAGCCTCACAGCTCCAGGGACCCAGGTTCAATTCTGGGTACTGCCTGTGCGGAGCTTGCAAGTTCTCCCTGTGTCTGCGTGGGTTTTCGCCCGGTGCTCCGGTTTCCTCCCACATCCAAAGACTTGCAGGTGATAGGTAAATTGGCCGTTGTAAATTGCCGCTAGTGTAGGGAGGTGATTGGGAATATGGGATTACTGTAGGGTTAGTATAAATGGGTGGTTGTTGGTCGGCACAGACTCGGTGGGCCGAATGGCCTGTTTCAGTGCTGTATTTCTAAATAAAATTTAAAAAAAAATAAAATTTAATTCCTAAACTTGGAAATTTATGCTTGCTTTCAAAATTGTGCAAAATTATTTATTAAACCTATACCTGCTTGACAAATTAATGTTCATTATATTTTGTCAGGTGTTGAACAATGAAAATACAAATTATGACCATAACAATGACCACAGCAATGCCAATGACTTTGATAATTATGAATATGATTATGAGTATGTATATAACGAAGATGATGATAAACATGAAGTGGAAGAACTTAGGAAACAAGGTATAACTCCTCTTCCAAAGCCACCGCCAGGGGTTGGATTACTACCAACTCCTCCACAACCACCAAACTTTCCTGGCCCAATGCCAATGGGTCCTCCTGGCAACCAGCCACAAGCAACTTCACCAGGGAGGAAGATTCCCTCTATCTTTGATATTGTTGTGCAGCCAACGACTGTCTTTGCTCACAAGATGGGTCTGAGGTAAGTTGATTTTAATATTGGAATAAAAGCCAGTGATCAGGTACAATGGGTTGCACACTTCATTCAAAGTAAACTGAGTTTAGAATGTACTAGTATGCATTACTAGTGCAAATGTACAATCTTCTGATTTGAATAGATGGTGGTGGACGTACATAAAACTGCCCAGTTTATTATTTTTAGACAGTCGTTTGTGGTTTCCTTATCTCCTCCCAATAATCAACGTATTCACATTCTCTAACTTACTTATAAGGCTCAATATGGGTGCATTTATGCTACAACTGGTTTCAGTGGAAAGAGATTTTGGTTCATACTGATACAGTTTTTGGCTAGGTGCAGTCTATATCATATCTGGAATTGAGACAATCTTAAATGTGGAGCAAAGTGGAGTGAGGCTGTGGAGGGGTGAGTCTCAGTCCACATTACTTTGGAATCCAGTCAGGTCAGAGTCATTTACAGCATAGAGTCCATCGAGTCCATGCCACCTTTCCTCAGAGCAATCCAGTCAGTCATTTGAAATCATTGATTGTCTCTGCCTCCACCACCCTCTTGGGCAGCAAGTTCCAAGTCATTACCACTTGCTGTGTAAAAAAAAATGTTCTCACATTCCCTCTTTTTATCTCTTGCCTTCAATCTGTATTGCCTAGTCGTTGTACCATCAATTAAGGGGAACAGTTTTTCTTGTTTAACTTATCTAAGCCTGTCGTAATCTTGCACATTTCTATAAAATCTCCCCTCAATCTCTTTTGCTCCCAGCTGAACAACCTCAGCTTTCCCAACCTAATCTTGCAACTAAAATCCCCATCCCTGGCACCATTCTAGTAAATCTCCTCTGCACCCTTTCAAGGGCCCTCACAGCCTTCCTAAAGTGTGGTGACCAGAACTGGACACATTACTCTAGTTGGGGCCTAACCAGAGCTTTATAAAGGTTCAGCATATCTTTCCTGCTTTTGTACTCTATGCCTCTATTTATGAAGCCCAAGATCCCATGTTTTACCAACCACTCTTTCCTGCCCCTTCAAAGATCGATGCATGTACACCCACAGGTCCTTCTATTTCTGCACACTTTATAAATATATATTGCCTCTCTTGGCCATGTGAGCCGCATGGAAGATGGCAGGATCCCCAAGGACACATTGTACAGCGAGCTCGTCACTGGTATCAGACCCACCGGCCGTCTGTGTCTCCGCTTTAAAGACATCTGCAAACGCGGCATGAAGTCCTGTGACATTGATCACAAGTCGTGGGAGTCAGTTGCTAGTGATCGCCAGAGCTGGCGGGCAGCCATAAAGGCGGGGCTAAAGTGTGGCGAGTCGAAGAGACTTAGCAGTTGGCAGGAAAAAAGACAGAAGCGCAAGGGGAGAGCCAACTGTGTAACAGCCCCAACAACCAATTTTATCTGCAGCACCTGTGGAAGAGTCTGTCACTCTAGAATTGGCCTTTATAGCCACTCCAGGTGCTGCTCCACAAACCACTGACCACCGGCCAAAGAAGAAGAGGATTGCCTCTTATCCCTTCTTTCAAAATGCATCACCTCACATTTGTCTGCATTAAATTCCATCTGCCACTTGTCTGCCCATTCTGCTAGCCTATCTATGTTCTGTTGCAGGTAGATTGTATCATCCTCACTGCTTGCCACTCCTCCAAGTTTAGTATTAGCAGCAATTTTTGAAATTCTACTCTGTATCCCAAAATCCAAGTTGTTTATATATAGCACAAAAAGCAATGGTCCTAACAATGACCTTTGGGGAACATCACTGTCTACCATGATGTAAGTTTAGTGTAGGAGTAAAATGCAAAATGCTTCTTCACCTCTATGCTAAACTGATGTAGTGTAAATGCACCATAAAGTAGCAAGCATCAGGCTTATCTTCCAAATGGCTTGTTTGTCTTCACCTGTATGATTTTGAAAGCACTATATTGAACTTTAGTTTGAAGAAGTGTGAGTTTAAAAAAAAAATCAAAATGCTTACATTATGATGAACCTGTTTTTTCTACAAATCTGAGAATGGTCTGTCGTAAAGGCCTAGTTGGTTATGAAAACCATAGGACCATTGAATTAGTTACCCTCATATCCAGAACCCTGGAGACTTTTCCAACCCTTTTAACCTATTGCTTTGTGCAGAGAATGTATGATGGGTAAAATATATTGCACAAATGAATTATATCTGCCAGATTTAATTACATATTGCAAATTTGATTTTATGGAACTATTTAAAATGGCAGTAAGGGTCTAAAGAATTTTCATAAATAGTACATTGCTTCGAACAACAGCAGTGCTCTCCAAGCTGATTGAATTGTTAGCTAAGCAATTTGAAAGTATCATTTTGGGGTTAAAGAGTTGACTTTCTCTTTATAGGAAAACAAGAAGAAATTTACATTTAATGCTACTTCAGGTTCTATACTTGGGGAAATTGAGCAGCTTTCCTACCCCAGTCTGCAGTTGTTATAGCACTGCAGTAAAATAGGTTTTCATTGATGGGTTTGTGCTTTCCACAAAGTCAGTTTCTGATCACCAGAAAATGGCCTGAGCAACATGTGGTTGAAGAGAGTGTAGCATGGTCAACAATTTGAATACAGAACAGCATTCGAGGTTTGGAAAACAGGCTCTTTTCAGCTCCCATAAAACAGATTTTGTGAGGCATTCATTCATTATAAGTTTGATGGACCTCTACTTATAAGGGTGGTTGTTTTTTTTAAAAAAAAATTGAATCTGTCTTAGAGGGCGTAGCGTAGCAAGGAGACTTTAAGTGGTAAATTGCCTCACTAGTTGGTTTAGAGAAAGAGATAGTTTTCTACCTGTTAATCGTAAATCATTTTTTTTTTGTAGGTCGCAGTATTGTAATAACCAGTCACCCCCACATCCTCCATTCGAAGGAAACCAACCACCACCACCACCTCCCCCCCAGATGTTTGGAACCGGTCCAGGTCCAGAACAAAACATGATGCCTCCAGGACCCAATGGACCTCCAGAGTCTCCAGGTGGTTTTGGTCCCCCTTGCCCTGCAGCTCCACATAATCTGCCAGTTCCACAAGGTATGCCAGGTCCAGTCATGCCTCCAGGCTTACCTGGACAGCCAGTGTTACAAGGCCAGCCTGGAGCACCGGTTCCTCCAGGACACCCTGGTTTACCTCTCCCGCCAGGATTTCCTGGTCCACCAATGAATGCAGGACCAAATGAAGCTCTGGGTCAGATGGGATTTCAGGGAGCTATGATGAACATGCCCATGGAACATCAGATACTGCCACCATCACAAAGTCAGACTCATCCACAGTTTCCAGTCGATGCATCTCAACAAATGCAGCAAGACATTGCGTACCAGCAAGACATTGCATACCAGCAAATCCAAAATCCAGTGGACTTCTATAACTCGTATTATTCACAGCAAGCAGTGCATAATTTGGAGCAAGAAAACCATATGGGAGGTATGGCATGATTATCACCTAAACTGCTTAAGGGAACAGTATGTTACATTTAAAATAACCTTTGTTCAGACACTGCTTGGACATAAATCTATATTCATATTTTTATACTGGTCTAAGACTGACAGGGTTCCCACTATGGAGTTGGGACAAACATTCCCTCTATCTTCTGGTGAAGTACTCTAGTAATGGTTTCAGGTGACTAGAAATTAATTGTTCATGCTGTTGAAACATGCTTTATGGCAAAAGAGAAAGGAATAGAAGGTTACGCTGATTTCTTTAGATGTAGAATAGTGAGTGGAGGCATGTGTGGAGCATAAAGACCAGCATGGACCACTTGGGCCGAATAGCGGGTTTCTGTGCTTTACAAAAAATAATTACATAGAATGTAGTTAAAAATGTTTTAATTTGATATGCATACTGAGTTCTTTCAATATTGCAGTGAGGTACTTTAAACTGATTTGTTCCTGATTGTGCTTTGTGATGCCATGTTGCATCACAGAAAACAAGAAAGGCTTCTTGCTCGCAATTCCCCAGGTGGTAAATTATGAGCCTTCACTGGGCTTTTGCATTCCAACCAAATGTGTAGGCAAACAGTTAACTCAGACGAGTCTTGTGCATGTCCTAACACCATATTATGACCTGGAAATGGTTCCTTGCTTATTAGAATTAGAATTAGAACATTACAGTGCAGTACAGGCCCTTCGGCCCTCGATGTTGCGCCGACCTGTGAAACCATCTGACCTACACTATTCCATTTTCATCCATATGTCTATCCAATGTCCACTTAAATGCCCTTAAAGTTGGCGAATCTACTACTGCTGCAGGCAGGGCGTTCCACGCCCTTACTACTCTCTGAGTAAAGAAACTACCTCTCACATCTGTCCTATATCTATCACCCCTCAACTTGAAGTTATGTCCCCTCGTGTTTGCCATCACCATCCGAGGAAAAAGACGCTCACTATCCACCCTATCTAACCCTCTGATTATCTTATATGTCTCTATTAAGTCACCGCTCCTCCTCCTTCTCTCCAACGAAAACAACCTCAAGTCCCTCAGCCTTTCCTCGTAAGACCTTCCCTCCATACCAGGCAACATCCTAGTAAATCTCCTCTGCACCCTTTCCATAGCTTCCACACCCTTCCTATAATGCGGTGACCAGAACTGCACGCAATACTCCAGGTGCGGTCTCACCAGAGTTTTGTACAGCTGCAGCATGACCTCGTGGCTCCGAAACTCGACCCCCCTACTAATAAAAGCTAACACACCATATGCCTTCTTAACAGCCCTATTAACTGGCAGGAAGACACAAAGTAGAAATTAATCTGAACATTATAATAGTGCAATCAAATTGAATGGTACAAGATAATGGTTATTTCAGAAAAATATATATAAAGGCAGGTAGTTTCCTTGAAGTACCTTATTTGTGACCCATTGGCAGTGTCTTAGTGGCTAAGAAGGAACAAATGTCATTTTTGTTTTTTTAAATATGCAGATGGAATATCAAATTTGGCATCTGAGCAGAGAGATCATCAGTATTTTTTGGGCACAGACGATTCTAGAGATAGTGACACTGAATCAGATGCCAGCAGTTCAGCAGGTCGTAAGCCTACTGTTACTGTTCCAGACTTCCTCCCAGCCAAACAAAAAGCTCTGTTTCTAAGAATTAAGCAGAAGCAACAGGAAGAGGGATGCTCGGACAACAACCAGTCACAGTTGCTGCAGAGCAGAGATGAAGGTTGGTCTTAAAAATGCTGTTACTTTGGTTCTGTCACTGAATGTTGTTAACTCTTTTAATGTCTACCCAAGACGTTTTTATTTTTATTTGCTGCGCCAATTTTTCACATTTTACTGAAGGTGCCAGCTGTTGGTGGAGTTTGGGTGCTGAGAGCTATCAGGTTCCTAACTAAGTGATTAATCCTTGTGTGTGCATCTAGACACTGAGTGTTGGCAGACTGGAGGCAATGCAGATAAGCCTAATTCTTCCTCATTTATTCAACCATTATGCAGAAATCTCTGCAATTTGCTCCATCCTTGGGGTGGGGTAGAATGTAAGCTGTGCTGGACTCTGGTTAAAGTAAGCGCCTCTTGATCTGGCTTGTGACCTCCTACTTATGCACAGCCCAGATTTGGGCAGCTCTTTAAAGGACTGAAAAGGCTTTCTCCCTGATTGGTTAAAATCCACCAATTGAGAACTGAGTCTTTTGAGTCCTTCAGACCCAGGAGCTTTAAACAACTGAGGCTTCCAAATTTACAGGCAAAGTTTTGAATCATTTGTGTTTTGGGCAAGCATTGACCACCACTGTAAATGAACCTTGGCCTCTCCAATATTTTTGCTATTGGTGGTTAATGCTGTCGTATTGTCTTAAAATCTGATTTGGCTATTACGCACCTTTTTTGTGATAAATACCCACAGCAGCTGTGTACAAGTTCTTTCTTCATTGTGTGATTTTCCTAAGTGAAGCTTATTCCACAGTTGCTTTTTGGTCCAATATTCAAAGGGTTCCTCTTGAGCTTATCTTAACCACTCAGGAGGATAAATGCCTGGAACAAGTTTGTAGAGTAGCTCCACATCAGCTCAGAAAGAGAATCAAGTGACAGGCAGGGAGTGAACAGTGTGTATTGGGACTGAATCTCTTTCGAAGAATAAACAACACCCATACCTGATGTAGGTCATTAATATTCTTCCACATTCATTCAACATCCACATACAAAGAGAAGTATGATTTTCTGTACTGCTTTATATACTTCTCTTTGTATGTGGAGCTACTCAACAAACTTGCAGCACTAGGTTTCAGTGCTCTTGCTGTTACTTGGCTTCAATTCTGAGCACATTAATAAAGTCGCCCTCAACAAGGCTTTACAGCAAGTTTGGGGAGGAACACCTTAATAAGGCACTGATTATTAAAGGGACAGTGTTCCAGGTATTTTTCACCATTGAGTGTCAAATCTTGTTTGCATGTGGATGCAAGCTGTTCAGTTGAATAGTAGTGCAAACAATGGGATGCCCAAGATAAGCTCACAGGTAATGACAGTGAAATGGCAGAAATATTGAATAATTATGTTGCCTCAGCATTTACCAGGACAACTAACTGGGTGGACATGACATGAGAAGTGAGATCAAAAAATATATCAAGACATTTAAAGTGGGGCAAGGGACAGGTAATCAACTCGATAAACTTAAAAGAGGATAAAACCCCTGGTCCAAATGGACTGCATCCACACATACTAAAAGAAGCTAGCAAAGAGATAGTAGAGGCACTATTATATACATACATAATATATTATATACAAAAATTCATTAGGAAATGATACAGTGCTAAAGAATTGTAGGACTTCTAATATTCCTATATTTAAAACAGGAGATAGAACAAGTCCATGGAACAGTAGTCCAGTTAGCTTATCGTCAGTGGTAGGAAAAATAATGGAACCTTAAGGATACAATTGCAAAACATCTAGAAACTGAAACTGAGAATAGTCAACACTGATTTCAAGAAGGAAGTAACACAGTAGGATTTTCAAAATACCTCTGGTAAGGTACTCCAAAGTAGATTCATGCCTTAAGGTCAGAGCATGTGAAGTCAGAGGACTGTATCAGAATGGATAGCAAGCTGGCTACAAAACAGAAAACAGAGTTGAATTCCAATATTTACCTAAATGATTTGGACTCTGGAATTGGAAGTTTTTTTTCATTCATTCATGGGATGAGGGTGTCGTTGGCCAGGCCAGTATTTATTGCCCATCCCTAATTGCCCTTGAGAAGGTGGTAGTGAGCTGCCATCTTGAACCGCTGCAGTCCATGTGGGGTAGGTACACCCACAGTGCTGTCAGGAAAGGAGTTCTAGGATTTCGACCCAGCGACAGTCAAGGAACGGCGATATAGTTCCAAGTCAGGATGGTGTGTGACTTGGAGGGGAACTTTCAGGTGGTGGTGTTCCCATGCTTTTGCTGCCCTTGTCCATCTAGTTGGTAGTGGTCGCGGGTTTGGAAGGTGCTGTCTAAGGAGCCTTGGTGCATTGCTGTAGTGCATCTTGTAGATGATGCACACTGCTGCCACTGTGCATCGGTGCTGGAGGGAGTGAATGTTTGTAGATGGGGTGCCAGTCAAGTGGGCTGCTTTGTCCTGGATGGTGTCTAGCTTCTTGAGTGTTGGAGCTGCACCCATCCAGGCAAGTGGAGAGTATTCCATCACATTCCTGACTAGTGCCTTGCAGATGGTGGACAGGCTTTGGGGAGTCAGGAGGTGAGTTACTCGCCGCAGGATTCCTAGCCTCTGACCTGATCTTGTAGCCACGGTATTTATATGGCTACTCCAGTTCAGTTTCTGGTTAATGGTAGCCCCCTAGGATGTTGATAGTGGGGGATTCAGCGATGGTAATGCCATTGAATGTCAAGGGGAGATGGTTAGATTCTCTCTTGTCGGAGATGGTCATTGCGCGAATGTTACTTGCTGCTTATCAGCCCAAGCCTGGATATTGTCCAAGCCTTGCTGCATTTCTACATGGACTTCAGTATCTGAGGAGTTGCGAATGGTGCTGAACATTGTGCCATCATCAGAGAACATCCCCTCTTTTGACCTTATGATTGAAGGAAGGTCGTTGATGAAGCAGCTCAAGATAGTTGCGCCCAGGACACTACCCTGAGGAACTCCTGCAGTGATGTCCTGGAGCTCAGATGATTGACCTCCAACAACCACAACCATCTTCCTTTGCGCTAGGTATGACTCCCAACCAGCGGAGAGTTTTCCCCCTGATTCCCATTAACTTCAGTTTTGCTAGGGCACCTTGATGCCATACTCTCTCAAATGCTGCCTTGATGTCAAGGGCAGTCACTCTCACCTCACCTCGGTTCAAACATGGACAAAAGAGCTGAACTCAAGGCTGTAATGAGGTCAGGAGCTGAGTGGTCCTGGCGGAACCCAAACTGAGCATCAGTGAGCAGGGTTTTGCTAAGCTAGTGCCGCTTGATGGCACTGTTGATTACACCTTCCATCACTTTACTGATGATTGAGAGCAGGCTGATGGGGCGGCAATTGGCCGGGTTGGACTTGTCCTGCTTTTTGTGTACAGGACGTACTTGGGCAATTTTCCACATTGCAGGGTAGGTACCAGTGTTGTAGCTGTACTGGAACAGCTTGGCTAGGGGCGTGGCAATTTCTGGAGCACAGGTCTTCAGTACTATTGCCGGAATATTGTCAGGGCCCATAGCCTTTGCATTATCCAGTGCTTTAGTCGTTTCTTGATATCACGCGGAGTGAATCGAATTGGATGAAGTCTGGCATCTTTCGATGCTGGGGACTTCAGGAGGAGGCCGAGATGGATCATCAACTCGGCACTTCCGGCTGAAGATTGTTGCAAATGCTTCAGCCTTATTTTTGCACTGATGTGCTGGGCTCCCCCATCATTGAGGATAGGGAGATTTGTGGAGCCACCTCCTCCAGTTAGTTGTTTAATTGTCCATCACCATTCATGGCTGGATGTGGCAGGACTGCAGAGCTTAGATCTGATCCGTTGCTTAGCTCTATGTATCACATGCTGCTTACGCAGTTTGGCACGCAGATAGTCCTGTGTTGTAGCTTCACCAGGTTGACACCTCCTTTTGAGGTATACCTGGTGTTGCTCCTTGCATGCCCTCCTGCACTCTTCATTGATCCAGGGTTGGTCTACTGGCTTGATGGTAATGGTAGAGTGGGGGATATGCCGGGCCATGAAGTTACAGATTGTGGTTGAATACAATTCTGCTGCTGCTGATGGCCCACAGCACCTCATGGATGCCCAGTTTTGCATTGCTAGATCTGTTCGAAATGTATCCCATTTAGCACGGTGGTAGTGCCACAGAATACTATGGAGGGTATCTTTCGGGACTTCGTCTCCACAAGGACCATGTGGTGATCAGTATCAATACATGGACTGATGCATCTGCGGCAGGCAGATTGGTGAGGACGAGGTCAAGTATGTTTTTCCCCTCGTTGGTTCCCTCACCACCTGCCGCATACCCAGTCTAGCAGCTATGTCCTTTAGGACTTGGCCAGCTCGGTCAGTAGTGGTGCTACCGAGCTACACTTGGTGATGGACATTGAAGTCCCCCACCTAGAGTACATTCTGTGCCCTTGCCAACCTCAGTGCTTCCTCCAAGTGCGGTTTAACATGGAGGAGTACTGACTCATCAGCTGAGAGGGCGGTACGTGGTAATCAAGGTAATCCTTGGCCATGTTTGACCTGATGCCAAGGGACTTCATAGGGGCCGTAGTCGATTTTGAGGACTCCCAGGGCAACTCCCTCCTGACCGAATACCATTGTGCCACCACCTCTGCTGGGTCTGTACAATTTCAAAATTTGTGGATGATACAAAATTGATGAGGAAGACGGCAGCAAAATACAACATTATTAAACTGTAAATAACAAATTAATTTGAATATTGATAAGTGTGAAGTGGTGCATTTGGTAAGAACAATATGGAAGCCACACACCCCTTGGGAAATGAGACTAAATGGGGCAGACGAGCAAAGGGATGCAGGCATACAAATTCACAAATCATTAAACAAAGCAGTGTAAGTTAACAAGGACATAATGTTAAAGCACTGGGGTTTCCTTTTAGAGGAATAGAATTGAAAAGCAGGGAAATTTTGTTGAACTAGTATTGAACCTTGGTTTCGTCCACTTGGAGTATGGTACAGAGTTGGGGGTCTCCTTAATTACAGAAAGGATATGGAGGCACTGAGAAGGTGCAAAAAAGATATACAAGGATGATGTCAGAACTGAGAGAAGTTATAACATCCAGAAAAGACTGATTAGGCTGGGGTTCTTTTCTCAAGAAAAGAGAAGGCTAAGGGGTAACCAAATAGAGATCTTTAAGCGTATGAAGGGATTTGATAGGGTAGCCCTAAAGATGTTTTCACTTGTGGAGAGATCAAAACTGAGCACCATAAATACAAGATTGTGGTTCATAAATCCAATAAGTAATTCAGGGGAAACTTCTTTACCCAGAGAGTGGTTAGAATGTGTAACTTGCTACCATATGGAGCAGTTGAGGCAAATTGCATGATGCCTTTAAGGGGAAGATAGATAACTACACCAGTGAGAGAGGAATAGAAGAGCAGGCAAATAAAGTTGGTCTAGCAGGTGGAGGCTTGTGTGCAGCGTAAATACCGACACAGGATATTTGGGCCAAATGGTTTGTTTCTGTGTTGTGAATTCTGTTCAATAAATTGCTTTATATACAAGATGATGATGGACTTGGATGAGACTTCAACAACTTGCTTTATGTTGCCACATTGTGGTCAGGGCTTGAAACTACATCAGTTACTGAGCAAAATTGAATAGGAAATGTTGACAAAGGAATGTGGAAAAGTGACAACAAAAGCAGCGTTCCTGGGCAGGAGATGTGCGCCCAGTGTATAGATAGATTATAATCTGTTAACACTGTAACTTAATATAATCTAACATTTTATTATTTTTGGTTCATCTTAAACCATAATTTTATTTCAAAGGTGAACATGGTCTCATTACACAGTCATCTTGCGTAAAGGGAGGTTTGTAGTAATCGGTTTGCGAACACTTGGAAAGCTGTAGCAGAACTTTTTTCCTGTTATGTAGAAGTGTTTAGTGCAATCTATTTGTCTTCTGTACATCAAAATTTTATATACAGATTCTTTGCCTCTAATGGCAGATTGGATCTATTAAAAAAAAATTCCTTCATTAATTAACTAAAACCAAAGGAACAATGTTCAGGTTATTCACTATATCCTCTGACCTCCCCCTCTCTGATGCTGAGCGTTCTGTACTCAGCAAAAGTCTCAGTTTTATCCCCTTACGCCCCCACCTCAATGAATTTCGCGCTCGGCATGACGTGGAGCTCTTCTTCCGTCGCCTCCGCCTCCGGGCTCACTTCTTTGACCAGGAGTCCTCCCCCTGACCAGCAGACCCATTCACCTGCCTCCAGCATTCTCCCTCTACCTGGACCCCTCCTCCTGGCCTCTTACCCGCTCTTGCTGTCTTCATTGAAAACTGTCGGCGAGACATTGGTCGTCTCAATTTCTCTGCCCCCCTCACTCACTCTAATCTGTCCCCCTCTGAACTTGAGGCACTCCGTTCTCTCAGGTCTAACCCCAACATGGTCATCAAACCTGCAGACAAGGGTGGTGCTGTTGTCGTATGGCGTACCGACCTCTACCTTGCAGAAGCTCAACGCCAACTCACGGACACTTCTTCCTACCTCCCTCTGGACCATGACCCCACCACCAAACATCAAGCCACTGTCCAAAGGACCGTCACTGACATCATCTCCTCTGGAGATCTTCCCTCTACAGCTTCCAACCTCATAGTCCCACAACCCCGGACAGCCCGCTTCTACCTCCTTCCCAAAATCCACAAACGGGACTGTCCCGGCAGACCCATTGTGTCAGCCTGCTCCTGCCCCACTGAACTTATTTCTTCCTATCTAGACTCTATCTTTTCTCCGCTGGTCCAATCTCTTCCCACCTACATCCGTGACTCTTCTGACGCCCTACGTCATTTTGACAATTTTCAGTTTCCTGGCTCCAACCGCCGCCTCTTCACAATGGACGTCCAATCGCTCAACACCTCCATCCCCCACCAGGATGGTTTGAGGGCTCTCCGCTTCTTCCTGGAACAGAGGCCCAACCAGTCCCCATCCATCACCACCCTCCTCCGCCTGGCTGAACTTGTTCTCACATTGAACAACTTCTCCTTCAACTCCATGCACTTCCTTCAAGTAAAAGGTGTTGCTATGGGTACCCGCATGGGTCCTAGTTATGCCTGTCTTTTTGTGGGATATGTCGAGCATTCATTGTTCCAGTCCTACTCAGGCCCCCTCCCCCAACTCTTTTTCCGGTACATTGATGACTGTATCGGTGCCGTTTCCTGCTCCCGCCCCGAACTGGAAAACTTTATCAACTTTTCTTCCAATTTCCAACCTTCTCTCACCTTTACATGGTCCATCTCTGACACTTCCCTTCCCTTCTTCGACTTCTCTGTCTCCATCTCTGGGGATAGGTTGTCTACTAATATCCATTATAAGCCGACCGACTCCCACAGCTACCTCGACTACACTTCTTCACACCCTACCTCCTGTAAGGACTCCATTCCATTCTCCCAGTTTCTCCGTCTCCGACGCATCTGCTCTGATGATGCTACCTTCCATGACGGTGCTTCTGATATGACCTTTTTCCTCAACCGAGGATTTCCCCCCACTGTGGTTGACAGGGCCCTCAACCGTGTCCGACCCATTCCCCGCACCTCTACCCTCACCCCTTTTCCTCCCTCCCAGAACCGTGACAGGGTTCCCCTTGTCCTCACTTTTCACCCCACCAGCCTCCATATCCAAAGGATCATCCTCCGCCATTTCCGCCACCTCCAGCGTGATGCCACTACCAGTCGCATCGTCCCCTCCCTTCCCCTGTCAGCATTCCGAAAAGATCGTTGCCTCCGCGACACCCTGGTCCACTCCTTCATTACCCTCACCACCTCGTCCCCGTCCCAGGGCACCTTCCCCTGCAATCGCAGGAGGTGTAATACCCTGCCCATTTACCTCCTCTCTCCTCACTATCCCAGGCCCCAAACACTCCTTTCTGGTGAAGCAGCGATTTACTTGTACTTCTTTCAATGTAGTATACTGTATTCGCTGCTCACAGTGCGGTCTCCTCTACATTGGGGAGACCAAGCGCAGACTGGGTGACCGCTTTGCGGAACATCTCCGCTCAGTCCGCAAGCAGGACCCTGAGCTTCCGGTTGCTTGCCATTTCAACACTTCCCCCCTGCTCTCATGCTCACATCTCTGTCCTGGGATTGCTGCAGTGTTCCAGCGAACATCAACGCAAGCTCGAGGAACAGCATCTCATCTACC
This sequence comes from Heterodontus francisci, assembly GCF_036365525.1. Lineage (NCBI taxonomy): Eukaryota > Metazoa > Chordata > Chondrichthyes > Heterodontiformes > Heterodontidae > Heterodontus > Heterodontus francisci. The sequence goes on from NC_090373.1 coordinate 171,818,660, forward strand.
GATTAGTCACACTACAACCTGCCGGACTGAACATTGAGTTCAATAATTTCAGAGCATGACAGCCCCCCATTTTATTTTCATTTTTAGTTATTTTTTTTTCTTTTTTTTTTCCATTCATTTTTTACAATCTTTTTTTTTTTGCATTTATTTCATATCATCTTAGTTTGTTCAGTTTGCTTACCCACTGTTTTTTTTCAGGTTTGCACTTGCACTCAATATTCAGTGTATTAACACCTAATCTGTACTAATGCTTTGTCTTTCAACACACCATTAACATATTGTTTGCCTTTGCTCCGTGACCTTTTGGTCAGCTCTGTGGCCTGATCCAATCTAGACCTCCTTTGTTATCTCTTGCCCCACCCCCACCTCACTTGCTTATAACCTGTGACTTTTCTAATATTTGTCAGTTCCAATGAAGGGTCACTGACCCGAAATGTTAACTCTGCTTCTCTTTCCACGGATGCTGCCAGACCTGCTGAGTGGTTTCAGCATTTCTTGTTTTTATTTCAGATTTCCAGCATCCGCAGTATTTTGCTTTTATTTTAATGTTCAGGTTAACCTCAGTTATGATCATTTGTGCTAATTTTCTATTGATGCTGAATTATGTGACTACTATGGGGTCCCACTAAGCAGAAACTGGTTTAACAATACCTAAACTCATTTTACTAGAACCCTTCATTTTGATTCCGTTAGCATAGCAACAGCATTTGTGCGTAAGTTTAACAACCTCAAGGGCAATTGGGCTGGGTAATAAATGCCGGCCAAGCCAGTGGCACCCAAATCCCATGAATGAATAAAAAACAAAATTGAATGTTCAACTGCTTCTTGTATCATGCTGCTGCTCCTCCTAGTGACTGTATCTGAAGCAGCATTGGTAAAGTCCTTGGGAGCAAGTTGTCCTCCAGTTTATGATGTATAGCACTGGAAGGGGCAGCATTATTTACATTTGCTTCTTGTTTGCACAGCACCTGATTATGATGGTGCTGGTTTCTCAAAATCAGTATTTAAAGTTAACAGGTAGAATTTGTGTTGATGGCGTTTCCTAACTTGTTTCAGATGAGACTGTAAATTGGTATTCGAGTGATGAAGAGGAAGACGGTAGCAGTGTAAAATCAATACTGAAAACTCTTAAGAAACAAAGTGAAACCATGAAGAACCAGCAGCCTCCTGTAACTGAGCAGACATCTTACACATACATGGACCCCAGACTTGTGAAAGAAAAAAACCCCGAAAACAAACCTTCAGATTTTCGATTAAGAGCTGACTTACGACAAGGTACACCTGGAGAAGTCAAGAAACCTTCAGAAATAATCTCTGCTGATCCAAGGTTAACAAGAGATCCTAGAAAGATGAAGGTACATGAGAATGCTAGTGTAGGTCTTTCTGTTAGTGAAAGCCCTAAACCTGATACTCATCCTATCTCAAACAATAAGCAGCAAGGACTGGATGATGACGAAGAGACAGAACGAGAACTGAGGGAGAAACCAGCCATAATACCTTTGGAGACAATACCTGGCGCGACCTTACGGGATCCACGCTGTCAGCTGAAACAGTTCAGCCACATCAAGATGGACATTATTCTCTCTAAACCCCACTTTGCAAAACTTGTTGTTTGGACACCTGAGGACCTCCTTCCACTACCGCTGCCAAAGCCAGACCCAGTGTCTTCAATAAATTTGCCTCTCCCTCCATTAATAGCTAATCAACGTCTGAATAGAGCTCTAAGTATTATAAGTGACCCTCGTCAGGTTGATCCACGGTTGTCCTTGCGGTCTAAGGAGAATAGCACAATAAAACCAGAAAAGAACACCGACTCAAGGCTTTCATCTGACAGACCTTTAGACCCACGGTTACAAAAATCATCAAATCCTAGATTGCAGAAAAGCAGCAGCACAGATATTACTTCAAGAGAGTCGCATGTTGCACGAGCAGATCCTCGCTTATCAAAAGTAAGTAGTGGTTCTACGCAAGTGTCAGGAGTCTCTGCTAAGATGGATCAGACTGCACTCCCTCCATATGCTCCCAAGCTGTCTGCAAGTGGCATAGGACTTGGATCCCCCAGCACATTGCTTAGCGGCATCAGTCTGTATGACCCACGGACACAAACTTCTCAAAGCTTAGTAACTTCAGTTTTAACTACGCAAGCAGATTCCTCTAGGGAAGGAGAGCAACTGAAGAAACTTCTTGTACCAAAAAACCCCACAAAATCAGAAAATGTTCCATGTGATTCATCACTAACCTATAAATCTTCATTGGTGCAAGAAGGTAGTACTGCAGAGGATACAACCGATCTTGGTGCAGAGAAGTCGGACAGTTACAGACCACAGTTAAAGCCTGAAGCAGGCCAGGCAGTTGCGACTTCTGCACCTGCAGTACATAACCTACCAATCCAGGCTTTAGCTGGCCTAATCAGACCACAGTACAGTGACCCAAGACAAACGAAACATTCTGGACCTCCTAGCCAAGTGGAGGAGGAGGATTTAAACAGTAAAAAGGATAAAAAACCACTGAAAGAAATGTTCAAGACTTTTGATCCAACAGCATCGCCTTTTTGTTAGCACCCACTCGTCAAAAGACTGGTATTCAGTGTGTATGTTGTAGGTTGTCCTGGTTCTTTAACTTATTTGGCTTGTTGGTAGTGTTTTATTTATTTTTTTACTATATACAGTCTGTTTAACTGTTCAAAGAAATGCATGCAGTGGCACACGCCAGACTGAGACTAATTTTCTTTTGGTCTAAGTTGTAAGGACTACATTTTGAATGAATAATTTTTTTATGATAGAAATATATATATGTATAGAGAGAATATACCTGTGACCACATTTAAACTTCTTCCCGGTGAAGTAATTGTTTTTCCGTGTACTGAAATTGCTTAAAACCTATTGTACAGTTCTCACATTCTAAGTTATTTCTTGCTTGGGTATTGTGTGATTATGTATTATTGAAGTAGTACACTGAAAAAAACTGTATATTGTTTTTAGTACTTTCAAGTAACTACTTTTTGTTGTGAGAGTTAATCTTAAAGAAAAATGACTGCCACTTTTATATTGTACAGTTTCAATAATATCACTCCGATGGTATACTTAAGTCACGGTCCTAACCAATTTTTGAGTTTCATGGTTAATCGATGCTGTCATGCGTGCACTGCAGTTTTGTTTTAAATTAGTTGCTTTGATATTTTGTCGCAATCAAGTGTGGACCCATTTGCAGTTAGACACTGTTCATAGATATTGCACTGTACATCTTGTTAATGTACTTCAAAAATTATGTTTTTTGTTTAGCAAATGTAACAGCTGATCTGTTTTTAAATTGACAACAACCAGAATCATGACATGATTTACTGAAAATCAATGTACACAATGTATAAAGCATTTATTGTGAAAACCTTTTTGTTTTGTCTAGAATAAGTCTGAAATTTAGTGAACTGCTACTTATCCATTTAATACAAGGAACTAGTGATGGACGTTTGTGGATTAATAAAAGTTTCTGAACTTGTTCTTTACCTGCGACACCATATTTTCATATTGAGCTACGGAGACTTAGCTTTGTAAAGAAAGCCTAATGTAAAAGCTTTTTTTGTACAAATGTATTAAACTCTTAACGTATCTTTTTATATGTATGCTGTAATTTTTAGTTATTTATACAGTCCTGCAGACAATACTTCAGCCTGATCTGCAGTTATTTAACTTGAACTTTAACCTAAGCATTAAGATTAAAAAAGTGTTTGAAAACAGAAAAGTCGATGACATGTAAAGAGATTTAGAGTAATCATCCTCAGGAGCCAAATTGAGAAATTGAATTGAGAGCAAATTAAATATTGCATTGTGCGGATATAAACAGTATTAAATGCAGGCATACACATACCCATTTGAGACATTCTGGAACGATCAAACATTTTGCCCAACAGGAATGTTATGAAAGTTTGCTGCAGGAATGGAAGACTTGTTCTCATCTGATATTTCATCTTTGCTTACAAGTAGTGCTGGTATCTTGCAAGTCTTTGTGCCCTGCCATCTGAACTAAGCATTTCCATTTTTAAAGCCAATACTTCTTAACAGCTAAAATGTAAATTAAACTACTGTAGATGACCCATAGACCAGAAATCATTTTATTTAGCATTGCACATAGTTTTAACACCTTTTTTGCTTTGGGCTGAATTGAAAATGAGTATTTGGACTCCTGTCTTCACCTACTGAGTAGTTTGAATGAAATGCATGTTTGTATTTGTCTAAATATCTGAACCATTCTACACCATTAAAAGAACTGATGCAATTCTTGTTAACACTGATGCACAGTGGTAATTCTGCACCAGCCCATCCATGCAGAGGTTAAGCTCACCGAACAAAGGTTGGATTCAGTTGGGTTTGTTTTGAAGATTATCTGAATGTAGGTATTACATTCTAAATCATATGGATTACAAATATATACACAATTGTATGAATATCTGTAAACTGTTCAGTTGGAAAATCAGATCTTATTTTGAAATTTTCTATTTGGGGTTTCATTTTTTCCAGGGTGAAAAGTACTTTTTTTTGATGCACAGAACTAAAGGTTGTACACAACTGTTTGTTCTGGAAAAATCCTCGCAGGTACCAGCAGCCATGGATAAAAGCAAGTCTTCAAAACTCTCAACCAAAGGATTGTACTACTTTTGAGTGTGTTGCTGGGTGATGGCCTATTCTGCAAAGCCTGGCATGCATCATGGATGGGTCATAGGCTACATGATGAGGCTTGAGACACTCCAACCTTGGAAACTTACTGATTTCCCTAAACTCTGAGGAGGTTTCTAGGTGTAGGATAGTACCCAACAAGATATGAAGAACTCCAATTATCACTTGGCTTAGTGCTATTCACATTTGAGTTAGGACTCGAGCCTCATTCCAGGCACTATTCAAAGCGAAGGGAATTTCTGCCAGTGCACTAGCCAATTTTATCACTTAGTGCCAAAACTGATTAACTGGTAATTAATTTTGTCATTTGTAGGATCTTGCTGTGTGTTTTGGTTGCCTTGTTTGCCTACAGAATAACAAAGTAAACTTCAAAAGTAATTACTGGACTGTGAAGCACTTCAAGATGTCTTGAGGTGAAAGATGCTGTTTTCATGCAAGTTTGCAATTTTATCATAGGAAAGAACAATCACTTGAGATCAATTACAGGCTATTAGGAAGTGAAAGATTCAGTTTTGTCACTGTCAATTTATGTTAGCCATCTAGTTTAGTTCGTAATGAATTGAAGTGGTAGGTGGAGGATTGAATCTGACTTTCCAGCTGTCGAGCTGCGCTGTACTCTTGAGATCTTCCATGACTAATTGTAGAAATAAACTTTTTGTCTGAGGATGGCAGTATATTTGCACTGAACCAATACTTCTGTGTTCAAGTGACACATGCGTCAGATATTTTGTATTACATACGAACATACATATGAACTGTCTACCTCTGCCTTAAAAACATTCAATGAGCCTGCCTCCGCCGCTCTCTCTCTCTTAATTGGGAGTCCCTTTATTTTTAAACTCTGCTCCCTAGTTTTAGTCTCCCACAAGGGGAAACATCCACCCTGTCAAGTCTCCTCAGGATTTTGTATGTTTCAATAAGATCACCTCTCGCCTGCTATAACTTAATAATAGAGTCTAGCATTTTCCCTATGACAGATGTTAAGCTAACTGGCCTGTAGTTTCCTATCTTCCTCCTTTCTTGAATAGCGGAGTTACATTCACTATTTTCCAATCTATTGGGACCTTTCCAGCATCAAGGGAATTCTGGAAAATTAAAAACAATGCATCCACTATCTCAGCAGCCACTACTTTTAAGACCCTAGGATGAAGTCCATCAGGTTTTGAACAGCATAAATGACCACTGGTTTTAGGTTCAACAAGGAAGGCATCTCACCTAAGCTTTATGTGCAGAAGAGGCAAAACTTTAAAACCTACTTCCTAAACCGATTTTGCTGAAACACTATCTCCTGGGATGGTAGGAGCATTAAAAGTGGCCTGGCAGTGCTGAAATGAGGGGGAAATTGTCTGATTGCTGTCCAGTGATCCCTGCTGCATTTGCATTTATGCATTGATTCATCAAGGAAAATAGGGAGAAACTTGATCTGGAGGAGAAAAGAATCAGATTGTGTGTTAGGGTTATTTCTCAGGTGGGAGTGGGGTTCCCATAAAGTTGCTTTGAAGCAGCCACATTTGCTCTTGCTTTTTAGATCTGGGGATAAAAGGTGATGGGGTGCTGCAAGTTCTCCACAACCTCCTCCAGAATTTTGCCATCAGTGAACTCAAGCACTGCTTTTAGGTGCCAGTTTCATGTCACTTCTCACTTGAGTGACCACATATCTGATCACTGACTGGCATGCTAATAAATTCAATTTCCCCCATACATGTTCAGACTTTTAATATTGCTCAGAGGGATTTCTGTATTCATTCATTACATAATGGGGCGGTGCAGTGGCTAGCACCGCAGCCTCACAGCTCCAGCGACCCAGGTTCGGTTCTGGGTACTGCCTGTGCAGTGTTTGCAAGTTCTCCCTGTGACCGTGTGGGTTTCCGCCGCGTACTCTGGTTTCCTCCCACAGCCAAAGACTTGCAGGTTGCTAGGTAAATTGGCTATTGTAAATTGCCCCTAGTGTAGGTAGGTGGTAGGAGAATGGTGGGGATGTGGTAGGGAATATGAGATTAATGTAGGATTAGTATAAATGGGTGGTTGTTGGTCGGCACAGACTCAGTGGGCCGAAGGGCCTGTTTCAGTGTTGTATCTCTCTATGACTATAAGAAATGGGAGCAGAAGTAGGCCATAGGGCCCCTCAATCCTGCTCCACTATTCAATGTGATCATAGCTGAATACATAAACTGCACTTTCACACCCTACCCCATAACCCTTGATTCCCTTAAATATATCAATCTCAGTCTTGATGACTGAGCATCCACAGCCCTCTAGGATTGAGAATTCCAAAGATTCACAGCCTTCTGAGTGAAATTTCTTCTTGTCTCAGTCCTAAATGGCCAGTCCCTTGTCCTATGACCCCTAGTTCTAGATGCTGCAGCTAAGGGAAACAGCCTGTCAGCATATATCCTGTCAAGCCCTCCAAGAATTTTATAGGTTTCACCCTTTATTCTTGTAAACCCCAGAGAACATAGGACCATTCTACTCAAATTTTCCTCATAGGAATAAAAGCAAAATACTGTGGATGCTGGAAATCTGGAAGTGCTGGAAATACTCAGCAGGTCTGGCAGCATCTGAGGAGAGAGAAATAGAGTTAAAGGTCACAGACCTGAAATGTTAACTAGTTCTCACTCCACAGATGCTGTCAGACCTGCTGTGAGATTCTCATAGGAAAGCTCTCTCATCCCAGGAATCAACTTGGTAAACCTTTGTTGCACCCCCTCTGGGACAATTGTATCTTTCCTTGGGTAAGCATACTAAAATTGCATACAGTACTCCATGTGTGGCCTCATTAAAGCCCTGTATAATTGCAGCAAGACTTGCTCATATATCATACCATTTGCCTTCCTAATTGCTGTACCTGCATGTTAACTTTCTGTATTGTATACAAGGACCACACCACCCACCCCCGCTCACAATCCCTCTGAATACGGACATAAATCGCTCACTTTTTAAAAAAATATTCTGCTTTTCCATTCTTGCTACTAAGTGGATCATTTCACGCTTGCCCACATTATACTCTCTCTGCCACCTTCATGCCCAATCCCTTTACAGTGTCTATATCCTCTCTCTGCTTACTTTTCTACCTAGCTTTGTATCACCACAAAACTTGAATATGTTGTACTCTGTCACCTCATTTAAGTCATTGATATAGATTTTAAATAGCTGAGGCCCAAGCACTAATCTTTAGACATTCCACTAATTACACACTTTCATACCGAAAAAGACTAGTTTATTCCTACTGTTCTCTGTCCATTAATCAATCCTCAATCCCATGAGCCCTATTCTTGTGTAGCACTTTGTTGAATGTCTTCTGAAAATCCAAATATATTACAACCATGGGTTGCCATTATCTACCCTGCTAGCTATACTCTCAAAAAATTATAATAGATTTGCCAAACATGTTTTCCCTTCTATAAGACTATGTTGACTTGGAAAATCACATGATCAGGCAAAGTGATCTGTTACCACATCCTTAATAATGGATTCTAGCATTTTCCCTACTACTGATGTCAAGCTAACTGGCCTATAGTTCCCTGTATTCCCTCTTGAATTGTGGGATTATATTTACTACCTTTCAACTGAAGACAACCATTCTAGAACCTAGAGGCTGGATTTTCCGTTGGGTGTCATGACCCTGACGTTGGGCCCATGTTATTGGCCCAATTTTTTGGGAGGTAGCTTCCTAATTGGCCGTGCCCACTCACTGTCCTAGTAAGGACGGCGGGTGGGCTTCTGATGCTGCAGGCCCAGAAGGCTGCAGCGATGTCAGGCCAGCAGCCCTGCCGGGAGAAGTGAGAGCCCGCGACTGACTGCATTGAAGTTATAAATTGAAAGGCCCAAAGCCAGTACAGCTATTGGGTTGGAGGGGAAACCCCTCCGCAGGCTTATTCATGGAGCTGTGGCCTTTCATCACCGTGGCCCCGTCATTGGGGCAGGGAGCCTCCGGCAAAGGAGCTGGTGGCCTCTGCACACAGGGAGCCAACATCAGTAAAACACTGGCGCTGGTGCAAAATAGACCCTATGTGGCCTTAATTGGACCAACTGCCTGCCTGAATCCATTCCCAGCCCAAGAAAATCCCCCTCCCCACCCCTGAGGCGCTTGGGAATGCATCAGGGAGTCGTCCTGACGTGCCACCCCCACCTTCCCCCTCTACTCTCATAGGACAGAGAAAATCCAAACCAATGCATTCACTATCTCCGCAGGCACCTCTTTTAAAATGTTAGGACCAGAATTTTGATAGCACGCTGTGGGTCCCATGGCTGGGACCACATGGGCAAATGGTGGGATAGTGGAGGTGATTTTAACTTCAGCGGCCAATCAAGAGGCTTCCGCTGGGACCGCCATCCAATTAACAATGGCAGCCTGCCTCTCTGAGCTTCCATTGCAATTAGAAGGCTAGCAGCTCTGCAGCCTCTATCAGTGGCGCAACAAGGGGAAGGAGAGGGTGCCTCCATATTGAGATACCCCAGCATGCATATGAAAAAAAATTTATGTGCTGCGACTAGGCAGGCAGGCCCTAGCAATCAGAGGGGCGAACCTTCCAGTGGTGGCTTTGGGGTTGCAGGGCTAAGGAGCTTTCAGAAAGGAAGTTCCCTCCCACCCCCCCCCCCCCCCCCCCCAATCCATCCATGAAGCTGCTGGGGGGCCACCTCAATATAGCTGGCAGACTCACCACGTGGCAAGGGGCATTCCAAGGCTCGTAAAATCCTGGTGCCTGTAAAATGGCGATTAATAGGCCAATTAATTACCTTACTTGGCCACCTGCCTCTGGTCAGCCGGTGGCCAAGCCACTGCCATTCCCACTTTTGATAATATCCTGTGGGGGAAGGAATATGTTAGGCTCCCCTCCTGCCACCTTTTTACCACCCCTCCCACCACCCAGTCCGTCTCCAGAGGGCTGGTAAAATTCAGCCCTAGGATGTCGGCCATCAGTTCCAGGAGACTTATTGGCTTTTAGTCCCATTAATTTTCCAGTACTTTTTCTTCACAAATAGTAATTACTTTAAGTTTCTCACTCTCATTAGATGCTTGCTTCCTTACAATTTCCAGTGTGTTCTTTTGTCTTCTTCTCTGAAGAGAGACACAAAATATTTGTTCAATGTCTCTGCCATTTCGTTATTCCCCATTATAATTTCTCGGGTCTCTGCACCTAAATGACACACGTTTACTTTTCCTACTCTCTTTTTGCATATGGAAGCTTGTACAGTCTGTTTTTATATTTCTTGCTAGTTTACTCTTATTCTATTTTCTCCCCCTTTATGAATTTCTTGGTCATCCTTGGCTGATTTTTAATACTGTCCTAATTCTCAGGCTTACTGATCTTTTTGCCAACATTGTAAGCCTCTTTTAGTCAAATGCTACCCTTAAATTTTCTAGACCGATACATGAACGGGCAGGAAGTAAAGAGATACAGACCCTTAGAAAATAGGCGTCATGTTTAGATAGAGGACCTGGATCGGTCGGTGCAGGCTTGGAGGGCCGAAGGGCCTGTTCCTGTGCTGTAATTTTCTTTGTTCTTTGCTCTTTGTTCTAGTTAGCCATGTTTGCACTACTTTCCAGTGGAATTTTTATCTCTCAACAAAGGAATGTATATTTGTTGAGAATTATAATTTCACTTTGGCTTCAACACTAGGAATGAGTTAAACATCATAGGACAATTCACCAATACCATGTGTGCTACTCATAAGAGTTGAGAATTTCTTAAAGGATTCCTTTGTGTATGTCAGCCATTTAAAATTTATCAAGGCTACTGTATTTTTTTTCTTCGTTCAGTTGTCCTGACAAGCAATTTCATATTAGAATCTATGAAGCTAATTTTTCTCATTCAAAGCAATTACTAACACTTGCCTTGGCACAGAGAGCTAATGATCTGCACATGCTGATAATAGTTCCTATTTAGTGGTCCGAATGCTACCATACATATGGTGTGACTGGATTTCCAACCACCCAGTATTGTTCACCCATCACTCTATTTCACTTGCTCTTCATTGGATATTTAAATATTTTGGATGGTGCAGGACATGAAAGTGACCACAGCATCTCACTGCAGCAAAAATGACCCAGTAGTGCGCCCAAAGATTTTAAAAAATGAATGATTAACTGCTTTCTCTTATGAATAGACTAATTGCAATTTTAAAATCAGTCATTTGGCAATTAAGTGCAATATGGAAACTAACCTTTTAAATCCCCACAAAGTTGGATGCTAGAGATACAAGTGTCCTTAGCAGCCAAAGGTTCTGATGAAGTATGCATTTCCCTTATGTGTATGGCATCATAATGCTCCTGTACATTGTGTCCCAAAAGGAAAAGAATTTCTGACGTGCAGAAAAAAAGACGGGGATCCAGAGTAGCTGGGTCTTGCTCTAAATTTCTTCATTCCTCTGTCAGACTAGTAGTTAAACAATAAGAATATTCAGGGCCCAAGTATCTTCAAAGATATTTTTAAACTAATCTAAATAGTTGTGTGTTTCAATTGGGGTTTGGTCATAGGTTTAACTTTTGGTTCATGAAGTTCACCTCCCTACATTATTCCCCAGGTAGGGCAGGGTCTTCCAGGCAAAGGCACAGATCATTTAAGGCCATTTATAAGACAGTTACATGAAGAAGTTTGTGGATGCTTTTAATTATTGTCTTCACCTGGACAGTTCATGAATAAACAAATATTTTGGTATTGCTCCCAGCTACCTGAAAGACAGGCCTCAGAGTCCCACTACCAATTTCTGCATGAAGAGTATTAGACTACATTACTGAAGATGTGTGTTCTTCAAACCTTAAAAGATGAACCATCACAGACAAAGTTCTCAACCATCTTAGTGCTCTTTTTCTTTCTGACCTGAAACTTTTTCTGTACATATTTCAATTGAGATTTTTTTTTTCATTTTGCATAAGGTTTTGATCTGGAACATTTAAAATATTGTGGCCATGTTTGGTCCTGTCATGTGGTAGGGGATGTTGGTTGACATCCTTCCATCTACAAAAAATGATGAAACATAGCAAACAATCCATTTAGGTGGGGTGTCTTCTCTTAGTACACCTTTGCTAATGGCTGTGAAGGCCAATCCTTGAGAGTCACAGAGTCAGAGTCATTTACGGCACAGAAGGAGGCCATTTGGCCCATTGGGTCCATGTCAGCTCTTCACGGAGCTATGCAGTCAGTCCCACTCCCTGGCTCGATCCCTGTAGCCCTGCAAGTCTACTTCTTTCAGGGCCATCCAGCTTCCTCTTAAAGTAATTGATCATCTCTGCTTCCACCACCCTTATGGGTAGCAAGTTCCAGGTCATTACCACCTGCTGCGTAAAAAAGTGCTTCCTCATATTCCCCCTGCATCTTTTGCCCAAAGCTTTCAATCTGTGTCCCGTAGTCCTTGTACCATTTGTTAATGGGAACAGTTTTTCCTTGTCTAACTTATCTAAGCAGAGGCAGATTCTGCCACAACTGCTGCACGTGAAGCTGCCAAGTGACGCTGTGAGTTGTTTTTTTGATGTTGGCGCCCGTTGCCAAGCTGCTGTAGCAACTGGTTATCGTGGTAGTGCACACCAGTCCACAGGACGTGTCACCATTTCCCTCTTTCACCAGCTAGTGACTCCCAGGTACGATAGTTGACATTTAGGGTCTTCATGTCACGCTTGCAAGCATCCTTGAAGTGGAGCTTTTGATGTAGGTTTATACTTTATACCACAGGTGTCCAGGGCATACTGTATTAAATATTAATGACAGAAGGTACATAGATGGTAGGGGTGCCAGTGAACAAAGAAGGAACATCCCAGTCAAGATCTCTCCTCAGTGACCTACAGTGAGGGTGTAGTAGCTGGAGAGTTCAGGGGATGGAGGTGGCAACCTGGAGGCAGGAAGTGGCAACCTGGAGCTGCTCCTTTGCACACCTGGAAGGCAAGATCACACCTATGTTTGTGATCTGGGCCCTGCCAGTCGGTGCCTTCAACATTAACAACAACATCAAGAGCTAAAGCTAAGGGAGTAAACCCAACAAAATCTGGAGTGGAGTCCCATTAGGTGATTGGTGTTTCACTCAAGTTAGCACCTTCCAGCAACCGAATAGTACCCAGACATATAGGCTTTCGGCTGGACACAAGACTACAAGAGAGGGTGAAGATGCTAGGCAAGTCTGCATCTCCTAATACTATGCCTAGGCTACTATTCTACGCTAGCTGGTAGAAATTCCTACTTTTTTGGACAAGGAACTAAATGTATTTCAACGATGCAATCAACTTTATAATTTATACATTAAACTTCACAGCTCAAAGCTGATTGCTGATATGCATATAACTACAGGATTTTAAAGTCTACATTTACCAAAAGCCTTGTTATAGGAAGTTTGGTAGTTTACAAATAGCAGTCAGGCTGGGTGCTCCTTCTCTGGCTCTTGTCTGGTGAAGCGGCACAGTGGCGCAGTGGTTAGCACCGCAGCCTCACAGCTCCAGCAACCCGGGTTCAGTTCTGGGTACTGCCTGTGTGGAGTTTGCAAGTTCTTCCTGTGTCTGCGTGGGTTTCCGCCGGGTGCTCCGGTTTCCTCCCACCTCCAAAAGACTTGCAGGTTGATAGGTAAATTGGCCATTGTAAATTGCCCCTAGTGTAGGTAAGTGGTAGAAGAATGGTGGGGATGTGGTAGAAAATATGGGATTAATGTAGGATTAGCATAAATGGGTGGCTGTTGGTTGGCACAGACTCGGTGGGCCGAAGGGCCTGTTTCAGTGCTGTATCTCTAAATAAGCCCTAACTCAGATATTAGGTTGGAGGTTTTGTGGGCTCTGTACTGCTGCAACTTCTTTCTCCACTGAATACACAGGGCAGCAGCCTCAGCTTTAGTTAGTTTAGAGATACAGCACTGAAACAGGCCCTTTGGCCCCCCGAGTCTGTGCCGACCATCAACCACCCATTTACACTAATTCCATATTCCTACCACATCCCCACCTGTCCCTATATTTCCCTACCACCTACCTATACTAGGGGCAATTGCTAATGGCCAATTTACCTATCAACCTGCAAGTCTTTGGCATGTGGGAGGAAACCGGAGCACCTGGAGGAAACCCACGCAGACACAGGGAGAACTTGCAAACTCCACACAGGCAGTACCCAGAATTGAACCCGGGTCACTGAAGCTGTGAGGCTGCGGTGCTAACCACTGTGCCACTGTGCCGCCCTAAATTTTATCTGTGTTAGATGGGGGCTGTCTTAGACCCTTGAATCAAAAAATGGTGCATTAGCATCACCTATTATATGATCTCACATCAGAAGTGGACATACATATTGAGGTTATCTTGATATTACAGAACAGCTGTTATACTTAAAAGAGGAATACTCCTCCATCAGGAACATTTTAAAAAGCAAATAGAGTCAGAGACAACTTTAACATTTTGACCATCTTTTCCAATGATTGTTTTGAGATAGTGTGTGCTAGTGCCATCATTGATAGAAATGGTTTGACACAGTTAAACAGTTGTCACGCTCATAAAGGAAACAATGATGAAATATGAAATGAACTCGAGGAATTTTGAAATAAAAGTCAACTGTTGAACTGAAATACAAATGGACATATTTATGCCACAGAAAAAAATAGAGTAGAGGTTAGGTGACCTCCCTCCTGTACTATCAATAAACATATCTATCTGTTGAAGATGAAACCCATTATCCACATCTGAATTAACTTTGGGGGAAACACTTTGAAATGTAAAACAGCCCATTCCATGCAAACAAATTTTATCTTCAGGAATGGAGCTAACAAAGACTGTTGTAGACGGACTGACTCCACAGCCAAAACTAAAATAATAGGTGTGAAGTAACACCTATTCATCAGAATGGACCATATTCAGATGTCATCACGGAACAATGGTTCCCACATCCTGGAACGTTATATGAATCATGCCAAGGGAGAGAGCCCTTGGTCACCTGATGCTAAGCTGACAAGTTTCTACCTCTGGAGCGAGAGGGGAGAACAGCAGAACAGCCAGAGAAGGTCTTTTTCAGCAGAACAGCTGTGAGATCGTTCCAGCTAAGCAGGTGCCCTGCTGACTGCATCTTCTAACTACTGCAGCGGAGAAGTTACAAAATGACTTTGGGATTCCCAATCTGCGAAAGTAAACCAAGAATTTCCCCATCAACTTTGAATAGAGGCTTAAGCACAAGGAGCCTGAAGCACTTCATTCTTTTCAAGACAACAAACATTCAAGCCTGCACCGATGAAAGATTTCCTCCTGAAAAGTTTTGAAAGGTTTTCTCAAAACAATGAACTCTTTTACCACAATTGGACTCTAACTGCTTGCTGCCACTCTCTATCTTTTTGTGTGTGAGTGTGTGTGTGTGTGCGTGCCTGTGTGGGAGAGGTTGCAAACATTTTTCATTTATTGTGTAAGAATAAACATGTATTTTTTTTTAAACCCACGAGAAAACCTATCATTTGTCTATTTATTTGACCCTTAAAAACACTCGGGGACTAAAACGCTATTTTAAAAATATGATCTGTAGTCAGTTGAGAGGTGTAAAGTAGAAGTCACTCACACCACTTCTCCCTTGTCCATAACACAGCCAATGGCATGACAAAACTGAAACAACACAGCTGATATGGTGATAGCCAGCCCTGGTTTCCAGGGTTGGAATGGTAACTAGGAATAAAGCAATGATGAATGGTAAGTATTCAGGAGCAAATAAAAGTTTGTAGTAGAATGTGAGGATGTTAAATCCAGGGGTAAAGGCAGAATGCTAGCAAATGAAAAACAGGAGCTGTTAACTTGAAAAATTGGGGCTGTTTTTTCAGAACAGAGAGTATAGGGTGATTTGATAGAAGTGGTAAAATGTTATGATAGGATGGGACAGAGCAGATAGAAACAGGGTGTTCCCCGTGTTTATGGAGTTCAGAACATGGAATTAGAATTAGAATTAGAACATTACAGCACAGTACAGGCCCTTCGGCCCTCGATGTTGCGCCGACCTGTGAAACCATCTGACCTACACTATTCCATTTTCATCCATATGTCTATCCAATGACCACTTAAATGCCCTTAAAGTTGGCGAGTCTACTACTGTTGCAGGCAGGGCGTTCCACGCCCCTACTACTCTCTGAGTAAAGAAACTACCTCTGACATCTGTCCTATATCTATCACCCCTCAACTTAAAGCTATGTCCCCTCGTGTTTGCCATCACCATCCGAGGAAAAAGACTCTCACTATCCACCCTATCTAACCCTCTGATTATCTTATATGTCTCTATTAAGTCACCTCTCCTCCTCCTTCTCTCCAACGAAAACAACCTCAAGTCCCTCAGCCTTTCCTCGTAAGACCTTCCCTCCATACCAGGCAACATCCTAGTAAATCTCCTCTGCACCCTTTCCATAGCTTCCACATCCTTCCTATAATGCGGTGACCAGAACTGCACGCAATACTCCAGGTGCGGTCTCACCAGAGTTTTGTACAGCTGCAGCATGACCTCGTGGCTCCGAAACTCGATCCCCCTACTAATAAAAGCTAACACACCATATGCCTTCTTAACAGCCCTATTAACCTGGGTAGCAACCTTCAGGGATTTATGCACCTGGACACCAAGATCTCTCTGTTCATCTACACTACCAAGAATCTTCCCATCAGCCCAGTACTCTGCATTCCTGTTACTCCTTCCAAAGTGAATCACCTCGCACTTTTCCGCATTAAACTCCATTTGCCATCTCTCAGCCCAGCTCTGCAGCCTATCTATGTCCCTCTGTACCCTACAACATCCTTCAGCACTATCCACAACTCCACCGACCTTAGTGTCATCTGCAAATTTCCTAACCCACCCTTCTACACCCCCTTCCAGGTCATTTATAAAAATGACAAACAGCAGTGGCCCCAAAACAGATCCTTGCGGTACACCACTAGTAACTAAACTCCAGGATGAACATTTGCCATCAACCACCACCCTCTGTCTTCTTTCAGCTAGCCAATTTCTGATCCAAAGCTCTAAATCACCTTCAATCCCATACTTCCGTATTTTCTGCAATAGCCTACCATGGGGAACCTTATCAAACGCCTTACTGAAATCCATATACACCACATCCACTGCTTTACCCTCATCCACCTGTTTGGTCACCTTCTCGAAAAACTCAATAAGGTTTGTGAGGCACGACCTACCCTTCACAAAACCATGCTGACTATCGCTAATGAACTTATTCTTTTCAAGATGATTATAAATCCTGTCTCTTATAACCTTTTCCAACATCTTACCCACAACCGAAGTAAGGCTCACAGGTCTATAATTACCAGGGCTGTCTCTACTCCCCTTCTTGAACAAGGGGACAACATTTGCTATCCTCCAGTCTTCCGGCACTATTCCTGTCGACAATGACGACATAAAGATCAAGGACAAAGGCTCTGCAATCTCCCCCCTAGCTTCCCAGAGAATCCTAGGATAAATCCCATCTGGCCCAGGGGACTTATCTATTTTCACACTTTCCAAAATTGATAACACCTCCTCCTTGTGAACCTCAATCCCATCTAGCCTAGTAGCCTGAATCTCAGTATTCTCCTCGACAACATTTTCTTTCTCTCCTGTAAATACTGACGCAAAATATTCATTTAACACTTCCCCTATCTCCTCTGATTCCACACACAACTTCCCACTACTATCCTTGATTGGCCCTAATCTAACTCTAGTCATTCTTTTATTCCTGATATACCTATAGACAGCCTTAGGGTTTTCCCTGATCCTATCCGCCAATGACTTCTCGTGTCCTCTCCTTGCTCTTCTTAGCTATATGGCAATATAAATATATGGTTAAATGTAAGATATTTAGTATGGAGATTGGAGAAACTCTTTGGATGTTTTGCAGTACAATTCTCATCAGTTTCTCAGCATTCTTACCAGCATTTCATTTGCTGATTTATCACTTGGTGTAACTGCCTTTACGCTGCAATAATGAAAAAAGCACAATTAATAATTAAAGATGCACATTGTGAATTAAATTATTGCAAAATGTTATCACAAGATAGATACAGAAAGAAAAGATCATTTGACTTAGTTTAGCTCAATGATCTGGAAAAACCTATAATTCCTCTATGCAGCAACCAACTGTTCCAACAACAACTTACATTTATATAACACCTTTGATCAGTAAAATGTCCCAAGGTGCTTCACAGGAGCATTGGCAAACAAAATTTGATACTGAGTCACATAAGGAGATATTATGACCAAAAGCTTGATCAAGAGGTAGGTTTTACAATCTGTCTTAAAGGAGAAGAGGTAGAAAGGCGGAGAGGTTTAGGAAGGGAATTCCAGAGCTTAAGGCCTAGGCAGCTGAAGCCATGAGCCCCAAATGTGGAGTGAACACTGAGGATGTGCAAGAGGCCAAAATTGGAGTAGCGCCAGGTTTTGGAGGATTATAGGGCTGGAGGACTTTACAGAGATACGGATGGCATAGAGAAAAATTACCCCTTCTTGCAAGACTTCTTCACACAGCACAAAAATTGTAGCTTATTGTATAATAATCTAGGCTAGACATTGCAGTACAGTTATGATGGAGTGCTACACTGTCAGGGATACTGTCTTAGGATGTTGTGGCACTACATCTTCAGGATCAATACATGCCATGCTTTGGCATTTCAGACCATACCACCATGAAGGAACCTTGATGTAATATGCATTAAAAATGATACTGATGAGCTAAGCTTAGTTTCCAAGGAGTTAAATTCATAGGACTGCAGTGATGGCAAGTTGACTAGATTTCAAAGACCTTGCTACAATAACCAGGGGGCATAGATTTAAGATAAGGAGCAGGAGGTTTAGAGGGGATTTGAGGAAAAATGCTTTCACCCAGAGGGTGGTTGAAATCTGGAACACACTGTCTGAAGGGGTGGTAGAGGCAGGAACCCTCACAACATTTAAGAGGTATTTAGATGAGCACTTGAAACGCCATAGCATACAAGGCTACGGGCCAAGTGCTAGAAAATGGGATTAGAATAGATAGGTACCTGATGGCTGGCACGGACACGATGGGCCTGTTTCTGTGCTGTATAACTCTCGGACTCTATGACTCTCGGAGGGGCTTTGAAGGAGGGTAATGCCAAAAATTGCCAACCTGTTAAATCTGAGATGCAAAAATGCAATGTCTCGACTATATAGCAACGAGGAACAAATAAAATTCAGCAGCATCTGCAGTAGTGTCAAGATAAGTGTACCCAATTTTGTATAAATGTGTACTTTTCAACCATATAGGGCACAGACCCAATGTAGATGTTTCCTGCAAACTCAGGGAGGCAGCAGGCAGAGCATACAGGGAAATATGACCTCTTCTTGCAACACTTCTTCACACAATATCAAAGTTGTAGGGCACAATTATCCAGGCTGACACTGCAGTGCAGTACAGAGGGAGTACTACACTGTGGGGATAACGCCTTTCCAATGAGGTCCCATCTGTCCTCTCAGGTGGATGTAAGAAATCCCACACCACTATTTCAAAGAAGAACAGTCCCAGCCAGTATGTATCCCTCAACAACACTAAAAACAGATGATCTGGTCATTATCTCATAGCAGTTTGTGGGATCTTGCGGTGTACAAGCGGCTTCCTTGCTTCCAGACATTACTCGTGACTCATTCCCCATCCTTCCTACACTGACTTACTTTCTTAATCTTCAAGGCAGAGGCTACATGATGCATTTTATTTTACCCCTCTTGTATATCTATTTTCTTGGAAATGTGTCATAAATCTTCTCCTGTTTCTCTTTCTATACATTCTTTCCAAGATGAAGGAGCCAGAACAAGTAGCACCACAGACCCTGACACTTTTGTAGTAGGTTGTGTCAAGCACTCCACCTGTTACTCAGCACCAACACGGTTACTAGCAACCTGCAGATTGTTTCAGGAGTTTGAGGAAGATGAACCAGGTATTTTAAAACACACACTGGAACAATAATAGGACGGGCTTTATGCAGGGCAGCAGATGCACTCCTCTGGACTCCAAGAAATCTGCAAATATTTTTGTAATCTAGAAAGGAACTCTTGACGAACTTTGTTTAACTGTGGAGCATAAGCACTCATCTACTGACCCAAATCACTTATGTTAGTGTACCTGGAAATAATATTGAGCTCATTACTGATGGTTGGGATCTGTTCCACAGCGCACTTCAGGTCTTGTGCACACCTCTTGTCTAGGCAATAATCTACAATTATCTCAGTAAACTTTGCAACAGCATGTCCACTAGCAGCAATCTGTTTGGCACCATAGGTGAGTTGCTTTTGCCTCTGTATTGAGACAAAACTGACAAAGGTTTAACTAAAGAAAGCACACTGAAAAGCAAGCTATCAAATTAAATACCACTGAACAACTGCTTCCTGTGGAAAACTTTGTAAGCACAATTTCAAAATCTAAGCAATTACCTGCATTGCCACAAATTTTAAAGACAGTCTGTCTGGACCAGTGTTGCTCATCAACTTTTCATCTAGGACCGTAATCGCAACCAATGTTTTGCTTTGGGGCCACTCTCAGGAATACACGGCACCACAAGATGAACAGACACGGACTTGTACCTGTAATTCCTTTTGATTTCAATCATGCCATTACTAAGTCGAAGCTAGTCATGTCGCCAAAGGGAGAGAAACTATGGAGGAGCAATGTCTCGACTATATTTTTACTTGCTGTATGGAAATTAGGATAACTAAGAAACTAAAATAGTTTCTTTTTGCTAGAGAACAAGGAAAGGAGACAGAACAGGATTGAAGTCTAGCTCACTTATTAAGTCATGAATGGGGGCCAGAGATATATAAAACAGCATATCAGTTTAGAGATGTAGGTGATTGGGAGGTGGGCAACCAAAGGCCGTCAGGGTGTATTATGAGTAGTAGTGGTCGATACAATGCAATAGCATAGAATGTTGATACTTCCATGCAGTGCATCTTGAAGCAGTAGGATGCAGTTCACACCCAGGAAAGACACAAATACAAATAAAGTGGGAGTAACATTATGGACATTTCTGGGACATGGAGTTTTTAAAATGTATTTGTGTGATGTAAGCATCACTGATAAAGCTAGCATTTATTGCCCATTCCTAGTTACTCTTGGGTGACAGCAGCACAGATACCATCCATTAACATACTGTTCATCCCAAGTATTGACACAGTTGACTGATTCATTCAAAATGAAAAAGTATTATTGCTATGTGAGGTTTCAGAACGAGGCTATTAAAATGGTTGTGATAATTAAAGAGCTTTATTTAATGCAAGGCAAAGCACAGTTAATAAGGTAGATTACTAAAAATCCTACCAGCTAAGGTAATAGATACAGTGGTTCAAGAAGGCAGCTCACCCACCACCTTCTCAAGGGGCAATTAGGGATAGGCAACAAATGCTGGCCTTGCCAACGGCGCCCACATCCCATGAAATGAATAAAAAAACCAGAGGTGATATTACCCGTTCCTTTTGGGAGCAGCACGGATCTCTCGTTTCTTTACTGCACAAGCTTGTATCTTTCAAGTTTTTATTGAACTTTTTGTTATACCCTTTATAATCTTAGTAATATCTTGCCAACATGATGGAAAGAAATTCTTGATGAACTTTGTTTAAATGTGGAGCATTACTTTTAATATTTAACACGTTAACCCATTAAATCATCTTATACCTTATATAAATTATATAAATCTTCAGTGAGTCCGTGTGATATTATCTCAACTTTGCTCATTGTTACTTTCATGGTTTGTACCTTATTATCTCATCTTTCCTGATACCATCTCTATTATTTTCTTGTATTTATCCAGCCTTCTGACTAACTGGTCTTGAAACTACCATGACTGCCCTTGCAGCTTATTTATATAGTTTGTTCACAGGTTCTAATCTTGACCTGAATATGACTTCCTAGAATCTGCTATATTGTAGATACCTAGTTTTAAGAAATGCAACTGTCTTTAATATTGAGAATTGTTTAAAACATTATGTAAGGGTGAGGGCTTGCCCCGGTACCCAAAAACGCCTCAAGTGTCAAATGTCTTGTACAAACGAGCGATCTTTATTTACAAGCATGCAAGGAGAAGTCCTACTCTCATGAATGATTGTAGGGGTTCTGCCAGTATATTGTTCCAGTAGTCATTTTATACAGTTTCACAGGTTTACTTGATAAACTGTTTCTTAATTACATCATCTCCCATCTATTGCCTTCCCTGATCTCATCCTGCCTTGCTTATATTATTCACCTCGTCAACCTCTTGATTATCCTATTCATAGGATTCTTATGCTATTCATAGGATTCGGGTGTCTCCCTCTTAGCCTCGTTACCTTCTGATTAGGTATTCATATAATTTGTGTGACTAGCAGGCAAGCTTTCTCAAGTTACAGGGACCTAAGTTACCCGACAGATATTAGAATTATTAGTGTCTTCCTCACCTGTTCTACCTCTGTTTACAACTGAGAACTGTAGAAAGTTTTAAATTGTCAGGATTGAGGGATTGATTTTTTAATCTGTTGAAAAACAGCATATTGACACAGTGTCAGAATAATGCTATTTGTACCTGTGCTCTGAATGTGTTGTGATGACACAATATAAGTTACCTTGATAGGTCCTTCCTTTTTGAGAAACTGTGTCATATGGTACATTTGGGCAGCCATGTCTCTGGTAACCTGCACAATCTTGTTGTTGTCATCGTGTCATTTCTCTGTCTCATCCCTCAGATACAGAGGCCGGAATTTTACAACCCCCCACCCTGCCACCCCCGCAGGAACAGACTGGAGGCAGGGAAGTCGTAAAATTGAGTGAGAGGCAGGGGATGCCGTTCCCATCACCTTCCCGTCCCTGCTGCAATTTTATAAGGGGCAGCGGCAGCGAGAAACGGCCTGCCTTTCCCAGGCCAATTAAGGCCCTTAAGTGGCCAATTAGCCACTCCTGCCGCTGCTGGTATATTACAAGGGGCGGGCGGGTGGCTCAGGCCCCCAGGGTGCTGCCCTGTAAAACCTGGCAGCCTCCTTGCTGGCTGGGGGTGGGGGGGGCCATCCTGACTGGACATCCTCTGCCGCACGGAGAGCGCCCCCACGGCCAACTGCCCCCGCTGAAATACATTCCTCCCCACCGCCCCACAACCAAACCCCCTTGTCTCGCTGGGGCCCAGCTGATTGTCCCCGGCGTAGCCCCACAAACTTCCCTTTTTTCCGGGTCCAGCATCCTTCTTTCTCCACTCCTTGCCTGCAGTCCCAGTAGTAACCACCTCTCCCAGTGGCACTGCTGGGACTGAGAGCTGCCAGCCCGCTGATTGGCTGACAGCTTTTGGAAGCGTGACTTCTGCCTCAGGGGCGGAAGTCCCGCCCGAGGCCAATTAAGGTCACGTAAAATCATAGCTTGGCTCCTAGGCTTGGCGGAGGCAGGCTCGCCCCTGACTTTTTGACCAGTGGGTGGGGCCTTCTGCCCAACGTAAAATTCCAGCCAGAGTTGCAGCAGCAATTGAACGTGCTGTACTGCTGGAATTGTACTCATGTAGAGAGCTGCATTCTCAGCTAGATTTGAACCCAGGTCCCAATGTCTAATCACTGTGCTGCCCAGTTCTCACAGAGACTAATAATTATGTTATTTATACATGGTAGCCAGTCACGTGATATGGTGTTTCTCTGGGATTACCACAAACCTTCCGCTAAATTTACTGCTGCCGATGGGGAGAACCCCTTGCAGAAATTCACTTACTTTGTCTCCTGCTTTTCCCTCAATCTTTTACCTATCTCTGCAGATGCAAAATCCTAGCTGGTTCACTAATTGTCTTCCCTACTCTTCGGACCTGCGTGGCCACTTTTCACATGTTGACCTAGGCAATGATCGCGGGTTATTTTTCTTTGTTTGGTGTATTTAAGACTTTCTAAGCAAAGCTACTGAGAAATCCACACCAACTGAGTTTCTGTTTGTCCAATAATGTACACTCTATCCCTGTGCAAACACACCTCAGACAGAGAGCATGGGTGTAGCTTGGTAAAGCCAAGGCATTGGAAAACCTCAACTATGCATAAGGATCATCTCACAAGCTAGGGCACTGGTTTGTAAGGTTTTCTGGATTCAACTGGATAGAATCGCAGCTTCCAGTTACATCTCCAGTTCCACTACTGAACCAGGCTGGCAGGCTCATCATCAGCAGTGCCTTAAAGTGTTTGGCTTAGCTATCAGATCGACAGATTTGCCACAGAGGGTATCTTCATTCCAGACTTCCATTGCCAGATGTCCTATTGTAGCTGCTTCAATGCCAGAGAGCTTCATTTAGCTGTCCCTACTGATTATTAGATAACTGAATTGTGTGGGTTTGACACCTCAGTAGAACAGCAGGTATCAAGATCTTCTCAACAACCCACCAAAAAACATGTATGTGCATAATCACAAACTTTCTAACCACAGTATCACCCCCATGAAACATTGGAGGTGCAAAGTATCAGCAGCATCTGGTTGCCTCTCTGCAACTTGATCATGGTAAATGTTGAATCCTAGCTACATGAATCCCATGTCTTAAAGTTTTTTTATCAGCTACATGATGGATATTTGCCCTCAACATGATTTAGGGTACAGTTTTTACTACTTCATACTGATTAAAAAAACAGAAAGACTTGCATTTATATAGCTCCTTTCACAACCACTGGATGTCCCAAAGTGCTTCTGAAGTGTAATGTAGAATATGTGGCAGCCAAGTTTTGCACAGCAAGCTCCCACAAACAGCAATGTGATAAGGACCAGATAATTTTTTTTGTGATGTTGATTGGCCAGGACACTGGGGAAAGTTCTCCTGCTCTTCTTCCAAAATGTACCACCTGAAAGCACAGAGAAGGGCTTGGTTTAACATCTCATCTGAGAGACAGTACCTCCCGCATTCCCTCAGTACTGCACTTGTATCAGCCTTATTTTTCTACCTTCTGACTCAAACAGGAGAGCCACAGCTGAGCCACAGCTGACATACACCATGTAGCTCTGGAGTCAGGTCCAGGCTCCACAATGCAATGCTTTAAGCATCCATCATGGAGGAGATCTCATGCCACATGCCACTGTATGATGGATGGTTTAGCTCCACTGGGGCCCAGCTAGGCTTAAAAGCACTTACTGTCAAATTAGTTAAAAGTATATATGAGTTGGGAGCGGAGCGCTGTGCAGGCACACATACTCATTTTGGTAGACTGCAATTTTCGGTCACAGGTAGCCCACAGTAATGTGTTTTCATCATTGCCTTTGTAACTGATAAGATACAAGTTGATTATCATTGGTGAACTATCAATAGACATTTCATACTAATTCTGTTATCCCTATTTACTTTATCTTCGTTTTGGATTTATAATGTGAGCAGAAACCATTTATAAGCCAGCACTTACCTTGTGAAATGCAATGTCTTTGGAACACACATATTCTTTAGTAAATTTATAATGTAGGCCACTCAATTTCTGGTAGTCTCCTTTGACTGTTGAGACTGTTGATTCATTTAACAGATTCAAATGTCCATGATATAGTAAATTCTCTGTTGCAATTAATGCCCTGTCAATTTTTCTTCTTGGTTAAAAAGGGATTTGAACAACTCAATATCAGACAGGCCCTATTACATAACCTTTGCTTAATGTCTTTGCAGGATTGGTCATTTACACCCACGTCCTGACGTTGTGTCACTATAAAATGAACTTTTGTAAATTCAGTCTCTTGCAAGGTACTGGAGTTTGGGAACATTATTATTGTTAGTATTGTCAGAGAGTTGCTTGGCTACTGTGACTATCACAGAGGTAATGAAAGGAAGGTTAGTAACAATCGATGCAGCATCTCCTTGGACTACAAATGTGTGACATTGCGAAGACCATTTTCCACCAATACTTTTAGCTGTCCTATATCTATCAGTCGCAAGTCTGCTTCCTTTTGAAACTGCTGCACTAATAGCATTTTTTCATCTCCATGCTTTTGGGCAACACTTTTAGACGAAAGACCCATTTTAATGCCCCTTCACTGTTGTGATTGACAAGGTCCATAAGTAAAGTTACAGATTTCACTTTTCCTGCCAGTTGTCTTTGGAGCAGCTCAAAGTGCACAAAAAGGTTTCCCTTGTTGAGTGGTGATTGATGCAGGGTCTCTGCAGCCTGGATTAATGCTTCACTAAGCACCTTCATTTTGTCGTTCAAATGGCAAAGCCTGACCTTGATGTTTATTTCTCTACAGCAAATGCAAGAAATTCTGGCCGTCTGTTGTAGCCAAAGCAGATTCTCAGAAACCGACGAAAATGCAGTTTGAAAGGGCACTTGTATTTAGTAGAGTCCCTCAGGTTGGTGAAGAGAAACATTTCATTCTGTAGGAAGCCATCTAATGAAGAGAGCAGTATCCAAATAGAGACAGACCATAGAAGACATGCTCCTTCCAGCCTATCCCCTTGTGTATCGAAAAGTGACGCCTCTTTTGTAGCATAAATGATATTATCTTTCAAGATTTTGGAATCATTTTGTGCCACTTTTAACCTCAAATGGATTTGCACCAGTTGTTCCTGAGCTCTAAGGAGCCCAAACCCTTTTGTGCCATCAGCAGCCCTAGTGATCTCCCCAGCTAACTGCACACATTTTAACAATGAACCCATGATCCCAGTAATATCTTCGGTGCTTTGAAGGTCCTGTGGGAGATTGTTTCCAGATAGACTGTGAATCATATGCTTTACCACAGCGTACCAGGGACCTGCCTCTTTCTGCAGGATGAGCTTAATATCACTGACCTTGTCCCATCAAACCACTGCTGTTTGGTAAAGCCCATCTATGTGCTGCTGTTGGTTGACTGCCACTTCCCTGGCCAGGCTGAGAAAATGTGGTGTCAGTCCTGCCACTTCGCACTTCAGTGATCCAAGTCTTCCCTTCTTTTCTAATGGACCTGTGCTTTGCTGCCACTTCCTTTGCAGCATCCATGTAACCACTGGACAGTTCGAGAATATCTGCAAACGCAATGTTAACTGTGGGGCTATCTTTAGCCTTTGCAGCCGAGATGAGATCCTTCAGCGTAAGGGAGAGCTCGGCAGGAAGCTCATCTTCACATTCTTTTCAGTCGGATCATGTGGTGGAAGAGGTTTGCTTAAGTAATTGTCCTGTAATTTAGAAGCTTTGGCCAATTTGTTTTTTGAGGTCTTTGGTGTATATTGATAAAAAATCCAAGTTACTTAAGCAGCTAACCGCCTCAAGACCTTTGTGCTTACTAACATGGTCATGCAGGGGATGGAGGAGGTTGGGATGATTGATGCCATCAATGCCATCAGGCACCTTGTAAATCAAGTCAATCAACTGTTGTATCCTTTTAAAGAGATTGACTCTCAACTCCACATCCAATAGGTTCCCCAAACATTGACTAGCAGCCAATTGAACTGATGGGATGGCTCTTTCTGACTGACTTACTAAAACCATGGGTCCATTTCTGAAGACTGGGTCAGCACTTTCATCCACACACCTCTTGGCAGCTTGAGCTACACATTTAGCCCATCTGGCCGGGATTTGTACAAGACGGCTGATGTTTCAGTGACTAATGGTATTTTCACACTCCTCCTTGTCATCCAGAATTTCTTGGTTGGGCAGCTCAATGAACTCGTGAATGTCAATTGCTGTGTCCAGAGACACCAGCAGCCCTTCTGCTTGGTGTATCCAGTTTTTGTGGAGCAGCTAGAGTCTCTCGAAGACTGCTGGGCTTTCAGGATTGCTGCTGAAGTCGGTCAGTGCGGGCACCAAGTCTTTGCTTAGATGCTGCAGACACCTGACGGAACTCTGGATGGCCTTGAAATTCTTCACCTTCATGCAACTGGCAGCGATGAGACCAGCGGACCTGGAGTAACAGGATTGCATTATTCAGCCACCTAATGGCCCACAACCCTGGAGTGGAAGCAAGTCATCCTCTTTCCCGAGGGACTGCCTAAGAAGAAGAAGGAGGAAAAGAGGTGATAAGCAGCTGGAGGTGTGGGAGGCAGAGATTGCCTAGTGGGAGGTGAGAAAGGTATGCTGCTCCGGACTCGAATGCGGCTTTCAGCAGCCTCTTGAATGGCTCCTTAGTCTCAGTGAAGACATGCACCATTTGATGGAGGATCGCCGTCACCACGCATCGGTCGATCTCTTCCACCACCTTCATCAGAGCGTCGCATATGGCCTCAATGTCCTTTTTCGGCTGCTGGGGATTGTCAGCTGAACTGTCTGAGACCTTACCATGGTCAGAGAGTTGAGCCTAGAACTGTAAGAGCTGCTGCCGTCTTCTCACCAGCTTCTGCCCCAGTTTCTCCTTTGACGTTTTGGCTGCAACGCACATGCAGTGAAATGTTACCGCCTCCACCAGGCTATCCAAGTTACTCTGTGTGACGGAAGAGTGCTTGGCTTTGGATACCAAGTCTTGAAGTTGCTGCAACCGCTCAGCGAATGGCCCTCTTCTATCATGGACCTGATCATCTGAAGGTCCAATCTTTAGGAGGGTCACTATATCCATGACTGTGGCGATGATATGATCAGCAATGTATGTTTTTGCAGCCTTGGCCTGTTCAGCCTTGGGGTGTTTCATGCAGGCCTGCATGGCTGTGTGCAAACCCGGGACACATTTCTACATTTAAATGCTTCTAGTGGACAGTGTGGCTCAGTTCCTGGAGACATCCTCTCACCAGGTTGTTGAATGGGAGCAACGCTTCTGAAAACTCCCTAAAAGCAGCAAGCAGCACCGACATGTCTCTTGCAGACTCAAGGAGCACCAGGCAGTCCAACACCCAACGATTGGACTGGATAATCTTACAGGCTTTCGCATTATCTGCTGTCAAGAGAATCTGGTCCATTAAAAGATGAAGTATAATTCTTAGAAAGAGCCCCTACGGATTATTTCATCTTAATTTTAACAAAACCATGATTGATTTCAGGATCCCTGTTAAGTTTTGGAGATGCACTCAAATCCAACACTGATTTAAATGACATTTTAAGGCATCAAAGAAAGAAAAACTTACTCACCTGCCTAATCAATTGAAACAAATACAGTAATAATACAGCGTAGACAATGAGCCATGGCAGACTCATTCAACATGGGAAACAGGATAGCCAAGCCCAGTTCTAAGCTCCTTTTCCTTTCTCGGCGTAAGTACCTACCATCCTCGAGATCCACCCCCTCAATCCCACTCCCAAATGAGAATGTAAGACAAATATGGGGGGAAAATGTCTAGCGTACAATCATCTTCAATGGCTGCCAATTTGATCCTTCCCTCCCTCATCCCCCAACATAACACAACTAGAAATAGCAAGCTGTGCGTCCCTCGCAGAGCACAATAATAGTCAAAACTTGGGTTCAGACTCTGTTTTGGAGGCAATTTTAATCTAAATTGCCCGTGTCAGGAAACTAATGGGCTTGGGTCTAACACTGGCTTTACATGCCACCAAATCTTGCTTTCCATTGAGATCAACGGGTGGCATTCCACCTGATCCCATGGGTTTCCTGTCAAGGTGGGTGAGGTTAACATTACCCACTGTACTTCCAGTCGAGAATGCAGATAATGCTGGCTTTCTGAAGTTATTTACTTGAACTGATGAAAAGGTAGACCTAGAATTTCTAACTCTTGAAAGCTTTTCTCCACCAGATTGCGGGTCTGAGGGTCAGGGGCTCCACTTAGAACTAACCTGCAAAATACTCTGAACAGAGGCGACTAGCTCCTTCCTGTGTTCATGGCATGCTGGCTGAATGCCAAGTTTCCAGGCTGCCATCAGGATGCCCTTTCCGGATACTGCGACAAATTCCACTGCCAGGCTCGTTTCGCTTTTCAGCAGGTCACCAGAGTCTTCCACAAATCAAGAACACAAAGGAAGTTAAATCAATTACAAATGGGAGTAATGGCTAAAACTAACAGAAATAAGTTAATATTTGCGAATAAGCAGACAATTGCTGTCAATTTACTGCATTATTTCTATTATATTGTATATAAGGACATGGAATCACCATGTGTTTTTGATAACCTATTTAGTGGTTCAAACTGTAATTCCACATCAAGTATAGCATGTCCTGAATTATTCTCTTCAGCTTAATTAGTTCTGCTATCTCAGGTGTCTCCAATGTGATATCCTCATATATAATGTAAATAAACTATATGCTATTTAAACATAGGAACATAGGAGCAGAAGTAGGCCATTCAGCCTATCGGGCCTGCTCTGCCATTCAATACAATCATGGCTGATCATCCACTTCAATGCCTTCTTCCCACACTATCCCCATATCCCTTTATGTCATTGGTATTTAGAAATCTGTCAATATCTGCTTTAAACTTACTCAATGATGGAGCTTCCACAGCTCTCTGGGGTAGAGAATTCCAAAGATTCACAACCCTCTGAGTAAAGAAATTTCTCCTCATCTCGGTCCTAAGTGGCTTCCCCCTTATTGTCAAATTGTGTCCCCTGTTTCTGGACTCCCAACCAGGGGAAACATCTACCCTGTCTATCCGTTTCAGTATTTTGTAGGTTTCAATGAGATCACCTCTCATTCTTTGAAACTCTAGAAAACACATGCCCAGTTTCCCCAATCTCTCTTCATAGGACAGTCCTGCCATTCCAGGAACACGTCTGGTGAACCTTCATTGCACTCCCTGTATGGAAATAATATCCTTCCTAAGGTAAGCAGATCAAAACTGCACACAGTACTCCAGGCACAGTCTAAACAAGGTTTTATACAATTGAAGGAAGACTTTGCTACTCTGTACTCAAATCCTCTTGCGATAAAGGCTAACATACCATTAGCCTTCCTAATTGCTTGCTGCATCTGCCTGTTGGCTTTCAGTGACTTATTGACGAAGACACCCAGGTCTCTTTGTACATCTACACTTTCTAATCTCTTACCATTCAAGAAATACTCTGCACATCTATTCCTCCTACCAAAGTGGATAACCTCAAATTTTTCAACATTATATTCCATCTGCCACATTCTTGCTCACTCACTATGTCTGTCCAAATCCCCTTGAAGCAGCTTTGCATCTTTCTCACAACACACATTCCCACCTAGTTTTGTGTCATCCGTGAACTTGGAAATACTATATTTGGTCCCCACATCCAAATCATTGATATATGTTATGAACAGCTGGGGCCTAAGTACTGATCCCTGTGGTACCCCATTAGTCACAGCCTGCCAACGTGAGAATGACCCGTCTATTCCTATTCTCTGCTTTCTGCCTGTTAACCAATCCTTAATCCATATCAGTATATTACCTCCTTTCCCATGTGCTTTAATTTTTCTAGCCAACCTCCTGTGTGGGACTTTATCAAAAGCCTTCTGAAACTCCAAGTAAACTACATCCACCTTTATCATTTCTGTAAGTAACATCCTCCAACAACTCTGACAGGTTTGTTAAACATGATTTCCATTTCATAAATCCATGTTGATTATGCCCAATCAGATCATTATTATCCAAGTGTCCATTTGTCACATCCTTTAAATAGATTCCAGCATTTTCCCTACTATTGATGTAAGGCTAACAGGTCTGTAGTTCCCTGTTTTCTCTCTCCATCCCTTCTTAAATAGTGGGGTGACATTTGCTACCTTCCAATCTGCAGGAACCATTCCAGAATCTATAGAATTTTGGAAGATGATCACCAGTGCATCCACTATCTCCATAGCTACCTCTTTCAACACTCTGGGATGTAGAATATCAGGTCCCGGGGACTTATCAACCTTCAGCCCCATTAATTTCTCCAATACAACCTTCTTACTAATACAAATTTCCTTAAATTCCTCATTCTCCCTAGTCCCTTGGATCTCTAAATCTGGGAGATTTCTTGTATCTTCCTTAGTGAAGACAGACACAAAGTAATCATTGAGCTTCTCTTCCATTTCTCTATTCTCCATTATAAATTCTCCTGACTGCCAGTAATGGAGTCACATTTGTCTTAGCCAAATGTTTCCTTTTTGCGTACCTCTGGAAGCTTTTACAGTCCATTTTTATGATTTTTGCTAGTTTACATTCATATCCTATTCTTCCTTTCTTTCTTGGTCCTCCTTTGCTGTATTCTAAAATCCTCCCAATCCTCAGGTTTACTACTATTTCTAGCAACTTCATAGGCCTTTTCTTTTAATTTTATACAATCCTTAACTTCCTTTGTTAGCCATGGTTGACTGCTTTTTCTTTTGGGGTTTTGGTGCCTTGAAGGAATGTATAGTTGCTGTAAACTATGTAATATGTCTTTAAAGACTTTCCATTATCTATATATTGTCATATCCAATCCACCTCAACCAATTTGCTCCTCATACCTTCATAATTTCCTTTATTCAAATTTAAAACCTGGCTCCAATATGAACTACCTCACTTTCAAACATAATGTAAAATTCTATCATATTATGGTCACTCATCCCTAAAGGTTCTTTTGCAACATGATTATTAATTAGCCCTTTCTCATTATATAATATTAGATCTAAAATAACCTGTTTTCTAGTCGGTTCCTCAACATACTGCTCTAGAAAACCATCCATAACACATTCCAGAAACTTGTCCTCCACAGCATTAGTGCTCATTAGGTTTACCCAGTCTATAAGCAGATTGAAGTCACCCATGATTACTGTATTATCCTGCTACATGCTTCTCTAATATCCTGATTAATGCCATTCCCCACACTACCACTACTGTCTGGTGGCCTATAAACAGCTCCTATCAATGTTTTCTGCCCCTTGCTGTTTCTTAGCTCCACCCAAACAGACTCCACATTTTGTTCTTCCGATCTAATATCCTCCCTTATTAATGTACTGATCCCATCCCTTATTCCAGAGCATAGAATCTTCAGGAAAGATAGGGCAGGGGGTAAAAAAGGTGGCATTGCACTATTGATCAAGGAGTCAATTACTGCAGTAAGGAGGGATGTTATCTCAGAAGGTTCCTCAAATGAGGCCATATGGGTAGAACTTAAAAACAAAAAGGGGCCAATCACTTGGCTGGAAGTATACTACAGGCCTCCAAACAGTCAGGGAGAGATAGAGGAGCAGATATGTGGGCAAATCTCAGAGGTATAAAAATAATAGGGTAATAATAGTAGGGGATTTTAACTTCCCCAACATCAACTGGGATAGTCTTAGTGTAAAAGCATAAAGGGGGCAGAATTCTTAAAATGCATATAGGAGAGCTTTTTGAGCCAGTACGTAGAAAGTCCTACAAGAGAAGGGGCAGCGGGGGTGCATATCGGGGATAGTGACCATAACTTTGTAAGATTTAAGGTAGTTATGGCAAAGGACAAAGATGGACTGGAAATAAAGGCACTGAACTGGGGGAAGGCCGATTTCAATTTGATAAAACAGGATCTGGCCAAAGTGGACTGGGAGCAGCTACTTGTAGGAAAGTCTACATCAGACCAGTGGGAGTCATTCAAAGAGGAAACAGTGAGAGTTCAGAGCCAACATGTACCCGTTAAGGTGAAGGGTAGGACCATCAAGTCCAGGGAACCCTGGATGTCAACAGATATAGAGGATTGGATCAGGAAAAAAAAAGAGGCTTATGGCAGATTCAGAGCGCTGAAAACAGCGGAGGCACTAGAGGAGTATAGAAAGTGTAGGGGGATACTTAAAAAAATAATTAGGAGAGCGAAGAGGGGACATGAAAAAACACTGGCGGGCAAGATAAAGGAAAATCCTAAGGCATTTTATAAGTATATTAAGGGCAAAAGGATAACCAGGGAAAGAGTAGGACCCATTAGGGACCAAAGTGGCAATCTGTGTGTGGAGCTGGAGGACATAGGTGAGGTTTTAAATGATTACTTTTCATCTGCGTTCACTATGGAGAAGGACGATGTAGGTGTAGAGATCAGGGAGGGGGATTGTGATACACTTGAACATATTAACATTGAAAGGGAGGAAGTATTAAATGTTTTAGCTGGCTTAAAAGTGGATAAATCCCCAGGCCCAGATGAGATGTATCCCAGGCTGTTATGTGAGGCAAGGGAGGAGATAGCAGGGGCTCTGACACAAATTTTCAAATCCTCTCTGGCCATAGGAGAGGTACCAGAGGACTGGAGGACAACAAATGTGGTACCATTATTCAAGAAGGGTAGCAAGGGTAAACCAGGTAATTACAGGCTGGTGCGTCTAACATCAGTGGTTGGGAAACTATTGGAAAAAATTCTGAGGGACAGGATTAATCTCCACTTGGAGAGGCAGGGATTAATCAGGGATAGTCAGCATGGTTTTATCAGGGGGAGATTGTGTATAAATAACTTGATTGAATTTTTTGAGGAGGTGACTAGATGTGTAGATGAGGGTAAAGCAGTTGATGTAATCTACATGGACTTCAGTAAGGCTTTTGATAAGGCCCCACATGGGAGATTGGTTAGAAGGAAAGAGCCCATGGGATCCAGGGCAATTTGGCAAATTGGATCCAAAATTAGCTTAGTGGCAGGAGGCAGAGGATGATGGTCGAGGGTTGTTTTTGCAAGTGGAAGCCTGTGACCAGTGGTGTACCACAGGAATCGGTGCTGGGACCCTTGCTGTTTGTAGTGTACATTAATGATTTCGACGTGAATACAGAAGGTATGATCAGTAAGTTCGCAGATGACATGAAAATTGGTGGTGTCGTAAATAGTGAGGAGGAAAGCCTTAGATTACAGGATGGCTGTATTATAGATGGACTGGTAAGATGGGTGGAGCAGTGGCAAATGGAATTTAATCCTGAGAAGTGTGAGGTGATACATTTTGGGAGGACTAACAAAGCAAGAGAATATACAATGGATGGTAGGACCCTAGGAAGTACAGAGGGTCAGAGGGACCTTGGTGTACTTGTCCATAGATCACTGAAGGCAGCAGCACAGGTAGATAAGGTGGTTAGGAAGGCATATGGGATATTTGCCTTTATTAGCCGAGGCATAGAATATAAGAGCAGGGAGGTTATGATGGAGCTGTATAAAATGCTAGTTAGGCCACAGTTGGAGTACTGTGTACAGTTCTGGGCACCACACTATAGGAAGGATATGACTACACTGGAGAGGGTGCAGAGGAGATTCCCCAGGATTTTGCCTGGGCTGGAGCATTTCAGCTATGAAGAGAGACTGAAAAGGCTAGGATTGTTTTCCTTAGAGCAGAGAAGGCTGAGGCGGGACATGATTGAGGGATACAAAATTATGAGGGGCATTGATAGGTTAGATATGAAGAAGATTTTTCCCTTAGCGGAGGGTCAATTAAGAGGGGGCATAGATTTAAGGTAAGGGGTAGGAGGTTTAGAGGGGATTTGAGGAAAATCTTTTTCACTCAAAGGGTGGCTGGAATCTGGAACGCACTGCCTGAAGTGCTGGTAGAGGCAGCACATTTAAGAAGTATTTAGGTGAGCACTTGAAATGCCATAGCATTCAAGGTTATGGGCCAAGTGCTGGAAAATGGGATTAGAATAGATAGGTGCTTGATGGCCAGCACGGATACGATGGGCCGAATGGCCTGTTTCTGTGCTGTATAACTCTATAACTCTATTATCAGCGCAACACCACCTCTTTTTCTTTTTTGTCTGTCCTTCCTAAATGTCGAATATCCTTGAATATTCAGTTCCCAGTCTTGGTCACCCTGTAGCCAATTTCTGTAATGGCAATTAGATCATACCCATTTACCTCTATTTGTGCCTTTAAATCATCTACCTTGTTGCAAATCCTGTTTGCATTCAGGTAGAGTGCCCTTAATTTTGTCTTTTTGACATTATTCTGCATTCTAAGCCAAACCAGCTTCGAAAATCTAACCAGCACCTAAGATCCACTGATATCCCTTTAGAGCTCATTACCCATTAATTTGTAGCATTATACTAGGTAAACTGTTTCCTTATCTCCGGTTCTGTATTATTCTATATGTCTAGGTCAGGGGTCTGCAACCTGCGGCTCCAGTGCCATATGCGGCTCATTAAGGACTCATGCGGCTCCCGCCTTTGATCGACCGAACGCATTGTTTGATGGTAATTAAATGGCTTGTTTAGGTTTTTTAAAATTTTATTAACATTGTACTTGTGAGAAAGTATCCTTCAATTAACAACCTTTTTGTAAAAACCTTTAAAATGTTGCTGAAATGTGTCTCTGTCTTGTTGTCCGTTATTATTGGCATTTGAGTAACAGCATTGCGACTCTTGAAATATAGCATCTTTGAACACATTTTTAAAAATGGCTCCTTTTGTTATTAAGGTTGCTGACCCCTGGCCTAGGTAATTGTGTGGGACAAATTGAAAAATTGTAATAGTTCAAAAGAAGGGGAGGTTAAAACAGTGTATTGTTTTCTTTTCTCACCCTCACACAATTGTTGAAGAAATTGTATTGAATACAATCTATCTTCATGGCTGCCTCTGAAATGGAGATGGTGTTTTGCAGAGAATACTTTTCAGCTTACTGAGAACATCTCTAACTGCTGTGTGCGTTTCACACTGTTGGTGAGGTATAACAACAACATGTTTCAGTGAGGGAAATTACAAACTGGGAAGAATTTTGTTAAAACAGCTGACAAGCGCGTAAAAAAAAGCAGCAACTATGTGAGGCAGCTGCATTTTGTACCACACAACAGCGTGAAGCAGCTGTACTTCACACCACACAACTCCCAACAGCGTGACAGTGTGAGGCATCTGCACCACACAACACCCAACAGCCTGGCAGTGTGAGGCATCTTCACCACACACCACCCAACAGCGTGGCAGTGTGAGGCATCTTCACCACACAACACCCAACAGCCTGGCAGTGTGAGGCATCTTCACCACACACCACCCAACAGCGTGGCAGTGTTCAGGTAATTCAAAGATCAAAGAAAATTAGTCCAATAAATATTCCAAAAGCAACCCAGGCCATAAATCTTCTGTCATTCAGTACACTGCAATCTGCTGTGGCGACATTGCGCACCTGTCACTTAGTAGATCACTCACAACTGACAACCACTGCACTTGTGTGAAAACAAGCTCAACAAATGTGCAACAAAATTTTAAACAAAATATCTTCTTTGTAATTTGAGATAGGGTTAAGCGTAGACTATTCAGCTACTTGAGCCGGTTCCACCACTCAGTTAGATCATGGCTGATCTGTATCTTAACTCCATTTATAAAAAAAAAACTATTGTACAATTAGAGTACTCTTCCCACCACAGTGTTTTCTTTTCTTTCCTCCTCTCCTAATTCATGCCAGAGTACAGTTTTATGCAGCCACTGGTCATTGTTTATGCGAGTATCAGGAATCTACTTAACCAAGTGGGGCATCACAGCCGCGCTGAATCCTGTTCTTCCCTGATGTGTACGTATGTGCACTTTCCATTAGGGGTCACTGGATAGCAAGCAGGAGCAGGAACTCCAGCTGATTTTTCTTCTCCCTGCTCCAGGAATGCTGACATCCATTGCGACATTCCTTACTAAAGCCTTGGCTGAAATCAGCTAACTCAGCACAAAACAGAGATCAAATTTTAGTCAGCACTGGACTGTTTTTTTATTCTTTCACGGGATGCTGGCATCACTGGCTGGGCCAGCATTTGTTACCCATCCCTAATTGTCCTTGGCTCACTACCACCCTGGAAGGTATTTTTACCCACCAAGACATTGGGGAGCTTCACAATCAGAATACTTGATATGGGATTGATTTTTTAAAAATCACATTCATGAAGCAGATCTAAATAATTTACTTCTTACTGTGACATCTGTGATTTATGAAGATGGCCTAACTCATACCACAAAGCAGCCTTGCTCCCATCAATGTTCCAGGGACGTACCGTTTTGCAGCATTAACAAGTTTTTCAGTTGCTCTGGCCATTTCCTTAGCTGCTGGCTCTAGATCAGAGAATTTTTCATCATTGATATCTCTCCGTTCACTGAGGATAATCAAATGAAACATTTAAGCAGCAATAGGTGCTATGATGCTTTCAGTGGTCTTGGTCTTGATTAGAGCACCAATTCCATTCTGACAAAAGTACCCCATTCACAGAAGCCTAGAGATGTAGAAACAAATTTATTCTAAGGGCCTATTCATCTACAGCAGAATGCCTATTTGAGTTGACCATTAAGAATGACACCGTGTTGCCTCAGTGTCATTAACAGGAAAGTGCTCTCTCGTGAGTAGGCACAACTAATATAATTCAGGCATAAAGACTAATTTAAACAAAAGTAAAACTTATAAAGCTAAATGATATTATTTGTGACTACCAGACACTGTATTCCTTGGGATTCCCAATGGTTGCAGAAGGTCTACATCACATTGATATTTGCCATGTGGAAACATTAAAAATTATCATTTTTCAGATCAAAGGTAACACATAGGGGGTCATAGCAAAAGCAGATGTGTTTTCTTTTTAAAAAAGAAAACGCATCTAATTATTTCCTTCATAAGAACATGGGACCAGGAGTAGGCCATTCAGCCCTTCAAGCCTGCCAGTGACGCCACATTCCATGAAATGAATAAAAAACACTTTTGAGTGTACAATGCCTTTCCAGTAGAAATTTGCAGGCTGTGCCCCAAAGGGATACAATTAAGTGCCTCTCCCTGGAACAATGATACTGCCAGAATTTGTAGGGAGAAATTGAGAGTTGGTCCACCCAAACCCAAATTGACTCTAGATGGTAAGATGAGCAAAAATCAAAACAAAATCCCATATGGTACCCATCAGTGGCAGGGGCATCAAGTGAGCCAACAGATATTGCATGTTTGTAGTCAGTCACCTGGAGGTGAAATATAAGGACAGTGAAGAAACTTACATAGCAATATCAGGAGGTTATTCAGCTCTTTAAGCTTGTTCAGTAATTTAGTTAAATCATACCTGATCGTGGAAAGGTTTGTGCAGAAATACACCTTTGACCACAAGTCCATCAGGCAGTGGTCTGCACATAACATGTTCAAGGCCCTGCGGGAAAAGGAGATGGATCAAAGAACAAAGAAAGAAGAACAAAGAACAGTACAGCACAGGAACAAGCCATTCGGCCCTCCAAGCCTGCGCCGATCATGATGCCTGCCGAAACTAAAACCTTCTGCACTTCCGGGGTCCGTATCCCTCTATTCCCATCCTATTCATGTATTTGGCAAGATGCCTCTTAAACGTCACTATCGTACCTGCTTCCACCACCTCCCCAGGCACTCACCAGCCTCTGTGTAAAGAACTTGCCTCGCACATCCCCTCTAAACTTTGCCCCTCGCACCTTAAACCTATGTCCCCTAGTAACTGATTCTTCCACCCTGGGAAAAAGCTTCTGACTATCCACTCTGTCCATGCCGCTCATAACTTTGTAAACCTCTATCATTTCGCCCCTCCACCTCCGTCGTTCCAGTGAAAATAATCCGAGTATATCCAACCTCTCCTCATAGCTAATGCCCTCCAGACCAGGCAACATCCTGGTAAACCTCTTCTGTACCCTCTCCAAAGCCTCCACGTCCTTCTGGTAGTGTGGCGACCAGAATTGTACGCAATATTCTAAGTTTTATTATTATTATTATTCTAAGATCCTATCGGACGATTCCCTGAGCACATTTTCCAACTCATTTGGCAGAATGCCTCATTGCCAGAAATTTCAAACATGCACCAATATTTAGCTTGGCTGGTGGTGAGAAGAGCCCTTAATGTCAGATCCTTGCTGTACAGTCGGAGTCTCAGTGCCAGGACATGCTACCATCAGTCGGCTGTGGTAGGAAAGAGACAATCACCTGCCTCATTGTGGAATGTGAGTTTGCAAAGCAGGTCTAGAGATGCAGTGGTTTTTGTCGCGGTTTATCCTGAGCAGTTCTATAACACCGAACTCAGTGCCCGACAGGCTGTTCTCAGGGATGTACACTGAGACAAACATCAACTGCTGCTGGCGAACCATCAACTTGGTGGAAGGTGCACTTTGATCTGCCCAAAACCTTCTGGTCTTCCAGAGCAAAGAGCTGTTGACAACCAAGTGTTTCAGACTGCCACATTCCTAGGTCCAAAACTATGTGCTGAGGGAGGTGGTGGTGTAGTGGTAATGTCATTGGATTAGTAATCCATAGGCTGAGGCTAATACTCTGGGGACCTGGGTTCAAACCCCACCATGGCAGATGGTGAAATTTGAATTCAATTAATAAATCTGGAATTAAAAGCTAGTCTAATGGTGACCATGAAACCATTGTCAACTGTTGTAAAAACCCCATCTGGTTTTCTAATGTCCTTTAGGGAAGGAAATCTGCTGTCCTTACCTGGTTTGGCCTACATGTGATTCCAGACCCACAGCAATGTGGTTGACTCTTAACAGCCCTCTGAAATAGCCTAGCAAGCCACTCAGTTCAAGGGCAGTCAGGGATGAGCAACAAATACTGGCCTTGCCAGTGATCCCTACATCCCATGAAAGAATTGTTAAAAATGCACTAAAGCTTGGGGCAGCCATGACAAAGGTTCAATGGGGAAAGACCACTGTCTAAGGCCCTCTGCCATAGTACACTGAGGGAGTGGAACCCATGTAAAACCTCTTGGGATGTCTGCACCAGAGAATTTTGACATGAATGTAAATGTTCATTGTTAATATAACCTATAATGGCAGATGTAGTGAGGCACTTCATGTACTGTATTGAAAGAAAATTAATGATATGTATTGCATTTTATGTAATGTCAAATTTGAACTGTTACGTCATGTAGCTTTACAAATTTTATGAATAAAGTATATTTTTGGGAAAAAAATCATAGTTGATTTGTACCTCAACTCCATTTTCCCACCTTTGCTCCATTTCCCTTATACCTTTACCTAACAAAAATCTATTGATCTCAGTCCTGAAAATTTTCAATTAACCCAGCATCCACAACCTTTCGGGGGAGGGGCAAGTTCCAGAGTTGCACGACAGTTTACGCGAAAAGGCACTTCCTGATTTCAGTTCCAAAATGACAGAAAATCCTCATCAGGCTGCTGGGTTTGTTAACCAAAGGCCTTAATCAACATAATTTTAAAACAAAGCACACCTTGATGTTTTGAATCGATCCAAATAATAATTAGTGATTAAGTGCATTGTGCCCATTTAATAATTGGCCGGACGCAATAATTGGGGCACACATTCTGCAGAAGATGTGTGCATGGTAAGTGTAGTGACAGGCCTGATGCTGCAGCTGCATGACTCCTGCTCCTCTACTTACCTTGCAGTCCGCCAGGAAAACTGTAGTCTTGGGAATGTGGCAGAGAGGCAGTCCTTATAGACGAGGAAAGAGGGTGCGGGGAAAGGGTTATGCTTTTCAGTGAAGTGCACCTTATGATCCTACTGTCTGAAGCCTGAACTCCGGCTCGAAACCTGCGGTAAGAACGCGTCCCCGTCTCTTAGCAACCACCATTGATTCATCCTGTCTCGCGACTCCGGGCTACGTTCTGAGATCCCGGGCGCTGTAGCACTGGATACAAGATTCAAACAGAGCAAGGAGCTGTATGCATGTGTCTGTGTGTATACTGGGGATGGGAGGCTCATTTAGACACTTCTGACAGTAGGATCATAAGGCGATTAGTGTATTAAAAAAATCAGGAGGGTCTATTGTTTGTTAGTTTTGCATTTCAAATATGTTTTGCTCCTTTACCATGCTCTTCCTAACCAGCCATGTTTCGCCCATACAGCCAGCTCTGGTAGCACTTGGAATGATACAGTACAGAAGCAGGTCATTCGGCCCGTCTTGCCTGTGCCTGCTCTTTGAAAGAGCTATTAGACTAATTCCACTTTCATAATCAAAGGTAAAACGGACGAGTCAATGATAAGAAGTTATGTTAACATGTTATGTTTACACCACAAACCAGTTCTCTGATGCCAGTTTTTATTTAACCGTCCGAGGTATCATGTTTCGACCGATTTAGTTCAGATGTAAGAACATAAATCAGAGATAAGGAAATAACGCTTGGCCCATTGGAGTCCATCGCTCTATGTTAACTCTAGTTAATCATATATCCAATTGTACTGTTAATAACCCCACTTCTTGGCTGTGCTGATTACTTAAAACATCTATCACTCAGAATACAGACACTTATTCTGCTCTAGGCTTATGCCTGCTAACATTAATTTATGAGAAATTCGCTAATGGGTTCTCTACTACTGTCTGCTGCAAGCCTACCTTCACTAGTCAATACGCGTTGGGCTTCCTGCAGCTCCACATGATATAAGATTGGCCTACCTCGTAAATAGGGCCCGAGCCATTTGCTCACCGTGTAAGCTGGAAGCCGAAATAGGGTGCTTCAAAGTTATCCTGCAGGATAATGGCTACCCCGATCTTCTTCTTCTTCTTTCTTCTTTTGGGCCTCCTTATCTCCCCGATCAGATCATTGCTTATTGTGTATTGCGGATACTCATGAATGGGCCTAAGGCCACCACTTTTGGACCTGAAAAGTGCCCAGTTTACCTTAAATTACCCTGGACTACTGACCGTACGCAAGCCCGTACTTGCAAATCTCAGAACACTGTCATGCTCACACAATATAAACTTATGAAGTAAACCTGAAATGGACACTTATCTTGTAAATAAAATGGAGTAAGAGGTCAGCTAACCTTTCCTTTCCTGCCAATACACATAGAACTACAAGAACCCTGAGCTAATTTTCATGTCTGGAAAAGTCATTAAAATACAAATACAATACCTTTCTGGATACATCCCTGAGAAATTATTGAGATGCAATTTCTATGGCAATGGCTGCTTATCTTCAACTGACCTCTTAAATGTTGTGTCAAATTATTGTTCTAGTGAGCTGGCATTGACTCGAAGGGCCAAATGGCCTCCTTCTGTGCTGTAATAATGCTATGACGCTATGATTGGGTTGACAATACTGTTGCAGACTTTTGGACTCCGAACTCAAATTTCAAAGAATGGATGTGAAAAGCCCTACTCTATCGAGGTGAGATGAGGATGAATGACACCTGGATTCTATTGTCTAACAATGGCATTACCATCAGAAACCATTTTTGAGGACAAGGGAAAGAGAAACTATGGTCACATGACTAGATTTCTGATAAGATGCTTTAACAAAGTTATATTCTGGGCAGTCAAGGGAGATCCATCTATTCATCGAAAAGATCCTGCCTAAGACCACCAACTTTGAACTACATGTAGGCAGTGACTGGAGAACTGGAGTTTGGCCTTGAACTCCCTAACCAAGAAATACTACCAGATTTTTACCATTTACAATTAAAGCACTCAGGTTAAAAAAACACCTTTTCCTTAAAAGAAACGCTGTCTTCAGTCAGATGAGAGGTGGGAAAGGGGGAACCATCCCTATCATCTCTCATCTGTCCATATCAACATAACGTTTAATGTTAGAGGTAATCTGCGATTGGACAGCACTTACTGAACAATGCTGAGTGTGCTAAGAATTACACTAACAACCAATTTAATATAATCTGTTGGGCTCGTAATGTGGCTCATCTACACTTGCTAGAAGCTACATATATTCATATACAGGGACCTGTCCTCTGTAGGCAAAAAGGAACATGTCCAGGTGTTGAGCCTTTTTGAATTAATAAAAAGCGTGGGGAACAATAGTGCCCTGCTGCATTGTCCATGGCAACGTCTTGACCAATCAGAGTTGAATTGCCAACAAATCAGCACCCTTTTCTCATGCAGTATAAATTGACACTCCCTTTGAAATTTGGCATCCTTGCATTTGTCCTGATGAGTGCAAGATGAAAAGCTTTGACAGCATGTCTCTTTTTTCAGCCAAACTCAAGTTCCGTACTACCAAGCGACTATTTTAATTTATGTTCTTCATTCCTACACTCTTGGTTTACTTTGAAGAAATAACCTGGGTGTACTTTATCAATATTGTTACGAGTGTTTCCATTTTTTGTTAAATTTTGAGAATGTGTATCTTAAAACTGAAAAGGATTCCATAGATGCTGGAACTTTGAGTGTGTTTTCTTACAAAGGTCACCAGAATGTTTGGACTGACTTTGAACTGTAAACAGTTACTGGAAGGCACCTGTTTTCAAATAACCCATGAGGGGTTGTTTTTCACTTGGGGAGATGTTAACGAAGAAGTGAAAAGCCAAGCAAGTGGCCCTGGAAATAGTGGGTGCACTGGTGGTCATCTTCCAAAATTCTATAGACTCTGGAGCAGTTCCTACAGATTGGAGGGTGGCAAATGTAACATCACTATTTAAAAAAGGAGGCAGAGAAAAATAGTGAACTACAGACCAGTTAGCTTTACATCAGTAGTGGAGAAAATGCTAGCGTCTATTATAAAGGATGTGATAGCAGAACACCTGGATAGCAGAAATGGGATTGGGCAAAGTCAGCATGGGCTTACAAAAGGGAAATCATGCTTAACAAATCTACTGGAGTTTTTTGAGGATCTAACTAGTAGGATAAGGGAGAACCAGTGGATGTGGTATATTTGGATTTTCAGAATGTTTTTGATAAGGTCCCACATAAGAATTAGTGTGCAAAATTGAGGGTAATATACTGGCATGGATTGAGAATTGGTTGATAGACAGGAAGCAGAGAATAGGAATAAACGGGTCTTTTTCCAGGTGGCAGGCAGTGACTAGTGGAGTAGCACAGGGATCAGTGCTTGGGCCCCAGCTATTCACAATATATATTAATGAGTTGGGTGCGGGAACTAAATGTAACATTTCCAAGTGTGCAGACGACACAAAGCTGAGGGGAAATGTGAGCTGTGAGGAGGATGCAAAGAGGCTACAATGTGATTTGGACAAGTTGGGTGAGTGGGCAAATGCATGGCAGGTGGAGTATAACATGGATAAATGTGAGGTTATCCATTTTGGTTGTAAAAACAGAAAGGCAGATTATTATCTGAATGGTGATAGATTGGGAAAGGAGGAGGTGCAAAGAGACCTGGGTGTCCTTGTACACCAGTCGCTGAAAGCAAGCATTCAGGTGCAGTAAGCAATTAGAAAGGCGAATGGTA
This sequence comes from Heterodontus francisci, assembly GCF_036365525.1. Lineage (NCBI taxonomy): Eukaryota > Metazoa > Chordata > Chondrichthyes > Heterodontiformes > Heterodontidae > Heterodontus > Heterodontus francisci. The sequence continues at coordinate 171,863,042 of NC_090373.1, forward strand.
TGTTGGGCTTCATTGCAAGAGGATTTGGGTACAGGAGCAAGGATGTCTTACTGCAGTTATACAGGGCCTTGGTGAGACCACCTCTATGGTATTGTGAGCAGTTTTGGTGTCCTTATCTGAGGAAGGATGTTCTTGCCCTGGAGGGACTGCAAAGAAAATTTACTAGACTGATTCCTGGGATGGCAGGATTGACGTATGAGGAGAGATTGGGTTGACTAGGCCTATATTCATTAGAGTTTAGAAGAATGAGAGGGGATCACATAGAAACCTATAAAGTTCTAATAGGACTAGACAGGCTAGATGCAGGGAGGATGTTCCCGTTGGCTGGGGATATGGGGTATGCCATTCAGAACCCAGATGAGGGAAAATTTTCTTTACTCAGAGGGTGGTGAACCTGTGGAATTCTCTACCGCAGAAGGCAGTGGAGGCCAAGTCAGTAAATATATTTAAGAAGGAGATAGATATTTTTCTTAATGCCAAAGGGATCACGAGATATGGGAAGAAAGCGGGAACAGGGTACTGAATTAGACGATCAGCCAAGATCTTTTTTGAATGGCGGAGCAGGCCCAAAGAGCCGAATGGCCTACTCCCGCTCCTATTTTCTTTGTTTCTAAGTCAAGATTTATGGTTGTCAGGAGGCTTGTTTTCTGGAAAATTTTAGTTTCAAAAGAACTGTTAAAAAAGGACAGTTGGTGTTTTTGCCTGCCAGAATAAGAAAAACAGCTCAGTTCTCTCTCTCTTGAAAACAAACCCTGTATACAGTGTATTTCCTCTTGCATTTGAAGAAAGCCTGCACGTTTAAAGAACTTTCATGTCAAATATGTGGGAACTGAACCCGTGTTGCTGCATTCCCGCTATAAGACCTATTTGCAGCCTATGTAACTGCATCTCTTGAAAAGCCTACCCAAATTAATCTTCAACATCGCCGGAAAGAACTGTTGTAGGAAGATCCCAGTGACAGCCGTCGACATGCCTTTGGGATGTCTAACCAAAACAAAGAACATTTTTCCATACCTTCTTTTCAGCTTGTGTTTTTTTTTAATTCCTTCTTTTTCTAACAGCTGTAAACAAAAATCCCTTTTATTGCTTCCCCGTTAACCGGTGTATATATGTGTGTGTGTGTGTGTGTGTGAGAGGCTAGGATAAATAAGGGACTTTAATATTTCAAATTGTGTGTATGTTTTACTTTATTATTGGTTAAGACTTGGTTTATAATAAATAGATAATTTTATTATTTATTAAAGAAACCTGGTTGGTGTGTTTACTCTGGGTAAGACTGACTATATCGGTAAGTGGGAAAATTTAAATATATGTTTTGACCTGTGGAGAAATGGACTAGAAAGTGCACTCCTCCCACCTCAGTCGTAACAATACCATTTAATATTTTATGTACCATACACTCGATGAGGTCCAGTTCACTTAACTGCCTTCTTGGACTATGAAACCTAAGAACTAATATTTTTTCATAGTTGAACCCATTTATACGTAGGATCAGTCTTATATTTCATGTTTATTCAGTATCCAGTCGATTTTTGTGGTACATATCTAGCAGCTTTTACACAAATCACTTGGTGTTTCTGTTGTTGTGGGACATGTTTGTGCACTTCGAACCTTCAAGTTCAAAGGTCACTGACAATTTTTTTCCAGTTTTGCAGTAACCAAGCAGGTGATAGTTTGTGTCCTATTCAGAACAAAGCAGTGAGCTTGGTTGGCACCAGTGGCTGAAACATCCGTTCCCTCCACTATAGGTGGACCACACAAGCTTCTTCCTTCCTTGGGGTGGCACAGTGGTTAGCACTGCAGCCTCACAGCTCCAGGGACCCAGGTTCAATTCTGGGTACTGTCTGTGTGGAGTTTGCAAGTTCTCCCTGTGTCTGCATGGGTTTCCTCCGTGTGCTCCGGTTTCCTCCCACCGCCAAAAGACTTGCAGGTGATAGGTAAATTGGCTGTTATAAATTGCCCTTAGTGTAGGTAGGTGGTAGGGCATATGGGATTACTGTAGGGTTAGTATAAATGGGTGGTTGTTGGTCGGCACAGACTCGGTGGGCCGAAGGGCCTGTTTCAGTGCTGTATTTCTAAACAAAATTTAAAAAACTAGTCCCATTACCATGCATGCCCTTTGGCCTTGCATCACCAACGCTTGTCTTTTAATCTCTCCTGTCTTCCACCCTATCACAGACTTTCCCTTGTATTTCTTTTCCCACCCTCCCCCTTTCACTTGCTTAAAACGTATTACATTTCTAACTTTTCCCAGTTCTGATGAAAGATCAACCTGAAACTTTAACTCTGTTTCTCTCTCCACAGTTGTTGCCAGACTTGCTGAATACTTCCAGAATTTTCTGTTTTCTTTTTCAGATTTCCAGCAGTATTCGCAGCATTTTGCTTCAGTGTTTTTTTTTAATTTCCAAAATATACTTTATTCATAAAAATCTGTAAAAATTACATTGCCAAACAGTTTCCAAACAGCACGAAAAAATACAAACATTGCAAAAGAGATCAGTTTCTTTCAATAATGTCATGAGTTTCTTCCCAACCCTTCCGTTTCACAATTGTCATGTCAATTACAGTTTTACATTTACAGCAATTGAGAATATTAACGATACAGTTCGAGGGGTTTCCCATGGTTCCAGCCCCTCAGTCCAGCTTGGTGGGGGAACCTTACACTGTGGTCTTTCCCCATTGAGCCTTTGCTGCGGCTGCCCCAAGCTTTAGTGCGTCCCTCAGCACGTAGTCCTGGACCTTGGAATGTGCCAGTCTGCAACATTCGGTGGTGGACAACTCTTTGCGCTGGAAGACCAGCAAGTTTCGGGCAGACCAAAGGGCGTCTTTCACCGAATTGATAGCCCTCCAGCAGCAGTTGATGTTTGTCTCGGTGTGCGTCCCTGGGAACAGCCCGTAGAGCACAGACTTTTGCTTCAGTGTTGTACAGTAAGAGCTCTCTGTTACGATAATAAAAAAGCACTTTCTGTTCTCTGTCACGGTCCTGGTTAAAGACACACAATCTCTTTAACGTCGCTATGATTATTCTCCCGGATTGTTCTTAGCGAGAGTAATCTTTAACTCGGAAGACCCTTGGAGGATTAACAACTTTTCAGTTGCTCAGAACCAATTTCTGCAGCGTTTTCACCAAAACACAATTTGCATTTATATCGCACCAGCTGGAAATCCTGTGCACATGCTGCATAATTTCCTCTGGGACACGAAATCTGCTACAGTTCCAACATCTCTGAAACTTGGCGCGTCTGTGGCAGCGCAATAGCCGAACAGAACCTGCCCTCATCCCCAGGAGAATCCATACTCTGCTGCATTCTGGGAGTCGTAGTCTTCGCCTGCCTTGTGGAAAACTACAATTCCCAGAGTGCTTTGGAATGGTCGGCGCAGGCGCAGTACTGTCGCCACGCCTCTTGCCCCGCAGATCGATGTGAGGCGTCAGCTACTGCGAGAAGAATGAAGCTGAAATCGGGTGGCGGCGGAGAAGGAGGGGCAGGAGAAGCAGCATTCCCCTGATCGAAGTAGGGTCAAGCCACGCCGCGCTGAGAATGGGCCCAGCAGTAGCTGCCGCACGGTCGACATCAAACCCCCGGCACTGAGTGCCGCTAGAGCAGGCCGCACGGCGGCAGATCAGCAAACAAAGAGGAGTAAACAAACCAAAGAGAAGACCCGCCTCACCCGCCCCTGGAGAGAGCCGGGAGGAGTCGCGCTACTCTTCCCATTGCCCGAGCCGAGCCGGTTCGTGTCCGAGCTGCTGCTCAGGACCCGGGCTCGGCGTCTTCCCCACACCTCGGTGCTAATAACAAGCGGTGCGGCAGAGGGAGTGCCTGGGACCGGAGGGCCAGCCAGTATCACTGGGGTAACTAGTCAGTACTTAGTGGGTTAGTTCGGCAAGAGTTTGCTAGTTAGTGCCCAGTGAGAGTGGCATCAGGTGCCCAGTGCGTTTGGAGGTGCCAGCTGGTGCCAGGTCTCTCCCGTTTATATTATGTACACCTTTGTGGTCCGGGATCCGAACAGCTCCATCTACGCCGAAGTGGGCAAAGTGTTGATCTCCACGGGACAATGGCGGAGACTCAAGAGGGACAATCCCAGGTTCAACCTGATGCTGGGCGAGAGGAACAAGCTGCCTTTCGGGACCCTGGGTAAGACCTGCTCATGGGGGAGGAATTGTGCGCATCTTCCTGTTTTGCTGTTTGTACAATTGGGAATAACTTGCTTTTTAAGATTTTGAATGTGTCTTTCTTTCTTGGGAGGGAGTTGTGATCTGTCATCTCCAGATCAGTGCAGGTTTGCACTGCAGATCTGGGCGGTGTCCTGCTATCTCCAGCAGTGAGGTGGCCTTCATGTTTATCCAGTGTATTCTATTACTCTATACACAACCGGACCCAGGCGATTTAACCTTCATTGCACCAAATCTACTTGATCAAGTTCGTTCAGCTATTAGATTATTTGGCTCCAGCATTTTTTAGTTTTTGCTAAAACATGTATTTTATTCATTTTAACTGGAAGAAAATGGAGCAACCAAATTCATTGCTAAGACTTTAAATAACAAAGCAATTTGGAACAGTTTTACCATTTTCTTAACTCCATCCTTGCTGTAGAATTGCAGCAAGTTATGCAGTGATAGCTCCTGAACTTTTGCTTCTCTGTCATGAGCTTCTGGAAACATGTTGCTTTTAAGCAACATTTTTTCTGTAATTATGTAAAAACACTTTGAGCATTACTTTTACAGAGCAATTCAGTGCCTTTTTTTGCCAATTTTGTTTTCTGAAAGCTTTGACTCTTCACTGGGGTATAGTTGAAAAGGTGCCAGGTGCACTCCAATACCATGCTCAAGTGCCACTTATTCATGCATGAGCTTCGACAGTGAGTGTCTGCAGGCTATTGCAGGGGCACGATATCCCTTCCCCCTATCAAATGACAGGTACAGTTGGCCCTTAATCACACTTTTCAATGACCATATCTTGTATATTCACGTTACTTTAAGTAGCGTCACTACCAGTATTTATGGTAGAAGATGGGTGTGCTGCTTTGTTCGCCTCTGTCTCCCCTTACAGATCAAGCATCTTAACTTTGCCAGAGGGTTTAAAAAGGTTCAACTTCACAAGCTCTTGAACTCTGATTTATGGATAATGTAATTGTGTAATTAACATTAAAAATTGCGAAGAATGAAAGTTTATAATAAAAGCTGGAAATGGGCCTCATGTCAGTTGACTTCTGAAAGAGAAAGACAGGTTAATGTGCCCAGCTCTTCAAGGAGGCACAATGAAAATTCATACTTGTGCTGTAAAATTGAACATAGCCCCAGCAGGAACATGATTCAGAACTCATGCTTTCGTCAAAGAGGTGCTGAAACATTGGGAAAGGTCCATATATGTGACTTATTCGTGTGTCTGCGTGTTTAGTTTTTTTTTGCAGGGGGCTTCAGTAACCTCTTACTTGCCCTGCTGCATGTGAATTGATAGTTGCAGATATTTAAATATTGCAATGCGTGCATTGCAGTCTGCCAAGATGCTGGGTCAGGGCTGGCCAGCATTTTACCACAAATATGTTTTGTTAGTGCAGCTGTATTTCCACAGAGTCAATGACATCAGACCCTTCATTGCTGCTTGGTGACTGGTTGGGAATACTGCTGGAAGAGTCTCATGCTACCCTACTGGGTGGGGCAGAGTGCTGCTGTTGCATTGCACTCTGACAGGAATGATGGGACTTGGATTTTCATCTTGAGTATACACACAGCAAATTTCTGATCCTGACTGTTGAAAGGGCTAGATGGGGGAAGGAAGAGAGGGAGAGAAGGATGTTGCTTGTCTAGAGAAGTGCAAAAAAGGAACCGAAGGGTGAATTTACATTGATTTCACTTCCTAGCAGTCGACTCACGCAGCACTGACAGTCTAGGTACGGGTCAGCTGTCCAAGCTGAAACTGCAGGAAATGCAGATTAGGAATGGAGCAGTTGCTATGTAAATGACTATTTTTATAGGAAATAAAGTGACACGAACAGATGAAGCCTGCACCTATAAGCAGGAATTGTTCATTTCAAATTTTCTCTCTTGCATGCCAAAAAAATCATCTAGGACAAAAAAGTGTTTAATATGTCTTTTAGTTGAAATGTCCTCTCAATTAGCATAGTTATTGCCAATATGATGTATGAGGGTTAGCTTATAAGCATACAGATTTCATCCTGGCAGGCCTGCCTTGATCTCCTCCCCTGAAACCATACCCACTCCACTGTATCCCTCCGTAGAATCCAGCAGTCATATAGTTCCATTACACATTAAATCAGAGTCTCAATAATTGTGTGCTTACCTGGAATATTTAGAAATCAGTGCAAACTGTTTCTAGACACTCAATGAAGAACTTAGTCAGTTAAGTGCACTGATTCTCAATTTCTAAGTATAATTACTTTGTACATGTGCAAATGAGCTTGTAAAATAATGAGGAAGATGTTAAGCTGAGGCCCCATCTGCGCTCTCAGTTGGATATAAAAGTCCCAGGGTGCTGTTTGAAGAGCAAGGGCCTTCTCTCCAGCCTCAGGTCAATATTTATCCCTCAACCAACATCACAACAACAGATTATCTGGTCAATATCACATTGCTGTTTGTGGGACCTTGCTATATACAAGGTAGCTGCCACACTTCCTACATTGGACCAGTGACAACACTTCAAAGAGTACTTCATTGACTGTAAAGTGCTTTTGGATGTCCTGAGGTTGGGAAAGGCACTATTGAAATAAAAGTCTGTCATCTTTCTATGCAGAGATGATCTTTCATTTCACTGTACAATTTTTTACTAAGCATCTTGCAGGTCATTCAACCCACTAACTTCCTTTCTGTTTTCAGTTCTGACAAAGGGTTATAGCTAAAAGGTTAACTTGTCTGTTCTGTTTATGGATATTCACTGATTTATGTATTTGCAGCAATTTGTTTCTGATTTCATTCATTTGCATTTCTTCCACCACCCCCTCCCCATCCTATTTATCGTATTCCCATTGGTGCTCTGGCTGAGTTTAGGAAACTCAGTTGAGAACTGGAATGGAATTTGGGGTCCTCTTAGCTTGCATGGTTTTATGCCACCCCAAGACATATCCTGCATGCTGAACCACCTGTAGATACAAAGTGGTCCCTTAAGTAAGCATGAGTTATGAGTTTTGTACACTCCCAAGTCCAACAATGCACATTCTCTAATATTAGCACTTCTGGTTGTTTACAGGTCATGAACCAGGACTTGCACAGCTTGTGAACTATTATAGGGGTGCTGACAAACTCTGCCGCAAGGCTTCATTAGTCAAGCAAGTATATTAATTTATTTACATTTAGCAGTCCAGTCTACTGTACTGTGGACACATCACCAAACTTTTTGTAACTTATTTTGGGCACACACTTTTCACTCATGGTTTGATGAAAACACTAAGGAAAATATTTATGTAAACACTGTTAATTCTCATTTCACCTCAAACTCTATCATTAACTTGTATTCAGCCTCGAAGCTAGTAAACATTATGAAAGGGTTTACAGTATTAACAGGAACTAATAATGACCATCCCAATGTGTATTTTAGATAACTATTAAAGAAAAAAAATCAAATTGAAAGATTCCTTATTTTTGCCAAAACCTTAAAGTTTGCAAACAAATTAGCCATCAGCTTCAGGTTATAGTGATATTGTAAAATCAAATCTAGTACAGATTCACAACTATAACTCGATGCATGTGGCTGTCCTAGATGCATTTATTTTATTAAGTTGGTGTTGCACATTGTACAACTCAAGTTGCATTGTACACATAGGTGGTCTGAACAACAGGAATGTCTTTTCCTGTTTGCAAACCTTCTCAACAGCCAAGGAATATTAGGATTGATTGTGAACACTACTGTAGCTGTCAGTAATGAACCAATGGTTGTTGCTTTGTCTTAAGCTTTTGCAAACTGTCTACCAAATGATCTTGTGCAGAGTGGAATCTGGACAGTAATCTAACAACGACTTATATTTATATAGCGCCCATAATGTAATGAAATGTCCAAAGGCTCTTCGTAGGAGTCTTATAAAGTGAAATTTGACACAGCCATATAAGGAGATATTAGGATAAATGACCACAGGCTAGGTGAAAGAGGAGGGTTATAGGAATATCTTAAAGGAAGGAAGAGTCAAAGAGGTTTAGTCATAGTGTTATACAGCACAGAAACAGGCCCTTCGGCCATAGTGTCCGTGACGGACACCAAGCACCTATCTACTCTAATCCCATTTTCCAGCACTAGGCCTATAGCCTTGTGTGCTATTGCGTTTCAAGTGCTCATCTAAATACTTCTTAAATGTTGAGGGTTCTTGCCTCTACCACCTCTTCAGGCAGTGTGTTCCAGATTCCAACCAGCCTCTGGGTGAAAATATTTTCCTCAAATCCCCTCTAAACCTGCCCCTTACCTTAAATCTATGCCCCCTGGTTATTGACACCTCCGCGAAGGGAAAAAAGTTTCTTCCTATCTATGCCCCTCATAATTTTGTCAGGTCTCCCCTCAGCCTTCTCTGCTCGAAGGAAAACAACCCTAGCCTGGGCTGGAGCATTTCAGCTATGAAGAGAGACTGGATAGGCAACGTCCTGGGGAATATCCTGTGCACGCTCTCCAGTGCAATCACATTCTTCCTATTGTGTGGTGACCAGAACGGTACACAGTACTCCAACTGTGGCCTAACTAGTGTTTTATACAACTCCATCATAACCTCCCTGCTCTTATATTCTATGCCTCGGTTATTAAAGGCAAGTATGTCTTAACATCTTATCTACCTGTGCTACTTTTTTTTTTTATTCATTCATTCATGGGATGTGGACGTCGCTGGCCAGGCCAGCATTTATTGCCCATCCCTAATTGCCTTTGAGAAAGTGGTGGTGAGCTGCCTTCTTGAACCGCTGCAGTCCATTTGAGGTAGGTAGACCCACAGTGCTGTTAGGAAGGGAGTTCCAGGATTTTGACCCAGCGACAGTGAAGGAACGGCGATATAGTTCCAAGTCAGGATGGTGTATGACTTGGAGGGGAACTTGCAGATGGTGGTGTTCCCATGTTTTTGCTGCCCTTGTCCTTCTTGTTGGTAGAGGTCACGAGTTTGGAATGTGCTGTCTAAGGAGCCTTGGTGCATTGCTGCAGTGCATCTTGTAGATGGTACACACTGCTGCTACTGTGTGTCAGTGGTGGTGGGAGTGAATGTTTCTGGATGGGGTGCCAATCAAGCGGGCTGCTTTGTTCTGGATGGTGTCAAGCTTCTTGAGTGTTGTTGGAGCTGCACCCACCCAGGCAAGTGGAGAGTATTCCATCACACTCCTGACTTGTGCCTTGTAGATGGTGGACAGGCTTTGGGGAGTCAGGAGGTGAGTTACTCGCCTCAGGATTCCTAGCCTCTGACCTGCTCTTGTAGCCACGGTATTTATATGGCTACTCCAGTTCAGTTTCTGGTCAATGGTGGCCCCTAGGATGTTGATAGTGGGGGATTCAGCGATGGTAATGCTGTTGAATTTCAAGGGGAGATGGTTAGATTCTCTCTTGTTGCAGATGGTCATTGCCTGGCACTTGTGTGGCGCGAATGTTACTTGCCACTTATCAGCCCAAGCCTGGATATTGTCCAGGTCTTGCTGCATTTCTACACTGACTGCTTCAGTATCTGAGGAGTCACGAATGGTGCTGAACATTGTGCAATCATCAGCGAACATCCCTACTTCTGACCTTATGATTGAAGGAAGGTCATTGATGAAGCTGCTGAAGATGGTTGGGCCTAGGACACTACCCTGAGGAACTCCTGCAGTGATGTCCTGGAGCTCAGATAATTGACCTCCAACAACCATAACCATCTTCCGTTGCGCTAGGTATGACTCCAAAATGCAGAGGGTTTTCCCCGATTCTCATTGACCTCAGTTTTTCTAGGGCTCCTTGATGCCATACTCGGTCAAATGCTGCCTTGATGTCAAGGGCAGTCACTCTCACCTCACCTTTGAGTTCAGCTCTTTTGTCCATGTTTGAACCAAGGCTGTAATGAAGTCAGGAGCTGAGTGGCCCTGGTGTAACCCAAACTGAGCGTCACTGAGCAAGTTGTTGCTAAGCCAAGTGCCGCTTGATGGCACTGTTGATGACACCTTCCATCATTTTACTGATGATTGAGAGTAGACTGATGGGGGCGGTAATTGGCTGGGTTGGACTTGTCCTGCTTTTTGTGTACAGGACATACCTGGGCAATTTTCCACATTGCAGGGTAGATGCCAGTGTTGTAGCTGTACTGGAACAGGTTGGCTAGGGGTGCAGCAAGTTCTGGAGCACAGGTCTTCAGTACTATTGCCGGAATATTGTCAGGGCCCATAGCTTTTTCAGTATCCAGTGCCTTCAGTCATTACTTGATATCAAATGGAGTGAATCGAATTGGCTGAAGTCTGGCATCTGTGATGCTGGGGACTTCAGGAGGAGGCCGAGATGGATCATCAACTCGGCACTTCTGGCCGAAGATTGTTGCAGATGCTTCAGCCTTATCTTTCGCACTGATGTGCTGGGCTCCCCCGTCATTGAGGATGGGGATATTTGTGGAGCCACCTCCTCCAGTTAGTTGTTTAATTGTCCACCACCATTCACGGCTGGATGTGGCAGGACTGCAGAGCTAAGATCTGATCTGTTGGTTATGGGATCGCTTAGCTCTGTCTATCGCATGCTGCTTACGCAGTTTGGCATGCAAGTAGTCCTGGGTTGTAGCTTCACCAGGTTGACACCTCATTTTGAGGAATGCCTGGTGCTGCTCCTGGCATGCCCTCCTGCACTCTTCATTGAACCAGGGTTGTCTCCTGGCTTGATGGTAATGGTCGAGTGGGGGATATGCTGGGCCATGAGGTTACAGATTGTGGTTGAGTACAATTCTGCTGCTGCTGATGGCCCACAGCGCCTCATGGATGCCCAGTTTTGCATTGCTAGATCCGTTCAAAATCTATCCCATTTAGCATGGTGATAGTGCCACACAACACGATGGACGGTATCCTCAATGTGAAGGCGGGACTTCGTCTCCACAATTACTGTGCGGTGGTCACTCCTACCAAGACTGTCATGGACAGAAGCATCTGCGGCAGGCAGATTGGTGAGGACGAGGTCAAGTATGTTTTTCCCTCCTGTTGGTTCCCCCACCACCTGTCGCAGACCCAGTCTAGCAGCTATGTCCTTTAGGACTCGGCCAGCTCAGTCAGTAGTGGTGCAACCGAGCCACTCTTGGTGATGGACATTGAAGTCCCCCACCCAGAGTACATTTTGTGCCCTTGCCACCCTCAGTGCTTCCTCCAAGTGGTGTTCAACATGGAGGAGTACTGAGTCATCAACTGAGGGAGGGCGGTAGGTGGTAATCAGTAGGAGGTTACCTTGGCCATGTTTGACCTGATGCCATGAGACTTCATGGGGTCCGGAGTCGATGTTGAGGACTCCCAGGGCAACTCCCTCCCTACTGTATACCACTGTGCCACCACCTTTGCTGGGTCTGTCCTGCCGGTGGGACAGAACATACCCGGGGATGGTGATGGCAGTGTCTGGGACATTGTCTGTAAGGTATGATTCCGTGAGTATGACTATGTCAGGCTGTTGCTTGACTAGTCTGTGGGACAGCTCTCCCAACTTTGGCACAAGCCCTCAGATGTTAGTAAGGAGGGTCGACAGGGCTGAGTTTGCTGTTTCCGTTGCCTAGGTCGATGCCGGGTGTTCTGTTTCATTCCTTTTTATAGACTTTGTAGCGGTTAGATACAACTGAGTGGCTTGCTAGGCCATTTCAGAGGGCATGTAAGAGTTAACCACATTGCTGTGGGTCTGGAGTCACATGTAGGCCAGACCAGGTAAGGACAGCAGATTTCCTTCCCTAAAGGACATTAGTGAACCAGATGTGTTTTTACAACAGTCGACAATGGTTTCATGGCCATCATTGGACTACCTTTACCACCACTAAAGAGTGATGTTTGGACAAGTACACCAAGTCCCTCTGTACTTCCCAAGGTCCTAACAGCCATTCTATATTCCCTTGCCTTGTTAGTCTTCCCAAAATGCATTACCTCACCTTAAATTCCATTTGGCACTGCTTTGCCCATCGTACCAGCCCATCTATATCGTCCTGTAACCTAAGGCTTTCCTCCTCACTATTGACAACACCACCAATTTCCGTGTCATCTGTGACCTTACAGATCATATATTCATGTCTAAATCATTAATGCACATTTCAAACAGCAAGGGTCCCAGCACTGATCCCTGCGGTACACCACTGGTCACAGGCTTCCAATCGCAAAAACAACCCTCGACAATCACCCTCTGCCTCATGCCACTAAGCCAGTTTTGGATCCAATTTGCCAAATTGCCCTGGATCCCAAGGGCTCTTACCTTCTTATCCAATCTCCCATGAATACCTTATCAAAAGCCTTACTGAAGTCCATGTAGACTACATCAATTGCTTTACCCTCATCTACACATCTAGTCACCGCCTCAAAAAATTCAGTCAAGTTTGTTTGACATGATCTCCCCCTGACAAAGCCATGCTGACTATCCTTGACTAATCCCTGCCTCTCCAAGTTTAGGGAGGGTAATCCAAAGCTTTGGGCTTAGACAGCTGAAGGAATGGCCACCAATGGTGGAGCAATTAAAGTCAGGGAAGCTCAAAAGGCCAGAATTAGATGAGTGCAGATATCCCAAAGGGTTCTGGGCTGCAGGAGATTACAGAGGTGTGTGGCTATGAAGGGATTTAAAAACGAGGATGAGAATTTTAAAATCAAGGTGTTGCTTTGCTGGGAGCCATTGTAGGTCAGCGAGCATAGGGATGATGATGATAGGTGAACCAGACTTGGTACGAGTAAGGACACCAGCAGCAGAGTTTTGGATGAGCTCAAGTTTATGCAGGGTAGAATGGAGGAGATCAGCCAGGAGTGCGTTGGAATTGTCAAGTCTAGCGGTAACAAAGTTACCATTGACCAGAAACTGAACTGGACCAGCCACACACTTACTGTAGTTACAAGAGCAGGTCAGAAGATGGGAATTCTGTGACGAGTAACTTACCTCCTGACTCCCCAAAGTCTGTCCATCATTGACAAGGCACAAGTCAGGAGTGTGATGGAATACATACAGCCTGGATGGGTACAATTCCAACAGCACTCAAGAAGCTCAACACCATCCAGGACAAAGTAGCCCACTTCATGCACCACCTTAAACATTCACTCCCTTTACCACAGTGGCAGCAGTGTGTACTATCTCCAAGATGCACTGCAGCAACTCACCAAGTCTCCTTCGACAGCACCTACCAAACCCATGACCTCTAGCACCTCGAAGGAAAAGGTCAGCAGATGCATGGGAACACCACCACCTGCAAGTTCCCCTCCAAGCCACACACCATCCTAACTTGGAACTATATTGCCGTTCCTTTACTGTTGCTGGGTCAAAATCCTGGAACTCCCTAACAGCACTGTTGGTGTACCTACACCCCAAGGACTGCAGCGGTTCAAGAAGGCAACTCACCATCACCTTCTCAAGGGCAATAACTGCTGGCCTAGCCAGTGATGCCTACATCCCACGAATGAATGAATAATAAACAAAGGCATGAATGAGGGTTTCAGCAGCAGATGAGCTGAAGCAGGGGAGAGGTCAGGTGATATTACGGAGGTGGAAATAGGCGGTTTTAGTCATGGTGTGGGTCTGTGGTTAGAAGCTCATCTCGGGGTCAAATATGACAGTGAAGTTGAGAACTGTTTGGCTTAGTCTCAGTCAGTTGTCAGGGAGAGCGATGGAATCGGTAGCAAAAGAACGAAGTTTGGAGTTGGGACTAAAAACACAATGGCTTCAGTATTACCAGTTTTTAATTGGAGGAAATTTCAGCTCGTCCAGTACTGGATGTCGGACAAGCAGTGTGATAATTTAGTAACAGTGAAGGAGTCTAGAGGTGCTGGTGAGGTGGGTGTCGTCAGCCTACATGTGAAAACTGAGGCTATGTTTTTGGATGATGGCACCAAGGGGGAAGCATGTAGATGGGAAAGAGGAGAGTGCCAAGGATAAAACCTTTGGGGACACCAGCGGTAATGAAGCAAGAGCGAGAAGAGAAGCCATTGCAAGCGACAGTCTGGCTACAATTAGATAGATGAGAATAGAACCAGGCAGGTGCAGTCCCATCCAGCTGAATTGCGATGGAGAAGTGTTAGAGGAGAATGGTGTCAACCATGTCGAAGGCTGCAGACCGAGAGGATAAGGAGGGAAAATTTACCTCTGCCACAGTCACATAGGATGGGAGTACTGTGGTGGTAGAAACCTGATTGGAGGGATTCAAACATCCAGAATTCGCTGTTCTTGCTGCAATTATAAATTTTCTTTCTTTCACCCCCAACCCCACATGGACACTGTTGTTAAATGGACTGTCCAATGCAGACCTAAAGAATTATAGACTGGAAAGGATGCAGGGTGGATCCCTGGTTTGTGCTCAATTAGCTGGAACAACAGTACGAATGCTGCAATTGCCCTGCATGACTGTGGGTTGGGGACAGTTGTATTCCTGCTCCCAAGTGCTATCTAGTGAATAGCACTGGAAGGTTTATGTGTGTTTCTGTGTGTACGCATGTGTATCTCTTTGTGTCTTATAGGTGAGGATCATGGCTGTGATGCCTGCATGGTTGAAGGAGGTAGTGGTGGGCTGACCTGAAGGCTACTTCAGAAGGCATTTAGTAGGGAACTGGAAACACACATGGGCTAGACTTGGTAGGCTTGGCAGATTCCTTCCCTTTTGGAAGTCAGTAAACCAGTTAGGGTTTTGTTGATGCAAGCTCACAAAATGCCAGATTTGTTGAATTCTGTTCCACAACTTACCACAGTGGAATTTGAACTTACCACCTTTGGGTTGCTGGTCCAGGACCATAACCACCAGAGTCTGAATGGGAGGGATTAAATACCTTGTGCATTTCTTGAGTATGTGGAAAAAGCTAAGAGAGAAGATCACAGGCAAACCAGAAGAAGCCACCAAGGAATATGTTTAATATAAAATAAAAACAAGAAATGCTGGAAATACGCAGCAGGTCTGGCAGCATCTGTGCAGAGAGAAGCAGAGTTAATGTTTCCGGTCAGAGACCTTTCTTCAGAACTGACAAATATTAGAAATTTAAAAGGTTTTAAACAAGTAAAGTGGGGGTGGGGCAAGAGATAACAAAGGTGAAGGTGTTGATAGGACAGGGTCACAGAGAATAACTGACCAGTAGGTCATGGAACAAAGGCGAACGGTATGTTAATGGTGTACTGAAAGACAAAGCGTTAGTACAGAGAGGGTGTGAATGACTAAAGCACAGTGCACTCCAAGCACAAGCATAAAAAAACACATTAAAAAAAATGTTTAACTGTTTTATCTTGTTAGTATTCCTGCTTAGATCTTCACTGCAATTTCTAAATAATAAAGGTCTGATTTCTAAAAAAAAAAGTGTTATTTCCAACTTGAACATCATCTCAATTAAGTATTTTTTTGACAAACGTTGCCAAAGGGGCTGGAGAAATGTTTTTCAGATTTTAGCCCAGGGAGAAGCCAACACTCGAGAGGAGGGGTGAAAAGTATCAAAGAAAGTAGAATTTGTGATTTAATCAGTAAGGAAGTGTCGATTGAAATTAATTTATTTGTTGAATGAAGGCCATTTTGCGACGAGAGCAATGAATGAGTTTTGAGTCTGTTTGTTGATCAATGTGCTGTTTAAAAGGTTTATTGACAGTTTCTCTTTCTAAAGTGAAGTTGCACTGCTCGTACATTACTTTATTAATGAATCAACTTACTTTTTCTAAATTAGACTTATCAAGACAATCCCAGAACTGATGGAATCATGCACCTGGTTTCCTGAATCTTATGTGATCTATCCCATGGGTCTCCACACCACAGTGATACCTGTGAAGAATGGCATCAAAGCACAAAGAAATAACGTAAGGACAGATGATCGGGAAGCATTCCTAGCATCCTACCACAAGAGAAATGAAAATGGGCAAAACAATGTGTGGATAGCTAAATCTTCTGCAGGTGCCAAAGGTATGAACTCTATTTGATACCTCCTCCCCCTCCACTTTGGGAGTGACCTCCAACTGTGAAGTGCCTTGGGACTTCTGTTTTGCTATGTGAAAGGTGCTCTATTAAAGTTGTTTGTCCACCAATACACTACTGAGTAGGTGTAGGAATCAGAACCCTGCCCTACATTTCCCCTTCTCAAGCCCCTGGGGCACTGAGACTAATTGTAGGAGAGATCAGCTAACTGCATCAGACTGTGAAACACTCAATACCATAACTGATGGCGTGTTGACCTATTGAGTCATCAGGACTACATTTTCTGCTTTAACTATAGGATTTTGGAGTTGAAATACTATTGAATGATTTGGTATTGTTTCAGTCTTAGCAGAATTCCACTGAAGCACCATGTTGTCTTCTGTGACCTTTTGAAAAGATAAATATCAAAGTAGTAATAGGTTTGTTCTTTCCTTGTTTCTGGTTATTTTCAAAAGGGATATAATGAAGAATTACAAAGTGATTACTGACAACGCAACCGGCAGCTTACATCATCCGACTGCGCCAATCTGCGCACATGTTCCTACCCTCTGCGCATGCGCTGCGTTCCGCAGTGCCGGGACTGGTTGGCGCATGCGCAGATGATGTCATCGCGTAACATGGGCAGATGGGATTGCCGCATACGCAGATGACGTCATCGCGTAATGTGGACAGATGGTGTGGGGCTCCGGGCCGGAGAGAGCAGGGGTGGGGGGGAGAGGGGGTCTGGGGAGCGGGGAGAGAGCAGGGGTGGGGAGAGAGGGGTCTGTGGAGCGGGTAGAGAGCGGGTGCGGGGAGAGCGCGGGTGCGGGGAGAGCGCGGCCGAAGACCTTGATGGTGGTGGGTGTGCTCTCCTCCTTCTGCCCGCTCCCGACCCCTGCCTGCTCGCTTTCTCGCAGCCCCCGGCTCACCCGCTTGCCACCCCCCTGACCGCTGGCTGGCTCGCTTGCTCCCTCCCCTCCCGCTCGCTCGTTTCCTTCCCTCCCCTCCCCTCCCCTGCCCGCCCGCTCGCTCCCTCCGGCCATTGTGTGCCGCCATGTGTTTAGGTTGCCATCATGTGATTATTTGAGCAGCGCCATCTTTAATCCTGGCAGCTGCCTGATGTCGCAGACTGTGACGTTTTTAGTGGCACAGGCTGCATTTGCGCATGAGCCATTGCATCGCCACCTAGTGGTGGCATTGTCAGCAAACGCAGCCGAAGAATTAATGCACAAGGCTGTTTGTTTACGCTCATTCACTCACATGTAGCTATGGGGGTGCAAACATTACCGTACAATCCCTTAAATATCTTCAGTGTCAGCATGGCTCAGTTTGCAGCATTTTAGTCTGAGAAGCTTGTGGGTTTGTGCCAGCTCTCTCATTTAAACATATAATCTCGACTGGCACCATAATACATTACTGATGGGGTGCTGCATTGTTGGAGGTGCCATCAGATGAGACATTAAACTGCGAGACTCTAATTTTGCGCACAAATTGGGTGTTGTCATTGGTGACTATATTTGGATGTAAAGTGTTTTGAGAATTTCAAAGGCCATAATCAGAGGCCTAAATAAACACACTTCTTTCTTTAGCTGGTTACAATGGTGGAGATTCTGACTACACCCAATATAAGTTCTTAATTGAATTAATACATTGTCTTTTCAGGTGCTGGGATTTTTATTTCCTCTGATGCCAATGAATTAATGGATTACATAGATAATCAAGGTCAAGTTCATGTGATTCAGAAATACCTTGAGAGACCTTTACTGTTAGAACCAGGACATCGCAAATTTGACATCAGGTAAAGTTTCTGGTCTCTGAAATCTTTTGTTCCAGTCTTCCTTCCCATTGCTCTGATTCTGCACATTGAGTAGGAGGTGAAGAAAAACGGCCTCCCTATATCTACAGGGCGGTTCTAAATAGCTTGTGATTAGAAATTACACTATTGTGGCAGTGATGAAAAAAAGTGCTGGAGAAACTCAGCAGGTCTGGCAGCATCTGTGGAGAGTTAACATTTCAGGTCAGTGACAACTCTGCTTCTCTCTCCACAGATGCTGCCAGACCTGCTGAGTTTCTCCAGCACTTTGTTTTTATTTCAGATTTCCAGCATTCACAGTATTTTGCTTTTATTATTATGGTAGTGATCCTTCTTCAATCCAAATCATTTGAAATTTTCGAGTACCTTTTTCTCTTTTTGATGGCTTCATAGCAGTTCCCATGAATATATTCCCTGTGATCAGGAAACTTTAAAAAAAAACATGCTCTGCCCTTCTGATTACATGATCCAGAGTTAATTATCCTAATTACTGTAAATGCTTACCAGAATTTACATTGTTCTAAATTTTCAGCCACCTTTTTAAAATGGAACACCACAGATATCAGAACTTTTAAAGACCAAAAACAACTGTATTTACTTATAATTTTAAAGCTGCAAAAGTGTAGAAACAGGGCTAAGATTAGACAATTTTGGATCATGCTATACTTAGTCCTAAGTATTTTCCGCAGCAAAGTTCATGTAGGGGCACTGTACCGTCTTAAGGGTCCTTCTTTCAGAACTTGGAAAACTGTCTGGTTAAACCATAAGCAGTCCAAAGATTCTTCCAGTACTGCATTTCCAATTCTTTAACTCGCTCTTAAGTGGCTCTTCCAGGATCCTGCATCAGGGTCTCTCTCCAACCGCAAGAAATCTTCCCATTCGTAAACTGTAATTACTATGACATCTGGCATAACTGATGCTTTGAGACATGAGGTAAGTGAAGTTAGATGATTAGAAAAAAAGAGAAATGTGCTTTGAGTACATTATGATAACAAGTAATGATGTTTGATGTACTTCAAGCAAGAGAAAAAAACATTGTATTTAAATAGAATCTAGATTTGCAAATCAATTCAGTCAAGGGGACACCTTCATATCTATGTGCAAAGGAGTTTCGGTGATGATTGTCAGTCGGTGAACATAACTGTTAGCACCTGGGTTCAAAAATTAGCATATCAAATGAAAGATCTTAACCAGATACAGGATCAAAGACCAGTTTCATTAGGATTCTGATGGGTTGCGAGCAAATCTTTTGGGTTTTAAAGAGACAGTACTGAATAAGTGTTAACTCTGGTTAAAGTGAATTTAAAAAATATATACACAACTGTAACAAGACATTGTTTGATTATGGTGTTTGACAAGGGCATAACATATAACAGTCCTCTAACTTTCTATCACACCGAGTATGTATTTGGTATTCATGAGCTCCTAACATGAACCTTGTCTTCAAGGAGAGATCATGAGCCCCCTTCTCTCCAGTTCATGCTCTATATACATGAATACTTATAAGCTAATTTTTCATTTAACATGCAAGTTATTCGAAAAGCTTAAACATAGAAAATGTAGATTGGCAGAGAATCACAGAAGGAGGCCATTCAGCCTATTGTGTCTGAATGAACAATTCACTTAGTGCCATTCCCCTGCCTTCTCCACGTAACCCTGCACATTCTTCCTTTTCAAATAACTACCTAATTCCCTTTTGAATGCCTCGATTGAACCTGCCTCCACCACACTCTCTGGCAGTGCATTCCAGATCCTAACTACTTGCTACGTGAAAAAGTTTTTCCTCATGTAGTCATTGCTTCTTTTGCCAATTGCCTTAAATCCCCTCGTTCTTGATCTGCTCACAATTGGGAATAGTTTATCTACTCTATCATGGCCCCTCATGATTTTGAATATCTATCAAATCTCTTCTCCAAGGAAACCAGTCCCAACTTTTCTAATCTATCTTAATAATTGAAGTTCCTCATCCTTGGAGCCATTCTCATGAATCTTTTCTGCACTCTCCAGTGCCCTAACATCTTTCCTAAGGTGTGGTGCCCAGAACTGGATGCAATACATCAGTTGAGACCCAGCCAGTGTTTTATACAAGTTTAACTTAACTTCCTTGCTCTTGTATGCTGTTCCCTATTAATAAAGCCTCAGGTACTGTATGCTTTATTAACCACACTCTCAACCTGTCCTGCCACCTTCAATGACTTATGCACATGCAGTTCTGGTCGCCGCACTACAGGAAAGATGTGATTAAGCTAGAGAGGGTGCAGAAAAGATTCACAAGGATGTTGCCTGATTTGGAGGGCTTGAGTTATAAAGAGAGATTGGATAGGCTGGGTCTTCTTCCGCTGGAGCGAAGGAGGCTGAGAGGGGACATGATAGAGGTATATAAAATTATGAGAGGCATAGATAGGGTAGATAGCCAGAGTCTGTTTCCCATGGTAGGGGTGACTAAAACTAGAGGGCATAGATTTAAGGTGAGAGGGAGGAGGTTTAAAGGGGATCAAAGGGGTAAATTTTTCACACAAAGAATAGTGGGTATCTGGAATGAGCTGCCAGAGGAGGTGGTGGAGGCAGGAACGGTAGCGACATTTAAGAGGCATCTGGACAGGTACTTGAATGAGCAAGGCATAGAGGGATATAGAATTAATGCAGGCAGGTGGGATTAGTATAGAATTATTGGTTCTAGAGGTTTCCCCACCATCGAAGTTAAACTGACTACCTGTTGTTTCTGGGCTTTCCTTTACACCATTTTTGAACATAGGGGTTAAACTCCAGAAAGCTTGTTATGGAAGGATAATGCTGGAGCCCATCTTTACTCAGTTTCCCACTTATTGTACAGAGTAAATAAAATTACAAATATGTAGCTTTTCACTCAAACCCTCCACCAGTCTCAGTAGGTGTCTGCTCATAAGTGCTCAAGTAAGACCCCAATAACACCCTCCACCTGCATATAATCAAACAATTTATTCCTCTGCTACCATGTTAAACTCCAGAAATCTTGTTATGGAAGGATAATGCTGGAACCCATCTTTACTTAGTTTAACATTTATTGTACAGAGCAAATAAAATTACAAAGATGTAGTTTCTCACTCAAACCCTTTCCCAAGCTAAAAAAGGTCAACATTTCCCATTTTCATCCATCAGAAATGTTATGAAACCAGCTGCAATCAAATACCCAACAAGATTAACATGTGAAAAGTCCTGGGGAAAATTGATGTACAGAGAGATTTGGGTGTTCAGGTCCATTGTTCCCTGAAGGTGGCAACGCAGGTCAATAGAGTGGTCAAGAAGGCATACGGCATGCTTTCCTTCATCGGACGGGGTATTGAGTACAAGAGTTGGCAGGTCATGTTACAGTTGTATAGGACTTTGGTTCGGCCACATTTGGAATACTGCGTGCAGTTCTGGTCGCCACATTACCAAAAGGATGTGGATGCTTTGGAGAGGGTGCAGAGGAGATTCACCAGGATGTTGCCTGGTATGGAGGGCGCTAGCTATGAAGAGAGGTTGAGTAGATTAGGATTATTTTCATTAGAAAGACGGAGGTTGAGGGGGGACCTGATTGAGGTGTACAAAATCATGAGAGGTATAGACAGGGTGGATAGCAAGAAGCTTTTTCCCAGAGTGGGGGATTCAATTACAAGGGGACACGAGTTCAAAGTGAAAGGGGAAAAGTTTAGGGGGGATATGCGTGGAAATTTCTTTACGCAGAGGGTGGTGGGTGCATGGAACGCTTTGCCAGCGGAGGTGGTAGACGCGGGCACAATAGTGTCTTTTAAGATGTATCTAGACAGATACATGAATGGGCAGGAAGTAAAGAGATACAGACCCTTAGAAAATAGGCGACAGGTTTAGATAGAGGATTTGGATCGGCGTAGGCTTGGAGGGCCGAAGGGCCTGTTCCTGTGCTGTAATTTTCTTTTCTTTGTTCTTTGTGAAGCATCACTAAAAATTATTAGCTTCATGTTCTTTGGGTCACCTAAGGTTAGGAACTTCAGTACACATTTCTCCAGATTTAATTCTAATTTTATTTTCCCTCAAAACATTCCCAACTTTCAGATGTTTCATCATAGTGCTCAACTCCAGCACATCAAAACTAACATCAGGCCTAGTCTGAGAGCACAACCAGTTTAATTGAACAATGAAGCTTTATAATTGCTCAGCCTCTGCTTTAGATATATCCTCTTTCTGTGATGACCTAACATGATTAACTGGGATGGGAATAACACTCCCTAAATAGGATTGCTGATTTAAAGTTATTCCAGACTTAGTCTGCTTAATATCTCTTCTTCTTTGGCCTCCTTATCTCGAGAGACGATGGGTAAGCGTCTGGAGGTGGTCAGTGATATCTAAACCAATATATTTAAAAGGCCCCACAAGCCTGACTCCTAATCTTAAATTCTGCCCTAATCTTAACACAATTCTCAAAATCCACAGAACCACCCCATAAGAAATCATCAACATACATCATGAAAATGCCCAAAAGTTTCCCTTTATGATACCAATAAAACATTGGAGGATCTGCTTTTAGTTGAACACAACCAATTTTCAAAACCAATCTCACCGAGAAATACTCCAACCTGGAAGCATCGTTAAGGCATCTAATCAGTTTCCATTCTGTATTCTATATCTGCTGCCTCTTTGGCTGGTTTCAGAAACACTTCTCTCTGAAAAGTATCATCCTACAGAAATGCAACTTTTATGTCAATGGATCTACACTTCCATGAATATGTGGCCAAAAGAGCTAAAAAGATTTAAGATTACTTTTCCAACTGTAGAAGAGTCCACTAACATTGGTATCACCCAGTCACTCTTCAAAACTCCTTGCAATTAGCCCTGCTTTCGCCTCAAGTTCCATTGGGAAGGACTTTTTCCAGTAGAAATCCATCTAGGTGACTTGGCTGGCTGTCGCCTATCTGGTACCTCAGAATAAAATCCAAACTCTTGCCAACTCTCTCATTCCTTATGTTTTGCTTCTCTTTATCCTCAAGTTTATTGGCAGCCACTAAAGCTTCACGGTCATGAGGACTTCTGTTTCTCGTTCTATTCAGAGACTGCTCTCTCGCCTTGGTTTCATTGTGGAATCTGCTCAAACTATGGCCTCTTTCAGGACTACTGCGAGAAGATCTCCCTCGCACATTATCGGAAGCTCTTTCTCCAGTACATGATCACTTCCTTACGCAAAAGTCACTTCCAGATCCACTATTAGAACTTGCACTGCACTCTCTTACCCTCCACTCTTTCATCCCATTCTGCCAGTCCATGGAGCTTGCTTCTTGACCATCATCTTGAACATTTAACCAATATTTAAACCTGCCTGTCGATTTTCATGAACGTCCCACAACTGTTGCATCCCTCCATCTATTAGACCCCTTTGGAATATATGTCACCTACTTGGGGCAATTGTCCTTTGGATGCGATAACTCTTTCTTGAGCATCATGATCCCTTATTACTATCCATCCCTTGATCCATCTCATTCTGTTTCTCAGGACCTTTATCACAAAACACATGAGTATTTGAGGTACAAGTTGGATCAGATTCCTCTATCAACTGCTCGAATTCTGAGATTTTGTAATCAACCCCAATCAGTTGCAAGGACTTTAACAGTTTGATTTCAATGCTTGATAACTACTGTTACCATCATGACCAATTACCTTACCAGGGCCCTTCCATTCCCTATGATCCTCTCTTTTATAATACACCAAATCTCCTGAATTAAGTTCTGCCTTAGATGACCTTATAAGATGCCTCAGAACTCTTCAAAATTTCTCAGACCTCAGCCTTGATGAAAGCCCATCTCCCTACATGTAAAGCATTTAAATGTGCAGAAAAAAGTGAAACTAATTGTAGTACCTTCTAGAGCAGGAGAACTGTCACACTGTACAGAAGGCAATTTGGGATTCCACCCATAGACCAATTGATTGGGACTATATTCTCCAACCATCTGAAGCAAATTCTTCACATGAACTGCCTATGCCAGGACAGTTGTCAACTTGCAGTTTAGCTGGTCAGCTAAGATTTTATGCAGCATTTCATCAACCACTGCATGATTCCATTCACAGATCCCATTACTGAAAGAACTTTCAGCTGCAGTATTCATAACCATAATGTTCATGTTTTCACACATGTCTCTGAGCATGTCATTGGCAATTCCTGTCCACTATCAGTCAGAAACTGAGCTGGTGCCCCAAGTCCAGTTTCTATCTATTTCTCCATAATTTTGTCTATAATCACCCTTTTGTCCTTACTATTTATTATTGTAGAAAGATTAAACCTAGTTACTAGGTCTATAAAATGTAGAATGAAAATATTCTTGTCTTTGTCCCACACTTTTAAATCCATGGCAACTACCTTGTTAAAGTCACATGCCAGTGGAAGGCTGACAATAGGATGTGATGGTGTCTAATACTTTTTAGAGATTTCACATTTTTCACGAATCTCTTCTATTATCCTCATATACTCATCAATCACATCTGCATCCTTTAGCAGGCTTTTTACATCTGACAAGAAGGGTGAGCAAATTGTCTATGTGACTTTAAGACAATTTGCTTTTTATCTCCGATTCTTAACACCTGTTGCCATTAACACTTCGACTAGAAATATCAGGTTTTAAGGGTATACAATAATGCCCCGACTGGGTAAACTACAAGTTCATTGACTTTCCATAAACAATTGCCTTATCATGCTCCATATGCAATACCCTAGCAGAAACTAGCAATTTAAATGCTAGCATTGAACCAGGGATCTCCAACTTGAATTTCCTCAATCTTCTATAGGGACTGTTAAAGTCCATGATATATTCCTCCATTGAATATTTTCCAAAATCTGTCAAAGTCTAACTATGCCTCATACATATTCGATAGGTCATCCTTTTTTGTAAATTTCATCCAAGAATTCTAACAAGATCCAATCCTTCTTCAGTATCCAACTGACAAGCATCCAGTTCACAAAAGACTTTATTTCTGATTTTACTTTTGTAGGAAGTGACAACACCGAGGCTATATCTTGTTTCCTCTTTGGTAGAGATGTAACTTGTGCACATATCCACTTCATTCTTCCATTGGTCATATGGTTCAGGCTTGGAGAACATGGGATGGTAATCACACCCTGACAATTTACACTTGCTTTCTGCCATGTTTCCACAACAGCCGTGAGATTTTAGTTTTCTTAGTTTAAAAAAAAATTCCTAGTTTCCAATCTTCAGCTTTAGGCAACCATCCTCTGCTACCATGTTAAACACCAGAAATCTTGTTATGGAAGGATAATGCTGGAACCCATCTTTACTTAGTTTAACATTTATTGTACAGAGCAAATAAAATTACAAAGATGTAGTTTCTCACTCAAACCCTCCACCAGTCTCAGTAAGTGTCTGCTTATAAGTGTTGAAGTAAGACCTCAGTTAACACCCTCCACCTGCACATAATCAAACAATTGATACACCCTTTGTTAACCTATTAATTGTGTAACGTTTGCAATTTTCCAATCCTCTGGCACCACCCCAGTCTAAGGAAGACTGGAAAATTATGGCCAGTGCTTCTGCAATTTCCACTCTCACTTCCCTCAGTATCCTTGGATGCATCTCATCCAGTCCTGGTGCCTTATCCACTTTAAGTACAGACAGCCTGTCCAATACCTCCTCCTTATCAGTGTTAAATCCTTCGAATGTATCAATTGCATGCTCTTTTATCATGACCTGGGTAGCATCTTCTTCCTTGGTAAAGACAGATGCAAAGTATTCATTTAATACCTCATGTATGCCTCCTGCCTCTATGCATAAATTCACTTTTTGATCCTCCTTTTACTACCCTTTTACTATTTATAAGCCTGTAGAAGATTTTGGGATTCCCTTTTATGTTAGCTGCTGGTCTCTTCTCATACTTTCTCTTTGCTTCTCTTATTTTCTTTTTCACTTCCCCTCTGAACCTTCCATATTCAGCCTGGTTCTCTGCTGTATTATCCACCTGAAATTTATCATAAGCACATTTCTTCTTTATCTTAATTTTTATCCCTTTCGTCATCCAGGGAGCTCTGGATTTGTTTGCCCCACCCTTCCCTTTTGTGGGAATATATCTTGAAACTATCTCTTCTTTGAAGGTAGCCCATTGTCCAGGTACCGTTTTCCCTGCCGACCTTTGATTTCAGTTTATCTGGCTCAGATCCATTCTTACCCCATTGAAGTTGGCTTTCCTTCAGTTAATTATTCTTACTCTCGATTGTTCTTTGTCCTTTTCCACAACCAACGTAAACCTTATGATACAATGATCACTGTTCCCTAAATGTTCTCCTATGTGCGACACTAGATCCACTTGGCCCACCTCATTCCCAAGAACCAGGTCCAGCAGTGTCTCCTGTCTTGTTGGACTGGAAACATACTGCTGTAGAAAATTTTCCTGAACACACACAAGGAACTCTTTCCTCTGCCTGCCCTTTCTACTAAGACTATCCCAGTCTATATTTGGGTAATTAAAGTCTCCCATTATAACTACTTTATAATTCTTGCACCTCTCTATAATTTCCTTGACCCCTCAGGGACATCCTCTCTCTGCAGCACTGCAATGGACTCCTTAATCAATACTGCTACCCCTCCCCCTTTTCTTCCTTTCCTATCTTTCCTGAACACCTTGCTTCCAGGAATATTTAATAGCTAGTTCTGCCCTTCTTTGAGCCAGGTCTCTGTTCTAGCCACAACATCATATTTCTGTATGACAATCTGCGCTTGTAACTCACCAATCTTATTTAGCAGACTCTGTGCATTCACATTCATGTACAGTAACCCTGATTCAGACTTTATTAGTTTCTCCCTTACTCTAACCCCACGTAATAACTTGCTATTCCCTATGCTAATGTTTTCTATCTCTCCCAATATTCTGTGCACCTTGGTATTCCTCTCCGATTTTACTTCCTGGTTCTCACATGCCTGCCAAGTTCGTTTTAAACCCTCCCCAATAGCACTAGCAAATTGCCCTGCAAGGTACTCAGTCCTGGATCTTTTTGAAGTTGCAATTAAAATTTAAAAAGTGGTGATGAGTAATATTTGTAGCCTGTTTGTATTTTCCAGAGGAGCTACACATGTTTATAATATAATGCAGTGTCTTGCTAATAGGAATGATGAGTGATCATAGAAAGATAAGATTATAGGTTGTATCTGCTGTGCCCTGTCTGCCATCCCGTGGAGGAGGCAACAAGCTGATGAATCCTTGCACCTTCTACCAGACAGTTCTTGACAGCCTGGCTGCCATGGTTTTGGCCATGAAATGGTCAAGCATATTGAAAGAGATAAGATGCAAGGTTATCTTGAGAAATAAGTAGATGTAAATGACTGAGGAGGAAGGAGCTGGAGGAAGTCAGCTTCCAACTCCAAATGAAAAGTAGTTAGTGAAAGAGGGATAGAAACAGAAAATGCTGGAAATACTCAGCAGGCCAGGCAGCATCTGTGGAGAAAGAAACAGTTAACGTTTCAGTTCAATGACCTTTCATCAAAACTGTGTTAGTGAAAGAAGGGCATGGCTGATATGCTTGTAGCTATAGCCACCCAAAAATTGTACAGCAAAACAATATGTGACCATGACATTTAAATAGATTGATATTCTGACCCTTGAATGTCTGCATTAACCATTTGGTTCCTGAACTAGTACCCAAAGAAAGACACAAATCCAGAATATATGGAGACTTCCTCAAAAGTTACACAACTGAAGTGGATAGACCTTTAGGCAACAACAGAAACTTGTATTTGTACACCACCTTTAACAGACAACAAAGTTCCAAGTGTAATCAGACAAAAATGGATGTAGAGCCAAAGGAGGAGAGATTAGGAGGAGTGACCAAAAGCTTGGTCTGAGATAGCTGTTAGGAAATAGGAGTAGGTGTGTTCTTGTGTTCTGGAGAACAGATAATATATAAAATTCAAATATGTAAAGCAATTCAGATGGCTAAAGAGACTGCATATCAAACTACATATTTAATCATGGATGCTGGTTCCATCCTGGATTATTTATTTTAAAGTGTGAATGGTTTATATATTTATGTGGTTGCATGTTTACAGGAGTATATTTTGTACAATTTCTTGTGCAGAAACTGACAAAGGGCTAAACTTAAATGTTAACCCTTTGCAGATACTGACTCACCTGATATGAATTTCCACCATTTTTGGTTTGTATTTCAGATTTCCAACATTTATTTTTAACTCAGCTACACAGACCAAGAAGGTCCCAGTTGCATTCACTGCTCTGATCTTAGTTAACTGATCTTGGGCAGCAGTAATAGAAGCAGGAAAGTTTGATTCCTGGCCTAGACAGAGTGAACTAATCTTATTCAAGACAGTGGGGACCAGTATACTTGACTTCAATGCACTAGATTAGGAAGGGGAAATATTGGTCAGGATTCCTGCTCTAGATGTTAGTGCAGTGACTCTTGTTGGAAAAGTGTGCATTAGGCGAGATTGTGATTGGGCTTGGGCTCAACCAGCATAGTGCATGCAGTTGAACAGCTTGTTCCGCGCACTGTTTAGGCTTGCTACTAGATGCCTGTTGGTACCTGTAGAACTGTATTTTAGTGAACGTTACTGCCTTCTGTCAGTCATGGCTCAGTGTTCGCACTTTCACCTCTGAGTCAAAAGATTGTGGGTTAAAGTCCCACTGCAGAAACCTGAGCTCAAAATCTCGACTGGCACTTCAGTGCAGTACTGAGGGAGACAGCACCTCAGGCAGTGCAGCATTCCCCTTGGCCTTGTTTGCTCTCTCAGGTGGACATTAAATCATTCCATGACATTATTCAGAGAAGAGTAGGTGAGTTCTCCCCAGTGCCCTGGTCAATATTTATTCTCAACCAACATATTTAAAACAGGTTATCTGGCCATTGCCTCATTGCAGTTTGTGGGTCCTTGCTGTGCACAAAATTAGTTGCCACATTACAGTACTTGAAACGTATTTCATTGGCTATAAAATGCTTTGTAATGAGATCATGAAAGGTGCTATATAAAACCTTTCTTTCTGGAGAGATTGAAATCACTGTACATTCAACTTGGAATGGTAAAAGTGGCGGATAGCTTGTTTTGTATTGCATGCCTCTGTTCTGATATACCAAGTCCTTACAATGTGTTTTCTTTCCTTGTGTTTCCAGAAGCTGGGTACTACTTGACCATCAGTATAACATTTACCTCTACAAGGAAGGTGTATTGCGGACTTCTTCCGATCCATACAATAGCACTGATTTTCAAGACAAAACCAGTCACCTGACAAATCATTGTATTCAGAAAGAATACTCCAGGAATTATGGGAAATATGAAGAGGGCAATGAAATGTTCTTTGAAGAATTCAATCAGTATTTAATGAACACTCATAATGTTAACTTGGAGAACAGTGTTTTACCACAAATCAAGCAAATCATAAGGTGCAGTTTGAACTTTTCTGAATTCTTGCATTAATCAGATCTTATGTGGGCTCACTTATCATTTTTTGTTTCATTAGCAATCTTATTAATTTAAATTAATGATCTGAAAATGTGCCCAGGTTTCTCATAGCACTCCCAGCAGGAGAATCTTCTAGCTGGAACCACTAAGGCAGAAAATGACCCCTTAATATTGACTTCAAGCATCAATCTTGGCCTGTGGTAAGTTTACTAGTGCAACCAATTTTTTCTCGAGGATCACAATCAAGAGCAGTATCATCTTTGAGGGCCATTCTCAGGAATGTTGCAGTAGGCACGCAAAAAGTCTGCACCTATGGCCCACACCTGGTGAATTCCTGATGCCCACTAAGTCATTGTGGGCAATTTGCCAAGAGGCCCTTTCACCTGTGGGTGCTGGGATAGTGCTGCTTCCTAGTGGCATTCTGACTGTCTCCCTTTCCTGGAGAACGACAAAAGAAGTGGGGAAAAAGACAATGCTAGCCCTGGCAACATCCCACTGCTGAGTGGGCCATGACTGGAGACTCAGTGGCACATATCTGTTGAGGGTAAGGGGATATTGAGCTGCCCATTGCTGCTGGACGATATTATGAACATCATTGGCTGTTAACAGATTTGTATGCCTCCTGTTTTTCTTATCATGAGTTCCCGAACTCGCTTGGGTCATTGGGAGGATGTTAGGGAGAGAGAGAGAGAATGGGACAGATTGCTATGGGTTGCTTTTGTGCATCTATTTAGCAACTGGTTGCAGAGTGGCAGGTATCTGTGAGTAGACTCCCATCACACCAGAAAATGATGCACTAGAGAAGTTTGTAAAGGGGATATTCAAAAAGGGGATTTTATTCCTTTTAGACAACTCCAAAGAGAGTTGCTCCCAGTATTGAATGCAGTGGGTAACCTCACTGCTCAGTGTGTAACAGCCGTACGGACCAGTAAGGTCTCATGTTTGTTTCTCAACCACTGGTAAGTTATCTCCTAATAATTAATTCAGCATCCCCATTTTAAATGAAGGCATGGTGGGCCTTTCATCACATACGGTACTTCCCAAAAACTCATTAATCATTTGCATTAACAGCTAATAACTCACTGAAGACATCAATTTAACTCATGGCTTAGCAATTTCATTTTTTGTTTTAAGTTATGGTAAAGCATCCAACAACTTTACATGTTAGCAACTGTTCCTTTGAAAACTGTCAATTTATTGTAAATTGAAAATAAGGAACTCTTGTACCATCAATCCCCTGCAATATGACTTGACATAATATGGACTGAGAAGGGGAAATATCAATGTGAATCTGTTCCTCCTCATTATTCACTGACCCTTGCTGGAATGTGCGCTTGTTGGGTGAAGGCAGATTCAGGCTCCGTTGCGATTCTCCTAACAATCGACTCTAGTTATGTTCACTGTCTAGGGTCAGATATGAAGAATGGTCATTTGGCATAGGCACTAGATAGAGGCTCTTGCTTGTGGAACTTGTCCAGCATGATTCAACGCCTTCTGGTTAGAAAACATTTGAGAGTGAGGGGAAATGGAAAAAATAAATGTTTTTGTTTTGTCAGTTTCTTTTCTGTAATCATGTAGTCATCTTAACCCAGGTTTGTATTATTGATATTTGGGAAAGGGATCTTTTCTCCTTAACCATAATATAAGGATGTCAAAGTGTCTTGAGTAAATGCATATCGTTTAAACTGGACAAGAGTTCGACAGTGTACATACCCATTCCTTGGGCCAAAATTTATATCGCTGGGATATGGTGATTGCACTTCCCTTGGGCTATGAGCTTCAATCTAAAATGATGGACATTATAGTACAGACTTATAGCCCATTGTGCCAGCTCCTCAATTGGGATTCTCTATTCCAAACCTATTTCCCCACCCACCCTTTCTTTTTAATCCTTTTTACTGTTTACCTTCTGCCTCAATAACCACTTTTGGTAAAACATTCCACATCCAAATAACCCTATCTGGGTTAACATTATTCTTGATTGTTCATTGAATGATGCTTCAGTCTATACCCCTTTGTTATTGATTCGCCAACCTGTGAAAACAGTCATAATTTTGAAAACCTCTGTTAGATTGTTTTTAACCTCTATATGGCATAATAGTGTGTCTTTGGTATGTAAATTAGTACCTGATCATGTACTTGAGGAAAGCCCTTTGCTTCCTTATCTGGATCTTCAAGTCATGGATATGTGTCTATTGGTGGCTTAGTTTCTGTTTAGAGTTTTTGTTTGTGTCAGTATAATGGCAGTTGAAAGCTCCATTCATCGCTGAATGAATGCGAGTCACCACAGGCGGCATAGTGATTCTGGCA
Organism: Heterodontus francisci; assembly: GCF_036365525.1. NCBI lineage: Eukaryota > Metazoa > Chordata > Chondrichthyes > Heterodontiformes > Heterodontidae > Heterodontus > Heterodontus francisci. The sequence goes on from NC_090373.1 coordinate 171,894,569, forward strand.
AAGGATGAGAGTAGGGATTTAAACAGGGTACATTTAGAAATGTTAAGCAGATGCCCTCCTTTGAGAGCTAAATGATGATGGGTTAATATTCGGCTAGCTTTTCCCAGACGCTATGCTTGAAAACCATCCACAACAGATCTGGCTGATCCCCAGTTTTTAATCAGTATTGGCTATATTCAACAAGATAACATGATCCCAGTGTTGGAAATCTCGAGCAGTGAACACTGAGTTTTGGCTTTGATTTTTATTATACTTGCTAATCATTTTAGTTTGTTTTTCCAAGGCCTTTTGCCTCTTGCGCTGTTTTTTAATGGAGAGGAGAGAATGATTTATGTGGATTCCTGTGGATCAAGCCAATTTATGAGCAACCTACCCCCCGGTGTTGTTGGTAACTTCCTCCAGCAGAGGTCTAGGTAGGGTTGTCAGCTCTAGTTGGATGTATTCCTGGAGGTTTCATCACATGACTCTGCCCCATGCTCCTGTTATTAATCCATCCTTCCCGTGCTAGTTGGAAGGGGGAGGAGGGGAGCAGACTGTTGGTTAACAAATGGATTAGTCTTGACTGTTAGTCAAACTGCTTTTTTTTCTCCATTCCCAATACTTTTATAACTAATAAATGAAAGTGTTCAAAGAAAATGAAAAAACCCCACTATTTTAATGCTCCTATGATGTTTCTCCTGGGTTGTTTGCAGCAGTGTCCTGCAGATTATACTGGCATGGATTAAGGATTGATTAACAGGCAGAAAACAGACTGTAGGAATAAACGGGTCATTCTAGTATTGACAGGCTGTGACTAGTGGGGTGCCTCAACGATCAGTACTTCGGCCCCAGCTGTTCACAGTATGTATCAATGATTTGGATGTGGGGATCAAATGTAATATTTCCAAGTTCACGGATGACACAAAACTAGGGAATGTGTGTTGGGAGGAAGATGCAAAGCTGCTTCATGGGGATTTGGACAGACTTGGTAAGTGTGCAAGAACACGGCAGATGGAATATAATGTGGAAAATTGTGAGGTATGAGGAACAGATGTGCAGAGTATTTCTTGAATGGTAAGAGATTAGGAAGTGTAGATGTACAAAGGGACCTGGGTGTCCTTGTCAATAAATCACTGAAAGCTAACATGCAGGTGCAACAAACAATTAGGAAGGTTAATGGTATGTTGGCCTTTATCGCAAGAGAATTTGAGTACAGGAGTAGTGAAGTATTGCTTCATTTGTATAGAACCTTGGTTAGACAGCACTTGGAGTACTGTGTGCAGTTTTGGTCCCCCTATCTTAGGAAGGATAGTATTGCCATAGAGGGAGTGCAAAGAAGGTTCACCAGACTTGTTTCTGGGATGGCGGAACTGTCCTATGAAGAGAGATTGGGGAAACTGGGCATGTATTCTCTCGAGTTTCGAAGAATGAGAGGTGATCTCATTGAAACCTCCAAAATACTTAAAGGGATAGACAGGGTAGATGCAGGTAAGATGTATCCCCTGGTTGGGGAGTCTAGGACTAGGGGACACAATTTCAAAATAAGGGGGAAACCACTAGGACTGAGATGAGAAATTTCTTTACACAGAGCGTTGTGAATCTTTGGAATTCTCTACCCTAGAGAGCTGTGGAAGCTCAGTAATTGAGTATGTTTAAAGCAGAGATTGACAGATTTCTAAATACCAATGACACAAAGGCATATGGGGATAGTGTGGGGGAAAAGGCATTGAAGTAGATGATTAGCCATGATTGTATTGAATGGCGGAGCAGGCTCAATGGGTTGAATGGCCTACTCTTGCTCCTATGTTCCTATTAATCTTCAATCACTGGACACTCCAGGACAATCCTGGAGAGTTGGCAAAACTAGGTCTGAATGAGAACGTGCCAAATGTCATTGCACTATAGCTGGTGAAATTATTCACCAGCATAAGGGCAACATAAGGTTGTAAAATGTGTGATCACTTTTTCTAAAAGTCACAAAAGGGTGAATGTATGTGTCAGCTTTAAATCTTCTTATGTTTGTTTTCTGATTCCCATTCTTGATCGATCTTGGTGAATCTTGTTAACTTGTGAATCCTATAATTCCTGTCTCTATGTTGTCTTTAGAAGCTGTCTCATGTGTATAGAGCCTGCAATTGGCACTAAGCTGCTCCCATACCATAGCTTTCAGCTGTTTGGGTTTGACTTTATGGTTGATGAAGATCTCAAAGTCTGGCTAATTGAAGTGAATGGAGCTCCAGCCTGTGCTCAGTAAGTTGTAGATTTGCTCAGTAACATTTCCTTTCATCACAATGCTGCTTGCTGGTGTTTTAGGCTGCAGTTCATCAAATAATATGACATGGCTTAGTTTATTGTGTTTATAACAGTGTTTCAATATCAAGCTTTGAATAATTTGGTACTCATTTTCTAGGTTATTCTGAAAGGTCTTATAAAGTGGATTCACTTTCTAAAACTTTTCACAAGATAGCTGATGCGTTTTAATTCTGATAAATGGAAGCTTATGCTGATAGCATTAGGTGAAGAAAGGTAGGAGGGGGCTTGTATGGTGCATAAGCCATGGACCAGTTGGGGCTGAAGGACTGTTCTTGTGCTGAACATTCTATGTAATCCTTTGCTAAATGTATTTTTGAAAGATGAATTCTTAATATACCCTAAATTGTCCAATTAAAGATGCCACATTTTGTTTCTGTCAACTTTTTCCATACTGGTGTTGATGTGGGCAACACATGTGCATTGAAATCAATAGCCTGTTATTCATAAACAGGGTTGTTCCATGTAGTGTACAGAAAAAATTACAGGACATAGGATTTACAGCATAGAAACATGCCATTGGATCCAACAGGTGTTTAGGCTCCACATGAGCCTCCTCCCACCTTACTTAATCTCTCAATTGGTTTCCCCTCTTTATTAAATGAGCGCAAACCAATGGAAAGAACCCTATTATCACAATCACCAATAAATTATTTACCAATAAACTTCAGGGGAAACAAATCAAGACTGAAAGTAGCAACGTTTCAATGTCGACCCAATCTGTTTTCTCTTGTGTGATACTTTTATGATTTAAACACCAATTTTAGCATTGAGGTTGTTTCATTTGTGGGTCCTTGTCACTAGTTAGTCTCCTTGGATTCAGCGTTAATGTCTATTCCCATATTTGGATCTACGAATGGGAGTGAGCCTTTACCGTCCTAATTTCTATATAACAGTAGTGAGACCAGGAATCAAACAGAAAACTGTATTCTGGTTTACTGGAATATATTATGCGATTCTACAACCAGTATATTTACAATAATTACAAACTTTACTAATCTACTTCAAATGTCAAAAATGCTGCTTCCACTCTAACCCTAAACATAAAGTTGATTTTTGAAACATAATGGTTCACTTCTTACATTGTAAAACCCCACTGTTAACTTTGTGCACCTGATGACCTGAGACTGACTACTAATTGGGGTGAGTCATCCTCATAGATGTACCATTTAGAATCTTTTTAGATGTACTGAAACATTTTAAAAAATCTGTAATTTGTTCAACTATGAGGGGGACAGCTTTTCACAGGTTGTCAATTACATAGTCTGTCTGAATTGAGTTGACTCATTGACCTGTACTATGTTCTGAATGATCAGTTTGATGGGTTCCAATCCAAGCACGAAGTCCGAAATTAAACCACGGATGATCTCCAACAGACTACTGATGGGCAAATGTCACCCTCCGATATATAGCATAGTTTGCAGATGTGCTGAACTGCTCATCTCACTGCCTCATCCTGAGGTCTGAATACAGCCAGACTGTTAAGTTTATTCTATGTAGAAAGAACAAACTTGTACTATATGGTTCCCTTCATGCCCTCGGGGCATCCCAAAGTGCATTACAGCCAATGAAGTATTTTTGAATTGTAGTCACACTTGCAATGTAGCTTGAAAAGTCAGCTCACAGTATCTAACTTTAACCCTCTATGTACTGTGGCTAGCAAGAAAGAATCCAGTGAAGATAGTGACACAGGATGCATGTACAAAACTTTGTTTCCTGGATTTTTTTATTTATTTAGAAATACAGCACTGAAACAGGCCCTTCAGCCCACCAAGTCTGTGCCGACCAAGAACCACCCATTTATACTAACCCTACAGTAATCCCATATTCCCTACACTAAGGGCAATTTACCTATCACCTGCAAGTCTTTGGCGGTGGGAGGAAACCGGAGCACCCGGCGAAAACCCACGTAGACACAGGGAGAACTTGCAAACTCCACACAGGCAGTACCCAGAATTGAACCCGGGTCCCTGGAGCTGTGAGGCTGTGGTGCTCGCCACTGTGCCGCCCATAGTTTTTGATTTTGGAAGAAAGCTACACCTGCACATCTTCTCACCCTGTGCCTTGGGAGTCTTGGTTTCGACATATTTAAAAGACATAACTTTTTCTTATAAAGTTCTAGGAGACTCAGTGGATCTTGTTGAAATGCAAATTCATATTTAGACCTGCACACATCGTGAAGCCTAAGTGTTGAGACTGCCTAAGACAGGCCATTTTACAGCTATTGCTTTAGTGCTTTGGGGACTCTGATCAATAACCTGAGTTATACTGCCACTCTTGTATCACAGTATCTGAAGTCTCACATGGACATTGATGTAGCAGTATGATTGCGCCCATGCTAATGATCAGGTGTTGACAACGTGTCTGTACACGGACATCAGTGTCTGTGATAAAAGATGTTGAGGTCTGGGAATTTCAGGGATGAGAAATTTCCCATTGGCTTCTTCAGACCAGCTTATTTAAAAATAAGGGAAGTGCCTATTTCACATCTGACAGGAGCTGACAGCGGCAACAGTAGTTTCTGAACTGCGGACAGATTTGGGGTTTTCTGGCAGGTTCCTTTTTTTTTAAAAACCCACCAGAAACTGCTGTTCCAGCTCTCAGTAATAGTCAGAGAAAGATTGTGTGTGGTGGGGGGTGCAGAGAGAGATGGACACAGAGAGGGGATAGGCATTGACATAGAGGAGAGGAGAGATGAAGATCACTCCTGACAGACAACATCTATCAGGATTCTCACATGATTGCATCAAGTGTGCAGGCTGACACTGACTACTTGTGCAAGCAAAAACAATGCCAGGTATCTCACTAAATGGGGAGAAATGCGTTTTAAATCGGCCTGTGTTTTGATGGCATTAGGTTGGCTATACACTTTGTATACAGATTAATTGCCCCATGGCTGAGTCAATAATTTTGTCAAATGTCTCTGGTGCAACATGTTGCTGCCCTTCCCTGCTAATGATTAACTAATTTCTTAGTGTTTTGCGATCCTTATACAACCTTTGCAATTCTTTACAAAAAAAGACCTGCAAAATATATATACACACATCTGATCTAAACTGTGCCAAGTACAACGAGCATCATTTAGATAAATCAACCTTTCAGTAACTGGAGAAAATGCTGGAAATACTCAGCAGGTCAGGCAATGTCTATGAAGAGAGAATTAGAGTTAATGTTTCAGGTTGATGAGTGTTTTTCTGTTTCTACAAATGCTGCCTGACCTGCATATTTGCAACATTTTCTGTGTTTATTTCATATTCCAGCATCTGCAGTATTTTGCTTTTGTTTCAGTAACTGGAATTTGGCTGTACATTAAAACATTTTCACACTTTTTGCTGTTTTCAGGAAACTCTACGCTGAACTTTGTCAAGGAATAGTGGATGTAGCCATTTCCTCTGTCTTTCCATTGAGTGAGTCACCACAGAAGCCGAACCAACAGTCTGTCTTCATCAAATTGGGAAGTTAACGGAGTCTGTCTTTTCCTTCTCCTTCACACCTCCATTTCATTTCACAATCTGATAAGTTGTATCTATCAGTATCAACAGAGCGCTGTAAATCATGCATATAAACTCAAAACATAGCCCTCAAAAGTCTATTGAAAGCTGTGTCACTTGTATAAATTAACAGCTTACTAGATGTACAGCTATGAGAGATTCTTGTTGGAAAATTACAATCAAAGCATGACAATGGGAGTTGCTGTAAACTGATGTATGTTGCTTCAAACTCTGCAGAAATGCTGTAAGAATGTTCTCTGTTCAGTACAAATGGTCAGCAGAAATTGTGTGGTAGTTATATCAACATAATCTGTTTGTGGATTGTGCGATTAGAAGTACTGTTCTGGACTCTGAAGGGTTTTATTGACGCACTCAGTAGTACTTCAGATTGAATACTGAAATTATGGCATTACTTAAAATGTGTAGGCATCTTTCATAATGTGTGGTATTCTGCTAATATCATTCATATAATGGTGCATAGAGATGGATATCACTGTGACCCGATACGGCCCAAACCAACTCCTTAATCCAGGTCTCATAATGTGTTCAGTAGTGTGTTTCAACAATTGCGCTTCAAAAACCGTGAAGCAAGGTAGTCATGCACTGCTTTCATTCAGATTATTTATACTCTAGTTCTTTTAAATGCAGCTGATATTGTGGACATGAAGAAAGCAAGGAATTCTGCTTCTATTGTTTTTATTAGATTGCAAACACTCTGCAAGGAGTTGTGGGGGTGGGTGGGGAGGAACAGTATTTTAAAGATGCCAATATTTTTGAAAGGGGGAAAAGAATTCTTCTCTTTTCTGCTTATAATTGTTCTTTGCCATTTGTGTTGGCATCGCTGCAGAATGAAATGCACTCTTACAAACTTTAGTTCATTCTGTTTGCAGTATTTAACAACCTGGATACAGCTGATGAGGAATAATATGACATAAATTGGAAAGTGGTAGCATGCACTAAATGCATTTTGTCCTGATTCACAGATTATATATGTACATCACAGGAACTGTCCTCCTCTCTCAAAGTAATTGATCTTTTGTTTAGTAAGTTATGAAATATCAATTATTTTCCTATGTTTGGTTTTTAATTTTTTCTTGCCAACTTGGCCAGGTTGTTGCTAATATTTTATTGTGTCCTGCCAAATGAATGATTATATTTATAGGTCAAATATTTTGTTCTCATATTTATGGTTCTACTTCCTTTCTATGAGTAAAATTCTGAGCACTACTGAGGATGGAGGCATGTTCCTCTCTCAAATGTTAACCGTCAGGATTGAAGCACTGAATAAACTGGTTGGCGCTCCAAGGTATTTGTGGAGTGCAGCTCCAATTAAGGTCTTTGCCCCCAGAATATTCCCTACAGAGTGCACTGTGTCGCACTCATCACTGGCAGATTATTGTGATGACATGTTGCTATTAGTGCACGTTTCTCGGTATCTAACTTCAAAACACTATCATGAGGAATAAACAGAATTACCAATGATCTGCTGTTTGCATTTGTGAATCTCTGCTGTTGATTCTTAATTATACTTGGCTCTCAAAATGTTACTTTCCAAGTCACCCTGGCCTTGTGTACAATAACAACAGTGTTCTTAATTTCATTGTGGGTTACAAGCTGACAAATCAAAGTTGCAACATTAAAACAAAAAACCTCTATGCAGGAACATCAGACAAATAAGAAACTGTAGGTTAAACACCACCACAGGAGACTTTTGTCCCAAAAGTCTGGGCTGAATTGCATTTATCCCAGGGATAAATAACCAATGTCTAACCCAGGGCAAAAACTAGTTCCCCACTGAAGGTATTCAACCAACAAGCAGTCTGAAGGTCAATGTGTAAACAATTGACTTTCATTAAAGGTGACCATTTAAAAAAATATTTAATTGTACTACAGTACGATAGGGAAAGGCTAGATGTGGGTTCTCCCAATGCTAAGTGCACTTGTCCTTTTGAGTAGTTAAGACATCGAAAACTAGGAAAGATCCAGTTCAATTCTTGGTCTGTATTGCCTGTTCTCAGTCAGGACAGCAGCTGTTGATCACCTGCCCTCTATGGCTGGGTTGGAGAGGAGAAAAACAGACCAGAGTTTGTGCTTCTGATTGTTATACAGCAACTTGTTGGTGAAGGTGGACCTCAGGTGAAGGTATAAAGCAGAAGTCTGGATATAATGTAGGATCAGGTGATATTGTAATGCACCTCCACTTCCCCTGCCATTCACCCCACCCTCAGCACTTGAATAGTGGAGTAGACACGTCCAGACTCGTAACAGAGATACTGAGGGAGTTTATGGAATAAAAATAGATTACATTTGGAGCAGGAAAGGAGAAGGTGGAGGGTGTTGGTTGCAGGAGAGATTTGCAGACAAAAGTGGACAAGAACATTGAAAATAATTACTTTAAACTGTGAGGTACCTGTTTTAAATGGTTCAGTGGCTACAAGCAGCTTAGAGGCTCAAGAAAGCTATTGCTAACCAAAATCACTGTTGTTAATTCAGCGCTGTCTACTTTCTCAATTGTGTTCATCATCCCTCCTCTCGTTCCCTGAAGCTGTTCACTCCAGGTTGGGTTTCTCGTAGTTATACAGCATAGAAACAGGCCCTTCGGCCCATCGTGTCTGTGCCAGCTATCAAGCACCTAACTATTCTAGTCCCATTTTCCAGCACTTGGCCTGTAGCCTTGTATGTTATGGCATTTCAAGTGCTCATCTAAATACTTCTTAAATGCTGAGAGTAGCTGCCTCTACCACCCCTTCAGGCAGTGTATTCCAGATTCCAACCATGCTCTCTAAACCTCCTGCCCCTTACCTTAAATCTATACCCCCTGGTTATTGACCCCTCCGCTAAGGAAAAAGTCTCTTCCTATCTAACCTATCAATGCCCCTCCATAATTTTGTATACCTCAATCATGTCCCCCCTCATCCTTCTCTGTTCTAAGGAAAACAACCCTAGCCTTTTCAGTCTATCTTCATAGCTGAAATGCTCCAGCCCAGGCAACATCCTGGGGAATCTCCTCTGCACCCTCTCCAGTGCAATCACATCCTTCCTATAGTGTGGTGCCCAGAACTGTACACAGTACTCCAGCTGTGGCCTAACCACAAGTACACCAAGGTCCCTCTGACCTTCCTAGGGCCCTACCATCCATTGTATATTCCCTTGCCTTGTTAGTCCTCCCAAAATGCATCACCTCACACTTCTCAGGATTAAATTCCATTTGCCACAGCTCCGCCCATCGTGCAAGCCAATCTATATTGTCCTGTAATCTAAGGCTTTCCTCCTCACTATTTACGACACCACCAATTTTCGTGTCATCTGCAAACTTACTTATACTTCCTATATTCATGTCTAAATCATTGTAGTGTACATTAAACAGCGAAGGTCCCAGCACCGATCTCTCTGGTACACCACTGGTCACAGGCTTCCACTCGCAAAAACAACCCTCGACCATTGCCCTCTGTTTCCTGCCACTAAGCCAATTTTGGATCCATTTTGCTAAATTGCCCTGGATCCCATGGACTCTTACCTTTTTAACCAATCTCCCATGCGGGACCTTGTTAAAAGCCTTACTGAAGTCCATGTAGACTACATCAACTGCTTTACCCTCATCTACACAGCTAGTCATCTCCTCGAAAAATTCAATCAAATTAGTTAGACACGATCTCCCCCTGACAAAGCCGTGCTGATTATCCCTGATTATTCTCTGCCTTTCCAAGTGGAGATTAATCCTGTCCCTCAGAATTTTTTCCAATAGTTTCCCAACCACTAAGGTTCGACTCACCGGCCTGGTCTATCCCTGCTACCCTTCTTGAATAATGCTACTGCATTTGCTGTCCTCCAGTCCTCTGGCACCTCTCCCTTGGCCAGAGAGGATCTGAAAATGTGTGTTAGAGCTCCTGCTATCACCTCCCTTGCCTCACATGACAGCCTGGGATACATCTCATCTGGGCCTGGGGATTTATCCACTTTTAAGCTCGCTAAAACATCTAATACTTCCTCCCTTTCAATGTTAATATGTTCAAGTATATCGCAATCCCCCTCCCTGATCTCTACATCGTCCTTCTCCACAGTGAAAACAGATGAAAAGTAATCATTTAAAACCTCACCTAAGTCCTCCGGCTCCACACACACATTGCCACTTTGGTCCCTAATGGGCCCTACTCTTTCCCTGGTTATCCTCTTGCTCTTATTATACTTATAAAACACCTTAGGATTTTCCTTTATCTTGCCCGCCAGTGTTTTTTCATGTCCCCTCTTCGCTCTCCTAATTACTTTTTTAAGTACCCCCCTACACTTTCTATACTCCTAATGCCTCCACTGTTTTCAGCGCTCTGAATCTGCCATAAGCCTCCTTTTTTTTTTCCTGATCCAATCCTCTATATCTCTTGACATCCAGGGTTCCCTGGACTTGATGGTCCTACCCTTCACCTTTTAATGGGTACATGTTGGCTCTGAACCCTCACTATTTCCTCTGTGAATGACTCCCACTGGCCTGATGCAGACTTTCCTACAAGTAGCTGCTCCCAGTCCACTTTGGCCAGATGTTTTTTTTTATTCATTCATGGGATGTGGGCGTCGCTGTCCAGGCCAGCATTTATTGCCCATCCCTAATTGCCCTTGAGAAGGTGGTGGTGAGCTGCCAATTGAGTGGCTTGTGGGCCATTTCAGAGGGCATGTAAGAGTTAACAACCATTGCTGTGGGTCTGGAGTCACATGTAGGCCAGACCAGGTAAGGACAGCAGATTTCCTTCCCTGAAGGACATTAGTGAACTAGATGGGTTTTTACAACAATCGACAATGGTTTCATGGCCATCATTAGACTAGCTTTTTAATTCCAGATTTTATTAATTGAATTCAAATTCCATCTTCTGCTGTGGTGGGATTTGAACCCATGTCCCCAGAGCAATACCCTGGGTTTCTGGGTTACTAGTCCAGTAACAATACCACTACGCCACCTCCTCCCCCGCTGTTTTATCAAATTGAAATCTGCCTTTCCCCAATTCAGTACCTTTATTTCTGGCCCGTCTTTGTCCTTTTCCATATCTACCTTAAATGTTACAGAGTTATGGTCACTATCCCCAAAATGCTCCCCCACTGATACTTCTACCACTTGTCCAGCTTCATTCCCGAGGATTATGTCCAGTACTGCCCCTTCTCTTGTAGAACTTTCTACGTACTGGTTCAAAAAGCTCTCCTGGATGCATTTTAAGAAATCCTCCGCCTTTAAGCCCTTTACACTAAGACTATCCCAATTGATATTAGGTAAGTTGAAATCCTCTACTATTATTACCCTATAATTTTTACACCTCTCTGAGATTTGCCCACATATCTGTTCCTCTATCTCTCCCTGACTGTTTGGAGGCCTGTAGTACACTCCCAGTCAAGTGATTGCCTCCCTTTTGTTATTCTAAGATATCATAGAAACATAGAAAATAGGAGCAGGAGTAGGCTATTCGGCCCTGCGAGCCTGCTCTGCCATTCATTATGATCATCCAACTCAGTAGCCTGTTTCGGCTTTCACCCCATACCCTTCGATCCCTTTAGACCCAAGAGCTATATCTAACTCCTTGAAAACATACAATGTTTTGGCCTCAATTGCTTTCTGTGGTAGCGAATTCCACAGGCTCACCACTCTCTGGGTGAAGAAATTTCTCCTCATCTCAGTCCTGAATGGTTTACCCCGTATCCTTAGACTATGACCCCTGGTTCTGGACTCCCCCCACCATCGGGAACATCCTTCCTGCATCTACCCTGTCAAGTCCTGTTAGAGTTTTATAGGTTTCTGAGATCACCCCCCCTTACCCTTCTGAACTCCGGCAAATATAATCCTAACCGACTCAGTCTCTCCTCATACGTCAGTCCCGTCATCCCAGGAATCAGTCTGGTAAACGTTCGCTGCACTCCCTCTATAGCAAGAGCATCCTTCTTCAGATAAGGAGATCAAAACTGCACACAATATTCCAGGTGTGGCCTCACCAAGGCCCTGTATAATTACAGCAAGACATTCCTGCTTCTGTACTCAAATCCTCTCGCTATGAAGGCCAACATACCAGTTGCCTTTTTTACCACCTGTTGGACCTGCGTGCTTACCTTCAGCGACTGGTGTACGAGAACATCCAGGTCTCACAGCATATTCCCCTCTCTCAGTTTATAGCTGTTCAGATAATAATCTGCCTTCCAGTTTTTGCTACCAAAGTTGATAACCTCACATTTATCCACATTATACTGCATCTGCTATGCATTAGCCCACTCACTCAACTTGTCCAAATCACTCTGAAGCCCCTCTGCATCCTCCACACAACCCCACCCCCCTCCCCCTCCCCCCCACACACCCTCCCCCTCCCCCCCACACACCCAGTTTTGTGTCATCTGCAAATTTGGAGATATTACATTTAGTTCCCTCATCTAAATCATTAATGTATATTGTGAATAGCTGGGGTCCTAGCACCGATCCCTGAGGTATCCCACTAGTCACTGCATGCCATTCGGAAAAAGACCCATTTATCCCTACTCTTTGTTTCCTGTCTGCCAACCAATTTTCTATCCATCGCAATACACTACCCCCAATCCCATGCGCTTTAATTTTACATGCTAATCTCTTATGTGGGACTTTGTCGAAAGCCTTCTGAAAGTTCTAAATAAACCACATCCACTGGCTCCCCCTCATCAACTCTACTAGTTAAATCCTCAAAGAATTCTAGTAGATTTGTCAAGCATGATTTCCCTTTCGTAAATCCATGCTGACTCTGCTCGATTCTACCACTGTTCTCCAAGTGCTCTGCTATAAAATCTTAGATAATGGACTCTAGAATTTTCCCCACTACCGACATCAGGCTGACTGGTCTATAATTCCCTGCTTTCTCTCTACCTCCCTTTTTAAATAGTGGGGTTACATTAGCTACCCTCCAATCTGTAGGAACTGTTCCAGAGTCTATAGAATCTTGGAAGATGACCACCAATGCATCCACTATTTCCAGGGCCACTTCCTTAAGTATTCTGGGATGCATATCATCAGGTCTTGGGGATTTATCGGCCTTCAATCCCATCAATTTCCTCAACACCATTTCTCTACTAATACTGATTTCCTTCAGTTCCTCTCTCACTAAGTCCTGTGTTCCCCAACATTTCTGGTATGATATTTGTGTCCTCCTTTGTGAGGATAGAACCAAAGTATGCATTTAGTTTCTTTATTCCCCATAATAAATTCCCCTGTTTCTGACTGTAAGGGACCTACATTTGTCTTCACTAATCTTTTTCTCTTCACATACCTATAGAAACTTTTACAGTCAGTTTTTATGTCCCCGCAAGCTTGCTCTCGTACTCTATTTTCCCCTCCTTAATCAATCCCTTGGTCCTCCTTTGCTGAATTCTAAACTGCTGCCAATCCTCAGGTTTGTTGTTTTTCCTGACAAATTTATATTCCTCTTCCTTGGATCTAATGCTATCTCTAATTTCCTTTGTAAGCCATGGTTTGGCTACCTTTCCCGTTTTACTCTTACACCAGACAGGGATAAACAATTGTTGCAGTTCATCCATGCGCTCTTTAAATGTTTGCCATTGCCTACCCACCGTCATCCCTTTAAGTAACGTTTCGCAATCCGTCATGGCCAACTCGCGCCTCATACCTCCATAGTTTCCTTTACTAAGATTCAGGGCCCTTGTCTCAGAATCAACTACGCCACTCTCCATCTTGATGAAGAATTCTATCATATTATGGTCGCTCATCCCGAAGGGGTCTCGCACCACTAGATTGTCAATTATTCCTCTCTCATTACACAATACCCAGTCTAGGATGGCCTGTTCTCTAGTTGGTTCCTCAACGTATTGGTCCAGAAAACCATCACGTATACACTCCAAGAATTCCTCCTCTACGGTATTGTGACTAATTTGATTTGCCCAATCTATATGCAGATTAAAGTCACCCATAATTACAGATGTTCCTTTATCGCATGCATCTCTAATTTCCTGTTTAATGCCATTCCCAACATCACCACTACAGTTTGGGGGGGTCTATATACAACCCCCCACTAAGGTTTTTTTGCCCCTTAGTGTTTCTCAGCTCTACCCATACAGATTCCACATCGTCAGAGTTAATATCTTTCCTCACTATTGCGTTAATTTCCTCTTTAACCAGCAATGCAACTCCACAGCCTTTTGCTTTTTGTCTGTCCTTCCTAAATACTGAATATCCCTGGATGCTCATTCCCCATCCCTGGTCACCTTGCAGCCATGTCTCTATAATCCCGACTATATCATACCCGTTTACATCTATTTGCACGATTAATTCATCCACTCTATTGTGAATGCTCTGCGCGTTAAGGCACAAAGCCTTCAGGCTTGTCTTTTTGACATTACTTGTCCTCTTCCCACCATTTTTCACTGTGGCCCTGTTTGATTCTGGCACTTGATTTCTCTGCCTATCACTTTTCTTATTCCCCTTACTGTCTTTTGTTCTTGTCTTTGATCCCCCTTCCTCTGACTCCTTGCAAAGGTTCCCATCCCCCTGCCATTTTAGTTTAAACCCTCCTTACTACAGTAATTGACTCCTTGATCAACAGTGCAATGCCACCCCCTCTTTTATCCCCTCCCCGATCACACCTGAAGATTCTATACCCTGGAATATTGAGTTGCCAGTCCTGCCCCTCCCTCAGCCATGTCTCTGTGATAGCAATAATATCATAATCCCATGTGCTAATCAATGCCCTCAATTCATCTGCCTTATTAGTAAGACTCCTTGCATTAAAGTAAATGCAATCCAGCCTTGCATTTTTCACTTGTGCCTTCACAGGTCTATATTTGCTCTGCCTTCCAGACTGACTCAGTTTCTTTTCTATATTTGGCTGTGCCTCACCCCCTACTGTACCTCCACTCTGTATCCCATCCCCCAGCCAAATTAGTTTAAATGCCACCCCACCGCCCCCCCCCCCCCCCCCCACCCCCACCAACAGCACTCGCAAACCTCCCAGCAAGGATGTTGGGCCCGTTCCGGTTCAGGTGCAAACCGTCCAACTTGTACAGGTCCCACCTTTGCCAAAAACAGATCCAGTGATCCAGGAACCTAAAGCCCTCCCTCCTGCACCATCTCCTCAGTCACGCATTCATCTGCTCTATCTTCCTATTCCTATACTCACTAGCACGTGGCACAGGGAGAAATCCAGAGAATACAACCTTTGAGGTCCTACTTTTTAATCTGCTACCTAGCTCCCTAAATTCTTGTTGCAGGACCTCATCCCTCTTTTTACCTATGTCGTTGCTACCAATGTGTATCACGACTTCTGACTGCTCACCCTCCCCCTTTAGAATGTCCTGCAGCTGTTCTGTGACCCTAGCACCAGGGAAGCAACATACCATCCTGGAGTCACATTTGCACCCATAGAACCCCTATGTGCACCCCTTATGATAGAATACCCTATCACTATAGCCCTTCCACCCCTCTTCCTCCCCTGCTGTGCAGCAGAGCCCTCCATGGTGCCACAAACTTGGCTGTTGCCGCTTTCCCCTAGGAGGTCATCACCCCCCCCACCAGTATCCAAAGCGGTATATCTATAATACCTGCCTGCGCCTACTAAGAGTGGTCACCCATCTCTTTTCTGCCTGTGCAGCCATTACCTGCAGTGTGGCCACCTCACTAAATGTGCTATCCACGATGTTCTCAGCATCGCGGATGCTCCACAGTGAATCTACCCACAGCTCCAGCTCCGTAATGCGGGTAGCCAGTAGCTGCAGTTGGATACACTTCCTGCACACATAGTCGTCAGGGACACGTCCCTTTTATTTTATTTCCAAAATATACTTTATTCATAAAAATCTGTAAAAAATACATTACCAAACAGTTTCAAACAGCACCAAGTCAAAAAAATACAAACAGTGCAAAGGTGATCAGTTTCCTTCAATACAATCATGTGTTGCCTCATAACCCTTCCATTTCATTTGTCGTGCCAGATACATTTTTACATTTTACAGCAGACAAAATTTTCCCGATACAGTTCGAGAGATTTCCCATGGATCCAGCCCCTCAGTTCAGCTTGGTGGGGGGACCTTACACAGTGGTCTTTCCCCATTGAACCTTTGCTGCGTCCCTGTTTTCCCACATAGTACAGCAGGAGCATATCACGGGGCTGAGCTCTCCTGCCATGACTTACCCTTAGATTAATTAGTTACTCCCCTAATTAAAAAATACTAATTACACTAGGGGCCTTGTTCTACCCCTTACAATCTAAAGTCCTTAATAAGTTACACAGAATTAAAAAAAAACACTTTAGTACTCACCTTATCACGAGTTCTTTTATCAACAAAAAAAACTTTCCCCTTATCTTTTAAAGCTATTTAAATGCACTAACAGCTGCTACTCACCCAACCAAACACCTTGCAGATTTCCCGTGATGTCACTCTAAGTTTTGTTTTCAAGTCTCAGCGCGTGCCGAGAGAGAGAGCAGGTCCGCCAGCCGCCGCTGCTCCTGTCTTCAGGTAAGTGAGAACCTGTTACACTGATTTCAAATACTCTCTCGTACCTCAGTGAGCGTTCATTTTTCTGGTGAGTCTTGATGGTCGGTGTCAGCCAGTGATTTAACCATTGAGGTGTGGTGGGGTAATTGCTAGACTGGTCCTGCCCTTGTTGATGCCATCACATGCAAACTTCCACCAGATCTCTGGTTACTGGTTAGGAGCAGGAAACGGGAGATCGTGGCATACTGGTAATGTTACTGAACTAATAATCCAGAGGCCCAGTCTAATGTCCTGGACAGACAGATTCAAATTCCACCATGGCAGCTGGTGGAATTTAAATTCAATTAATTAATAAATTCAATTAATTAATAAAATCTGGAATTGAAAGATAGTCTTAGTAATGGTAAAAAGCAGAACCTCAAAGTCATGAGCAAATTGGCATAGGGTAAATATGATTACAGAGTTAAATACATGGCTCAAAGATTGGTGTGGGAGAAATGGGTTTCGATTCATGGGGCACTGGCACCAATACTGGGGAACGTGGAAGCTGTACCGTTGGGACGGTCTTCATCTGAACTGTGCTGTGACCAGTGTTCTGCGAGTCATGTAACTAGGGCGGTAGAGAGGTCTTTAAACTAAATAGTGAGAGAGAGGGATCAAGTGAGAGAAGATATGTTAAATTAGACAGGACAAGGCAAGAGAATAGGTAACAATAAGGGAAATATAATCAGAGCGTGGCAGGAAGGGACAGAATGTACAAAATTAAGAGTGTGCAAGCAGCTAAGGTTAGAGTTGCGTAAGTAGTAAAAAGACAGAACTGAAGGCTCTGTATTTGAATGCACACAGCATTCCTAACAAAGGAATTGATATCTCAAATAGAAAAAAATATGTATGATCTGATAGCCATTACAGAGACATGGCTGCAAGATGACAAAGGCTGGGACCTGAATATTCAAGGATACATGACATTTTGGAAGGACAGGAAACTAGGAAAATGTGGAGGGGTAGCTCTGTTAGTCAAGCTTGACAGAGGTGATCTTAGTTCTAAAAATCAAACTGTTGAATCAGTTTGGGTAGTGATATGAAATAGTAAAAGTAGAAAGTCACTTTTGGGAATAGTTTATAGGCCTCCTTACAGTAACCACACTGAAGGACAGGGTATACAGTGTCATGCAGGCCCCCACCTGCCAAGAATGAAGCATACTAATTTTGCCACATGGACATTAAACTTCAAATTGTTGCTGGGAAGAAAAGAGGGCCTGTTACAAGGAATCGCCAGGAAAGACATTTTTGCATACTGGCAGACAGTGTTGGAACAAAGGAACCAGCCTCTGCTCCCAATACATAGAACGGACAGGGTCAGACCAGTTTAGTCACATGACTAACTGGCTGTTGCAGAGTTTTGAACTGAGTTTTTTAAATCAAAGAAAGAGTGTTTGAAGACAGAAAGCGGTGTGCGTCAGGATTGAAAAGACCTCCTCCTGTCTGTTCTCATCTCTTTCTCACCAGCTTTGGAATCCATTGAAGACACAGGAACCCTAAGAGAAAAAAGTCTCCTACAGCGAACAACGTTTAAGAAGGCCCCAACGAAAAGCAAGAATTACCTACAAGCAAGAACTACCTACAAAAGGATTCTACAGTGAGCTCGAAGCATAGTAACAAGAAACTCTTCAGATATTGTCTCAAACCTCTCCACTTTATTTTTCTTCTGCTCTTTTCTGTCTCTATTTGCGTGTGTATCATGTATGCATCCATAGGCGTTAACCGAATTAGTGTTTAAATTTTAATAAATTTCACTTTTCTTCTTTAAACCTAAGAAAGCCTGTTTGTACTCATTTCTTTACCTTATAATTGACAAGTAGTGAACAAGGATTCACCAAGGGGGAGCTCAAAATATGGTGTGTTTAAAATTAAATCCTGTTACAGTAAGACCAGGTGAAGGCTGAAAGGGACCATTAGACACCTTTCTCACCTGGTTGTAACAACAGGAAGAAATAATGGGGGCTTGTTAGAAAAGTACGGTGATAATTATGGGTGATTTTAATCTACATTTAGATTGAACGATTCAGATTGGCAAAGGTAGCCTGGATGATGAGTTTATAGAGTGTTTTCGGGATGGTTTCTAAGAGCAGCACTTTCTAGAGCCAACCAGAGAGCAGGCTATTCTAGATCTGGTAATGTGTAACAAGACAGGATTAATTAATTACCTCATAGTAAAGGTGCCACAAGGTAGCAGTAATCACAACATGATTGAATTTTGCACTCAGTTTGAAGGTGAGAAGAGTGGATCTAAGACTAGTGTTTTAAACTTAAATAAGGGCAATTATGAGGGTTTGAAGACAGAGCTGGCGAAAGTAAACTGGGAAATTAGGTTAAGGGATAGGTCAATAGAGATGCAGTGACAGACATTTAAGGAAATATTTCATAACACTTAGCAAAGATACATTCCAGTGAGAAAGAAAGACTCCGGGAGAAGGACGCACCCGCTAATTAAGGAAGTTAAAGATAGTATCAAACTGAAAGAAAAAGCATACAATTCAGTGAAGAGTAGTGGCAGGTCAGAAGATTGGACAGAATATAAAACACAGCAAAGAATGACTAAAAGAATGAGAGAAAAATTAGAGTACGAGAGAAAACTCACTAGATATATAAAAATGGATAGTAAGAGTTTCTACAGGTATTTAAAAAGGAAAAGAGTAAGTAAAGCGAGTGTTGGTCCTCTAGAGAGTGATTCTGGGGGGTTAATAATGGAAAATAAGGAAATAGCCAAGGAATTGAACAGATTCTTTTTGCATCTATTTTTACTTTAGAGGATACAAATAACATCCCAGAAATAATTGTGACTCAAGAGTTGAAAGGGAGGGAGGAACTTGGCACAATTACCATCATCAGGGAAAGGGTACTGAGAAAATTATTAGAACTAAAAGCTGACAAATCCCCAGGTCCTGATGGACTTCATCCTAGGGTCTTAAAAGAAGTGGCTGCTGAGATCGTTGGTTTTAATTTTGCAAAATTCCCTAGATTCTGGAAAGGTTCCATCAGATTGGAAAATAGCAAATGGAACTCCATTAATCAAGAAAGGAGGAAGACAGAAAGCAGGAAAGTACAGGCCAGTTGGCTTAAAATCTGCCATAGGGAAATTGCTGGGATCTATTATTAAGGAAATTATAGCAGGTCATTGAGAAAATCTCAACGCAATCAGGCAGAGTCAACATGGTTTTGTGAAAGGGAAACCGTGTTTGATTAATTTATTAGAGTTTTTAGAGGAAGTTACAAGCAATGTGGATAAAGGGGAATCAGTGAATGTGGTGCACTTGGATTTCCAAAAAGCATTTGACAAGGTGCCGCATCAAAGGTTACTAAACAAGAGACCATGGTATAGGGGTAACATATTAGTATGGTTAGAGGATTAGTCAGCTAAGAGGATGCAGAGAGTAGGATAAATGGATCATTTTCAGGTTGGCAAGCTGTAACTAGTGGAGTGCCACAGGGATCAGTGCTGGGGCCTCAACTATTTACAATCTATATCAGTGACTTGGATGAAAGGATAGAATGTATGGTTGCTAAATTTGCTGACGACACAAAGATAGGTAGGAGAGTAAGTTGTGAAGAGGACATAAGGAATCTGCAAAGGGATATAGATAGTTTAAGTGAGTGGGCAAAGATTTGCCAGATGGAGTATAATGTGTGAACTTGTCCACTTTGACCAGAAAAATAGAAAGGATATAATTGCATCGGAAGCAGTTCAGAGAAGGTTCATTCAACTGATTCCTGGGATGAGAGGATTATCTTATGAGGAAAGTTTGGACAGGTTGTGTCTGTATTCATTGGAGTTTAGAAGGATGAGAGGTGATCCTATTGAAACATACAAGATCCTGAGGGGACTTGACAGGGTGGATGTGGGAAAGACTAAAACTAGGGGTTACTGTTTAAAAATAAGGGGTCTCCCATTTAGGACAGAGATGAGAAAATATTTTTTCTCTGAGGGTCGTGAGTCTGTGGAACTCTCTTCGCCCGACAGTGGGGAATGCAGGGTCATTAACTGTTTTTAAGGCAGAGGTAGATAGATTCTTGACAAACAAGGGAGTGAAAGGGTATCAGGGGTAGGCAGGATAGTGAAGTTGACTCCACAAACAGATCAGCCATGATCTTATGGAATGGCGGAGTGGGCTCAAGGGGTCGAATGGCCTACTCTTGCTCCTACTTTGTATGTTCGGTATCTGCTAGAGTGAAAGGAACATCACCACCACTCCCGGTGCAGATAATTGAAGATACCCAAATTTTACTTTTACAAATATCATGCAGCAATTACACAGATTAATCAAGAAAAGATCAAGTACCAAATGACAAAAGGAAGCCCTGCAAAGTGGTGACACCCGGTGCGAGGATTTGTCCATCAAAGATTCTGGGATGGTGGATAATAGGAGTGTGGATAAGGGAGCATCCATTGTCCTGAATATAGTTGATCTAAATATGGCCTTAACACAAGGAAAAACAAATCACCACAGGGGAGTGTATTCGACAAGGAAGGGGACTGAACAACAAAACTCCATTTCATGTTTGCAAAAACCAAATTTTATCATATACATTGGCTTGTTTTGTGGCACTGGAGATATTATGTCCAAGGTGGCTGAGATTATTTCCAGTTCTATCCAGTTGGTTTTATTCTGCTTTTACAATTACATAGGAGATTGTCTTTTAAATAACCACATGTCCTTTCAGTACAAATACATTCTGACAGTAAGACAGGACATGATAATTCAGTCAGGTTGCTATGATAAACTAGAAAGGTGACACTTGAGTGGCTCATGATCAGCAGAACTATTATTGAATTATTGCTTTAAATTTAAGAGCTAGGCAATTCTTCTTTATATTCTATAATCTGTTTACATTTTAAACTTCATGACCTTGACAACAAAATAGGAAAAATTGAGAAGAAAGTCGTTCATTCAGTCCATTGAAGTTCATCTTTCTATTTCATTAACTTTCCATCACGGTACATAATTGTTTGCCTCTATTTCCTTGCTTGGTAGATTATTTCAAACATTTTCATCACGGAGAAAGTTTCTCCTGATACCTATTCTAAACCCTGATTTCCATTTCTGCCCTCTGTTCACACTTACTTGGCAGGCTTTGAAGTAATACATGTTTATCTTTTTATAACATTTTATATATATTGATGACAGTTTCCCTTTTAACTACCTTCTTTTAGACTGTAACTTTTAAGTCTGTCTAATTTTACTTCATAGCTTATCCCTTTTATGCTGGAAATCAGTCTTGTTGCTCTTTTCTATTGCACATATACCTTTCTTAGTGATAATGCTAATCACAAATGAACAGTTCTCCAAGTGGAAGGGAACTATCAGATGCAGGTATGTAATTTAAGACCTGAGGATTTTCAAGTAGACAATTTGTACTGTGGAACTTCCTATAAAAATCTTAATAACATTTTCAGAAAGCTCAGTATGAAATTTGCTATTTAAAATTGATCTTGGCAGAATGAGTCACATTTTTAAATGCACGTGAAAAAGAGTTGATGGTCTGAATTTTCTGATCTTCAATGCATACCATCAAATCATAAACGATTTAAATATATGGAGCTGTGCTTACTTTTCAAGTAGGACGATCAACAGAGCAGGTTACATTTATTTTATGATTGCATACCACCCTTAAAACAAACAGCTAGCTCAATGTAAAAGTCATCCTGTTTTTTCCATCCAAATAATCTGTATATATCTGCAATATTTTCTTTTAGAAACTGTGTGTATTTTTTTGGAATATATATGAAAACAGGCTACATGTTTAAAATGAATATCAGTAAGCCTTACTCCAAATGACTTGAGTTGAAAATTCAATGCACTCCCCTCTCTCCTGTGCACACTCAGTTGCACTGTGCGATCCAGAAGCGGAACTATTGTCGCTGCTACAGTTGTTCCCCTCCGGTCCCTGTGCCTGGGTTGGACATGGCCGGTAAGTGGGAGAGCCTGTGCGGCGAGGAAAGGCTCCGGCCGAGCCTGAAGAACTTGACGGAGCCGGGGCTCGGGCCCGGCCAGCAGCAGCAACAGGCTTTGCAGGAGCTGGTCAGAGCTCACGTGGACTCGTTCGATCAGGCGGTGAGCGAGGGGCTGACGCGAGCCGTGCAGGTGAGTGGGCCCGGAGCACGTGCACCAGTGCCTGGGCAGGGAGAGGCGGGCTGGGGCTGGAGCTGGAGCTGGAGCTGGAGCTGGAGCTGGAGCTGGGACCGGGACCGGGGGAGGGAGACAAGGGGAGGCAGGCCGGAGTCGGGGCAGCGGCCTGGAATTTCAAGAGGAAGTTGGATGGCCACCTGAGAGAAATAGACTTGCAGGGCTACAGGGATCAAGCTGGGGAGTGAGACTGACTGCGTAGCTCCATGGCATCAGCCAGGGCCTGGAGAGGCACAGCCCTTCATTTGTCTGGGAAGGGTTTTATTCCTTGACCTCTGCACGCTTGCCCATTTACCCTAGAATAGTACAGCACAGAAGGTGGCCATTTGCCCCATTGAGACTGCGCCAGCTGCTTCAAAGAGCAATCCAATTACTCCCACTCTTTCCCATCATCCCTGAAATTATTTATCTAATTTCTCCTTAAATATTACTATTGAATCTGTTTCTATCACCCTATCAGGCAGTTGTCTTCCAAATCCTGTTTCTTTGGCCTATCACCTTAAATCTGTGCCCTCTGGTTATCGACCCTTCAGCCATTGGAAGCAGTTTCTCTTTATTTACACTAAACCCTTCATGATTTTAAATACCTTCTTCAAATCTCTTCTTGGCCTCCTCTGTTCTAAAGGAGAACAACCCCAGCTTCTCCGGTGTACCCACATAATTGTAATCCTTCAACCGTGGAATCATTCTAGTGTACTTTTTTGTTCTGTCTCAAAAGCTTTCACATCCTTCCTAAAGTGTGATGCGCAGAATTGGTCACAGTACTCCAGCTGGGACCAAACTAGTGTTTTATATAGGTTGACCATAACATCCTGGTTTTTGTACTCTGCCCCTGGCTATAAAGCCCAGGTCCCAACTGCTTTCTTAACTGTTCTGTTGGTCTGCTCTGTCACCTTCCAAGATTTGTGCATTAACATTACCTCTCCCACCCCCCACCCCTGCAATTTCGCTGTTTCACACTCCTTAAACTTGAGCTCATCCAAAACTCTGCTGTATCCTAACTCCCTTTCCCCCACTAGCCTGTGCTCACTGACCTGGCTTCCAGTCTTGCAATGCCTTGATTTTAAGATTATCCTCCTTGTTTAGAAATCCTTCTGTGGCCACATTCCCTTCCTATCTCTGTAACCTCCTCCAGCCGTACATCCCTCACGATCTTTGCGTTCCTCCAATTCAGGTCTCTTGCGCATCCCTGATTTCAATCAGTCCACCATTGGCGGCACGCCTTGAGCTGCCTATGTCCTAAGATCTGGAATTCCCTCCCTAAACCTCTCTCATCCTTTAAAACGATTTTTAAAACCTATCTGTTTGACCAAGCCTTTGGCAATCTGTCCTGATATGTCTTTATGTGGCTTGGTTTCAAATTTTGTTTGATAATGCTCCTGTGAAATGCTTTCGGATGTTTTACTAAGTTAAAGGTGCTATATAAGTTCGAGTTATTGTTGTTTCCTCAGAGCTGAACTCGCTGTCAAGACCTTCTTTCTAAAATAGCGCTGTGTGTGTAATAGTGCACCGTAGAGATGTGACTTTCTTCAAACTTCCTACTGACACACTTGGTTTAAATGTGCTCATCACAGGCTATTCCTCCATTGGAGTTCAATTATAGAAATGAGCAGATCAGCCTGGCATTTGTGGATGCTTTCATCAACCCCCCCATGGTGCCGAAAGGCAGCATCTGCAGTGACCTGAAAGTCTACCCAGCAGAGTGTAGAGGACGACGGAGTACTTACAAAGGAAAGTTAACTGTAAGTATAGTTAGTTCTGACCCATAGCTTTCAATATAGGTCAAAAAATGCAGCAATCACATAACGTGCTGCAGGAGTGGGAATTGTTTTGGTACTGGGCTAAATACTAATATGATCTTGTCAGCCTAGGTCTTTTCAATTGCTGCTACTTTTAACACTGGTACAAGCAATTTAAAACAACAATGATCTGAAAAATCTAGCTTCTGTATTTACAGCCCCTTGAGACACCTTGAGATGATCCTACAGAGATGCAAGTTGACACATAACTGGATTTGCATCCAGAGTTATGTCAACCATGTGATTTTTCTGCTTTTAAGCTCAATTTTTAGAAATTTGTTCTTGTGATGCTGGCATTTGTTGACAAACTCCACTTGCCCTAAGGGCATTAAAAACCAAGCAGAAAGTGTTGGACTGGAGTCACATGTAGGCCAAGAGAGGATAGAGGAGCATCACTGAACCAGTTGCGTTGTTAATGACACTCTGGTAGGTGCTTGGTCATTTTTCTTTGGTTGTAGTAGTGATCTGCCCAAGGACAGGTCCTCTGCTCTTTTCTCCATGCCTCGCAGTCCTGCACTTTCCTGCTTAGTTGCTCGTAAGAGCCTCCCATTTTTGAACTTACATGAGAAATGAGCAATATGACAAGGGGAAAAAGTACATGCGCTGGTTTCCTGTTGCCTTCCTTATATGTGCTTTAAAGAAAACAAGACCTCTTCCAGAAGGATCCTCCGCCTGCAAAGCAGCCATTGTCCCTCAAGGTTCTAGCTCTTCCACCATCACCATTGAAAATGTGCTTGTGCTGCTGTTGGCCATGGCTCGTAACCCTGAGCGTGGGTCCCTTACCTGGGCTCGGGGCGACTTGCAAAAGGGCAGGGACGACCTTCCCCTAATGTCTCAAATGACCCTGCTGCCAAAATTGTTTCGGTGCAAATTTATTGAATTTAATTTCACAATTTGTCATTGTGGGATTTGAACTCTCAACCACTGGGTTACTAGCCCAGCTCCATGACCATTATGCTATCTGAGAACAATGACTTGTATTGGGAGTCCTCTGATACTTTAACCCAAGTGGCCATTCTGCATGAGTTATGCTTGTCAGTGAGCATCAGTAAGCTGTTTGTCCTGTTCACAGCTGTTTCACGATCATGTTTTCAGCCGACATTTTTATGTGTGTACGCTCCAGTAGGAGGCAGTAGTAATCAGGAGAGGGCACCCTTGATGATGTACCCTCCCTGCCTTATTCCTAATCCAGGAACATTTGTGTTGCATGATTTTAACCCTGAATTGTCTTTGAATAAAAGGACTGTATACTGTTGATACCTGATCATTCGATGTCATTCAGCGTTACTGGCAGCTCTGGTGTAAACTGGTCATCTGACATGAACAGAGTTCATATGTTATTGGAGAGTTCCACCTGTGACCTATTCGATAGGCTACACTGCGTTTTTAGTTTTAATAAGAGACAGACTGAAGTATCTGGTCTTTTTCAGCAATTCTTTAACTTTAATTTCTTCTCCCTTTTTAGGCAGACATAAGCTGGTCAGTGAATGGCGTACCGAAAGGGATTATTAAACAGAGCCTGGGTTTGATTCCTATTATGGTAAAATCAAAACTCTGCAACCTATACCGCCTCTCTCCTCAAGATCTCATTAAACATCACGAAGAAGCAGAGGTATTGAATTAACACCTTTAGCCCAACTTCCTTTTCTCCTCGTATGATGTTCTGACTTCGGGGGATTTGGGCAGCGTATTAGGGGAAGGAAGAGAGGAAAGTTTCTATGTAGTCATTCATCTTTTCTGGGATCATGTTTCTTGTAGTATACAAACCTTAATTACCTCGGTCGCCATGTTAATGACATTGTAAACTTGGTGGGAAGCTGATTATTTCCAGTCGGGTTAAGAACAATTACTGTTCAGATTTTTTTGTTATTATTTGCTCGGGGGATGTAAGCATCGCTGGCTATGCCTACGTTTATTGTTCATCCCTAATTGCCCTTGAGAAGGTGGTGGTGAGTTGCCTTTTTGAACCGCTGCAGTCTTTGGGGTGTAGGACTGCTGTTAGGAAGGGAGTTTCAGGATTTTGATCCAGCGACAGTGAAGGAACAGCGCTATAGTTCCAAGTCAGGATGATGAGTGGCTTGGAGAGGTATTTGCAGGTGGTGGTGTTCCCAAGCATCTACTACCCTTGTCCTTCGAAGGTGGTAGAGGTCATGGGTTTAGAAGGTGCTGTCGTAGGAGGCTTGGTGAGATTCTGCAGTGCATCTTGTAGATGGTACACACTGCTACCACTGTGCGTCGGTGGTGAAGGGAGTGAATGTTTGTAGATGGGGTGCCAATCAAGCGGGCTGCTTTGTCCTGCATGGTGTTGAGCTTCTTGAGTGTAGTTGGAGCTGCACCCATCCAGGCAAGTGGAGAGTATTCCATCACACTCCTGACTTGTGCCTTGTAGATGGTGGACAGGCATTGGGAGACAGGAGATGAGTTACTCGCCACAGGATTTCCAGCCTCTGACCTGTTCTTGTAGCCACAGCATTTATGTGGCTGGTCCAGTTCAGTTTCTGGTTAATGGTAGCCCCTAGGATGTTGATAGTGGGGGATTCAGCGATTGTAAAGCCATTGAATGTCAAGGGGAGATGGATGGATTCTCTCTCGTTTGAGATGGTGATTGCCTGGCACCTATGTGATGCGAATGTTACTTGCCACTTATCAGCCCAAGCCTGGATGTTGTCCAGGTCTTGCTGCATATGGACATGGGCTGCTTCAGTATCTGAGGAGTTGTGAATGGTGCTGAACATTGTGCAATCATTAGCGAACATCCCCACTTCTAACCTTATGATTGAAGGAAGGTCATTGATGGAACAACTGAAGATAGTTGGGCCTAGGACACCACCTTGAGGAACTCCTGCAGTGATGTCCTGGGACTGAGATGATTGACCTCCAACAACCAAAACCATCTTCCTTTTTACTAGGTATGACTCCAACCAGTGGAGAGTTTTCCCCCGATTCCTATTGACTCCAGTTTTGCTAGGGCTCCTTGATGCCAGACTCGTTCAAATGCAGCTTTGATGTCAAGGGCAGTCACTCTCACCTCACCTCTTGAGTTTAGCTCTTTTGTCCATGTTGTAATGAGGTCAGGAGCTGAGTGGTCCAGGCAGAATCCAAACTGGACGTCACTGAGCAGGTTATTGCTAAGCAAGTGCCGCTTGATAGCACTGTTGATGACACCTTTCATCACTTTACTGATGATTGAGAGTAGACTGATGGGGCGGTAATTGGCCGTGTTGGACTTGTCTTGCTTTTTGTGTATAGGACATACCTGGGCAATTTTCCACATTGCCGGGTGGATGCCAGTGTTGTAGCTGTACTGGAACAGCTTGGCTAGGGGCTCGGCTAATTCTGGAGCACAAGTCTTCAGTATTATTGCCGGAATATTGTCGGGGCCGATAGCCTTTGCAGTATCCAGTGTCTTCAGTCGTTTCTTGATATCACGGAGTGAATCGAATTGGCTGAAGTCTGGCATTTGTGATGCTGGGGACTTCAGGAGGAGGCTGACATGGATCATCCAGTCAGCCCTTCTGGCTGAAGATTGTTGCAAATGCTTCAGCCTTATCTTTCGCACTGATGTGCTGGGCTCCCTCATCTTTGAGGACTGTGCAGTGGTCACTCCAACCAATACTGTCATGGACAAATGCATCTGTGACAGGTAGATTGGTGAGGACGAGGTCAACTAGGTTTTTTCCTCTTGTTGGTTCCCTCGCCACCTGCCGCAGACCCATTCTAGCAGCTTTGTCCTTTAGGACTCGGCCAGCTTGGTCAGTAGTGGTGCTACTGAGCCACTCTTTGTGATGGACATTGAAGTACCCCACCCAGAGTACATTTTGTGCCCTTGCTACCCTCAGTGCTTTTTCCAGTTGGTGTTCAACATGGAGAAGCACTGATTCATCAGCTGAGGGTTTGGTGGGGGCAGTGGGTGCAGTAAGTGGTAATCAGCAGGTTTCCTTGTCCATATTTGACCTGGTGCCATGTGACTTCATGAGGTCCGGAGTTAATGTGGATGACTCCCAGGGCAATTCCCTGCCGATTGTATACCACTGTGCTGTCACCTCTGGTGGGTCTGTCTTGCTCGTGGGACAGGACATACCTGGGGATAAAAGCAAAATACTGCGGATGCTGGAAATCTGAAATAAAAACAAGAAATGCTGGAACCACTCAGCAGGTCTGGCAGCATCTGTGGAAAGAGAAGCAGAGTTAACGTTTCGGGTCAGTGACCCTTCATCGGAACTGACAAATATTAGAAAAGTCACAGGTTATAAACAAGTGAGGTGGGGGTGGGGCAAGAGGTAACAAAGGAAGTCTAGATTGGACCAGGCCGCATAGCTGACCAAAAGGTCACGGAGCAAAGGCAAACAATATGTTAATGGTGTGTTGAAAGACAAAGCATTCGTACAGATTAGGTGTAAATACACTGAATATTGAGTGCAAGTGCAAACCTGAAAAAAAACAGTGGGTAAGCAAACTGAACAAACTAAGATGAAATGAAATAAATGCAAAAAAAAAAGATTGTAAAAAAGAATGTAAAAAGAAAAAAAAACTAACCAAAAATGAAAGTAAAATGGGGGGCTGTCATGCTCTGAAATTATTGAACTCAATGTTCAGTCCGGCAGGCTGTAGTGTGCCTAATCGGTAAATGAGATGCTGTTCCTCGAGCTTGCGTTGATGTTCACTGGAACACTGCAGCAATCCCAGGACAGAGATGTGAGCATGAGAGCAGGGGGGAGTGTTGAAATGGCAAGCAACCGGAAGCTCAGGGTCCTGCTTGCGAACTGAGCGGAGATGTTCCGCAAAGCGGTCACCCAGTCTGCGCTTGGTCTCCCCAATGTAGAGGAGACCGCACTGTGAGCAGCGAATACAGTATACTACATTGAAAGAAGAACAAGTAAATTGCTGCTTCACCTGAAAGGAGTGTTTGGGGCCTGGGATAGTGAGGAGAGAGGAGGTAAATGGGCAGGTATTACACCTCCTGCGATTGCAGGGGAAGGTGCCATGGGAAGGGGACGAGGTGGTGGGGGTAATGGAGGAGTGGACCAGGGTGTCGCGGAGGGAATGATCCCTTCGGAATGCTGACAGGGGAAGGGAGGGGAAGATGCGACTGGTAGCGGCATCACGCTGGAGGTGGCGGAAATGGCGGAGGATGATACTTTGGATATGGAGGCTGGTGGGGTGAAAAGTGAGGACAAGGGGAACCCTGTCACAGTTCTGGGAGGGTGGGGAAGGGGTGAGGGTAGAGGTGTGGGGAATGGGTCGGACACGGTTGAGGGCCCTGTCAACCACAGTGGGGGGG
Organism: Heterodontus francisci; assembly: GCF_036365525.1. Taxonomy (NCBI): domain Eukaryota; kingdom Metazoa; phylum Chordata; class Chondrichthyes; order Heterodontiformes; family Heterodontidae; genus Heterodontus; species Heterodontus francisci. The sequence continues at coordinate 171,924,051 of NC_090373.1, forward strand.
AAATCCTCGGTTGAGGAAAAAGGAGGTCGTATCAGAAGCACCGTCATGGAAGGTAGCATCATCAGAGCAGATGCGTCGGAGACGGAGAAACTGGGAGAATGGAATGGAGTCCTTACAGGGTAGGGTGTGAAGAAGTGTAGTCGAGGTAGCTGTGGGAGTCAGTGGGCTTATAATGGATATTAGTAGAAAACCTATCCCCAGAGATGGAGACAGAGAAGTCGAGGAAGGGAAGTGTCAGAGATGGACCATGTAAAGGTGAGAGAAGGGTGGAAATTGGAAGCAAAGTTGATAAAGTTTTCCAGTTCGGGGCGGGAGCAGGAAACGGCACCGATACAGTCATCAATGTACCGGAAAAAGAGTTGGGGGAGGGGGCCTGAGTAGGACTGGAACAAAGAATGCTCGACATATCCCACAAAAAGACAGGCATAACTAGGACCCATGCGGGTACCCATAGCGACACCTTTTACTTGAAGGAAGTGCGTGGAGTTGAAGGAGAAGTTGTTCAATGTGAGAACAAGTTCAGCCAGGCGGAGGAGGGTGGTGGTGGATGGGGACTGGTTGGGCCTCTGTTCAAGGAAGAAGCGGAGAGCCCTCAAACCATCCTGGTGGGGGATGGAGGTGTAGAGTGATTGGACGTCCATAGTGAAGAGGAGGCAGTTGGGACCAGGAAACTGGAAATTGTCAAAATGACGTAGGGCGTCAGAAGAGTCACGGATGTAGGTGGGAAGAGACTGGACCAGCGGAGAAAAGATAGAGTCAAGATAGGAAGAAATAAGTTCAGTGGGGCAGGAGCAGGCTGATACAATGGGTCTGCCGGGACAGTCCCGTTTGTGGATTTTGGGAAGGAGGTAGAAGCGGGCTGTCCGGGGTTGTGGGACTATGAGGTTGGAAGCTGTAGGGGGAAGATCTCCAGAGGAGATGAGGTCTGTGACAGTCCTTTGGACGGTGGCTTCATCCTTTGGATGTGTAGGCTGGTGGGGCACCAAGTGAGGACAATGGGAATCCTGTCAATTCATCACCACCCTCCTCCACCTGGCTGAAATTGTTCTCGCATTGAATAACTTCTCCTTCAACTCTATTCATTTCCTCCAAATAAAAGGTGTTGCTATGGGTACCTGTATGGGTCCTAGTTATGCCCGTCTTTTTGTGGGGTATGTCAAACATTCCTTGTTCCAGTCCTACTCAGGCCCCCTCCCCCAACTCTTTTCCTGATACATCAGTGCTACTTCCTGCTCTCACCCCGAACTGGAAAACTACATCAACTTTGCTTCCAATTTCCACCCTTTGCTCACCTTCACATGGTCCATCTCGGACACTTCCATTCCCCTGAACTGTGGTTGACAGGGCCCTCGACTGTGTCCGATCCATTTCCCGCACTTATGCCCTCACCCCTTCCCCTCCCTTCCAGAACTGTGACAAGATTCCCCTTGTCCTCACTTTCCACCCCACCAGCCTCCACATCCAAAGGATCATCCTCCGCCATTTCTGCCACCTCCAGCATGATGCCACTACCAAACACATCTTCCCCTCCCGTCAGCATTCCAAAGGGACCGTCCCCCCGCGACAACCTGGTCCACTCCTTCATCACCCCCGACACTTTGTCCCCTTTCTACGGCACCTTCCCATGCAATCGCAGGAGGTGTAATACCTGCCCTTTTACTTCCTCTCTCCTTACTTCTTTCTTTCTTTTGGGCCTCCTTATCTCGAGAGACAATGGAAATGTGCCTGGAGGTGGTCAGTGGTTTGTGGAGATGGTTTGTGGTCAGTGGTTTGTGGAGGTGGTCATGGTCCATCTCTTGACCTGGGGATGGTGGTATCTGGGACATTGTCTGCAAGGTATGATTCTGTGAGTATGACTATGTCAGGCTGTTGCGTGACTAGTCTGTGAGACAGCTCTCCCAATTTTGGCACAAGCCCTCAGAAGTTAGTAAGGAGGACTTTGCAGGGTCGACAGGGCTGGGTTTGCTGTTGTCGTTTCCAGTGCCTAAGTCGATGCTGGGTGGTCCAACCAGTTTCATTCGTTTTCTTAGGCTTTGTAGTGGTTTGATACAACTGAGTGGCTTGCTAGGCCATTTCAGAGGGCATTTAAGAGTCAACTACATTGCTCGTAGGGTAGGCTGGTTAGGGACGGCAGATTTCCTTCCCAAAGGACATTCGTGAACCAAATAGGTTTATACAACAATTTACAATGGTTTCATGATCACCACTAGACAAGCTTTTTTTTAAATTCCAGATTTATTAATTGAATTCAGATTCCACTGCCTGCCATCATCGGATTTGGACCCATGTCCCCAGAGCATTAGCCTGGGGTCTGGGTTACTTGTCCCTCAAACATCATTACCAGTGAAAGTCTTCCCAACCATCCCCTTGCCACAGACACAGATCTGTTATGTGTCATGAAGATCCTTAAAAAAAACCCCACACAAATGCTGCTGAAGAATCTGGTTTTATTTGCTGATTATGCAGAATACACATCCTGGAAGCAGACTTTCTCGGGTGTTGTTACGTCAGCATATCGCAAACTTTCAGCATGAGACAGGTGATTAAGATCTCTATGAACGAGATTGTGTTTTGAAAAGTAAAATTTAAAGAAAGAGGTGACGTGAATAATTACCATTGACATACTGTCCTGTAGAATTACTGCTTTGAGTTGAAAATTATGAGCAACTTGATGTACTGTGATTTTAGAGAAGAGATAATGGAAACTGATATTTATACTTTTTTCAACAGGAGATGGGAGGATATTTCATAATAAATGGTATAGAAAAAATCATTCGGATGCTCATCATGCCACGACGAAATTTTCCCATTGCTATGGTGAGACCCAAGTGGAAGAGCAGAGGCCCTAGCTATACCCAATATGGTAATTGTAAATTTTAAAAAATAAATTCAAAGCTTGATAACTGTGCGTTATTTTAATCCTTGTTATTTTGTTGAACTTTGGTTAACAGAATATTAGATTTTGTGTTATCTGCACCAGTGGTTGGTTCATGGAAGATTTCTTTCTGACTCCTCCACTCATTTGATTCCCAAAGCCATATCACTTCAAGTCCATGTGTGTCGCCAGTAGTGGCAATCTTCTCTTATCCCCTTATCCACCCCCAATTTTCCTCCCTCTGCCTGACTTAATGATTCCTACTTAATTCCTTGTCCACAGGGCACCTTTTCTCAACTGGCCCTTGGTCAGGTATAAGCTATAACAATGGGTGTTGCTAGACTGTCAGACTTATAGAGCTGAGTTTGAACCGGTCCTCACCTGACATCCATCTACATGTACTTCCAGGAGGGGTCACTCAAACAGGAGTGAGAACCATAGCTGATATGTTTGTTTTTGTTGCTATTTTCCCAGCATTGGTGTGGGGGTTGAGTGGCTGTAATCGATATGAATTGATTTGCGGTTCCTGTTGTGATCTTTGCTTTGTGCATAGTGTGCAGCTGAATTGCTATCTGATTGAGGTGGTTGTTGTGTGTGTTCCTCATTAATATGTAGGTTGTTGCCTCTGCACCAAGAGTTCCTACATCTGCAGAGCCGTAACTGAAAGGTACTAAAGATGCTCTGTGTTGCTGCATTCGTATTGATTTTAATGTAACTATAGATAGTCACTGCCCAGCATGTTAGTAAGTTTAAAACTCTTGATCCTGAACGTGATCCTTCATATAACTGCAACAATTTTGCAATAAAGGAAATAGCACAATTCCCTCAATTATTCGCTGCGTTTATCCAGTCAGTCCCTGACCAAAATGTGCCAGGAAGATCCCGCTGTTTATCTCTGGGGTAGCTGGGACAGTGGTAGGGATTCTGAATCTTTTTTATTTTCAAAAATTAATTCTCTGGATGTGTACACCTGCTGACATGATTGGATTTTATTGTCCATACCTAGTTGCCCTGGGAAAATTTACCACAAACTTTGCCCCTCTCCCTGGCAGCTATTGCAGGCTGAACCAGACTTTTTGCAATATCAGTGTCCTTGTCAGTCTTCTGACCCCATATTTTCTTTGTGACAAAGGCCTCCATAAAGTTAGAGCAAAGTACTGTGGATGCTGGAACTCTGAAATGAGAACAGAAAGTGCCGGAAATACTCAGCAGGTCTGGCAGCATCTGTGTAGGGAGATTTGTTTCAGATTTGTAACCTTTCATCACAACTGGCAAAAGTTGGAAATGTAAGTCTTTGAGCAAGTGAAAGGAGGGAAGGGGGGGAAGAATAAGAAGAGCGAAGAACTGTGATAGGATGGAGGGGGAGACATTAAATGACAGAGATGTCATGAAGCAGAATGCAGATGGAGTGCTAAATAGTTGTAGTGCAAGACAAAGCACGAGTCCAGAGCGAGTGCTAATGGCAGAATAATGAACAGCTCTGTGTGAAAGAAAAACATGAAAAATAAGCATATGGTTAAAAAATAAATAATTACAAAAAGATGAAAATGTACATATAAAAAAAATAACGGGGCTCATGGTCTCAAATTATTGAACTCAATATTGAGTCCAGAAGGCCGTAGAGTACCGAATCGGAAGATGAGGTGCTGCTCCTCGAGCTTGTGTTGATGTTCACCAGAACGCTGCAGCAGACCGAGGACAGAAATGTGGGCATGAGAGCAAGGTGGTGAATTAAAATGGCAAGCAACCCCGGAAGCTCAGGATGATGCGGACTGAGTGGTGTTCTGCAAAGCAGTCACCCAATCTATGTTTGGTCTCACTATGTAGAGGAGACCACATTGCGAGCAGCGAATACAGTATACTAAATTGAAAGAAGTACAAGTAAATCGCTGCTTCACCTGAAATTAGTGTTTAGGGCCTTGCATAGTAAATGTGGCGAGTCGAAGAGACTTAGTAGTTGGCAGGAAAAAAGACAGAGGCTTAAGGGGAGAGCCAACTATGCAACAGCCCCGACAAACAAATTTCTCTGCAGCACCTGTGGAAGAGCCTGTCGCACTACAATTGGCCTTTATAGCCACTCCAGGCGCTGCTTCACAAACCACTGACCACCTCCAGGCGCGTATCCATTGTCTCTCGAGATAAGGAGGCCCGAAAGAAAGAAGTAAGGAGAGAGGAAGTAAAAGGGCAGGTATTACACCTCCTGCGATTGCATGGGAAGGTGCCGTAGAAAGGGGACAAAGTGTCGGGGGTGATGAAGGAGTGGACCAGGTTGTCGCGGGGGGACGGTCCCTTTGGAATGCTGAGGGAGGGGAAGATGTGTTTGGTAGTGGCATCATGCTGGAGGTGGCAGAAATGGCGGAGGATGATCCTTTGGATGTGGAGGCTGGTGGGGTGGAAAGTGAGGACAAGGGGAATCTTGTCACAGTTCTGGAAGGGAGGGGAAGGGGTGAGGGCATAAGTGCGGGAAATGGATCGGACACAGTCGAGGGCCCTGTCAACCACAGTTCAGGGGAATGGAAGTGTCCGAGATGGACCATGTGAAGGTGAGCAAAGGGTGGAAATTGGAAGCAAAGTTGATGTAGTTTTCCAGTTCGGGGTGAGAGCAGGAAGTAGCACTGATGTATCAGGAAAAGAGTTGGGGGAGGGGGCCTGAGTAGGACTGGAACAAGGAATGTTTGACATACCCCACAAAAAGACGGGCATAACTAGGACCCATACAGGTACCCATAGCAACACCTTTTATTTGGAGGAAATGAATAGAGTTGAAGGAGAAGTTATTCAATGTGAGAACAATTTCAGCCAGGTGGAGGAGGGTGGTGATGAATTGACAGGATTCCCATTGTCCTCACTTTGTGCCCCACCAGCCTACACATCCAAAGGATCATCCTCCACCATTTCCACCACCTCCAGTGTGATGCCACCACCAAACGCATTTTCCCCTCACCTGTCAGCCGTCTGAAAGGATCATTCCCTCTGCAACGCCCTGGCCCCATACCTCCATTACTCCCGACACCTTGTCCCCTTCCCACAGCACCTTCCCTTGCAATCACAGGAGGTAGAACCATAGAAAAGTTATGGCACAGAAAGGCCATTCAGCCCATTAGTTCTTTCAGCCAGTGCAGAAACAGCCGTTCAATCTAATTCCACCTTCCAGTAGGTGTAATACCTGCCTTTTTACTTCTTCTCTCCTCGCCATCCATGGCCCTAAACATTCCTTTCAGGTGAAGCAGCAATTTACTTGTACTTCTTTCAATTTAGTATACTGTATTCGCTGCTCACAATGCGATCTCCTGTACATTGGGCACACCAAACCCAGATCGGTGGCCGTTTTGCAGAACATTACTGCTCAGTGCGAAAGCATTATCCTGAGCTTCCAGTTGCTTGCCATTTCAACACACCCCCACCCCCTGCCACTTTCTCTCATGCCCACATGTCTGCCCTTGGCCTGCTGCAGTGCTCCAGTGAACATCAACGCAAGCTCGAGGAACAGCACCTAACTTTCTGATTCGGCACTCTACAGCCTTCCGGACTGAACATTGAGTTCAATAATTTCAGAGCATGACTGGCCCCTTTTTTATTTTATTTCATTTGTTTTATCTTTTTTTTTTACCATGTGCTTGCCTTAAACTGCGTTTTTCATGTGTGTGCTTTTGGCTAGGGCTGTTCAATATTTTGTCATTAACCCTCTCTCTGCACAAATGCTTTGTCTTTCACCACACCATGAGCACACTCTCTTTGTCTTTGCCCCATGACCTCGTCAGTTAATTCCTCCAGCCCTCTGTCCTATCACACACCTTCCCTTTTGTTCTCTTTCCCCCCACCCCCACTTTACTTGCTTAAAACCTATTACATTTCTAACCGTTGCCAGTTCTGATGAAAGGTCACTGACCTGAAACGTTAACTCTGCTTCTCCCACCACAGATGTTGCCAGACCTGCTGAGTATTTCCAGTACTTACTGTTTTTATTTTAGATTTCCAGCATCCGCAGTATTTTGCTTTTATCTTCTGGTGTTGCATTTTTCTGCCAGGTATCAGCATGCACTGCGTGAAGGATGAACACACTGCTATTAACATGAACCTCCATTATCTGGACAATGGCACCGTAATGGTCAACTTCATTTACCAGAAGGAACTCTTCTTCATACCCCTTTGCTTTGCACTTAAGGTGAGATGAAATATTGCATTGGCTGTATTTGGACTGGGTGAAAGAAAAACCTGATTCCTTTTGAAGGATGTGCTTTGGTATTCAATCTTGCAGTCCCACAGCGTATATTGTTTGCTTTACAGACAAGAATCTCACTAAACCACTGGAGTTTTGGAGGGGAATGGGTTGGTGCTGGACACTAAGGCTTAGAGTTATGCAGTAGAAAAAGAGTAAATTCAGTCTTTGCACTTCTCCATTCCTGGTATGAGCTGTGCTGAATGGTGGTCCACTGTGTGGAGACTGTGGACAGCTCTTTCAAAGAGCTGGCACAGGCACAATGGGCTGATTCCACACCTCTCTACAAGGGAGGGGAGAGTTGGATATTGCTGCTTCCTGTTGCCTTTTGTGGAGGGCATGGGAATAGACTATCTGGTCTCCTTCTCAGCAACCTCTCTGCCTTTCTACCTCTCTTTCCTCTAAGGTGCATCTTAAGGCCTACCTCTTTGACCAGGCTTTCGGCCATCTGCCCTAATATCGCCTTACGTGAAGCACCTTGGGACACTTTATTACATTAAAGACACTAGATGAATACACAGTTTGTGGAGCAGTCAAAGGTGGATATTCTGAAGATGGGAATTGGCCATGGAGAATTTACAAAAACTACAAAATAACCAAAGATTATTAGTAAAAGAACTGGGGGGAGATACGAACATTGTTTTTATGTAGTGCATTATAATGACCTGGAATGCACTGCCTGAAAGGGTGGTGGAAGCAGATTCACTGTTAACTTTTAAAAGGTATTTGTATATATACATGAAATGGAAGTATTTTCAGGGCCATCGTGAAAGAGGAGGGGAGTGGGACTAATTGGATAGCTCTTTCAGAGATGCCACAGGCACGATGGGATGAATAGCCGCCATTTGTGCTGTAAGATTCTTTGATTTGTAGAGGTTATTTTGTATTGGTTATTTATAATATCAGTGTGGAAAACTGTCAGTGAAACCATCAAAGGAAACATTCCTAATCGTGTAGGTGCTGGTTCGCGAAAGGCATTACCAGGGATTTTAGATGCAGGCTTGCTCTATAATTGATGGTGGGAAAACATAAGGTGGGGTTGATAAATGAATAGAATGGAGGAAAGAAAAGGGAGGAAGATTTTGAAACAATAAGGGTCCCAGAATACAAATCAATTTGAATTTTCAAATATACATTATGTCTTTATTCATGGCATATTACATAATACAGTAAATCTATATAGGGCTGTAAATCCTATTAGCTGCCCCTTTGTAATAACAGTTGGCTTTTCTGTATTCAGGAACTTTTTACCTTTGTTCAATCCTATATCAGCTTTCTTTTTCAGTTTTTGAAACGATAACGTGACTCTTCTCTGTCCAGGTGTTGTTGGACCTGCTATGTGCTTCCAGTATTCAGTGTTTTATTTCATCCTCACCGAGTAGTGTTTATCCTGTGAACATAGAACATAGAACATACAGCACAGAACAGGCCCTTCGGCCCACAATGTTGTGCCGATCCTTTGTCCTCTGTCAAGGACAATTTAATCTATACCCCATCATTCTCCTTTATCCATATACCTATCCAAAAGCCTTTTGAAAGTCCCTAAAGTTTCTGAATCAACAACTTCCCCGGGCAAGGCATTCCATGCCTCGACCACTCTCTGGGTAAAGAACCTTCCCCTGACATCCCCCTTATTTTTCAGGGAATGGTTGATTTCACAGACTACCAGATTTACCAGGAGTTGATTAAAGGAAAAGAGGACAACTCCTTCTTCAAGAGCTGTGTGGCACAGATGTTGAGAATGGTGATGATGGAAGGATGCACTACAAAGAAGCAGGTCCTGAATTACCTTGGGGAGCGATTCCGTGTGAAACTTTACCTTCCAGAGTGGTACACGAATGAACAAGCTGCAGAATTCCTGCTCGAGTAAGTGCTGCTTTTCATGTAGATGCTTTATACTTTTGTGTATGTCCAGACCTGGAGCCAGAGTCCTGAATTGAATTAAACTGATGCCTGGAAGAGAGGCAACAGTACGGATGAGTAACGTCAAAACCACAACAGTGAGAGGGACGTGACATTAGGCGGTCAGGCTGGTGGGAGTCTTGTTTCTCCACACTGCTTCCCATTCAGTAGCCCTGGCACAGATTCCTGTGGAATGTTTCTCATCTTTTAAAGTGTGAGGAACTTTGTTTTCTGCCTTCAATCCATATGGCCACATTTCAAAAGAACAGTACAGTACAGGAACAGGCCATTCGGCCCTCCAAGCCTGCGCCGATCTTGATGCCTGCCTAAACTAAAACCTTCTGCACTTCCGGGGTCCGTATCCCTCTATTCCCATCCTATTCATGTATTTGTCAAGATGCCTCTTAAACGTCTCTATGGTACCTGCTTCCACCACCTCCCCCGGCAACAAGTTCCAGGCACCCACCACCCTTTGTGTAAAGAACTTGCCTTGCACATCCCCTCTAAACTTTGCCCCTCCCACCTTAAACCTATGTCCCCTAGTAAATGATTCTTCCACCCTGGGAAAAAGCTTCTGACTATCCACTCTGTCCATGCCACTTATAACTTTGTAAACCTCTATCATGTCGCCCCTCCACCTCCGTCGTTCCAGTGAAAACAATCCGAGTTTATCCAACCTCTCCTCATAGCTAATGCCCTCCAGACCAGGCAACATCCTGGTAAACCTCTTCTGTACCCTCTCCAAAGCCTCCACGTCCTTCTGGTAGTGTGGCGACCAGAATTGCACGCAATATTCTAAGTGTGGCCTAACTAAAGTTCTGTACAGCTGCAGCATGACTTGCCAATTTTTATACTCTATGCCCCGACCGATGAAGGCAAGCATGCCGTATGCCTTCTTGACTACCCTATCCACCTGCGTTGCCACTTTCAGTGACATGTGGACCTGTACGCCCAGATCTCTCTGCCTGTCAATACTCCTTAATTTCCCTTAATTTCATGCACTATCATAGAAACTTTATGCTACAGAAAGAGGCCACTTGGCCCATCGTGTCTGCGCCGGCCAGAAAAAAAAGCCACCTAGTCTAATCCCACTTTCCAGCATTTGGTCCGTAGCAGGTCGCGGCACTTGAGGTGCATATCCAGGCACTTTTTAAATGAGTTGAAGGTTTCTGCCTCTACTACCCTTTCAGGCAGAGAGTTCCAGACCCCCACCACCCTCTGGGTGAAAAATGTTTCCTCATCTCCCCTCTAATCTTTCTACCAATCACTTTAAATCTATGCCCCCTAGTCACTGACCTCTCTGCTAAGGCAAATAGGCCCTTCGCCTCCACTCTATCCAGGCCCCTCATAATTTTGGACATTTCAATCTGATCTCCCCTAGGCCTTCTTTGTTCAAGGAGAATAACCCCAGCCTATCCAATCTTTCTTCATAGCTGCATTTTTCCAGTCCCGGCAACATCCTCGTAAATCTCCTCTGTACCCTCTCTAGTGCAATTACATCCTTTCTGTAATGAGGTGACATCACAACCAGAACAGTTAGAGGAACTGCACACAGTACTCAAGTTGTGGCCTAACCAATGAGTTATACAGTTCCAGCATAACCTCCCTGCTCTTATATTCTATATCTCGGTTAATAAAGGAAAGGATTCCATATGCCTTCTTAACCACTTTGTTGACCTGTCCTGCTACCTTCAGGGATCTGTGGACATTTATTCCTCACTTCCTCCACACCTCTCTGTATTCTCCCATTAATCATGTATTCCTTTGCCTTGTTTGACCTCCCTAAATGCATCACCTCACACTTCTCCGGGTTGAATTCCATTTGCCATTTTTCTGACCACCTGACCAGTCCATCGATATCTTCCTGCAGTCTACAGCTACCCTCCTCGCTATCTACCACACGGCCAATCTTTGTGTTATCTGCAAACTTCTTGATCATGCCCCCTAAATTTACGCCCAAATTGTTAACATAAACCACAAAAAGTAGGAGAACCAGTACTGAGCCCTGTGGAACCCCACAGGAAACAGCCCTCCAGTCGCTAAAACACCTGTCAACATTTACCCTTTGTTTCCTGTCACTGCCAATTTTGTATTCACCTTGCTACATTTCCCTAGCTCCCATGGGCTTTTTTTTTAACCTGTCTGCCATAAGGGATCTTGTCAAAAGCCTTGCTAAAATCCATGTCGACCACATCAACTGCACTACCCCCATCAATCTTCCTTGTTACTACTTCAAAAAATTTGATTGTTAGTCAGGCAAGATCTTTGTCATAAGTCTATGTGACACTTTATCTATTGTAACCAAGAATTCCGCAAAGGTGGTCAAATATGGCCTGCCTGATAGAAGTTTGTGCTGATTACCCTTGATTAACTCTCATTTCTTATTCTGTATTATAGACTTTAATAGTATATCAACATCTAAAGTAAGGTTAACTGGCTGAGAATTTCCTGGATTATATCTCTCCTGTTTTGAAAAGGAGTGTCATATTTGTCACTCTTCATCCTCTGGTCAAATTTTCAATTAAGGAGCATTTTGGGAACTTAGAAAAGTGGATTTGTCTATCTTAAGATTGAGTGACTTCTTTTGTAGCATCTATATTTGAATAATAACTCTCACCAGTAGTTCTGCATCCAGTCCTGGTGGTTCTACAATCTGTATATCCACCGTCACAGTGAAAACTGAGGTGGGAGAAGTGAATTATTTCTGCTAGAGGTGTGTGGTGATTGGAAAAGAATTGGGTGTCTACCCAGCTGTCTACTTTTCCAATAATGCGTGTAACAAAGAACAAGATATATAGTTGTTGATTTTATTGGTAAACCTTTGCTACAGTTAATATTCTGTATATAAGATTGTGGTTCTCTTTTTGTTCATCTGCAGTCAGTGCCTGTGTGTACATCTAAAATCCAGTGTGGAGAAGTTTTACTTACTCTGCATGATGACCCGGAAGCTGTTTGCATTTGCCAAGGATGAATGTCAGGCAGAGAATCCAGATAGCTTGATAAATCATGAAGTGTTGGCCCCTGGACAGCTCTATTTGATGTTTTTGAAGGTTCGTCTACTGCAGAATGACTAGGAATGGGCTGGTATTTATATATCTATGTAGATTATACTTGCAATATCCACCTAAAACCCATACTACTGTAACTAAAATCTTTCTGCCTAATGTTGCGATCATTCCAACTTATGATTTTAATTAATTTCTCTGTGAGGGGAGAGGGTAAAGTGTGATACTTTTATCAACTATCTGAGAATGAGCTTTTAGCATTTTTCACAGTGTATATTTACAGTCTGCTGTCAATCTCACCAGTGCTCCAATAATAATTTTTGGCAATAAGTTTTTTAATATAAAATTCAAATTACCCCTGGTAGTTTCAATGTTATTTTTATTTGCCTTTTATTTGTTCTGAGGATGTGCCCACCTTGCGTTGCTGGTGGTAGATCTTCAGTCCTTGTGCTGTTGCTGATGGTGTTCTCATGTTCTTGGCTCCTGCTGTTCTTGGTGGTAGAGATCACAGAAAAGAGAGGCGTTGTTGAAGCAAGCTTGAGCTACTGTTCATTTGCCAGATATTGTGAACTAATGCTTCTTTTTCAGTATATAATGGGCTAATTCAATGACAGATGGAGAAGATTTCCTGTTAAGTTGCTTTTCACGTCTTACTACTGTATCATGCAGAGTAATCTTTGTTTGCAGTGTCCTCTAGTGGTTTATTAAGGTCAAAAGAAAGATATTAATTTATAGACAACGGCATCACATCTCAAAGCACTTCATCTTGAAATGCAGCCTCTTGTTATGTAGGCAAACGTGGCAGCCATTTACTGCACAGCCAGATCCCACAAACAGCCTAAGTTGGATGGCAGATTAATCTGTTTTTGGTTGAGGGAAGAATTCGGTTACCAGGTAAATTCCCTGAATAATGCCATGTGATCTTCTAATGTCAAGTTGAGCTACTGGAACAGATAGACACGGCCTCAATTTCATCTCCCCTCATCCAAAGGATGAGGCGGGGGGGGTTCTCTCGGGTATCCTGATCAATATTTATATCTCAGTCAACATTGCAAAAAAAAACCAGATTATCTGGTCATTCTCACATTGCTGTTGTAGGAGTTTGTTGTGCACAAATTGGCTGCTGCATTTCCTACATTCCAAAAGTCACTCCACTGCAAAAGTAATTCATTGGCTTTGGGACATCCTGAGGTTGAGAAATCCCTGTAAAAACTCAAGTCTTTATTTTACTTCTATTGATGCAGCACTTTCTCAGTACTGCAACGAACCAAACTGATAAAGTAATGGAAATTAAATTAAGAATTATAACCTTTTCAGTAATATATTGGTTAGCACAAGTCCTGTATAGAGAAGCTGTGATGTTAGCTTCTCATGTGCACCAATATCTGGCTCATACAGAGTCTGAGATTGACTTAATTTTTTTTCGGTTACTTTACGAAGTAGGCCTCAGGCAACTTAACGTGGTAGCTCTTAATAACCTTAATAACCTAAAGTTGTTTCCCATTAGAGTTCTCTCCTATTACACTGCTATCATATACTTAGCACTGTGGGGAAAATGGCACTTAAATGGATTTTTGGCATTCTGTCCGGCATTGTGCTTCCTTTTGTGCTCTTAATCCGTCACTTTGGATTGCTGTCATCTGTAATGAGCATGTAACGTGGGTACTTCACCCTGATATTGTTTATTGCACCAGATGGCCAACCAGCCAACTTTGGAGGGAATCCAGCAGAATCATTGATTTTCATACTTCAATCGGGCATAGTATTAATGTTTCGCATAGCCACTTCAGTCAAATTCTAATGATAACAATTTTTTTTTGCTTTTCCTTTTCTTGTTGCCCTACACTGCTGTTCCAATGTGTCATATTTCATCCTTCAGTTGGGAGAGCCACAGATTTTCTGGTGTCTGATGCAAAATTTTTTTTAATGTCAAGTTTGGAGCAGTTTTGAGCTGTGGGCTTGCTTGGAACTGGAACGAAGCTGTCCAAACTCAAAGGACCCTAACAGTCTCAGGCAGGGGAGACTTTCACGCCAGACCTATTTTTAAACTACATCCCATTGTCTGTCTTCTCAGTTGGATATAAAAGATCCCATGGCACTATTTTGAGGAAGAGCAGGGATGTTACTCCCAGTGTCCTGGCCAATAATTATCGCTCCGTCAACATCACTAAAACTGATTATCTGGTCATTGGCAAATTGGCTGCTCTATTTCCTATATTAAAACAGGGGCTTCAAACTTCGCTTGAAACACTACACTTCATGCACTTTGGGATGTTCTGAGTTTGTAAAAGGCACTACATAAATGCAAGTCTTTTTTCAAGAGGTGAAACAACAGTATCTAACTCACTGATTTTTTTTTTATTATTCATTCATGGGATGTGGACGTCACTGGCAAGGCCAGTATTTATTGCCCGTCCCTAATTGCCCTTGAGGTGGTGATGAGCTGCCTTCTTGAATAGAACTGAATGGCTTACCAGGCTATTTTAGAGGGTAGTTAAGGGAGTTATATATTGGCCAGACTGGATAAGGTAGGCTGATTTCCTTCTGTAAAGGACAGCTAGTTTTTAAAAATTCCATATTTTGTTTTATTACTGGTCTAGCAACATAACCACTATGCTACCATATCTGGGTGAACCAGAGTTTATGTATATACCATACTAGTGGACCTCCTATGGTGTAACCTATCGAAAGTCAGGACAAAGTGAATTCCCCTCCGAATTTATTAGTTTCACTGGCAGTGTGGGTATGGGGATTTACAGTTCCTGAAGCTTTGCAAGCTACATCTCGTGGTAGAAATGTGCAGGTAGCTAGCCTTATAAAGGCAAATCCTATTAAGGTGCCAAAATATATATTAAATATACATATAATTAATCATGATTTACATAAAGTTATGTCTTAATTTTTGTGTTTAGGCAAAGTTCAAATTTTTAGTAGAGATCAACTAGAGATACAGGAAAGGAGAATTACTGCAATATTTAGCAGGTTGATTACGCTCAGTGAGCTGACTAAATGCACGTTTGGTAGAGTAAATGTGCATTTGCTTCCTGCTTATTAAGTACAAGTTATATGAAGTATTTTATAAATGAGCAATATTAAGCTTGGATTTTGAATTGGAATTCTCTTCTGTTGGGGGAAATAAAGTAAATTTCAATAGCTTGCTCAGAAACAAAATTCTCTGTCCAGCGCTAAAAATCATCATCTTATGTCCCACAGAAACTCGGCTTTAAGTATTGCATTTCTTCAGAATCATAGGGAATGCCATTGCTTTGCTTTGCTTGAGGGTTAACTTGTGTCTGGCTTTCAAAGTTTCTACAGAATTTTCACGTCCCCAGCATGCCCGCTAGCCAAGGAGGCAGGCGAGGGCCCTTAAGTGGCCATTTAAGGGCCACAATTGGCCTCGGGCGGGCGAGCAGTTCCCCCCTCCTCCCCGCCCGACTGCCGTAAAGTTGACCAGAGGTGGGAGCGGGTTGGGGGTTGGCCTCTTAGAGCCTCCTGCTCAATTTTACACCACCCCCACGCCACCGTTCGAACCGCTGGGGCGGTGTAAAGTTCAGCCCAATAACTCTGTTCCTCTTTTTACAGATACTGCCTGGCCTGCTGGGTGTTCCCAACATTTTCTTTTTAATTTCACCTTTCCAGTATCTGCAGTATTTTGCTTTTGGCTGGAGGTGCAATTGTCCAGGCTCCCCTGGGTTTGAAAGGGAATCATCATCCAGTGCTCCCAATTCATGATTGTTATCCAGCAACCTTGTGCCCGTCAAATGATTTGTTCACACTTGCTGTCTAAGCTCACATTATTATTGGCCAATTGGTACCAGAGTGTGACTGGAGGCTGTAGGACTGCAGGGAAGCAAGAAATCAATGCCTACAGGAGAAGATGTGGGCAAAATTGGAGAAGAACAGTTTATAAAGGAGAGCTCAGCCTTTGAGGGAAAAGGTGAATCCCCTTTAATAAAATATTTATAAGCACATGAACAATTTCAAAGTTCTTGTTTGTAAAAAAAAAAGAAAAAACTGAAAGAATTAGCATTTTCTAGGCTTTCAGGATGTCTCAAAGTGCTGCACAGCTACCACATTAAAGCCACTTTACAGCCAATTTCCACACGTCTTGGTCCCACAAACAGCAGATGAGATAAATGACCAATTAATCTGTTTTATTACTGTTAGTTGAGGGAAGAATGTTGGCCAGGACACCAGGAAATCTTCCCTGCTTTTCAATAAAGGTGCCATGGAATCTTTTTACATCTATCTGAACAGACACACAGGTTTAATGTCTCTGCTGAAAGATTGTCTGTCTCTCTCTCTCTCAGTCCACTGCTCCCTTGATATTAGACTGAAGCATCGGTCTAGGTTAGGTGTTCAGTCCTGAAATCATGTTTGAATCGTCAACATTCTAATTGAGTGCTACCAACTGAGCTAAACTTACATTTTATGTAATCAACGCAGGATGATTTTAACTGATCACTCAAGCCCTGATGGTACAAATTTTGGAAAACAAAATTGAATTCTTTCCCCCTGATTCTTGTTGACAGGAGAAAATGGAGTTTTGGTTACAGTCCATAAAATTAGCATTGGACAAAAAGAGTCAAAAAGGAACTATCCAGATTAATTCTGAAAACCTGATGAAAGTGTTTAATTTAGTGGCGGATTTATCACGACCATTTGAATATCTTTTGGCCACAGGAAACCTGCGCTCAAAATCAGGTGAGCACTCTGCTTATAAAAAGTTATTATAACAACATGTTTAGAGCTGCTTGCAATAGACAGTTTTAATAAAGTTACTTTGGAAAATCTGGTTTCTCTTTGTTTTCTGTCAGCAAATGTAATTTAAAAAATATACATATATTTGTAGACTAGGAGAGTAAACTGCACAAAATATTCAACTTGCTGCAGATTTGTACATATTTGTAAAGTTTGTATTATTGTAATTGAAGCAATAATCAGTAGTTCGTACAACTTGAACGTAAACTCTTCCAGCAGTGGCTAAAGGTGTTACCACTTCTGTTCGAATGTTGAAAAGCAAGATTTGCTGAAACATGCTTCAAGCAAGAAACATTTGGTTGATAAAAGCTCTGATGAAAGGTCACAGACCTGAACCGTTATCTCTACTTCTCTCTCCACGGATGCTGCCAGACCTGCTGAGTATTTTCCAGCACTTTTTGTTTTTATTAAACATTTGGTTGATCTTGCCCATGTGCTGGTGGACAGTGTATCACAAGCATTGTGCTCTTTGGAGTTCCAGATTTAGACTGTTGACTGTACAGTCAGATGATATTTATTGGGAAACACCTATGTCTGGATATTTGGATAACCAGTCACATATACTGCAGTTGATCTTTGTTCCCTGTGGGAACTGATTATATAGATAACTAAAAAAAATTAATTCTCTGGACTTCGGTGTTGCTATTACCTATCTTTAAATGCCCTGAGAAGATGGTGGTGGGGACATATATTTGATAAATGAGTGGCTTGCTAAGCTATTTTAGAAGGCACTTAAGAGTCAACAACATTGGTGTGGGACTGGAGTCACACATGGCTAAGTTGAGTAAAGATGGCATGCTGCCTTCCCTAAAGGGCATTAGTGAACCAATTGGGTTTTTATGACAATCTAACAATTCATGGTCAGTTTTCCAAGAATTTTATTTCCAGATTTAAAAATAAAACTGAATTAAAATTCTCAAGCTGCCACAGTGGGATTTGAACTCCCATTCTCTGGATTATTTGCCCAACCCTCTGGACCTCATTGGTCCAGTAACATAACTGCAATATATTGTGTTCTATCACAATTAAATATTTATGCATGCATCGAGATCCTGCCAGTTTGCTTAATTATTTTGGATGAAAGAGGTTTGTATATTGATTATGTTCATTAACATAGAATAATTCATTCAGATTTGAATAGTGGAGCAACTCTACTGTGACGTCTGGTGGATTGTAGATAGTAATACTTTGCATCATTAATATGCTATGTCCCCTATCTGGGCTGTGCCACAGTGGGATTTGCTGAACAGAGGCAAGATGGTTCCGCACAGGAAGAGAGGGTTATTATTCTCATGTCCCCGCTAATCTAGATTTCCAGTGTGGGACCAACGTTGCAAACATACTAGAGGCTGCACCATGGTCCAAAAACGAATCTCTTTTTGGGAAGGTTACAGAAAATTTAATTTCTCCCTTGTCTGAGGGGTTCAGGGGCTTCACTCTAGGAAAATTAAATTTTTTTTCAGTAAGAAATTAAACATTCTGTATGCTAAACCTGCAGTGAAATAAACAATTTAGATTGTATTTCTCAGCCACTCACAAGCATTGATGAATTATTACAAATGGGACAATTGACATAAATGTACCAGTTCAAAAGAAAGTACAGTTTTGATGCAGATAATCCTTGATGATTATCTTACAGCACACAGGATTGGTGGCTGATTTCATCTACATGATGCACTCTATATATAGTAGCCATGGCGATTGTGAGGTGTAGGTAGATCTAAGGGAAGGAAAAAGGTACCTAAAGTTTTGCCTTATCTCAAAATAAATACATTTCAGAATCAGAGCTGCAGAATTATTTTCAAAATGCTGCTTGCATAAACCAACAAAAACAAACCTGAATATTCTTTATTGAATCTTCACAAAAATTAGGCATCTCTAACCATTATGTAAAATATATATGCAAACTAAGGCTCTGAGTGATAATCTTAATACTGGGTAATTGTACATGGTAATTTCAAATTTATTTCTCTTCTCTTATACCAGGTCTGGGAATGCTACAGGATTCGGGTTTGTGCATTGTGGCAGACAAGCTGAATTTTATCCGTTATCTCTCCCATTTCCGCTGTGTGCATAGAGGGGCTGCTTTTGCTAAGATGAGAACCACCTCTGTACGCAAGTTACTGCCAGAATCCTGGGGCTTCCTGTGCCCTGTACACACTCCAGATGGAGAGCCCTGTGGGCTAATGAATCATTTGACTGCCATTTGTGAGATTGTGACCCAGACGTCAAGTACAGTCTCTCTGCCAGCTCTGCTTTGTGCACTAGGTAAGTGATGAGGGAGTTGTATGTAAAATTATATATTGGTTTGTTTATAACAGATGCCAAATACAGAGTAAGCTGCTTAAAACAAACTAGTTTGTGTATGGGTGTTTTGTCCATTTATATGCAGCTGTCCAAAAATGGAGGAAGATTTAAAGTTTTTTTGTCTAGCGTATAATTTATTTACAAGTTTTGTAGAGACTCCTGATGCAGCCATGGTCTGTACATTGAAACGTAAGCAGAGTGCTGAATGTAAGAGTGTCTCACAACTGTACTAGCTGTTCGTACACTGAAGATTGGCTGTGCTCATTGTGTGAGTACATTTCAGTGGGTAGCTCATGGGATTAAAGGAATAGTGGCAGCGTGAATATAAAATTGGCCAAGAGACAGAAAGCAGGGAGTAGTGGTTGTTTTTCAGATTGGAGGGTAATATGCAGTGATGCTCCCCGTGGGTCAGTATTAGGACCGCTGGTCTTTTTGATATATATTTTAATGACCTGAACTTGGGTATAGGGGGCATACTTTCAATGTTTGTAGATGATACAAAATTCAAATGTAACACAATGTGGAGGATAGTAACAGACTTCAGGAGGACATAGACAGACTGGTGAAGTGGGCAGCCATGTGGAAGATGAAATTCAATGCAGAAAAATGTGGAGTGATTCATTTAGTAGGAAGAATGAAGAAAGGCAATGTGAACTATAAATGATACAATGTTAAAAGGGTGCAGAACAGTGAGATCTGGGGGTGTATGTACACAAATCTTTGAAAGTGAAAGAATAAGTTGTGAAGTGTCTTTAAAAAAAAAAGACATAAGGGTTCTTTTGACTTTATAATTAGAGGCATAGAGTGCAAAAGCAATGAAGTTATGCTAAACCAGGGGTTGGCAACGTTTCCGTACATGGACACCAGTGTCCATGGTAAAAATGTTGAGGCCTGTGTAATTTATTCAAAAAATATACGACTTACAAGCTCTGTCAAAAAAAGATATGATTTATCTCTGTACGTCTTGCACTTTGGCTTCTGCTTTTCCTCGTAAACTGACAATGACGTCAAGATTCTACAGTAACTGTGGTTAATGTAGAATCTTGATGACACTAAACCAAAGAAACTTTGTTATCCAAGCATTATCCAAGTCCATGTTTTTCATGGTTTTTTTTCTTACCTGTGGAAAAAAAACATGGCGTCGAATTCAAAAATAAGATCGTTCAACCCAGCTTGGGAACGAGAATTTTTCTCTTGTAGCTGCGGTGGCGAGGTACATTTGAAAACATTAAAGTGAGTTGAATTTATTATTATTAGCTTGCTAGCTAACTAGGAGAGCTCGATAATTAGTTTTTCCAGTGTGTGGAAAATTATTTGTTATTTTACTGTTGAATGATATAAAGTTACTTCTCAGTCCTGGTTTTTATCGTGGAATGGTTTTGCTACCTGGCTACATGTTAATGCAGCATTGGCACATGGTGTAGTTGGCTCTATTCTATCAACAAAAGTAATTTCGCATTGGCGTTGCATATTAATTTGCTTGCGTGCTAGCTATCTAATACAGTTGTGCTACTCTCCATTGATATTTGTATCCTTGGCCAATTTAGAGAGAAATATATTTTAAATTGGACTGTGGTTTGATGGCATTAGGTTGGCTATACACTTTACAAACAGATTAATTGCCCCCATGTCCATGGCAGAGTCCAATAATTTTGTCAGATGTCTGTAGTGCAATATGTTGGTGCTGCTCCCTGTGCTAAACCTTTATAAAACACTGATTAGACACCAGGTTTCCAATTTTGGGCATCTCACTTTAAGAAGGATGTCAAGGTCTTGGAGAGGGTGCAGAGATTTACTACAATAGTACAAGGGATGTGGGACTTCAGTGATGTGGAGAGACTGGGGAAGCTGGGATTGTTCTCCCAGAGAAGGTTAAGAGGTGATTTGATACAAAATCACGAAGCATTTTGATAGAGTAATTAAGGAGAAACTGTTTCCAGTGGCAGGAGGTTTGGTAACCAGAGGATATAGATTTCGGATACTTGGCAAAAGAAGCAGAGGTGATAAGAGGAAAAAACATTTTACCCAGCAAGTTATGATGATCTGGAATGCACTGCCAGAAAGGGTGGTGGAATCAGATTTAGTAGTAACTTTCAAAAGGGAGTCTCATTAATACTTGAAGCGGGGAACATTTGCAGGGGAGTGGGATTAATTGGATTGTTCTACTAAAGAGCTGGCACAGACACCATGGGATGAATGGCCTCCTCCTGTGCTGTATCATTCTATGATTCCAGGTAGTAACTGCAGTGGGTAGCTCTACAGTACTTTAAAACCTTGCACAGTAATTTGATTACAGCTGGATTTGTTTTTTGTCAGTTTAAAAATGATATGCAGCATACATTTAAAAACAAAAACTTTAATGTCTCAACAGTGGACAGTGGTTTTGGTTCTGACGATTTGTATAAATTAACAGTTGACTGCTATTCCCGGTTGAAGCTTTATATTTTTAAGCAGACAAGAACACTGGTCCTCCTTTTCCCTCTGTCCTGTAGGAAAGGAAGCACCTTCCCTGCGCTTGCTGCTCTGTCGGGAGGAAAGTATCGAGACTGAGAGTCTGTCACAAGGGTGGGCAATGATTTGGAGTAGTGCGACATCCCATGAAAAACTCAGCGATATTCTTGCACTTACCCACCTATAACTGCTGAAGCGCTTGAGTTTTGCATAGGGATGTCCTGAAGGCAGGGAAACTGAGCAAAAACAAATCACTTGCTGCAGCAAAGGACGCCCTAGGAGCAAAGGAGCTGGATCTTGGGTACGTTATGGCTCATCATGTCACCATGTTGCTAGTGGCTTCACACGTAAAGGAAGAGAAGAATGATTATGCTGTGGTGTGATGGGATGTTTGTCCCACATAAGCTATGATCAAAGAAGTGGCAATATTTAGGATAGTCAATAATGATGCTGCGATTGTAGAGCTGTGTGTTTTACCTTTCATTGTCAATAGGAGCCCAGCTATGAACTGTTTGGTACCACATGTTTTGCAGGCATTACACCAGTGGACGGTACACCCAGCAAGCCATATTGTGAATGCTACCCAGTTCTCTTGGATGGTGCTGTAGTTGGCTGGGTAGAAAGAGAAATGGGACCAAGTATTGCTGATGCACTACGCAATTTTAAAGTATGTATCTGTTTTATTTTGTGATTTTCATGTTGTTTCACATTTATAATTTGAGGTTACCAGAGGGAAAGGCACCCTTGAAATGAATTAACCCTTTTCTCCTGCCTCAACCCCCTTTTCTGACACTGCCATCCCCCCTACCTCACTGCTGAGACTTGCAGTTGTTTTCAACTTTATCCACATTCTGAAGTTAATCTCCAATCATAAGTTTTCAAATAAGGGGCTGTGGAGTTTAGGGGGTTTGAGTGTCTCAGGGAACCTTAAGTCGTAAGAGATGCCCTTTCTTACACTATGTGCCACTAGGACTGTGTTTTAAGCATTCTGTAAATTCCTAACACGCTGTTCTTGTTGCTTTATACTGTAATTGTGTTCCTGGCAATTACAGTACCCTTTTCCTTTTCAATAGCTGACAGTGTATATTGGAGGTTGGGTTCATGAGAGTGTGTCAGTGATTGCATAGGGTGTCCACACACTGAAAACCATTACTTCAGACGATGGAAAAAGGGGAGGGAGCACCTCTATTCTTTTCCTTCATCCTTGTTTAGAAACACCTTCTGCATGTGGTGTTCACAGTGGAACACCCAGCATCGAGCTAGGGACTGGAAATCACAACGGCAAACCCAGCCCTGTCGACCCTGCAAAGTCCTCCTTATTAACATCTGGGGGCATGTGTCTAACCTGGGAGAGCTGTCTGACAGACTAGCCAAGCAACAGCCTGACACAGTCATACTCGCCGAATCATACTTTACAGGCAATGGCTCAGACACCACCATCACCGTCCCCGGGTGTGTCCTGTCCCACCGGTAGGACAGACCCAGCAGAGGTGGAGGCATAGTGGTATACAGTCGAGAGGGAGTTGCCCTGGGAGTCCTCAGCATCGACTTGGGCCCCCATGAAGTCTGATGGCGTCAGGTCAAATATGGGCAAGGAAGCCTCCTGCTGATTACCACCTACTGCACCCCCCCCCCCCCACCCCCCCCCCACCCCTCAGCTGATGAATCAGTACTCCTCCATGTTGAACACCACTTGGAGGAAGCACTGAGGGTGGCAAGGGCGCAGAACGTACTCTGGGTGGCGGACCACTACTGACTGAGCTGGCTGTGTCCTAAAGGACATCGCTACTAGACTGGGTCTGCGGCAGGTGGTGAGGGAACCGACAAGAGGGAAAAACATACTTGACCTCGACCTCACCAATCTGCCTGTTGTAGATGCATCCATCCATGACAGTATTGGTAGGAATGACCACCGCACAGTCCATGTGGTGACAAAGTCCCATCTTCACATTGAGGATACCCTCCATCGTGTTGTGTGGCACTACCATCATGCTAAATAGGCTAGATTTCAAATAGATCTAGCAACGCAAAACTGGGCATCCATGAGGCACTGTGTGCCATCAGCAGCAGCAGCAGAATTGTACTCGACCACAATCTGTAACCTCATGGCCTGGCATATCCCCCACTCTACTAATACCATCAAGCTGGAGGATCAACCCTGGTTCAATGAAGACTGCAGGAGGGCATGCCAGGAGCAGCACCAGGCACACCTAAAAATGAGCTGTCAACCTGGTGAAGCTACAACCCAGGACTACTTGCGTGCCAAACAGCATAGCAGCATGCGATAGCCAGAGCTAAGCGATCCCACAAACAACCGATCAGATCTCAGCTCTGCAGTCCTGCCACAACCAGTCGTGAATGGTGGTGGCAATTAAACAACTTATTGGAAGAGGTCGCTCCACAAATATCCCCATCCTTAATGATGGGGGACCCCAGCACATTTGTGCAAAAGATAAGGCTGAAGCATTTGCAACAATCTTCAGCCAGAAGTGCCAACTGGATGATCCATCTTGGCCTCCTCCTGAAGTCCCCAGCATCACAAATGCCAGTCTTCAGCCAATTCAATTAACTCCTCGTGATCATCTGAGCTCCAGGACATCACTGCAGGAGTTCCTCAGGGTAGTGTCCTAGGCCCAACCATCTTCAGCTGCTTCATCAATGACCTTCCTTCAATCATAAGGTCAGGAGTGGGGATGTTCGCAGATGATTGCACAATGTTCAGAACCATTCGGGACTCCTCAGATACTGAAGCAGTTCATGCAGAAATGTAGACAATATCCAGGTTTGGGCTGATAAGTGGCAAGTAACATTCATGCCACAGAAGTGCCTGGCAATGACCACCTCTAACAACAGAGAATTGAACCAACTGCGCTTGACATTATGATTGCTGAATCCCTCACTATCAACATCCTGGGGATTACCATTGATGAGAAACTGAACTGGAGTAGCCGTAGAAATACCGTGGCTACAAGAGCAGGTCAGAGGCTAGGAATCTTGTGGCGAGTAACTCACCTGACTCCCCAAAGCCTGTCCACCATCTACAAGGCACAAGTCAGGAGTGTGATGGAATACTGTCCACTTACCTGGATGGGTGCAACTCCAATAACACTCAAGAAGCTCAACACCATGCAGGACAAAGCAACCCGCCTGATTGGCACTCCATCTACAAACATTCACTCCCTCCACCACCGACGCACAGTGGCAACAGCGTGTGCCATATACAAGATGCACTGCAATAATGCTACTTAGACAGCACCTTCAAAACCCGCGACCTCTACCACCTAGAAGGACAAGGGCAGCAGATGCATTGGAACGTCACCACCTGCAAGTTCCCCTGCAAGCCACACACCATCCTGATTTTGTAACTATATCGCTGTTCCTTCACTGTCGCTGGGTCTAAATCCTGGAACTCCCTTCCTAACAGCACTGTGAATGTACCTACCCCACATAGACTCCAGCGGTTCAAGAAGACAGCTCACCACCACCTTCTCAAGGGCAATTGGGGATGGGCAATAAATGCTGGCCCAGCCAGCGATCCCCACATCCCATGAACAAAAATTTTAAAAAACCTCAGAGTTTCTCCATTGTCCATCAAAAGCAGAAATGGATTGATGTGAACAATTGAGGGAGTGTGATCGTAGAGCAGAAAGTTTGAAGGTTTTAATTAAGTAATGGATCCAATTTCCACCTCCTACTCCCAGCCCCAACACACTTTCTCCCTCTCCTGATGTCACTAACTCTTGCAAGGGCAAAGTTCAATGCATGTCGGGTGTCCTTGCTCTAAGTGGCCTCCTTCGTGTGTGAACTTGGATAGTAAATGACAGCAAGCAAGATGTTAGGGAGGGCAACACAGCAGTCCCCATTGTCCTGGTTAGTGGTCAGGGACAGGTTCTGTCCTTTACTTCCCTTCCCTTCTCTCCCCTCCTAGCTTATGGTGTTGACACCAATTACAAGGCCCCTATTTCTGCTGAGCTCAGCCAATTCAACAGACCTACACCTTGTCTAATCTGTTCGGTTATTGCTGCTCGCAGGAAAAACTAATTGAGTCGACATATTTATAATTAATGTAAGAATAAAATGACTGGAACATGAGGAAGAAATCTTAATAGTGTTGCCTGCGGTTTGTTTTGCCGACAGGTGCTACAGGTGAAAAAAGTCCCTCCATGGATTGAAATCGTTCTTATTCCGATGATGGGTAAGCCTAGCATTTACCCAGGATTGTACCTGTTTACCACCATGAGTCGGATGATGCGGCCCGTGAGAAACCTGGCCTTGGGAAAAGAGGAGCTTATTGGGACACTTGAGCAGGTAATAATCTCCCAGTAGTAGCATTTTTATTTGTGAGCTTTGAAAAAGTCTAACCCATTGCTCATAAGATGGAAAAATAGACTTGGATGAAGATGGGCCTTTGGCCTAATTGATATCCGGCATGCTAACCCTACTTTTTCCCATTCCGGCATCAAAATTTATTGACAAGTGACACATTGCAATGTAAATGATAACGTTTTTAAACTGCACTCCAATTGTACCAGTGGGAGGAGTTGGGATAATCGCCAGACAGCCCATTACTTGTGCAACACCAGTGGGGAGGCATGTAGATGCTCCCCGAGCATTTATTTACCTTGTGTCCAGCCCATCCACTGTTCTGTTTAAGTGCAAATGATACAGCCCTCTGCAAAGGGGACAGTGGATTAGAGAGGAAAGTATTTCAAAGAAAACAGGCTAAAGTACATGAAAGTCGTTTGGGGCAATCAGGTCCAAGTCACATTAAGTTACATTAAGGTACATTCTTTTAATAATGAACACAATTTGACTATAATGCTGAAAAAAAACATGCAGGTGTTTATCTTACATTCTGTTGTCACTGCAGCTGTACATGAATATTGCTATCACAGAGACGGATATCTTGCCTGGAGTAACCAGCCATCAGGAGCTCTTTCCCCATAGCATGCTGAGTGTAGTGGCTAATTTCATCCCATACTCTGATCATAATCAAAGTCCTAGGAACATGTACCAGTGTCAGATGGGTAAGTAAATATGGCAGAAATTGTACAATGTTTATTCCATACTGTTCAAACCACCTTCTTAACATTAAAGCCTATGCCAAAAATCAGCAGTAGTTGAGATACTGAAATCGCATGAACGTCTGCAACTGAAAAGAATGATTTAGCATCCACCGCTCTGCTTAAGTGAAGATGGTACAACCCTCTGCAAAGGAGTCCAGTGGATTAGAAAGAAAATAGTAGTGGAGGAATTGGCTGGTTGATTGGACATGTTACCGGAGGTTGGGGGTGCGGGTGGTAGTGGTGATGTTCTGTGCCTCTGGTGCCATGCTCGATGGATTTAGGAGATGATGTTAATGATCAAAAAAAATGTAATGAGGTATGGCACAGCAGTTTTTATTCATTTTAAATGTGCAGGATGAGATTGCATTGACTCAGTGTGTAACAGTGGCAAAGGTATGCAGTCTGCTCAAATGAGTGTATTTAGCATATGGATGGGAACCTGAGAGGGAGCTCAGATTGGAGGGAAGCAAAACTGGTAACGGGAAGTAGAAAAGTAGTAAGCGAAATTAGAAGACAGACGAAGCGAAAACAAACATCAAATAGGATCAGAATGTGGAATAATGTTAAAATTACAAAGTTAAGGGCACTCTATCTGAATGCACACAGCATTCACAACAAGGTAGATGATGTGAAGGCACAAATAGAGTAAATGGCTAATTGCCATTACAGAGATGTGGTTACTGGGTGACCAAGATTGGGAACTGAATATTCAAGGATATTCCTCATTCAGGAAGGATAGGCAAACAGGAAAAGGACGTAGGGGTAGCGTTCTTCATAAGAGACAAAATCAGTACATTAGTGAGAGAGGATCTTAGATCGAAGGATCAAGATGTAGAATCAGTTTGGGTGGAGGTAAGAAACCGCAAGGGGCAGCAAACATTGGTGGGAATTTATAGGCCACCAAACAATAGTGGTAATGTTGGGCATGGTATAAATCAGGAAATTAGAGATGCATGTAACATGGGTAATACAATAATAATGGGCGACTTCCATTTACATATAAACTCGGTAAACCAAATCAGCACTAATGCTGTAGAGGATAAATTCCTGGAGTGTGTATGAGATGGCTTTCTGGAGCATTATGTTGAAGAACAAACTAGGGATCGGGCTATCTTATATTTAGTATTATATAATGAGAAAGGGCCAATTAATAATCTTGCTTTAAAGGAGCCTTTGGGAAATATTGACCATAATATATCATTTTACATTAATTTTGAAAGTGATATAGTTCATTCTGTAATTAGGGCCTTAAATCTGAACAAAGGAAACCATGAAGGTATGAGGAGCAAGTTGGCTATGGTGGATTGGGAAACTACGCTAGAAAATTTGACAGTAGACAGGCAATGGCTAGTATTTAAAGTATTATTACATGGTCTCAACAAATATATATTCCTCTAAGACACAAAACCCAACAGGAAAGATCACAAAATTGTTACAGTGCAGAGTTTAGTTTTTTTTTAGTTTAGAGATACAGCACTGAAACAGGCCCACCGAGTCTGTGCCGACCATCAACCACCCATTTATACTAATCCCACACTAATCCCATATTCCTACCACATCCCCACCTGTCCCTATATTTCCCTACCACCTACCTATACTAGGGGCAATTTATAATAGCCAATTTACCTACCAACCTGCAAGTCTTTTGGCTTGTGGGAGGAAACTGGAGCACCCAGAGAAAACCCACGCAGACACAGGGAGAACTTGCAAACTCCACACAGGCAGTACCCAGAATTGAACCCGGGTCGCTGGAGCTGTGAGGCTGCGGTGCTAACCACTGCGCCACTGTGCCGCCCATAAACAGAACTAACAATGAAGAAAATCCACCATGAAGTATAATCCAAAAGGTCACTGACCCGAAACGTCAACTCCGCCTCTCTTTCCACAGATGCCGCAGACCCGCTGAGAGGGAGGCCATTCGGCCCATTCTGTCCGTACCGGCTCTCTGAAAGAGAAATTCACTCATTTCCATTCCCCCGCCTTCTCCCCGTAACCCTGCACATTCTTCCTTTTCATATAACAGTTTAATTTCCTTTTGAATGCTTCAATTGAACTTGCCTCCACCACACACTCAGGCAGCGCATTCCAGACCTTAACCAATCGCTGCATGATAAAGTTTTTCCTCATATCACTTTTGATTCTCTTACCAAATACTTTAAGTTCCCTCTCGTTCTCGATCCTTTCACGAGTGGGAACAGTTTCTCTTTATCTACTCTGTCCAGACCCCTCATGATTTTGAATACCTCTGTGAATTCACCTCTAAGCCTTCTATTCAAGGAAAACGGTCCTAACTTCTCCAGCCTATCTTCATATCTGAAATTTTTCATCCCTGGATGTTGCCTGGTCTGGAGGCTATTAGCTTTGAGGAGAGGTTGGATAAATTCGGATTGTTTTCACGGGAACGACGGAGGTGGAGGGGCGACCTGATAGAGGTTTACAAAGTTATGAGTGGCGTGGTCAGAGCTTTTTCTCAGGGTGGAAGAGTCAGTTACTAGGGGACATAAGTTTAAGGTGCAAGGGGCAAAGTTTAGAGGGGATGTGCGAAGCAAGTTTTTTACACAGAGGGTGGTGAGTGCCTGGAACTTGCTGCCGGGGGAGGTGGTGGAAGTAGGTACGATAGCGGCGTTTAAGAGGCATCTTGACAAATACATGAATAGGATGGGAGTAGAGGGATACGGACCTCGGAAGTGCAGAAGGTTTTAGTTTAGACAGGCATCAAGATCAGCGCAGGCTTGGAGGGCCGAATGGCCTGTTCCTGTGCTGTACTTTTCTTTGGAACCATTCTCATAAATCTTTTCTATACTCTCTCCAGTGCCCTCGCATCTTTCCTAAAGTGCGGTGTCCAGAACTGTACGTAATACTCCAGCTGAGGCCGACCTAGTGTCTTATACAAGTTCAACATAACTTCCTTGCTCTTGTACTCTATGCCCAGGATACTGTCTGCTTTATTAACCGCTCTCTCAACCTGTCCAGCCACCTTCAATGACTAATGCACATATACACCTAGGTCCCTCTACTCCTGCAGCCCCTTTTGAATTGTACCCTTTATTTTATATTGTTTCTCCATGTTCTTCCTAATGAAATGAATCACCAGATTTCTCTGCAGTGAACTTCATCTGCCACCTGTCTGCCCGTTCCACTAACTTGTCTGTGTTCTTTTGGAGTTCTACACTATCTTCCTCACAGTTCACAATGCTTCCAAGCTTCGTATCATCTGCAAACTTTGAAATTGTACCCTGTACACCAGGGTCTAGGTCATTAATATATATCAGGAAAAGCAAGGATCCCAACACTGACCCCTGCGGAACTGCACTACAAACCTTCCTCCAGCCCAAAAAACATCCATTAAGCACTACTCTTTGTTTCCTGTCACTCAGCCAATTCCGTATCCTTCCATGTTGCTACCGTCCCTTTTATTCCATGAACTATAACCTTGCTCACATTCAGCCGGGTTCACAATAGTATTTGCTACTTGGCATCTGTCATAAGCACACTTTTTCTTCTTTATCTTAATCTGTACCTCTTTTGTCATCCAGGGAGCTCTGGATTTGTTTGCCTACCTTTCCCCTTAGAGGGAACATACTTGGACTGTGCCCGAACTATCTCTTCTTGGAAGGTAGCCCATTATTCAGCTACTGTTTTTCCTGATAACCTTTGACTCCAATTTATTCGGCCAAGCTCCATTCTTACCCCATTGAAGTTGGTTTTCCCCCAGTTAATTATTCTTACTCTGGATTGTTCTTCGTCCTTTTCCATAGTAAGCCTAAATCTTATGATACAATGATCACTGTCTCCTAAATGCTCTCCTACTGATACTTGATCCACTTGGCCCACCTCATTTCCAAGAACCAAGTCTAGCAGTGCCCCCTTTCTTGTTGGACTAGAAACATACTGCTGTAGAAAATTTTCCTGAACACACTCTAGGAACTCTTGCCCCTCGCTGCCCTTTACATAACTACTATCCCAGGCTATGTTTGGGTAATTAAAGTCCCCCATTATAACTACCCTATAGTTTTTGCACCTCTGTAATTTCCTTGCAAATTTGTTCCTTCACGTCTTTCCCACTAGTTGGTGGCTTGTAGACAACATCGAACAATGTAACTGTACCTTTTTTGTTCTTTAGCTCTAGCCAAATTGATTCTGTCCTCGACTCCTCTGGGACATCCTTTCTCTCCAGCACTGCAATGCTCTCCTTAATCAATACCGCCACCCCTCCCCCTTTTTTCCCCTTTCCTGAACACCTTGTATCCAGGAATATTTAACATCCAGTCCTGCCCTTCTTTCAGCCAGGTCTTTGTTATAGCCACAACATCATATTTCCACATGGCATTTTGCTCCTGTACCTCACCAGCCTCATTAACCACACTCCATGCAATCACATACATGGACATTAACCCTGATTTAGACTTTATTAATTTTTCCCTTACTCTAACCCCACATAAAAATTGACTAGTCCCTACTCTAGTGCTATCTATCTCTGTGTTCTGCGCACCTTGATATTCCTCTCTGATATTTCCTCCAAGATCCCATACACCTGTTACCAGTTTTTGCTTCCCTTCAATCTGAGCTCCCTTTCAGGTTCCCATCACCCTGCCAATCTAATTTAAACCCTCCCCAACAGCACTAGCAAATCTCACTGCGAGGATATTAGTCCCAGTCCTGCTAAGATGCAACCCATCTATCTTGTACCCGTCCCACCTGCCCTAGAACCTGGCCCAATGCCTCAGAAATCTGATGCCCTCCCTCCTACACCAGTTCTCCAGCCACACGTTGAATCACTCAATTCTCCTATTCCTATGCTCGCTCGCACGTGGGATAGGGAGTAATCCTGAGTTTACTGCTTTTGAGGTCCTACTTTTTAATCTCCTTCCTAGCTCCCTAAAATCTGCTTTTAGGACCTCATTCCCCCTTTCCTACCTATGTCATTGGTGCCAACGTGGACTACGACCTCTGGCTGTTCACCTTCCCCCAAAAGATTGTCCTGTAGCTGCTCCGTGACATCCTTGACCCTGGCACCAAGGAGACAACAAGCCATCTTGGAGTCACATTTACGGCCGCAGAAATGCCTGCCTGTTCCCCTAACTAACGAATCCCC
Organism: Heterodontus francisci; assembly: GCF_036365525.1. NCBI lineage: Eukaryota > Metazoa > Chordata > Chondrichthyes > Heterodontiformes > Heterodontidae > Heterodontus > Heterodontus francisci. Next base: position 171,955,732 of record NC_090373.1, read on the forward strand.
TATCACTACTGCTCTTCCACTCTTCTTCCTGCCCTCCTGTGCAGCTGAGCCACCTGTGGTGCTTGGCTCTGATTGCACTCCTCTGAGGAACCATCGCCCTCACCAGTATCCAAAATGGAAAACCAGTTAGCAAGCGAGATTGTCTCAGGGGACCCCTGCACTACCTGCTTGGTTTTCTTAGACTGCCTGGCAGTCACCCATTCCCTATCTGCCTGCATGCTCCTAACCTGCGGTGTTACCACCTCCCTAAATGTGCTATCCATGTAGTTGTCTGCCTCGCGGATGCTCCACAATGACTCCAGCCGCCACTCGAGTTCTGGAATCCGGAGCTCAAGCTAGTGCAGCCGGTGACACGTCTTGCAGATTTGTTTGTCTAGGAACATTGCGGGGAACATAAAAACTGACTCTAAACGTTTCTATAAATATGTGAAGAGAAAAAGATTAGTGAAGACAAATGTAGGTCCCTTACAGTCAGAAACAGGGGAATTTATTATGGGGAACAAAGAAATGGCTGGCCAACTAATTGCATACTTTGGTTCTGTCTTCACAAAGGAGGACACAAATATCATACCAGAAATGTTGGGGAACACAGGGTTTAGTGAAAGAGAGGAACTGAAGGAAATCAGTATTAGTAGAGAAATGGTGTTGGGGAAATTGATGGGATTAAAGGCTGATAAATCCCTAGGGCCTGATGGGCTGCATCCCAGAGTACTTAAGGAAGTGGCCCTAGAAATAGTGGATGCATTGGTGGTCATCTTCCAAGATTCTATAGACTCTGGAACAGTTCCTGCAGATTGGAGGGTAGCTAATGTAACCCCACTATTTGAAAAGGGAGGTAGAGAGAAAGCAGGGAATTATAGACCAGTCAGCCTGACGTCGGTAGTGGGGAAAGTTCTAGAGTCCATTATCAAAGATTTTATAGCAGAGCACTTGGAGAACAGTGGTAGAATCAGACAGAGTCAGCATGGATTTACGAAAGGGAAATCATGCTTGACAAATCTACTAGAATTCTTTGAGGATTTAACTAGTAGAGTTGATGAGGGGAGCCAGTGGATGTGGTTTATTTGGACTTATTGGACTGAAATTAAAGCGCATGGGATTGGGGGTGGTGTATTTATTTATTTAGAGATACAGCACTGAAACAGGTCCTTCGGCCCACCGAGTCTGTGCCGACCAGCAACCACCCATTTATACTAATCCTACATTAACCCCATATTTCGTACCACATCCCCACCATTCTCCTACCACCTACCTATATTAGAGCCAATTTACAATGGCCAATTTACCTATCAACCTGCAAGTCTTTGGCTGTGGGAGGAAACCGGAGCACCCGGTGGAAACCCAAGCGGTCACAGGGAGAACTTGCAAACTCCGCACAGGCAGTACCCAGAACTGAACCCGGGTTGCTGGAGCTGTGAGGCTGTGGTGCTAACCACTGCGCCACCCCGTATTGCAATGGATATAAAATTGGTTGGTAGACAGGAAACAAAGGGTAGGGATAAATGGGTCTTTTTCCGAATGGCAGGCAGCAACTAGTGGGTTACCGCAGGGATCGGTGCTAGGACCCCAACTATTCACAATGTATATTAACGATTTAGATGAGGGAACTAAATGTAACATCTCCCGATTTGCAGATGACACAAAACTGGGTGGGAGGGTGAGTTGTGAGGAGGATGCAGAGAGGCTTCAGGGTGATTTGGACAAGTTGAGTGCATGTGCAAATGCATGGCAGATGCAGTATAATGTGGATAAATGTGAGGTTATCCACTTTGGTAGCAAAAACAGGAAGGCAGATTATTATCTGAACGGCTATAAACTGAGAGAGGGGAATATGCAACGAGACCTGGGTGTTGTCGTACATAAATCGCTGAAGTTAAGCATGCAGGTGCAACAGGTGGTAAAAACGGCAAATGGTATGTTGGCCTTCATAGCAAGAGGATTCGAGTACAGGAGCAGGGATGTCTTGCTGCAATTATACAGGGCCTTGGTGAGGCCACACCTGGAATATTGTGTGCAGTTTTGGTCTCCTTATCTGAGGAAGGATGTTCGTGCTATGGAGGGGGTGCAGCTTAGGTTTACCAGACTGATTCCTGGGATGGTGGGATTGACGTATGAGGAGAGATTGGGTTGGTTAGGATTATATTCGCTGGAGTTCAGAAGAGTGAGGGGGGATCTCATAGAAACCTATAAAATTCTAACAGGACTTGACAGGGCAGATGCAGGAAGGATGTTCCCGATGGTAGGGGAATCCAGAACTAGGGGTCATAGTCTAAGGATACGGGGTAAGCCATTCAGGACTGAGATGAGGAGAAATTTCTTCACCCAGAGAGTGGTGAGCCTGTGGAATTCGCTACCACAGAAAGCAGTTGAGGCCAAAACATTGTATGTTTTCAAGAAGGAGTTAGATATAGCTCTTGGGTTTAAAGGGATCAAAGGATATGGGGCGAAAGCGGGAATAGGTTACTGAGTTGGATGATCAGCCATAATCATATTGAATGGTGGAGCAGGCTTGAAGGGCCGAATGGCCTACTCCTGCTCCAATTTTCTATGTTTCTATGACACATGGCGGGCTGAATTTTACCAGCCCCCTGACTTGGGGGGTCGTGGCGGGGGTCCTGGAAAATCCTTCCGGGAGAGGCCCGCCATGGGCCTTGACGTCGGGAAGGCCCTGCCTGCCGCTTGGCGCTGGTACCTTAATTTCAATATTTAAATACATTTAAATCACGAATCATTACTTACCTTTCCATGACGGCCGTCCCACACCAGTATTCCAGCCGGTTCCCGGAAGTCCCGTGCCTTCGGATCTCCATTTTGGGGGGGGGGGAAGGAGTGAAGTTTTCAGGGTGGTGTGGGGAGCTGGGAAAACTGTGACGATTGGGTGAGGGGATGGTGGAAAGGGGTTGATGGTCAAAGATATTAAAGTTTGCGGGTGAAAGTTTGGGACCAACAAAAACATGCTACAGGCTGTACATTCCACTCAGCCGAGCTTCCCGGTCATACCTTAACTTTACAGACTATTTATTATAAGTAGAATAGCTTACCATTTATTCTCCAACCAGCTCCTTCTACTGCACCGAAGTAAGAACCAAATGCTGGAGGCTTTAAGAAAAAAGGAGCACCTTCTTCCCCTTTCACCAAACTCCCCGCTCAGCAAACTCGTATCTCCACACTCTGCTTACAATCTGCACGCTGCTTGCAAGCTGCACCCAGACCTCTATATTTATAGTAACTCAGAAGCTGAAACTGCAGCAACCAGACTGGACTGGATAGCTACTTAAGTAATCAGTTACTGTGCAGTAGAACTTGTTAGTCCCTGCCTAAGGCTGGAAGAATCTTACTTGCTTAACTAACTTTACTTTCTTTTGAGGGTAAATCGCAGTTGATTGCTAACTGCAGACCAGATTTTTAAAAAGATATTAACACTTAAAAATCCCCATTCCCCAAATTCGTATCTCTACACTCTGCTTACAACCTGCATGCCGTTTGATGAATGAACCATGGCTAACAGAAGTTAAAGATTGCATTAGATCAAAGGAAGTGACTTATAAGGTTGCCAAAAAAAGTGGTAAGCTTGAGGATTGGGAGCAATTTAGAATCCAGCAAAGGGAGACCAAGAAACTGATGAAGGGAAAAGAGAATATGAATACAAGCTAGCGAGAAACATAAAGGTGGACTGTAAAAGCTTGTTTAGGTATGTGAAAAGGAAAGCATTAGCAAGGACAAATGTGGGTCCATTACAGGTGGCGACAGAAGAATTTACAAACATACGAATTAGGAGCAAAAGTAGGCCATTCGGCCCCTTGAGCCTGCTCCGCCATTCAATAAGATCTGGCTGATCTGTTTCTGTTTCGAATTCCATACTCCTGTGTACTCCTGATACCCTTGATTCCCTTGCCCAACAAGAATCTACCTACCTCCGCTTTAAAAATATTCAATGGCCCCGCCTCCACCACCTTCTGAGGCAGAGTGTTCCAAAGTCACAACCCTCAGAGAAGATATTTCTCCTTCTCTCTGTTCTAAAAGTGTGACCCCTAATTTTAAAACAGTGCCCCCTAGTTCTGGACTCACCCACAAGAGGAAACATCTTTCCACATCCACCTTGTCAAGATCGTTCAGGATCTTATAGACTTCAATCAAGTCTCCTCTCACTCTTCTAAACTCCAATGAAAACAAGCCCAGTCTGTCCAACCTTTCCTCATAAGACAACCCGCTCATTCCAGGTATAAATCTAGTAAACCTCCTCTGAACTGCCTCCAATGCATTTACATCCTTCCTTTAAATAAGGAGACCAAAGCTGCACACAGTATTTGAGGTGTGGTCTCACCAATGCCCTGTATAACTGAAGCATAACATCCTTACTTTTATTTTCAATTCCTCTTGTAATAAAGGATAGCATTCCATTAGCCTTGTTTATTACCTGCTGTACCTGCATATTAACATTTTGTGACTAGAACATCTAAATCCCTCTGCATCTCGGAATTCTGCAGTCGTTCCCCATTTAAGTAATACTCTACTTTTTTATTCTTCCTGCCAAAGTGAACAACTGCACATTTTCCCACATTATACTCCATCAGCCAGATTTTTGCCCAATCACTCAACCTATCTATATCTGTCTGCAACCTCCTTCACAACATACTTTCCTACCTATCTTTGTGTCATCTGCAAATTTAGCTACCATGCCATTGCTCCCTTCATCTAAGTCATTGATATAAATTGTAAAAAGTTGAGGCCCCAGCACAGAGCCCTGTGGGACTCCACTCGTCACATCCTGCCAATCAGAAAAGGACCTATTTTTGCATACTCTCTGTTTTCTGCCAGCCAGCCAATCATCTATCTATGCTAATATGTTACCCCCTACACCTTGAGCTCCTACTTTCCATATTAACCTTTTATGTGGCGCCTTGTCAGATGCCTTCTGGAAATCCAAGTACAGTATGTCAATGGGCTCCCCTTTATCCACAGCACATGTCAACCCTTCAAAGAAATCCAACAAATTGGTTAAACATGATTTCCCTTTCACAAAACATGCTGACTATTCCCGATTACCTTGAGTTTTTCTAAGTGCCAAGCTACAACCTCCTTAATGATGGATTCTAACACCTTCCCCAAGACGGTGTCAAGCTAACTGGTCTATAGTTACCTGTTTTCTGTCTTTCCCGCCTCCCCCCTCCCCCCCTGCCCTTCTTGAATAGGGGGGGTTATATTTGCTACTTTCCAGTCTGATGGAACCTTTCCAGAATCTAGCGAATTTTGAAAAATTATCACCAACGCATCTACTACCTGATTAGCTACCTTTTTTAAGACCCTAGGATGAAGTCCATCAGGACCCAGGGACTTGTCAGCCCACAGCTCCATCAGTTTGGTCAGTACCGCTTCCCTGGTGATTATAATTTCACCAAGTTCCTCTCTTCCTTCCATCTCCTGATTTACAGCTATTGTCGGAATGTTTTTTGTATCCTCTATAGTGAAGACAGAAGCAAAATATTTGTTCATTGCAGCCACCATTTCCTTACTATCTACCACTAGCTCCCCATTCTAACTCTCTAGAGGCCCAACACTTACTTGACTTACTCTTTTCCTTTTTAAATACTTGTAGAAACTCTTGCTATCTGTTTTTACATTTCTAGCTAGCTTCCTCTCGTACTCTAATTTCTTTCTCCTGATTAACTTTTTAGTCATTCTCTGCCGTTCTTTATATTCTGACCAATCATCTGACCTGCCAGTCATCTTTGTGCAATTATATGCCTTTTCCTTAAGTTTGATGCTTTCCTTAACTTCTTTAGTTAACCATGGATGATGGGTCCTCCCCTTAGAATTTTCCTTTATAGTAGGATTATACTTATTCTGAGTATTTTGAAATATCCCCTTAAATGTCTGTCATTGCTTCTCTATTGATTTATCTCCAAGCCTAGTAATCCAGTTCACTTCAGCTAGCTCAGCTTTCATGCCCACATAGTTGCCCCTATTCAAGTTTAAAATACTAGTCTTAGACCCACTCTTCTCTCTTTCAAACTGGATGTAAAATTCAATCATATTGTGGTCGCTGCTACCCAGAGGTGCCTTTACTCTGAGGTCATTAATTAATCTTGTCATATTGCACAATACCAAGTCTAATTTATAATGGAGAATAGGGAAATAGAGTAATAGTTATACAGCATAGAAACAGGCCCTTCGGCCGATCGTGTCCATGCCGGCCATCAAGCACCTATCTATTCTAATCCCTTTTTCCAGCACTTGGCCCATAGCTGGAGAAAGTAAACAATTACTTTGTGTCTGTCTTCATTTAGGAAGATACAGGAAATTTTCCAGAAATACCAGGAAACCAAGGGACTTGTGAAAATGAGGAACTGAAAGAAATATGTAATAATAGAGGTAGTACTAAAAAAAATTAACTGGATTTAAGGTTGATAAATCCCCTTGACCAGATGAGCTAGTGTTGAAGGAGGTGGCTATAGAGATTGTGGATGCATTGGTGGTTATCTTTCAAAAGGCTATAGATTCTGGAAAGGTTCCTGCAGACTGAAAAGTAGCAAATGTAACCCCATCATATAAGGGAGGGAGAGAGAAAATGGGAACTATAGACCTGTTAGTTTGACATCAGTGGTAGGAAAATGTTAGAATCTATTATAAAGGATGTTATAACTAGAAGTTAGAAAATAATATGATTGGGCAGAGTCAGTATGGATTTATGAAAGGGAAATCATGTTTGATAAACCTGTTGGAGTTTTTTGTGGATGTTGCTTGTAGCATAGATAAAGGAGAACCAATGGATGTGGTGTATTTGGATTTTCAGAAGGCTTTTGATAAAGTCTCACACAGGGGATTAGTAAACAAAATTGGAGCACATGGGATTGGGGGGTAATATACGTGTATGGATTGAGCATTGGTTAACAGAAAGAAAACAGGGAGTAGGAATAAACGGATCATTCTCAGGATGGCAGACTGTTACTAGTGGGGTACTGCAAGGATCTATGCTGGGACCACAGCTGTTCACAATCTATATAAATGATTTGGATGTGGGGACAAATGTAATATTTCCAAATTTGCTGATGGCACAAAACTAGGTAATGTGAGTTGTGAGGAGAATGCAAAGAGGCTTAAAGGGGACTTGGACAGGCTCAGTGAGTGGGCAAGAGCATGGCAGATGGAATATAATGTGAATAAATGTGAAGTTATCCACTTCGGTAGAAAAAAACAAAGACCAAGTATTTCTTAAATGGTGAGAGGTTGGGAAGTGTTGATGTCCAAAGGGATCTGGGTGTCCTTGTTCATGAGTCACTAAAAGCTAGCATGCAGGTGCAACAAGCAATTTGGAAGGCAGGGGAATTTGAGTACAGGAGTAAAAATGTCTTGCTGCAATTGTATAGAGCCTTGGTGAGACCGCACCTGGAGTATTGTATAGTTTTGGTCTACTCATCTAAGGAAGGATATAATTGCCATAGAGGGAGTGCAACGGAGGTTCACCAGACTAATCCCTGGGATGGCTGGATTATCTTATGAGGAGAGATTGGGGAAACTGGGCCTGTATTGTCTAGAGTTTCGAAGAATGAGAGGTAATCTCATTGAAACTTGCAAAATTCTTACAGGGCTTGCCAGGGCGGATGTAGATAGGATGTTTCTCCTGGCTGGTGAGTCTAGAACCAGGGGACACAGTCTCAGAATAAGGGGCAGGCCATTTAAGACTGAGATGAGGAGGAATTTCTTCACTCAGAGGGTGGTGAATCTGTGACATTCTCTACCCCAGAGGGCTGTGGAAGCTCAATCATTGAGCATGTTCAAGACCGTAATTGATAGATATATAGATACTAATGACATTAAGGGATATGAGGATAGCATGGGAAAGTGGCGTTGAGGTAGATGATCAGCCATGATCTAATTGAATGGCGGAGCAGGCTTGATGGGCTGAATGGACTACTTCTGCTCCTATGCTCCTACATTGGGAGGTCTAGCAGTGAGTTCCCTATCTTGGCTTTGCTGTTATAAGGTGAATAGCAAAGAGGTGTCGGGTGCCTCCTTGAAGGAAGGGAAAGTAGGACTGGGATAGTTTTAGTGTGAGGGGAATGGAGGGAACAGAATTCTTAAGGTGCATTCAGGTGAACATTTTTGGCCAGTATGTAGCAAGTCCAACAAGAGACGGTGCGGTTCTGGACTTGGTTTTAGGTAATGAAGCTGGGCAGGTGGAAGGAGTTGGCAGCAGGAGGGTATTTTTGGTGGTAGTGATCATAAATCAGGTAGTTTTAACATAATTATGGAAAAGGACATAGAACAGGAGTTAATGTTCTAACTTGGGGTACGGTCAATTTTTCAAAGCTGAGAAGTGATTTAGCAAAAGTGGACTGGAAACAGAGCAGTGGGAGACATTCAAAGCGGAGATTTAGGGGGTTCAGAGTAAACATGGCCCCATAGAGAAAAAGGGTGGGACGGCCAAGTCTAGGTTCCCCTGATGTCAAGGAGCTTACATGGTATGATGAGGCAGAAAAGGAAAGCTTATGTCAGGCACCGAGAATTCAATAATACAGAAAGCTGAGAGGAGTATAGAAAGTGGAGGGGTGAAATCACAAAGGAAACTAGGAAAGCAAAGAGAGGGCATGAAAGAATTTTGGCAAGTAAAATCAAGGAGAACCTAAAGATGTTTTATCAATACATTAAGATGAAGAGGATAACTAAGGAAAGAATAGGGCCCATAAAAGACTAAAAAGGTAATGTATGTGTAGAGGATGAAGATGTGGATATGGTTCTTAATGAACACTTTGCATCCCTCTTCACAAAAGAGGGGGACGATGCAGACACAGGCAAAATTGGCCTTGTGGTTGATAGTTAGGATGATAGCTGGAGGCTGCTGGAAGATATCAATGGACTGGTCATGTGGACAGAAAAGTGGCAAAAGGAATTTAACCCAGAGAAGGAGTTAAAGAGGAGGAGTGTGAAGTGTTGGATGTGATAAACATAGGGAGAGAAGTAGTATTAAAGGGATTAGCATGCTTGAAAGTGGATAAATCACCACGGCCGGGTGAAATGTACCCTAGGGAAGAAATAATGGAAGGCCTGACCATCATTTTCCAATCCTCACTGGATACAGGTGTGATGCTAGATGATTTGGGGAGATCTGCTAACATTGTACCTTTGTTTAAAAAGGGACTGAGGGATATACTGAATAATTACAGGCCAGTCAGTCTAACCTTGGTAGTGGGCAAATTATTGGAATCAATTCTGAGAGATAGGATAAACTGTCAGTCAGTTAGAAAGGTGTGGATCAATCAAGGTTAGTCAGCATGGAGGATTGATGAGGGTAGTGCAGTTGATGTGGTCTACATGGATTTTAGCAAGGCTTTTGACAAGATTCCACATGACAGATTGGTTTTAAAAAATAAAAACACATGGGATCCAGCGGAATGTAGCAAGCTGGTTATAATATTGCCTCAGTGACAGGAAACAAAGGGTAATTGTTGACGGGTGTTTTTGCGACTGGAAGGCTGTTTCCAGTGGGGTTCCGCAGGGTTCAATACTAGGTCCCCTAATTTTTGTGGTATATATGAATGATTTGGATGTAAATGTAAGGGGAATGATCAGGAAGTTTGCGGACAACACAAAAATTGGCCTTGTAGTTGATAGCGAGGAGGATAGCTGGAGGCTGCAGGATGATATCAATGGACTGGTCAGGTGGACAGAAAAGTGGCAAAAGGAATTTAACCCAGAGAAGTGTAAGGTGATGCATTTGCGGAGGTCAAACAAGGCAAAGAAATACACAATAAATGAGAGGATACTGAGAGGTGTAGAAGAAGTGAGGGACCTTGGAGTATATGTCTACAGATTCCTGAAGGTAGCAGGACAGGTCGATAAGGTGGTTAAGAAGGTGTATAGAATCCGAGGCATAGAATACAAGAGCAGAGAGGTTATGCTGGAACTGCATAACTCATTGGTTAGGCCATGACTTGAGTACTGTGTGCAATTCTGGTCATCTCATTACAGAAAGGATGTAATTGCACTAGAGAGGGTACAGAGGAGATTTACGAGGATCTTGCCAGGACTGGAAAATTGCAGCTATGAGGAAAGATTGGATAGGCTGGGGTTGTTGGAACAGAGGAGGCTGAAGGGAGATTTGATTGAGATGTACAAAATTGTGAGGGGCCTGGATAGAGTGGATGGGAAGGACCTATTTAGCTTAGCAGAGAGGTCAATTACTTTAGAAGTCAAGATCTTCAGGAGATGAGAACAGGATAAATTGTTAAGGTGGTGAGGTGGGAAAGGATATTAAATTAATTGAGGATTTAGATTTTTAAAATCATGCCTTTCAGTCAGTACTAAGTACCGAAGTGTAATTATGAACATATTTCAATTTTTTCCTCTAGTGATATTTTCTTAATCTTTTATGTCAGTTTATCTTATTTTTCACTCTGCAAAGTATTGCTGATTTCTGTTCAGAAAAAATGTAAATAATGTAATAAAATACGTGTATAGCAAACTCTTAGCTTATTCTTATGTGAATTTGCGACATGGTCTTTTTCTGTGTTGATTATATATTGTAGCCTAGTAAATGATTTACTTCCACTCTTCCTTCCTTTTAGGGAAGCAAACAATGGGTTTTCCATTACATACTTACCCAGACAGATCTGATAACAAACTCTATCGCCTTCAAACTCCTCAGAGCCCTCTGGTGCGACCGCACATGTATGATTATTTTAATATGGATAACTATCCCACAGGGACAAATGCTATTGTAGCTGTCATCTCATACACTGGATATGACATGGAAGATGCTATGGTATGTATTTGCTTCTTGAACTAATCTGAACTCTGCTGAGAATGCACCCCTACACTCATAACCAGTGGGGTGACTAGTGTCTTTAATGTTTGCAACAAGTAATGTTCTTTACCTGTCACTAAATGGCACACACCTCTTCAATTTTCTTTGTTGGTGATTGAAAGTCTCGCCTGGGTCGGTCACTTCTACTATTGAGAGGGACAGTCGGCAGCTGCTCACAGACTTCTGTTAGTTTGGGGACAGTTTCCAAGAGGCATGTGTTAGCAACTAGTCTATCCCAACTCCTGTTGCAGCAACATATGTTGACAGGGCTCAGTAGAAAGAGGTTCATGCGGATCAACACTGGCATAGACCAGTTTCTCTGCTGTAAATGCTATGCAACATAATCCTGTTGTCTTACATAGAGAAGCTTGTTTTGATTGTTTTTAGATTTAAACAATTGCCTGTTCCAATACTGTAGGAAACCCAATTTCACCAGGTCTTTCTCTGCATTTAGAAACCATCAAGCTAAACCTATGAGAGTAACCTCTGCCTGTCTCCTGTTTTATTTCCTGAATTTTACTATGCTTATTTTAGTAGTTTCATACAGTATATTCTGTCTAGCTCCTCCACATGATTTAACTTGGGAAGTAAAATTTCCATTTAGATAAAAGCAGCAATTCTACTGGGCAAGACCGGAGTCACCAAGCACTGCATTAAAATTAAAACACATGCAAGTTACTGATGCACTGAATACACTATATGCAAACACACAGACCACAAGTGTGCTAAAGACCATCAGCTGTTGATAAATCTCATTTTCACAGGACTGTTCTTCTCTATCATGGAGCACTAACCAGTGAGTTAAGACAGTGGACTCTGGACCAGGGTCTGAATCTAGCTTAGTCTGATGCGATGAAAGTATCTTCAGATGAAAGGATCCAATGTGAAAACTGGGGTAAAATGAGCAGTGTGACTCAAAAGGACAGCTGGTGTAGGAAATGGAAGTTGACGCACTGGCTCAGTTTGTGATGTTCTCTGAAGTTTGTTTTGAGATGCATTGATGATGCAGTATAGAAGGAGCTTTAGTCTGCATCTGACTAGGGATTGCTTGGTAATGGCACTGGATGCTTGAAGTGGAAATTGTGCAATCTAAGCATTCCTTACCTTAATTAGCAAGTAATTCAAAAACATTACATAATAAAAATAAAGCCCTATAGTAATTATGCTCATCGTTATAGATGATTAAATTATAAACAATTTGGGGAAAAATATATTTCCAATATGTGGAGTTTAGTTTTGGGAAATGTTTTTATATGTTGAACTAGCTGTATGCATTACTGATTCTAACAGCATGTGTTTTCTTTTTTTATATAAAAAAGATAGTCAACAAGGCATCTTGGGAGCGAGGATTTGCCCATGGAAGTGTTTATAAGACTGAAATGATAGACCTTGACCAAAAGGTTAAGCAAAGTGATGGTAACTTTGTGTTTGGTGTCAAACCTGGTGATAAGCGCACAGCGCAGAAACTCGACGACGATGGACTACCATTTATTGGGGCCGTACTGGAGTATGGTGATCCGTTTTATAGTTACATGAATCTCAACACTGGGGATAGTTCTGTGATGTACTACAAGTAAGTAAAAATTAGATCATATCTGGTGTGAATACTCAGTACATTGCCACACTGATAATGTAAAGTGTGGGAAATTTGTTCTGAGTTTATTTGCATTGCTTTTGGCAACAGATCCAAGTGAGACCTGAGCTGGAATTAGTTTCCTGTAACCTTGTACATTGTGCAAGATGGCTAGATGTGTTCTTTTGTATTTTTGCCCTCTGTACACTTGCTGACCGATATGGATCATATTTTTGTTTCAACATATACCATATTTTTAAAAAACCACACACGCACTAACTGGTAATTCATTCTGTTGCCATTTATGGGATGTTGCTCATGCAGATTAGACTCCTGTGTCAGGCTACATACCGACTGTGACTGCACCTCAAAAAGTAATTTGTTGTGTGATGTGATTTTGAGATGTTTCGATGACCTGATAAAAGCACTGTACTAATGCAAATCCTTCCCTTTTTCTAATGCATGGGCCCAGGGATGCAGTCAGAAAATTTAACGATGTTTTTTTCTAACAATATTGCATTTGGATCTCCAGAAATTCTGGGATAGAATGGTCACTTCTAACTTGGTTACATTTTGTTTCCAGGTTAGAGTTTAGGCTGCAGGTGAAGTGAGCATTGTGAAACTAATGGTAACATTCATAAAATTTACCTGCTTGTGGATCTGTACCTTTTAGCCAGACACTGAGCTTTAAAGATTGTCAATAGATTTACATTTTTTATGTTGCTTATTTTCCCACAGAAGCAAAGAAGGCTGCGTTGTGGATAACATCAAAGTCTGTAGCAATGATAATGGAACAGCGCCGTTTAAGCGTGTGTGCATCACTATGAGGGTCCCTCGTAACCCTACTATTGGAGATAAGTTTGCTAGTCGACATGGACAAAAGGGCATCTTGAGTCGACTGTGGCCAGCAGAGGACATGCCATTCACGGAGAGCGGAATGATGCCAGACATTCTATTCAATCCGCATGGCTTCCCTTCCCGTATGACCATAGGGATGTTGATCGAGAGCATGGCGGGCAAGTCTGCCGCCATGCACGGCCTGTGCCATGATGCCACGCCGTTCACGTTCTCTGAGGAAAACTCTGCCCTGGAATATTTTGGGAAGATGCTGCAGGCTGCTGGGTACAACTACTATGGGACGGAAAGGCTGTACAGTGGCATCAGTGGGGTGGAGCTGGAGGCAGACATTTTCATTGGGGTGGTTTACTACCAGCGCTTGCGTCACATGGTGTCTGACAAGTTCCAGGTTAGAACTACTGGGGCAAGGGATAAGGTGACTAACCAGCCCCTGGGAGGGAGAAACGTCCAAGGCGGCATTCGATTTGGAGAGATGGAACGTGACGCCCTGCTGGCTCATGGAACGTCCTTCTTGCTTCAAGACCGCCTCTTCAATTGCTCCGACCGATCCATGGCCCATGTGTGCATCAAGTGTGGCAGCCTTCTGTCACCAGTACTGGAAAAGCCCCCGCCATCGTGGTCTGCCACACGTCACAGGAAATATCAGTGTACTGTGTGTCGACAATCGGACACCATTGAGATCGTCTCTGTTCCCTATGTTTTCCGATACTTCGTAGCTGAACTAGCAGCGATGAACATTTGCGTTCGACTTGATGTGAGATGATCTGGCGGAATCATTTTAGTGGAGTTTTCTTCTAAATAAATGGATTTCACTCAATTTGTATTTTTTGTACAGAGGGTGGGGAAAGATGACATATAGTAAAAGCTGTACTGTGCTGAAAGATCAGTGCAAACTGTTTCAAACTGATTTGTATTCAGATCTTGCTGCAGACTCTTGGTGGCAGCACACGCATCGGTATTTCATGGGATTTCTTTGAGAATTAAGTTCCTTTTAACTGGCTGCTGATAATGGGTTGGCAGTTGCATTGTCAGAGGAGCTTTAGAGTGAATTGTATACAATAATGGCAATATCTACAGAATCTTTCATAGTGACCATTTTGTTATGTCTCCCAAAAAACTGCAGTCTTAATGCACAGTCTGAAGACCTGGTTGTGAAGGTCTGAGGGGTGCTGCTGTGGAAATAGTACAACAGTAAATCACATTTATTTTTAAAGAAAAGTTGCTTTGACTTTTATTCCCAAGCATTTCCTCCTTGCCAATAGGGCTTCTTCAAGTCTATGAGGCTGTGCTGCAGCCTGCTCCCAAATCTCCACTCTCCCACTCTGGGGTGCAGTGCACCAGTTTATTCTGATCTTCATTGCTGCCTTGTTTGCTTGTTACCTTACCCCGTTACAGAAAATGGGAAATCAAAAGCTTTTGGGAATTTGAAATTGTGATGTTAGCTGATGATTCAAAGAATGCTTCGCTGCTGAGACTGCTCTGTCCTGTAAATTAGATATTAAACTGGGTACTTTCCACCTGTCCTAGTGATTCAGGCAGGCGTTAAAGATTCCATTTTACTGGGAGTTGTGTCCTGCTTAATATTTCTCCCTAAACCAAAATAGAAAAAACTTTAATTGGTCGTTCATCTCATTGCTTGTGAGACTTATTATATTTCTCTGTACAATAATTGAGACTGCATTTTGCTGTACATGGAATGCTATTACGCATTTCTGGGAGTTATGATAAGGTAGTATACAAATACAACTCTTCAAGTACTGTAGAAGAAGTCCTAGCAGGACTTTTTTGTTACCTTGTGGCTGGTTCACAAATCTGAGCTATGGTTTGAAGTATAAAATGTTAGCACATGTGAGTCTTTCACTTTACAGATGTTTGAGCATCTACAAGGATCTGATATTAACGAGCTATTATGTACAAAAATTTTACGAGAAAACTTTCAGCTGCTGCTCTTAAATTTTCAAAAGGCTGTTGTACTTAAGAGGAAATTCCTGATAAAAGTGATACCATCACAATTTCACAAGAAAATGATCATTTTAAATAATTCACATTGGCACCACACCTTAAGTACTTCACTTGAGCTCACTTCTGGTCGCTATGACACAAGGGAAACATTCAAATATTAGAGGCAGTGTAGAGAAGAGCTATGAAGCTGTTTCTTACCATCAGGGGTCTGGGTCTTGGCAAAAGACTGGAGAAACTTGGGACTTCCAGCCTTGAAAGGGGTGAAGGGTGATCTTATGGATATATTTAAGATTGGTAAGGGTATAAAGTTAACCCAGAATTTTACGTTAAATTGTGGGGATTTAAAAAATTCTCAAGGATTCTAAAAATGTATTTCCTATCCGAGTTGCCTTGAGAAAGTGGTGGTGGGAGACCTCTTTGAACTGCTGCAGTCTGTGTGGTGAGGTGCTCCACAACGCTATTACAATTCTATGTAGTAATTTGATACAACTGAGTGGCTTGCTAGACCATTTCAGAATAGTTAAGAACCAACCATATTGGTATGTTACTAATCACATGCTAACCAGATCGCTAAGTTTCCTTACCTAAAGTATAGCAATGAACCAGTTTTTATGACAATCTGACATTTCCAAATCCATCCTTTTATTTCCAGATTTAAAATTAAATTCAGTTCTCGAATTGACACATTGGAACTATTCTCTGAATTACCAGTCTGGTATCATAATCCTGATGCTGCAATACCTGTACAACAAGGGAACACAGATTTAAACTAGTAAAAGGTTATTTTAGGATTACTCGCAGAATATTTTTCATAAATTATCAATATGTGGAACAGAATCCAAGTAATAGGGCAAAAACATTAGAATCATTTTTTAAAGAAAAAATTGGATGCTACGGAGCGGTAGGGAGTTTATGGATATTAGAATCATAGAAAGTTTACGGCACAGAAAGAGGCCGCTTGGCCCATTGTGTCTGTGCCGGCCAAAAAACGATCCACCCATTCTAATCACACCTTCCAGCATTTGGTCCGTAGCCCTGCAGATTAAGGCACTTGAGGTGTATTTCCAGACTTCTCCGGATAGATGAATTGAGATGGATCACGTTGCCTTCCTCGTGCATAATTACCTAATGCAAATTGCATATTTGGCATTTTAAAAGGCTGAATCAGCTGATCAGGTTATAATGATAACCTAACTTCTAACAGTTCATTAATAAAAAACGACATTATGGTATGACGGCACTACCCAGTCTATACCTTTTTCTGCAGATTTTTGCTTTTTTTCTATATAGTGTTTTTGGGCACTTGAAGGTGGGTTGCTGAAATCTGCAGGTTTAAAAAAGACAGGCAAAGTAGGCTGCATTTTGAAATCTTTCCTGTATTGTGGATTAGAAACTGCGACATAAGATCATGCCAAAAGTTGTGCAATATCTGATTTTAATCAGTTCATAATATAATGCAGACTGGTGCCTTTCATCATATTTTAAAATTCTGCTCCGACCAAAAGCTTTGTGCCATCAATTTATCCTTATTATCTGATTTATGCACTGATTTCATCTACAGCTACGTGCACTTATGTTCCTAGGTACATTCTTACCTTTCAGTCAACCTATGGTTATTTGAGATGCATATAACTGCAGAACATCCATTATAATTTGTGAATATGCAACTTGGATGCAGTGGATTCATTCCATGAATGTGTGTGAAACCTCAAAGAAATCCGGGCATCCTTTGTCCTGTAAACTTCTAGTGGTTTTAAACTAGGACTATGGAAAAGTAACAGATGAATTCCTTCCTTGTGAGGTTGACTTTGGGAGTACTGTAGTGAACATTTGAACTTGACTGTAAGTTTAATATCCTGAGGATGTTTGGAGGACCAATCTTATTTCCCTATTTTTTTAAAAATCACCATGGCTAGACTTTTAACAGGTTGTCTGCTTTTGCAACAATAATGAAAATTAAACTGCTGCCTGTAAAACCTGCTTTCTGCCACTTTAGTACCAGTTGAGTGATACTGCACTATTTGGGAAAACAATTCAGTCATGCTTGTTTTTTTAAAAATTGAGAACAACGGCAACAACAACTTGTATTTATATAGTATCTTTAACGTAATAAAATGCACCAAGGCACTTCACAGAGACATTATAAAACAAAATATGACACTGAACCACGTGAGCTATTGGGTCAGATGACCAAAAGCTTGGTCACAGAAGTAGGATTTAAGGAGTGTCTTAAAGGAGGAAAATTAGGTAGAGAGATTTAGAGAGGGAATTCCAGAGCTGAATGCCTAGGCAACTGAAGGCACTGCCACCAATGGTGGTGCGATTAAAATTGGGGATTCTTAAGAGGCTGGAATTAGAGAAGCGCAGATATCAGGGGGTCATGGGTCTGGGGGAGATCATAGATATAGGGAGGGTCCAGGCCAGGAGGATTTGAAACAAGGATGAGAATTTTAAAATGGAAGCATCATTTAACTGGGAGCCAATGTAGGTCGGCGAGCAAGGGCTAATGGGTGATTGGTATTTGCTATGAGATGATATGGGAAGAGATTTGCATGACGTCAAGTTTACAGAGGGTAGAATTTGGGCAGCCAGCCAGCAGTGCATTAGAATAGTCATGGATGGATGAGGATTTCAGCAGCTGATGAGAAGCAGGGGAAGAGATGAGCGATGTTATAGAGGTGGAAATAGGCAGTCTTAGTGATGGCAAAGATATGTGGTTGAAAGTTCATCTTGGGGTCAAATGTGACACCGAGGTTGCAAACAGTCTGATTCAGCCTTGGACAATTGCTAGGGAGAGGGATGAAATTGGTGGTGAGGGAGTGGAGTCTCGTGGGGTTGAAGATAATGGTTTCAGTCTTCCCAATATTTAATTGGAGGGAATTTCTGCTCATCGATACTGGGTATCAGAGAAGCTGTCTTGACCAATTTAAGAGACAGTGGAGGAGTTGAGAAAGAAAGTTGGTGAGGTGGAGCTGGGTGTCGTCAGCTTACATGTGGAAACTGAAGCCCTGTTTTCGGATGATGTTGCCGAGGGGAAGCATATCTATGAGAAATAGGAGGGGGCCAAGGATAGATGCTTGGGGGGATACCAGAGGTGCAGGAATGGAAAGAGAAGCCATTAATGGTGCTTCTCTAGCTATGATTAAATAGACAAGAATGGAACTGGGTGAAAGCAGTCCCACAGTGGAGAGGCATTGGAGGAAGTTGGTGTGATCAACTGTGTCAAAGGCTGCAGACAGGTTGAGAAGGAATAATTTACCTTTGTCACAATCACATAGGGTGTAATTTGTGACAGACAGGAGCCATTTTGGTACTCTGGCAGGGGTGGAAACCAGACTGCAGGGATTTAAGCATGGAGTTCTGGGAAAGACTGGCTAGAATTTGGGAGGTGACAAGAAGTTCAAGAACTTTGGAGAGGAAAGGGAGGTTGGAGATGGTGCGGTAGTTTGCAAGGACAGAGGAGTCGAGGTTTTTTTATTGAGAGGGGTGATGATGGCAGATTTGAAGCCAAAATCGATAGAATTTTTTAAAAATTCATTCATTGGATGTGGACATCACTTGCAAGGATAGCATTTACTGTGCATCCCAAATTGCCGTCGAGAAGGTAGTGGTGGCTGCCCCCTTGAACCACCGCAGTCCCTGTGGTGCAAGGTACACCCACAATGCTGTTCAGGGCATTCCAGGAGTTTTTTCCCCAGTGATAGTGGAAATATTTCCAAGTGAGGATAGTGTGTGACTTGGAGGAGAACTTGCAGGTGGTGATGTTCCCATGTGCCTGATGCCCTTCTGGGTGGCAGATGTTGTGGGTTTGGAAGGTTCTGTCAGAGGACCATTGGCAAGTTGCTGCAGTGCATCTTGTAGATGGTACACACTGCTGCCACTGTGTGCCTGTAGTACAGGGAGTTAATGTTTAAGATGGTGGATGGGGTGCGAATCAAGCGGGCTGCTTTGGCTTGGATGTTATTGAGCTTCTTGAGTTTTGTTGGAGCTGAACTCATCCAGGCAAGTAGGGAATATTCCAAAGCACTCTTGGTGGAAAGGCGTTGGGGAGTCAGGAGGTGAGATACTTATTGCAGAATTCCCAACCTTTGACCTGGTCTTGCAGCCACAGTATTTATATTGCTAGTCCAGTTAAGTTTCTGGTAAATGGTGGTCTCCAGGTTGTTGGTGGGGGATTAAATTATGCCATTGAATGTCAAGAGGAGATAATTAGATTCTCTCTTGGAGATGGTCATTGCCGAGCACTTGTGTGGCGTGAATATTATTTGCCACTTATCAGCCCAAGCCTGAACGTTGCCAAGGCTTTGCTGCATTATCTGTAGAATTGCGACTGAAACTGTGAACATTGCAATCAGCGAACAACCCAACTCTGACCTTATAATGGAAGGAAGGTAATTGATGAAGCAGATGAAGATGGTTGGGCCTAGGACACATCCTTGAGGAACTCCCTGTAGTCCAGGAGCTCAGATGATAGGCCTCTAATAACCACAACCATCTTCCTTTTTGCTAGGCATGACTGCAGTCAATGGAGAGTTTGCCCCCTTATTCCCATTAACTTCAATTTGACTAAGGCTCCTTGATGTCAAGGGCAACCACTCTCACCTTACTGCTGGAATTCAGCTCTTTGGTCCATGTTTAGACCAAGGATTTAATGAGGTCTGGAGCCAAGTGGCCGCAGAACCCAAACTGTGTGTCGGTGAGCAGGTTGTTGGTGAATAGTGAGTGAGCACTATTGATGACACCTTCCATGACTTTGCTGACAATTGAGAATGGGGCAGTAAATGGCTGGATTATATTTGTCCTTTTGTTTTTGTGGACAGGACATACCTGAGCAATTTTCCACATTGTTGGTTAGATGGTAGTGTTGTAGTGGAACAGCTTGGCTAGGAGTATGGCTAGTTCTGTAGCACAAGTCTTCAGCACAACAGCCGGGATTTTGTCAGGGTCTGCAGCCTTTGCAGTGTCCAGTGTACTCAGCCATTTCTTGATATCTTGTGGAGTGAATTGAATTGGCTGAAGTCTGGCATCTGTGATGCTGGGGACCTCAGGTGGAGGCCAAGATGCATCATCAACTTGGCACTTCTGGCTGAAAATGGTTGCAATTGCTTCAGCCTTGTCTTTTGCATTTATGTGCTGTGCCCTGCCATCACTGAAGATGGGGATGGTCGTTGAGCCTCTTACTGTTCAATTGTTCACCACCATTCATGACTGAATATGGCAGGACTGCAAAGCTTTGATCTGATCTGTTGGTTGTGGGATTGCTTAGCTCTGGCTATAGCATGCTGCTTCTGCTGTTTGGCATGCATGTAGTCCTGTGTTGTAGCTTCACCACTTGTAGGTACATCTGGTGCTGCTACTGGCATGCCCTCCTACACTCCTCATTGAACCAGGGTCGGTCCCCTGGCTTGATGGCAATGGCGGAGTGAGGGATATGCTAGGCCATGAAGTTACAAATTGTGGCGCAATACAATTCTGCTGCTGCTAGCCCACAGTACCTCATTGTGCCCAGTTTTGAGCTGCTACTTAATCTATTCCATTACAGTGATAGTGCCATACACGATGATGGAGTGTGACCTCAGTGTGAAGACAGGTATTTTGTCTTCAGAAGGACTGTGCACTGGTCACTCCTACCAGTGCTATCATGGGCAGATGCATCTTTGACAGGTAGATTGCTGAGGATGAGGTCAGTAGGATTTTCCCTCATGCTGGTTTCCTCATCACCTTCCGTAGGTCCAGTCTGGCAGACATTTCCTTCTGGACTTGGCTAGCTTGGTCAACAATGGTGCCACTGAGCCATACTGAGGTCCCCAGCATCACAGATGCCAGTCTTCAGCCAATTTGATTGCGTTCACGTGATAGAGAAACAGCTGAGTGCACTGGATAAAGCAAAGGCTATGATGTCCCAACAACATCACAGCTGTAGTATTGAAGACCTGTGCTTCATACTAGCCATGATCCTAACCAAGCTATTCCACTACAGCTATAATGCTGGCATCCACATGGCAAAGTGGACACTGAAGTCCCCCACTCAGAGTAAATTGTGTGCCTTGCTACTTTCAGCGCTTCTTCCAAGTGGTGTTCAACATGGAGAAGCATTGATTCATCAGTTGAGGGAGGATGGTAGGTGGTAATCAGAGGGATTCATTGTCCATGTCTGACCTGATGCCATGAGACTTCATGGGGTCCAGAATCAATAATGAGGACTCTCAGGGCCATACCCCGCTGACTGTCTTGCACTGTGCTGCTACCTCTGTTGCGGCTGTCCT
Organism: Heterodontus francisci; assembly: GCF_036365525.1. Taxonomy (NCBI): domain Eukaryota; kingdom Metazoa; phylum Chordata; class Chondrichthyes; order Heterodontiformes; family Heterodontidae; genus Heterodontus; species Heterodontus francisci. The sequence continues at coordinate 171,977,195 of NC_090373.1, forward strand.
GCTGGTGCGTCAGGGCATACCCAGTGATTGGTGACGGACTCTGGGCTATTGCCTGTAGGACAGCTTTCCCAATTTTGTCACAAGTCCCCAGATGTCATTGAGGAGAACTATGCAGAGTCATCTGGACTTGGTGTGCCTTTGTCCATTTCCGGGCACTAGGTCGATGCCGGGTGATCTGCCCGGTTTTATTATTTAACCTTTCTGTTTGATACAATTGAGTGGCTTGCTCGGGCATTTCCGAGGGCAGTTAATAGCCAACCATATTGCTGTGGATCTGGAGTCACATGTAGGTCAGACTGCGTAAAGATGGCCGATTTCCTTCCCTTAAAGGACATTAATATACCAGATGGGTTTTTACGACCATCTGGTATTTTCATGATCATCATTACTGAGACTAGCTTTTTATTCCAGATTTCTGAGGTGAGAGAATCGTTAACAATGCCAGCTAACATGGGAGCCAGGAAGGCTGGTGGGTGGTTAGTAGTTTAGTGGGACTAGGGTTTAGAGAGAAGGAGGAGGGTCTCATGGACAAGATGAGCTCGGAGAGAAACTAGAGAAGGAAACAAGTTCAAAGCTAGGGCAGGGGAAAGTCTTAGAGGACTTAGAGTCTGGCCCAGTGGGTTAGGTGAGGTGGGGCGGGCAGCTGATCAGATGGTCTCAATTTTGGTGACAAAGAAATACATGAGCTCCTTGCACTTGTTGCAGGTGAGGGTGGAGGAGACAGGGGAAAGGGGTTTAAGAAGAAGGGTTCCAGTAAGGAGCCTGAGAGTTACATTTGCATTCTAGGATGATACTGGAACAGTGAGTAGTTTTCACAGATAAGAGCAGGACCTGATTGGACCACGTAAGGCACTGTCAGATTTGGTGGTGAATGGCTAAACCAGTTATCTACCATATCCATTCAAACTGCATCCCTTGGACTTAAGGGAGTGGAGATGAGGGCCATACTGGGGGAATGGTCAGGGTGAGAGAGAGTAATGGTCTTTAAGGGGGACGAGGGTATCGAAGGTGGAGGTGAGGGTTATGTTAAGCAGATCCGTAGCTGCAGAAATGTCATGGTGAACAGAGGGCCAAAGGCTAGACAACTGGAAACTTGACAGGGCAGTTCTAAGTAAATTGGGGCAAGAGCTTTTCCAGGGGCGGATAAAGAAGGAGGTAGGAGGGGAAGTGGGATGTGGGTGGAGAATGATACAAGGAAGTGATCAGAGATGGCCTTATCTGTGATTGCTGCTATGGGGGTAGCAAGACCATGTGAGATGGCAAGAATATAGGTTGGGGAGATTACATGGAGGGTGGGGTTAAACCAAGGTGAAGGGACAAGTCCCACATCTAGTGGATATTACGATTGAAAAGAGCATATAAAAAAAGTCAGGGGGCTGAATTTTATGATTCACCTGGTGGTCCCACTTCTGACGTCAGTGGCTGCACTGCTGAGATCATTTTGCATGATGGCAGCGCTTATACCCATAAAACTAACTCATCACCTATCCCACTAGCCACTTCTTATAACACCCTAGGATGAAGTCCATCAGGACCCGGGGACTTGTCAGCCCGCAACTCCAACAATTTGTTCAGTACCACTTCTCTGGTGATTGTAATTTTCTTGAGTTCCTCCCTCCCTTCCATTTCCTGACTTACAGCTAATACTGGGATGTTACTTGTATCCTCAATAGTGAAGACCAATGCAAAATATCTGTTCAATTCATCTGCCATCTCCTTATTATCCATTATTAATTCCCCAGACTCACTTTCTATAGGACCAACGCTCACTTTAACTCTTTTTAAACTTTAACAGTTTTTCAAATATCTATAGAAACTCTTGCTATCAGTCTTCATATTTCTAGCTAGCTTTCTCTCTAATTTTACCTTCCTTTACATCTTGACAAATATATGAATAGGAAGGGAATAGAGGGATATGGGCCCCGGAAGTGCAGAAGGTGTTAGTTTAGGCAAGCATCAAGATCGGCGCAGGCTTGGAGGGCTGAATGGCCTGTTCCTGTGCTGTACTGTTCTTTGTTCTTATCAATCTTTTAGTGATTCTTTGCTGTGTTTTATATTCTGTCCAATCTTCTGACCTGCCTCCTATCTTTGCACAAATATAGGCTTTTTCTTTAAGTTTAGAGTCATAGAGTTATACAGCACAGAAACAGGCCCTTCGGCCCATCGTGTCTGTGCCGGCCATCCAGCACCTATTCTAATCCCATATTCCCGTACTTGGCCCATAGCCTTGTATGCTATAGCATTTCAAGTGCTCATCTAAATACTTCTTAAATGTTGTGAGGGTTCCTACCTCCACCACCTCTTCAGGCAGTGCATCCCAGATTCCAACCACCCTCTGGGTGAAAAAATGTTTCCTCAAATCCCCTCTAAACCTCCAGCCCCTTACCCTGAATCTATGCCCCCTGGTTCTTGACCCCTCCGCTAAGGGAAAAAGTTTCTTCCTATCTAACCTATCAATGTCCCTCATAATCTTGTATACCTCAATCATGTCCCTCCTCAGCCTTCTCTGCTCCAAGGAAAACAACCCTAGCCTTTTCAGTCTTTTCTTCCTAGTTAATTTGGTATGTAACCAAGAGATCAAACAACCTTTTCTAGCTTCCCAACTACGGACAATCAATCAGAATTTAACTTTTTACCCAACAGACCATAAACCATCACTTTTTTAGGCATAAACTTTCTTTTACCTGGATTTACTTTTACACAGCTAGTTACAGTACTATCAATTTTCAGCTGTAAGTCAAAGAATTACATAAAAGGTTTCATAAAACTTGTAATAGCTTTTCCTCTCATTGTGAGAGGTCCTATATTTAAAGTTAACCTAAACAGAACAAAACAAATTCTAACCATAGTTCAAAATAAAAAAAAATTGGTGCTTTGGCATTTTTTATTTTATGCATTTATAGTATTCTGAAAGAGTTAAGTTGGGTGCTCAGTAGAAACAAATTTCTCCAAGCTCATGAAAAGTTATTTGGTATTATAGCAGATGCTGAAATATTGTGATATTTTGCTGGGAATTTCAACTGATTAGACACTTTTTGGCAATTTATTCTGATCCCATAAAAATGAACCACACAAATACTAAAAGAAAATCAGCTATTTTATATTATTAAAATCATGATGGCTGCCATGTAATTGAAAAGTTCTATCTATATATCTTCCTATGGACTTTCCCATGTCATAGGTGTCCATACTTACCTGTAACCCTGGCCTGCAGGTGATGCTGGATTTCTAATGTTAACCTGATCACTAAAGTAATGTTGGATCCATCATGGAAAAATATTGGGCCACATTTTGCCGCTAAAATAATGATGAGGCAAATAGTCTTTTGTGAGAGACAGCAAGAGACAGAGGCCGGAATTTTATAGCTCCCATTGAGCAGACTGGTGGCGGGCATGCCGTTCCCGGTGTCTTCCCACCCCTACTTCAATTTTACACAGGACGATACTATCTTTAACTGTCTTAGTTAACCAGGGATGGCAGGTCCCATCCTTGGAATTTTTTTTCTCATTGAAACGTATCTATTCTGTGTATACTGAAATATCCCCTTAAACGTCTGTCACTGCATCTCTATTGGCCTATCCCTTAATCTAATTTGCCAGTTCACTTTAGCTAGCTCTGCTTTCATGCCCTCATAATTGCCCTTAAGTTTAAAATACTAGTCTTGGACCCACTCTTCTCTCCCTCAAACTGAATGTAAAATTCAATCATATTATAATTGCTGCTACCTAGGGGCACCTTAACTAGGAGATCTTTAATTAATCCTATCTCGTTGCACAATACCAGGTCTAGTATGGCCTGCTCTCTGGTTGGCTCTAGAACATATTGTTCCAAGAAATTATCCTGAAAACATTCTATGTACTCATCTAGGCTGCCTCTGCTCATCTGATTTTTCCAGTCTATATGTAGGTTACAATTCCCCATAATTATTGCTGTACCTTTCTGACAAGCTGCCATTATTTCTTCCTTTATACTCTGTCCTACAGTGTGGTTAATGTTAGATGGCCTGTACACCACTCCCACAAGTGACTTTTTGCCTTTATGATTTCTCATCTCTACCCAAACTGCTTCTACATCCTGGTCTCCTGAACTGAGGTCATTCTTCTCTATTGCACTAATATCATCATTAATTAACAGAGCACCCCTCCACCTTTTCCTAGCTTCCTGTCCTTCCTAAATGTCATGTACCCTTCAGTATTCAGGTCCCAATCTATGTTGTCCTGCAGCCATGTCTCTGCAATGGCTATCAGATCGTTTCTATTATTTCTATTTCTATTCGATTGCTTCTATTTGCACTCTCAGTTCATCTGTTTTGTCTCTAATGCTACATGCATTCAGATACAGAGCCTTTAGTTTTATCCTTTTATTATTTTTGTAACCTCTAGCCTGCTCTGTTGATTTACTTTTAGATTTGTACGCTCTGCCCCTTCCTGTCACAGTCTATCATTTCACATATTAATACCTTTCTCTCTTGCCTTGTTTCTACTCCTTGATTTACCATATCTTCCCAAATTTGATCCCTTGCTATTTCCATTAAACTATTCAGTTTAAAACCCTCTCTACTTCCCTAGTTATATGGCTTGCTAGAACACTGGCCACAGCACGGTTCAGGTGTAGACCATCCTAACGGTACAGCCACCACTTTTCCTAGTACTGGTGCCAGTGCCCCACAAACAGCAACCCACTTCTACCACACCAGTCTTTGAACCATGCATTAATTTCTCTAATCTTATTTGCCCTATGCCAATTTGCACGTGGCTCAGGTGAGCTGAGGTTTGAACAAGCTCAAGTTTATAGAAGATAGCAGGCCAGGCAAGAGAGCATTGGAATGGTTGAGACTAGAGGCAACAAAAGCATGAGGGTTTCAACAGCAAACAAGCTGAGGCAGGGGTTGGAATGGGTAATGTTACAGAGGTGAAAGTAGGTGGTCTTCGTGATGGAGAAGATGTGGGTCTGAAGCTCAGCTCAGGGTCAACTAGTATCCATCTTAATGAAACACCAAATAAATTCCACTGATTTTACGTAAATGTCAGTGGTAAACGTAACTTGTCAATGACGTTTTGTTGCAAGTTTATGACTTTTTACAACACAGCAAGTGAGAAAAATAGTAAAGAAATTCACTCACTATCACATCCTACTGCAGACAGGGAGGCGAGACTGTGTTTCAGAAGTACCAAAGCTACCTGACTTGCATTAGGACAGACAAAAAGTAAAAGATGGTGGAGTTGCATTGCTGGTTAAAGAGGAAATTAACGCATTGGTGAGGAAGGATATTAGCTCTGACGATGTGGAATCTGTATGGGTAGAGCTGAGAAACACTAAAGGGCAAAAAATGTTAGTGGGGGTTTTATATAGACCCCCAAACCGTAGTGGTGATGTTGGGAATGGCATTAAACAGGAAATTAGAGAGGCATGCGATAAAGGAACATCTGTAATTCTGGGTGACTTTAATCTGCATATAGATTGGGCAGATCAGTCACAATGCCATACAGGAGGTATTCTTGGAGTGTATACAGGATGGTTTTCTGGACCAATACGTTGAGGAACCAACTAGAGAACAGGCCATCCTAGACTGGGTGTTGTGTAATGAGAGAGGAATAATTGACAATCTAGTGGTGCAAGACCCCTTGGGGAGGAGCGACCATAATATGATAGAATTCTTTATGAAGATGGAGAGTGACGTAGTTGATTCTGAGACAAGGGTCCTGAATCTTAGGAAACTACAAAGGTATGAGGCGTGAGTTGGCCATGACGGATTGGGAAACGTTACCTAAAGGGATGACGGTGCATAGGCAATGGCAAACATTTAAAAAAACGCAGGGATGAACTGCAACAATTGTTTATCCCTGTCTGGTGCAAAAGTAAAACGGGAAAGGTAGCCACACCATGGCTTACAAGGGAAATTAGAGATAGAATTAGATCCAAGGAAGAGGCATATAAATTTGCCAGGAAAAACAACAGACCTGAGGATTGGGAGCAGTTTAGAATTCAGCAAAGGAGAACCAAGGGATTGAGTCAGAAGGGGAAAATAGAGTACGAGAACAAGCTTGCGGGGAACATAAAAACTGACTGTCAAAGTTTCTATAGGTATGTGAAGAGAAAAAGATTGGTGAAGACAAGGTCCCTTACAGTCAGAAACAGGGGAATTTATTATGGGGAACAAAGAAATGGCTGACCAACTAATTGCATACTTTGGTTCTGTCTTCACAAAGGAGGACACAAACATCACACCAGAAATGTTGAGGAACACAGGGCTTAGTGAGAGAGAGGAACTGAAGGAAATCAGTATTAGTTGAGAAATGGTGTTGGGGAAATTGATGGGATTGAAGGCTGATAAATCCCCAGGACCTGATGATATGCATCCCAGAGTACTTAATGAAGTAGCCCTGGAAATAGTGGATGCATTGGTGGTCATCTTCCAAGATTCTATAGACTCTGGAACAGTTCCTACAGATTGGAGGGTAGCTAATGTAACCCCACTATTTAAAAACTGAAGTAGAGAGAAAACAGGGAATTATAGACCAGTCAGCCTGACGTCGGTAGTGGGGAAAATTCTAGAGTCCATTATCTAAGATTTTATAGCAGAGCACTTAGAGAACAGTGGTAGAATCGGGCAGAGTCAGCATGGATTTACGAAAGGGAAATCATGCTTGCCAAATCTTCTAGAATTCTTCAAGGATGTAACTAGTAGATTTGATGCGGGGGAGCCAGTGGATGTGGTTTATTTGGACTTTCAGAAGGCTTTCGACAAAGTCCCACATAAGAGATTAGCATGTAAAATTAAAGTGCATGTGATTGGGGGTAGGGTATTGTGATGGATAGAAAATTGGTTGGCAGACAGGAAACAAAGAGTAGGGATAAATGGGTCTTTTTCCGAATGGCAGGCAGTGACTAGTGGGGTACCACAGGGATTGCTGCTAGGACCCCAGCTATTCACAATATACATTAATGATTTAGATGAGGGAACGAAATGTCATATCTCCAAATTTGCAGATGACACAAAACTGGGTGAGTTGTGAGGAGGATGCAGAGAGGCTTCAGGGTGATTTGGACAAGTTGAGTGAGTGGGCTAATGCATGGCAGATGCAGTATAATGTGATAAATGATTATCCACTTTGGTAGCAAAAACAGGAAGGCAGATTATTATCTGAACGGCTATAAACTGAGAGAGGGGATTATGCAGCAAGACCTGGGTGTTCTCATACCCTGGTCGCTGAAGGTAAGTATGCAGGTCCAACACGCGATAAAAAACGCTAATGGTATGTTGCCCTTCATAGCGAGAGGATTCGAGTACAGAAGTAGGGTTGTCTTGCTGTAATTATACAGGGACTTGGTGAGGCTACACCTGGAATAGTGTGTGCAGTTTTGGTCTCCTTATCTGAGGAAGGATGCTCTTGCTATAGAGGGAGTGCAGCGAAGGTTTACCAGACTGATTCCTGGGATGGTGGGACTGACGTATGAGGAGAGATTGAGTCAGTTAGAATTATATTCACTGGAGTTCAGAAGAGTGAGGGGGGATCTCATAGAAACCTATAAAATTCTAACAGGACTTGACAGGGTAGATGCAGGAAGGATATTACCGATGGTGGGGGAGTCCAGAACCAGGGGTCATAGTCTAAGGATACAGGGTAAACCTTTCAGGACTGAGACGAGGAGAAATTTCTTCACCCAGAGAGTGGTGAGCCTGTGGAATTCGCTACCACAGAAAGCAGTTGAGGCCAAAACATTGTATGTTTTCAAGAAGCAGTTAGATATAGCTCTTGGGTCTAAAGGGATCAAAGCGTATGGGGCGAAGGTGGGAACAGTTTACTGAGTTGGATGATCAGCCATGATCAAAATGAATGGCGGAACAGGCTCGAAGGGCCGAATGGCCTACTCTTGCTGCTATTTTCTATGTAAAAAACACAAACAAACACACAGTGTACAGCACAGGCTGACATGAACTTTCCCTTCCAACAGCTCAGGTTAGTCCTCCCAGGAGCTGCACTGCTCTAGTGGTTCCTCTTTTTTCTTCAGTCACCAGTGACTGGGTTACAAGTTAATGGACACATCGTCCATTTCTGTCACCACCCACCCCTCTTTGGGATCATGATTAGGAATGGGCAACAAATGCTGGCCTTGCCTGTGATGCTCACGAAAGGACAAAAGAAAAATGAACAAAATTCAAGTATCACAGGCTGGTTAGTTAGAGACAACATATTTTAAATTTGTATGATTGAAAACAGGCAGATAATTCCCTGGTGGTTGATCGCATTCTACACTAACTTTGCTGGAAGTAACATGGTGACGGGGCCACCATGCAGGAAGACAGGCTGGTGCAAAGTTCTAAGAACGCAAAGTACTTTTCTCCCAGGCTAGTCCTGGTACCTGGGAGAGCAAACTTCTACTCCAGTAGACACTTTGACAATCCAGGATTGGAAATTCTACCTGGTTTCCAGTACTGTATCTAACCGGTACACCTGGTCCTCTTACCTCACAGCTGAAGTGCATCACAGGTATGTTGTGCCCATCAAACTAAAACTATCCAACCCCGCTTGTATATGATTGGATGTGGGGCAGAAGAAGTTAGTTCAAGAAATGCTGAGCAGTTTCCTTATTGTAGCCTTCAGCAGAACAGACCAGCTGGTAAATGGTTGAAGTGACATTTTAATTTTTGAAAGTTCCTACATAGTTGATTTCTTTTTAATCAATTTAGCTTAAAGCCTGGCCTGGGCCCGACCCGACAACAGCCAACCCGAACCAGAGTCATTTAATTTTTTTCTCATGCCCGACCCGACAATATCAAACATATTACTGAAACATAAAAAAGTCGTAGATTTAAAAGAAAACAATATAAAACAAAACAGTACAGTCCAGCCCGACCTGACCCAAGCCCAAATGCTGGACAGAGAATATAGACACGACCGGAACCCGACATACGTAGTCGGGTTCGGGTCAGGTAGCCAGGCTTTAATTTAGCTTCTCCTTCAGTGAAGCATTGGCTAAAATTCTTAGTGTGTTTCAAAAAATAAATTGCACTTGTAAAAATATTTAATTATCTGCCAAACAATGAATGAAAAACATTGTGTTTCAGATGCAAACATTATCCATATGCAGCTCATGACAGTTTTAATATTTTAATGCATCATAATTGTTATTACATACTGGATCGAGAAATTCAATACAAACACTAATCTGGCTTCTTTCCCGCCTCAAATAACTGCATTGTGATTTTCAGATAAATAAAATTGAGACATTAAATGCACTAAACTTTGAAACACTTCATTTGTGGAACAGTACACCAATAATTCAGCAGTGGAAACATAAATATAACACCCTCAACAAGTAATTTAATGTTTTTTTAATAAACGCCTCAACTAAAAGAACTAAAGCAGAGTAGGCTGATAATCCCATTTAGATACCATACTTTATTTTGTATTATTTTTATCCCAACCATTACAAGTTTATGTTTCACCTCAGTTTCCACTCCCCACAATGTAATGTCTTTGTTCTATATTCCATGATATTTCTTGAAAGCTTTATAACCCATCAGCCATTAGGAAGTCTGAATCCACTTGAAATAATTGAGTGGAACTGTACTGCATCCGTCACAACTTCAGGGAGATTAAAAAAGTCTCTTCGCTTTACCGGAGTGCTGATTTATCATTTGTTTGGGGCTGGACAATAAGTACTGGCAGGTGATTTAATCTTGGATATTGATAATTGGCACAAATTACTTGCTGCCGGATGACACATTCTAAAAACAAAATGAATGCTCTGAAGAGCCAAAATAACTTGGCCCTTTATTGCATCTCTTCTAGTTGATTTTTTTATTACATTGAATATTAACCTTGATATCAGAAAGAACAATACAATTCTACACATTTTTTAAAATGTTCAAAACATTTGTAAAGCTTCCACCACAAAAGTCTAAAGATATGTCCAAAGTACTTGTATAACTTCCACCATTAAGTTTTAAAACTTAAGATTTTTAGGACCCACTATACTTCTAAATTGTGTTTTTGGAAAAGAATAATTTTATCCGGTTTGGGTAATTGTATGATGTTTTTGTAAACATAAGATGTCCTCCTGATAATTAAGATAGAAAGTCTACAGAGTACATCCTTAAACTTTTATTTCTAAACATTTTCCCCATTAAAATTGTGCAATGTACACAAACAGGAGACTGCTACTTCTAGTTAAACATTATACTTAAATGTTTTCCAAAATATCCATAACATCTAGTACAGATTTCACAGTATAGTCAGGCACTGCACTTTCTCCTTCAGGCATTAAATTAGTGTTGTTTATCCAGATAGTTGCACTGAGGCCAGCATTCAGCCCGCCTTTAATGTCTGTCTTTAGATTGTCACCGACCATCACGCAGTTATCAGGCTTCACTCCCAAGAGCCTGAAACATTCCTGGAATATAGAGCGAGCTGGTTTCTGCTCCTGGTATTCACCACCTACAACTATCACATCAAAGTACTGCTGGCACTGGCAAATATTAATCTTCTCCCTTTGTACCGAGGAGCTCCCATTGGTTAATAAAAGCAACCTGTAGGACTGACGCAGCTTCTTCAGCATAGCCTTCACCTTATCTGGAATGTGGATGTGTTGAAGCCTTGTAGTTTTCCATAGAAAATAACATTCAGTAGCCAAACCATGATCTGGGTTATGTCCGTTTGTTTCTTGTATAGCCTGCTCCAAAAGTAATGTGCGTTCTTCATCAATATCTATCTCTGCAGAGGAATCAAGATGCTCGTTCTCTAACTTCGTATTAAACTTCGCAATAACCAGGGCAGCAGCAGACTCTTCATAACCATATTGCGATACCAATAAATCCTTAACCTTTTTTGGGGAAGAAGAATAAACTCAAACTTACAGGTTTTCACCTTTTAAATAAACTTTCTTCATCACTCCTCTTAAACCAGGACTGCAAGTCTTCTATATACAAACCCACAAGTTACTTTCATGAACCTTAGTCCTTAAAGTCTATGAGGGAATGTATGATCTTGTTCAAAGTATTCCCAATTTTTACATAAAGGTATTTTACTTTAAAACAAACTCAATTATTTACCTGCCAGGAAGATTCCCCATACTCTTGCAAGGCTGCTTAACAATGGAGAGCATTCCAAGAATAGTTCGATTGAAAGCAATGAAAAGTAAGATTTTGGGGTGGTCTGACAGCTGCCTGACCCCAGAAAAGCTTGCCACCAGCTGGCAACACATCAGCTTCACACCCATTTATATAGTTTGCTTGCCATCAACTGCATAAATGGCTTTTTGCTGCTGCCTCCAGAAGACAGTGCAACTTTCGCCCAATGTAAATGCCAGGACAGAAGACTGTCTGAGACAGAAGCAACCAGTCAAATAAATAGAGGCATGGCAGGGCATCTCAGTCCCGCGGAGTGCACACCCTATTCCATGTGGGAACTTCAGGACACTTCTAGTGTCCTGGACAACCACATGTGCAGGAAATGTCATCGGCTGGAGCAGCTTGAACTCTGTGTTTTGGAGCATGATTCGCAGCTGGCGTCACTGCGGTGCATCAGTGAGGTTGAGAGTTCCATGGATTGCATGTTTCAGGATGTGGTCACCCTGCAGCTTAAAAGAGTGGGGGCAGAGGGGGAATGGGTGACTGCCAGGCAGTCAAGGAAGACCAAACAGGTAGTGCAGGAGTCCCCAGAGTGCATCTTGCTCTCCAATCAAGTATCCTGAAGACTGGCAAGAGTGAAGTTCCTCTGGGTAATCCTGCCAGAGCCAAGTCCACAACACCATGGCTAGCTCAGCAGTTTGGGGAGGTCGGGGAGGGTGGGGAGGTCGGGGAGGGTGGGGGTGGTGGTAGGAGGAAGATTGGGAGACCATTAGTGATAGGGGATTCTATAGTCAGGGGAACAGACAGGCATCTCTGTGGCCACAGACGTCAATCCAGGATGGTATGTTGCCTTCCTGGTGCCAAGGTCAAGGATGTCACTGAGTGGCTGCAGAGCAATTTGAGGGAGGCTGTGGTCCATACTAACAGCATAGGTAGAAAGAAGAAAGAGGTCCTGCAGGCAGAATTTAGGGAGTTAGGAAAGAATCTAGCAAGCAGCCCTCAAAATGTAGTAATTTCTGGTTTACTCACGGTGCCATGTGCTAGTGAGTATAGAGCAAACGAAAGCATGGCTGGAGAGCTGATTCAGGAGAGAGTGCTTTAGATTCCTGGTACATTGGGACCAGTTCTGGGGAAGATGGGACCTGTACAGGCTGGATGGTTTCCATCTGAACAGCACCGGGACCAATGTTCTTGCGAGGCAGTTCTAGTACTATTGGGGAGAGTTTAAACTAACTTGGCAGAGGGATAGGAATCCGGAGGTAACAGTAGAGAGGAAAAACAAGGGGCACAAAGATTTGGGAGAGACAGTTAGAAATAGTAAGGTATTAGGTGGCGTCAGAGGAAGAGGAAATGCAATAAGGTAGGTTTTCAATGCATGCATATGAACACATGGAGTATGGTAAATAAGGTTGGTGAACTGCAGGCGCAGGTAGCCAAGTGGGAGTCTGATATTGTGGCGATACGGAGACCTGTCTCAAGAAAAGAGCAGGAGTGGATATTAAATATTCCTGATACAAGGTATTCAGGAAAGATAGGGAAGGAAAGAAAGGAGGATGGTGGCAGTGTTAATTAAGGATAATAATACAGTGCTGGAAAGAGAGGATATCGGAGAGGGGTCAAGGACAGAATCGATCTGATTAGAGCTAAGAAACAATAGAGGTACCATTAAACTCTATAGGCCTCCAACTAGTGGGAAAGATGGAGGAAGTAATTTGCAAGGAAATTACAGAGAGATGCAAAAACTAGCAATAGTTATAATGGGGGACTTTAATTATCCTAATATAGACTGTGATAGTAACAGTGTAAAGGGCAGAACGGATAATGAGTTTATGAAGTGTCTTCAGGAGAATTTTCTACATCAGTATGTTTCCAGTCCAGCGAGGATGGAGGCATTGCTGGATCTGGTTCAAAGGAATGAGGTGGATCAAGTGTCAGTTGGGAATAATTTAGGGGACAGTTATCATAGCATCATGAAGTTTGGGTTAGCTATGGAAAAGGACAAACAGCAATCCAGAGTAAAAATAATGAATTAGGGGAGGGCTAATTTCAATGGGGTGAAAACAGATTTGGTCCAGGTAAATTGGAATCAAAGATAGGCAGACAAAACTTTAATGGAACAATGAATTGCCTTTAAAGAGGAAGACAGTTCAGATATAGTCAAGGTACTTTCCCACGGGGGTGGGGGGAAACAGGACAAACAAAGACAGAGCTCCCTGGATGATGAAAGAGGTAGAGAGGAAGATGAAGCAGAGAAAAAGGTGCATATGACAGATGTCAGATTAATAATACAAATGAGAATCAGGCTGAAATATAGAAAGTTCAGAAGTGAGTGAGAAAAGAAATAAGAGATGCAAAGAGAGAGTATAACAGGCTGGCAGTTAACATAAGAGGGAATCCAAAAGAAGTCTTCTAAAGGCATATAAATAGTAAAATGATGGTAAAAGGAGTAGGGCTGATTAGGAACCAAAAAGGGGACTTATGAATGGAGGCAGGGGGCATGGTTGAGTTACTAAATGAGTCCGTTGCACCTGTCTTTATGAAGATCTAATGAAAGAGGAGGTAATTGAGACATTGTTTGGGCGAAAAATTGATAATGAGGAGGTATTAGAAAGACTGGTTGCACTTAAAGTTGATAAGTCACCAGGACCGGATGAAATGCATCCAAGGATACTGAGGGAAGTAATGCTGAAATTTCAGAGGCACTGGCCATAATTTTCCAATCTTCCTTAGAAAAAGGGGTGGTGCCAGAGGACTGCATAATTAGAAATGTTAAATCCTTGTTCAAAAGGGAGAAAGGATAAACCCAGAAACTACAGGCCACCCAGTTTAACCTTAGTGGCATGAAAGCTTTTAGAAATGATAATCTAGAACAAAATTAATGTTGCTTGGACAAATGTGGATTAAGGAAAACCAGCACAGATTGTTAAGGGCAAATTGTGTTTCATTAATTTGATGGGAGTTTTCTGATGAAGTAGGTTAATGAGGGTAAAAGCAAAATACTGCGGATGCTGGAAATCTGAAATAAAAACAAGAAATGCTGGAACCACTCAGCAGGTCTGGCAGCATCTGTGGAAAAAGAAGCAGAGTTAACGTTTCGGGTCAGTGACCCTTCTTCGGAACTAGCAAATATTAGAAATGTCAAAGGTTATAAGCAAGTGAGCTGGGGGTGGGGCAAGAGATAACAAAGGAGGTGTAGATTGGACAAAGTCACAGAATAGCTGACCAAGAGGTCATGGAACAAAGGCAAACAATATGTTAATGGTGTGTTGAAAGACAAAGCATTAGTACAGATAGGGTGTTAACGAACTGAAGATTGAACAGCAGCAAGTACAAACATGAAAAAAAACAGTGGGTAAGCAAACTGAACAAACTACAATGAAATGAAATAAACAAAAGAAAAAAAAATTGTAAAAAATGTAAATTAAGAAGAAAAAATAACGAAAAATAAAAGTAAAATGGGGGGCCCGTCATGCTTTGAAATGATTGAACTCAATGTTCAGTCCGGCAGGCTGCAGTGTGCCTAATCAGAAAATGAGATGCTGTTCCTCGAGATTGCGTTGATGTTCACTGGAACACTGCAGCAAGCCCAGGATAGAGATGTGAGCATGAGAGCAGGGGGGAGTGTTGAAATGGCAAGCAACTGGAAGCTCAGGGTCCTGCTTGCGGACTGAGCGGAGGTGTTCCGCAAAGTCTGCGCTTGGTCTCCCCAATGTAGAGGAGACCACATTGTGAGCAGCGAATACAGTATACTACATTGAAAGAAGTACAAGTAAATCGCTGCTTCACCTGAAAGGAGTGTTTGGGGCCTGGGATAGTGAGGAGAGAGGAGGTAAATGTGCAGGTATTACACCTCCTGCGATTGCAGGGGAAGGTGCCATGGGACAGCGATGAAGTGGTGGGGGTAATGGAGGAGTGGACCAGGGTGTCGCGGAGGGAACGATCCCTTCGGAATGCTGACAGGGGAAGGGAGGGGAAGATGCGACTGGTAGTGGCATCACGCTGGAGGTGGCGGAAATGGCGGAGGATGATCCTTTGGATATGGAGGCTGATGGGGTGGAAAGTGAGGACAAGGGGAACCCTGTCACGGTTCTGGGAGGGAGGGGAAGGGGTGAGGATAGAGGTGCGGGAAATGGGCTGGACACGGTTGAGGGCCCTGTCAACCACAGTGGGGGGGAATCCTCGGTTGAGAAAAAAGGAGGTCATATCAGAAGCACCGTCATGGAAGTTGGCATCATCAGAGAAGATGCGTCGGAGACGGAGAAACTGGGAGAATGGAATGGAGTCCTTACAGGAGGTAGGGTGTGAAGAAGTGTAGTCCAGGTAGCTGTAGGAGTCGGTGGGCTTATAATGGATATTAGTAGACAACCTATCCCCAGAGATGGAGACAGAGAAGTTGAGGAAGGGAAGGGAAGTGTCAGAGATGGACCATGTAAAGGTGAGAGAAGGGTGGAAATTGGAAGCAAAGTTGATAAAGTTTTCCAGTTCAGGGCGGGAGCAGGAAACGGCACTGCTACAGTCATCAATGAACTGGAAAAAGAGTTGGGGGAGGGGGCCTGAGTAGGACTGGAACAAGAATGCTCGACATATCCCACAAAAAGACAGGCATAACTAGGACCCATGTAGGTACCCATAGCAACACCTTTTACTTGAAGGAAGTGAGCGGAGTTGAAGGAGAAGTTGTTCAATGTGAGAACAAGTTCAGCCAGGCGGAGGAGGGTGGTGGTCAATGGGGACTGGTTGGGCCTCTGTTCAAGGAAGAGGCGGACAGCCCTTAAACCATCCTGGTGGGGAATGGAGGTGTAGAGCGATTGGACGTCCATAGTGAAGAGGAGGCGGTTGGGACCAGGAAACTGGAAATTGTCAAAATGACGTAGGGCGTCAGAAGAGTCACGGATGTAGGTGGGAAGAGACTGGACCAGCGGAGAAAAGATAGAGTCAAGATAGGAAAAAATAAGTTCAGTAGGGCAGGAGCAGGCTGACACAATGGGTCTGTCGGGACAGTCCCGTTTGTGGATTTTGGGAAGGAGGTAGAAGCGGGCTGTCCGGGGTTGCGGGACTATGAGGTTGGAAGCTGTGGACGGAAGATCTCCAGATGAGGTCAGTGACAGTCCTTTGGACAGTGGCTTGATGTTTGGTGGTGGGGTCATGGTCCAGAGGGAGGTAGGACGAAGTGTCTGTGAGTTGACGTTCAGTTTCTGCAAGGTAGAGGTCGATACGCCATACAACAACAGCACCACCGCAGGTTAATGAGGGTAATGCATGTGGTATACATGGACTTCTAAAGGATGTTTGATAAAGTGACACAGAACAGGCATGTCAGCAAGTTGAAGCCCATGGAATAAAAGGGACAGTGGCAGCATGGATATGAAGTTGACTGAGTGACAGGAAACAGAGCAGTGGGGATTGGTTGTTTCTCTTTTCTTGTATTCTTTCATGAGATGTGGGCATCGCTGGCAACGCCAGTATTTGTTGCCCAACCCTAATTGCCCTTGACAACTGAGTGGCTTGCTAGGCCATTTCAGAAGGCAGTTAAGAGTCAATCACATTGCCATGGGTCTGGAGTCACATGTAGGCCAGACCAGGCAAGGACAGCAGATTTCCTTCCCTAAAGGACATTAGCAAACCAGATGTTTTTTTACAACAATCGATATAGTTTCATAATCACCACTACTATTTCCAGATTTTTATTAATTAATTGAATTTAAATTCCACTAGCTGCCATGGTGGTATTTGAACCAGTGTCTCCAGGGTATTAGGCTGGGCCTCTGGATTATCAGTAGTGTCATTATCACTGTCTCCCGAACTGAACGAAGGCACATATTGGGATTCCCCAGGGGTTGGTATTAGGACTCCTGCTTTTCTTAATCTTTATTAAAGACCTAGACTTGGGTGTGCAGGGAGCACAATTTCAAAATTTGCAGATGGCAAAACTTGGAAGTATTGTGATCTGTGAGGAAGATAGCGATAGACTTCAAGAGAATGTAGACAGGCTGGTGGAATACGTGGCAGATGAAATTTAATGCAGAGAAGTGTGAAGTGATACATTTTGGTAGGAAGAACCAGGAAAGGCTATATAAAACAAAGGATACAATTCTAAAGGAGACGCAGGAGACAGGGGTCCAAAGGTTCTTTCTTTTGGGCCTCCTTATCTCGAGAGACAATGGATACGCGCCTGGAGGTGGTCAGTGGTTTGTGAAGCAGCGCCTGGAGTGGCTATAAAGGCCAATTCTGGAGTGACAGGCTCTTCCACAGGTGCTGCAGAGAAATTTGTTTGTTGGGGCTGTTGCACAGTTGGCTCTCCCCTTGCGCCTCTGTCTTTTTTCCTGCCAACTACTAAGTCTCTTCGACTCGCCACAATTTAGCCCTGTCTTTATGGCTGCCCGCCAGCTCTGGCGAATGCTGGCAACTGACTCCCACGACTTGTGATCAATGTCACACGATTTCATGTCGCGTTTGCAGACGTCTTTATAACGGAGACATGGACGGCCGGTGGGTCTGATACCAGTGGCGAGCTCGCTGTACAATGTGTCTTTGGGGATCCTGCCATCTTCCATGCGGCTCACATGGCCAAGCCATCTCAAGCGCCGCTGACTCAGTAGTGTGTATAAGCTGGGGATGTTGGCCGCTTCAAGGACTTCTGTGTTGGAGATATAGTCCTGCCACCTGATGCCAAGTATTCTCCGAAGGCAGCGAAGATGGAATGAATTGAGACGTCGCTCTTGGCTGGCATACGTTGTCCAGGCCTCGCTGCCGTAGAGCAAGGTACTGAGGACACAGGCCTGATACACTCGGACTTTTGTGTTCTGTGTCAGTGCGCCATTTTCCCACACTCTCTTGGCCAGTCTGAACATAGCAGTGGAAGCCTTACCCATGCGCTTGTTGATTTCTGCATCTAGAGACAGGTTACTGGTGATAGTTGAGCCTAGGTAGGTGAACTCTTGAACCACTTCCAGAGCGTGGTCGCCAATATTGATGGATGGAGCATTTCTGACATCCTGCCCCATGATGTTCGTTTTCTTGAGGCTGATGGTTAGGCCAAATTCATTGCAGGCAGACGCAAACCTGTCGATGAGACTCTGCAGGCATTCTTCAGTGTGAGATGTTAAAGCAGCATCGTCAGCAAAGAGGAGTTCTCTGATGAGGACTTTCCGTACTTTGGACTTCGCTCTTAGACGGGCAAGGTTGAACAACCTGCCCCCTGATCTTGTGTGGAGGAAAATTCCTTCTTCAGAGGATTTGAACGCATGTGAAAGCAGCAGGGAGAAGAAAATCCCAAAAAGTGTGGGTGCGAGAACACAGCCCTGTTTCACACCACTCAGGATAGGAAAGGGCTCTGATGAGGAGCCACCATGTTGAATTGTGCCTTTCATATTGTCATGGAATGAGGTGATGATACTTAGTAGCTTTGGTGGACATCCGATCTTTTCTAGTAGTCTGAAGAGACCACGTCTGCTGACGAGGTCAAAGGCTTTGGTGAGATCAATGAAAGCAATGTAGAGGGGCATCTGTTGTTCACGGCATTTCTCCTGTATCTGACGAAGGGAGAACAGCATGTCAATAGTCGATCTCTCTGCACGAAAGCCACACTGTGCCTCAGGGTAGACGCGCTCGGCCAGCTTCTGGAGCCTGTTCAGAGCGACTCGAGCAAAGACTTTCCCCACTATGCTGAGCAGGGAGATTCCACGGTAGTTGTTGCAGTCACCGCGGTCACCTTTGTTTTTATAGAGGGTGATGATGTTGGCATCGCGCATGTCCTGGGGTACTGCTCCCTCGTCCCAGCACAGGCATAGCAGTTCATGTAGTGCTGAGAGTATAGCAGGCTTGGCACTCTTGATTATTTCAGGGGTAATGCTGTCCTTCCCAGGGGCTTTTCCGCTGGCTAGGGAATCAATGGCATCACTGAGTTCCGATTTGGTTGGCTGTATGTCCAGCTCATCCATGACTGGTAGAGGCTGGGCTGCATTGAGGGCAGTCTCAGTGACAGCATTCTCCCTGGAGTACAGTTCTAGGTAGTGCTCAACCCAGCGGTCCATCTGTTTGCGTTGGTCAGTGATTATGTCCCCCGATTTAGATTTGAGGGGGGTGATCTTCTTGATGGTTGGCCCAAGAGCTCTCTTCATGCCATCATACATTCCTCTGATGTTTCCGGTGTCTGAGGCCAGCTGAATATGACTGCATAGGTGTTGCCAGTAGTCGTTTGCGCAACGCCTAGCTGTTCTTTGTGCAGTACTTCTGGCTGCTTTAAGTGCTGCGGATGTTAAATCGCTGGGGGCTTTCTTGTAGTTCAAAAGTGCAATGCGCTTAGTGGCTATGACAGGTTCCAACTCTTCATTATGAGATTGAAACCAGTCTGCATTTCTCTTCGCACTTTTGCCGTAGGTGGTCAAAGCTGACTCATAGATGGCGTCTCTGATGTGGGCCCACTTGGTCTCAGCATCCCCTGTGGGAGTGTTTTGAAGGGCTGTTACAAGTGAATTTAGAAATTTTTGTAACAGCTGTGGGTGAGAAATTCTGCTCGTGTTGATGCGCGGGTGGCCCTTCTGCTTGGAATGATGCAACTTCTTTGGTCTGAGTCTAACCTTGCTGCACACCAGGGAGTGGTCGGTGTCGCAGTCCGCACTGTGGAAGCTGCGTGTGATTTGAACACTGTTTAAGGCGGCTCGCCTTGTGACAATGAGGTCTAGCTGGTGCCAACGACGTGATCTTGGGTGCCTCCATGAAACCTGGTGACAGGGTTTAGTGTGAAAGAACGAGTTGGTGATGCAGAGGTTATGATAGGTACACAACTCAAGCAGTCTCTGCCCGTTCTCATTCATCCTTCCAACGCCATAGCGCCCAAGGCAGGAGGGCCATGAGTCATGGTCGGCCCCAACCCTGGCATTAAAGTCCCCCAGCAGGAATAGGTGTTCGGTGTTGGGGATGCTGCTAATGATGTTATGGAGTTGTTCATAGAACTGGTCTTTAGCTTCAGGTGCGGAACAGAGTGTTGGAGCATAGATGCTGAGTAGGTGTACTGGACCAGAGGTGGTGAGCAGTCGGATGGACAGTATGCGTTCCGAGCCATTTGAGGGAGGCTCTATCATGCTGAGCAAGGAGTTTCTGATGGCGAAGCCCACTCCATGCTGTCTTGGTTCTTCAGGATCCCTGCCCTGCCAGAAGAAGGTGTAGTCTTGCTCTGCTAGAGAGCCACTCGCGGGGAGGCGAGTCTCCTGAAGTGCTGCAATGTCCACATTGAGTCTACTGAGCTCGTTGTTAATGATGGCGGTCTTCCGAGAATCGTTGATTTGTGTAAGGTCTTCCGACAGGCCAGGACACATAGTTCTGACGTTCCAGCTTGCAAAGCGAAGGGCTGGTACCTTCTTTCCTTTTTTCATGTTGTTTGGTGCGGTGTATCAGTCCACCTTTCGGGCAATGACCCTGAGCTCCAAGCACCCATTGAAGCAGGCAGACTGTGGCGGGACAGAACCTTATTGACCGGGGGCTGCCCGGTTTGAGGCGGGCGGTAGCTGTCCAGTGAGGTGCAATGACCTCTCCCACCGACAAAGGCAACCCGTGGCGCCCAGTTTCTACGCCAATTTATCTGGACTTATAACCCGTAACTGCTGCCTTCCGTGTTGTTTCAGTCGCTGTGAGGCAACTATGGAGTGACCTCTCCATGGCGCATGCCTGGGCAAATTTATGGAGGTTGAGAGTTGCCCAGTTGTCAAAGCCCCCCTCTCGGCCTTTCTGGTGGGGTCCAAAGGAGTGCAGGACACGACGTTTGGCACCAGTATGGCTGCAGGAACTGCCGGAAACATGCCAAAGGTGACACATGACCGCCTACGGGGTTCCGCTCCGGATTTTCTGTTAGGGTTTACTCCCTTAGCCTTGGTCTCTCCCGAGACGCACACAAGGCAGTGGGGTTGTTGGGGCCCCTACACAGGTGTAGGATGGTGCCGGTGGGAGGAGGGGATGCAAGGGGGAGGGGTAGAGGGAGGGGGTGGGGGGGGTGCAGGGGAAGGGGGTGCGGGGTGAAGATGGTGCGAGGGGGGGGCGGGCTGGGACGGGGTTGTGAGGGGGTGAGCTGAGAGGGTGGAGCAGGGAAGGGGACGGGGGTGGGGGGGGTGGAAGGGGGGTAAAGGGGGGGGGGAGGGGGGGTGGAATCTGGTGCAGGTAATAAGCCATTTCCTCAGTGCCCACCATCGACGTCCGGAAAGCTCATCCACGTCCTTCGGGAGGTGAAGCATCATTTGGCAGACTTAGAGGTGATTACATTTGTTAAGGGTTTTTTTTTTTGCAGTGGTTTAAATAAAGGCATGCAGCATTGCCGACAGTGCGCTGCAGATGCTCTCCGAGCCATCTCCCGCGGGCGCTTTGAAGTTGCGGCCGGGGGGGCCGTTCGTGGATGTTTTGGGTGTTCGGGGCACCTTTTCACAGGACTTCTCTCGGGTCCCGCAGCTCCTTCTTCACCTCAATGGACTTACCGCATGCCGTGGCTGCAGACACTCTGGACTGTGAAGACAGCAGGATCGGAGATTAAAGTATCGGCAGCTGTTCTCGTCAGTTTCATCCGGATCAATTTCATTGAGAAAACAAAGAGCAGGTGTGGCTGGGGGAGGGCAGTGGGCCCAGGTAACATACACTAAACTAACTGTTAACTTTTAGATAGGGCTAAAATGAACTGATTTAAAGAGCCAGGGGAATTTAAACAGTTTAAGAGGGCAGATTGGGGGAGAAAACGTTAGGGATGGGAGCAGATGGCCATGGATAGAGTTGAACAGCAAGGGAGCTTCCGAGGGAGCTTCCAGCCCAGGAGCCATCTTGAAAGTCCAAAGGTATATGTGCACAAATCGAAGGTGGCAGGACAGGTGAGAAAACAGTCAATAAAGCATACAGAATCATGGGCTTTATAAATAGAAGCAGAGAGTACAAAAGCAAGGAAAACACAAGAATTAGGAGCAGAAGTAGACCTTATGGCCCATCAAGCCTGCTCCCCCACTCAAAACGATCATGGCTGATCTTAGGATTCAACTCCACTTACCCACACGCTTGTCATATCCCTTGATTTCCTGAAAGACCAAAAAAATCGGTCTATTCCAGCCTTAAATTTATTCAACAATGGAGCATTCACAACCCTCTGGGGTAGAGAATTCCAAAGACTCTCAGCCCTCGTTGCATCTTATCAAATGCCTTTTGGAAATCAAGGTACACTACATCTACTGGTTCCCCTTTATCTACCTTATTAGTTACATCATCAAAAAACTCTAATAAATTTGTCAAACAGAATTTTCCTTTAGTAAAACCATGTTGACTTGTTCTAATCATACTGTGCTTTTCTAAGTGCATTGTTAAGACTTCCTTAATAATAGTTTCCAGCATTTCCCAATGACTGATGTTAGGCTAACTGGCCTGTAGTTCCATTTTCTCTCTCCCTCCTTTCTTGAAAAGCAGTGTAACATTTGCCAGCTTCCAATCTGATGGGATCGTTTCTGAATTTAAGGAATTTTGGAAAATCATAGTTAGCGCATCCACTATCTCTGCAGCTATCTCTTTTAGAACCCTAGGGTGTAGGCTATCTGGTCCTGGAGATGTCAGATTTTAGTCCCTTAAGTTTCTGCAAAGTTTTTTCTCTGCTGATATTAATTTCCTCACTTTTTTTATCCCCTAGGTAACTATCTATTTCTGGTATGAAACTTGTGTCTTCTACTGTGAAAACAGACACAAAATATTTGTTCAATGTCTCTGCCATTTCCTCATTCACCTGTCTCTGCTTCTAAGGGACCAACATTTACTTTAGCTACTCTCTTACTTTTGATATACCTATAAAAGCTCTTACAATCAGTTTTTATATTACTGGCTAGTTTATTCTCATTCTATTTTTTCCCATTTTTAAAAATCAACCTTTTGGTGGCCCTTTGCTGGTTTCTAAAACACTCTCAATCTTCAGATTTACTACTCTCTTGCAACATTGTAAGCCTCATCTTTTAATCTAATACTATCCTTAACTTCCTGAGTGAACCACGGATGGGTCTTTCTTGCTGAGTTTTTGTTTTTCAATGGAATGTATTTTTGTTGAACATTTTGAATTGTTTCTATAAAGGTTTTACACTGTTCATTTACCGCCATACCTTTCAGTCTATTTATCCAATTTACCTTAGCTAGTTCTCCCCTCGTGCCTACCTAATTAGCTTTAAGTTTAAGATTCTTGTTTGTGATTGGAGCATATCATTTTCACACTTAACATGGAATTCAATGGTATTATCACCACTGTTTCCCAGTGGACCTTTTACTATGACATTGCTAATTAACCCTGCTTCATTACACAATACTAAATCTAAGACAGATGTTATGGTGAACCTTTATAGAACTGGTTCGGCTTCAACTAGAGTATTGTGTCTAATTCTGGGCATGAAACGTTAGGAAGGATGTGAAGGCATTGGAGAGGGTGCAGGAAAGATTTACAAGAATGGTTCCAGGGATGAGAGATTTCTGTTACTTGGATAGAGTGGCAAAGCTGGGGTTGTTCTCTTCAGAGAAGGTTGAGACGAGATTTGATAGAGGTTTTCAAATCAACAGGGGTCTGGACAGAGAAGATAGAGAGAAACTGTTCCCATTGGCAAAAGGGTCTAGAACCAGAGGACACTGACTTAAGGTGATTGGCAAAAGAACTAGAGGCAACATTGGAACATTTTTACGCAGCGAGTGGTTAGGATCTGGAATCCACTGCCCGAGTGTGTGGTGGAGGCAGATTCAACTGTGGCTTTCAAAAGGGAATTGGATAATTATCTGAAGAGAAAAAAAATTGTCGGGCTACAAGGTAAAGGCAGGGGAGTGGGACTAACAGAATAGCTCTTACAGAGAGCTGGCACGGACACGACAGGACAAATGGTATTCTTCTGTGCTATAACCATTCTATATTTCGACTAGGCATTTTACAGCCTTCCAGACTGAACACTGCTTTCAACAATTTCACATCATAACCTCTGCCCCGATATTTTTTCCGGAAAGCAGCTGTTGGTCATGATTCTGCTATTCCCATTTACACATCCTCTAGACCCATTACTATCTCCTTTTCCCTTGCACTATTATCCCATTTGTCATTAAACCTCTCCTGCCTTCCACCCTATCACAGAGCTTCCTTTTAGTTATTTCCCCCCTGTAGTATATTGATCATTTGAGGTACATGCTTGGTGTAGCATGTGCAGTGTGCTACTGGAGGGAGTTGATTATAAAGTTTCAGTTAACAGCAACAATCCAGAAGCTAGTGCCGTGTGTTTCTTCCAGAGATTGACAGTAGCATATCTACAATGTGAGACCTTACAATGGCTCCATTAAAGCCAGGTATAATTCGCTGTGCTTTCAGACATGAACCCCAAGGAATGCAGATTGTCAAATACAGAGTGTGTTGGGGTTTGTGCACAGTAGTCCTCATATTTTTGTGCAGTGAATACAGGACAGGCATTTTGTCTCATACACTAATACAAGGGTAGTTTGGTCTGCTTAGACCTTAGAGAAGAATTTATTGCAGGATTGTAGCACCCCACGAAATGTGCATTAGAACATTAGAATTCTTTTCTTCCACCTGCCATTATTACTTTTGGTAACATCTGTGTGATTGTACCTGCGGCATGCTATCCTGGATCCTTGATTACACACTATCGCTGCATTGATGATCAAGATGGTGATGGCTATGCCCAACCTATCATAATTTGATGTGCACTCCAAGCCCTCATCTATGTTCCCTTGTTGGCAGAAGTGGCTGCGATGATTCAAAGGTGCAATGGGGGGGGGGGGGGGGGGGGTGCTTTGGAATCACCGAAAAGAGAAAAAAGGCCTTACTTCTCCACTATGGAGGTGAAGAATTGAAAAATATTTTTGATATACTCACACCTGTTCAAGTCTATGAGTCAGCAAAAAATGCACCAACAACTTATTTCACACCCAAGCAAAATGCAATATACGGACCAATTATTGTGTGACAAACCGAGCAAGAAACAAATGAGACAATTGATCAATATTGCACAGGACTGAGACAACAGGCAACCAAAGGTGACATTGAATGAGAAATCAGAACACAAATTATTGAAGGTTGCTTCTCCAGTCAAATATGTAGAAAAGCACTTGAGAAAGACAGAAAGCTGTCAGAGCTGTTGGAGTTAGCAAGATCACTATCCCTTTCAAAGTGCAGAGCTGAAGTTGAGGCTGCCAACAGCAACTGTCACACTTCAAGTGTTCACCGCTCATGTGCCAGGCAACCACCTGCAAAGCAACAACAGCAATTTTGCAAACAGGATCATGACTTGTCCAAACAATGCTTCCACTGTGGCAGTGCTTAGCCACAAGACAGTATGCTGTGCTGCTGACTAGCAGTGTAAAGCTTGTGGGAAACTCAACCATTTTGCTCACGTTTGCCACTCATCAGCAAAATCAACTGTTAAGACCAAAAGGATGCCACATATGCGTACCACACCAAAAGTGCGAGAATGGAGCCAATGTAGGGATAGATGATCCTGAATATACTTTTGTGCTCTCCTCCAGTCACAGGAACCAGCCATGTGTGACAGTGACCACTGACTGCTCGAAAGTAGATGCTCTTATAGAAACAGGAGAATCTGTTGATGTCATGGGAGATAAAACGTTCAGCAAACTTCAGGACTGCCCCATCCTTTGCAAACCAGGGAATATAAAAATCTTTCCCTACAACAGTAACAAACCACTGAAAGTTCTTGGGACTTCTGAAACGTCAGTCATATTCAAAGACACCAGACCAAATGCTGTATTCAATGTCATATCTGGAGAAAGTGACACGCTCAGTTTCCACACAACAACAGACCTGCGCATGATTGTACTCATATATGCAGTTCCTATGCATACCAACAACGTTCTTGAACTGTATGCTGACCACTTCACGGGTATCGGCAAATTGTAGGGTCCTACATGCCAGCTGTATATAGATCCCAAGGTGCGTCATAGACGAAGATCGTTCCATGTCAGGGAAGGTACTTCAGCGTTTGCTTGACCTCTACATCATTGAGCATGTTAGACATGAACACCTCCCCCTTGGATCTCACTCACCCAAGTTGTCAAGAAACCCAACAGCAAGAACAAGATCAGAATCTGCGTTGATATGCAGTCACCAAACCAAGCAATACGACTCAGACAATTGATGCTATCATAAAGTGATTGATGCCAAACGTTTCAATGTATGCTGCCATCAAAATCGATCTTGCAAAAGAATCAAGGTTACCTTATCGTGTTCTCCACAAACAACAGGCTCTTTTGATACAAGAGGCTCAACTTGAGTCAACTCATCAGTTGAAGTATTTCAGCACTTGATTCAGTCTGCACTGCAAGGACTTGAGGGCATGCTGAATATCAGTAATTACATTCTCATCTTTGGTCGCACTGAAACTGAACTTGAGACATACCTATATGCAACCTGACCCTGAACAAAGACAAATGCCTGTTCAATGAAAGCAGAATCGAATTCTTTGGTCACGTATTCAGCGGTGGCGGAGTATCACCTGATCCAAGGAAAGCCGAAGCCATTGCAAATGCTGTAGATCCCACGAATGTAGCTATGCATGACAGCTTTGGAATCACAAAACTTGAAAGACATGATTGAGAGAGCATCTACAAACGAAGTTGCTCACATGGTACGTCTTCACAATATTCGAAATGAGCACACAGTTGCAACCACTTAAGATCTCGTGTTATGTGGCAACTGCATTGTCATTCCGCAGTCATTGAGAGAGTGCCTTGTAGAAACAGCAGGAGGGTCACCAGGGAATTGTCAAAACCAAGCAACTTCTTCGGGAAAAGGTATGGTTCCTGGGAATTGACTGCACTGTGGAGCACAAAATCAGTGTCTGCCATGTCAAGCAACAGTAATGTCGCACCTTCATGAGCAGCTCAACATGTCTGATCTACCCGCAGGAACATGGACTGAAGTTAGTGTAGACTTCGCAGACTTGCATACTGATGAACACTTCCTTGTTGTCATTGACTACAGTAAATTCCCAGTCGTAGAAATAGTTATGTCTACTTCAGTGAAAGCAGTTGTCCTAAAGTTTGACCAGATTTTTGCTTTGTTTGGACCCCTTAAATGCTGTGATGTGACAGTGGGCCCCCATTCAAAGTGATGAGTTCTGTAAATTCATGAACTACCTAGGCTTCACTCACCGAAAAATCACACCCTGTTGGGCCAAGAGCTAACGGAGAAGTTAAAAGATTCATGCGTACCTTGAAAAATACTGCTGACAGCAAGTCACGGAAACAGGAGTTGTATTTTTTCCCCGCAATTAGAGAAACTCCTCAGTCGACCACTGGAAAGCCTCTAGCTACTTTCATCTCCACACATCTCATGCACACGTCTTCCTGAGCTACCCCGCAAAGCTAATGATCAACACGTATGTGTGTGTGATCGAGGACAGAAAGATCACATGAAAGCAAAAGCAGAACGACATTGCTAAAGCCAGGAGACAAAGTGCTTGTAAAACGTGATTTATGCTGAAAAGCAAACAACCTATGACATCCAGCCATTTGTCGTGACCAACACAAAAGGATGGCAGATCGCTGATGAGCGTGCTTCGCAAATCATCACACGAAACGCATCTTCAAAGTGTTGCGAACACCATCCGCAAGCATTGCATCTGATCTCCACATCGACACCTCAGATGCAGCACGAGTTAAAGGAGACAACACTTGATGTCACGTTGATATCCTACTCGTGAGCAAAAACGCCCGCCATATTTAAGTGATTATGTTACAAACTGAAGTAATGTCCAAATAGAACAATGTAAGCAAACCACTGAAACTCTCATTTACCAAGAAGGGGAGGGATGCAGTGTATTGAGGCCATTTGAGGCCACAATATGTGCTCGCTGTAGCGTGTGCAAAGTGCCAATAGAGAAAGCTGATAAAAATTTCAGTTTACAGCAGCAATCCAAAATGGTAGTGCTCTGTGTTTATTTCAGAAATTTATAATAGATCTACAA
This sequence comes from Heterodontus francisci, assembly GCF_036365525.1. Classification (NCBI taxonomy): domain Eukaryota; kingdom Metazoa; phylum Chordata; class Chondrichthyes; order Heterodontiformes; family Heterodontidae; genus Heterodontus; species Heterodontus francisci. The sequence goes on from NC_090373.1 coordinate 172,005,245, forward strand.
TGTGAGATCGTCACCCCTATTCCTGCCTTTTAAAACAACTGTTACATCTCACTCTGACAAAGGGCCATCGACCTGAAACTCTTGTTTCCCTCTCCAGCAGATGTTGCCTGACCTGCTCAGTATTTGCAGCATTTCCACTTGTGGGAAAGAGCAGAACTAGAGGCCATCAATATGTCAGTCACCAGGAAAGCCAATAGGAACTGCAGGAGAACCTTCCTTATCCAGAGAGTGGTGAGAATGTGAAACTCACTGCCACAGGGAGGAGTTGAGGAAGACAGTATAGCTATGCTTAAGGGGTGGTTTGATAAGTACATGAGGAAAAGTAGAGGTTTATGCTGATAGTTAGATGAGGATGGGAGGAGGTCGAGTGAAGCATAGACTGGCTGGGCCAAATGGCCGGATTCTGTGTTGCTTAGTCTATGCAACTCCAGATAATACACCAAGACTGCAGGTTAGTCCGCATCTCCCTAACTTATTCCAGATGCTAATCAGTTATTGTATGAAGAAGCACGTCCCCCTCCCGCGATGCTGTACCTGCCGCTCCGCCCGCTTTCCGGCCCCGACCGTATCGATCAAGGTGTTGTCCAAGTCGAACAACAGCGCTTGGATCCCGGTTCCGGTTCTCGCAGCGGCCATCGTACCAGCAACGTCATCTCAGGAGTCGCGCGCACTCGGGGGCAGTTGACAGTCCGGAGGTCTGCGCGTGCGCATTCCACGGCAGGCGGCTGTTCGGAGGGCTGCGCCCATGCGTAGTTAGTTGTCGTGAGGTGCACGCGCTTTTGAGATGGCTTGGCCATGTGAGGCGCATGGAAGATGGCAGGATCCCCAAAGACACATTGTACAGCGAGCTCGCCACTGGTATCAGACCCCCGGCCGTCCATGTCTCCGCTTCAAAGACGTCTGAAAACGCGACATGAAGTCCTGTGACATTGATCACAAGTCGTGGGAGTCAGTTGCCAGCGTTCGCCAGAGCTGGCGGGCAGTCATTAAAGCGGCGATATAGTGTGGCGAGTCGAAGAGACTTAGCAGTTGGCAGGAAAAAAGACAAAAGCGCAAGGGGAGAGCCAACTGTGTAACAGCCCCGACAATCAATTTTTTCTGCAGCACCTGTGGAAGAGCCTGTCACTCTAGAATTGGCCTTTATAGCCACTCCAGGCACTGCTCCACAAACCACTGACCACTTCCAGGCGCTTACCCATTGTCTCTCGAGACAAGGAGGCCAAAGAAGAAGATATATAGTACATTTTATATATTTTAAAAACTTCTGTACACGTCGCGTCCATTGCTTGAGATACAAACTTTTTGGTGGCTGGGGGAGGAAAGGATGCGCTCATCGAATGTGCTCGGAACCTACCTGAGGATCTCCAGTCAGCTGGTTTCCCCATTGTCTGGAGGGTTGCTTCCACTCAGAGACTCAAGAGTTGGGTTAAATCCCCTTGCCCCTCCAGATGTGGAGTTTCTACCAATAATCTCTATTACTAGCCTCACTTTAAATTGTTGACCTGAGTCCAATGTTTTCTATAGGCATATGAATACTAAAAGTGTGGTAAAAGGAGGCGTGGGGCCGATTAGGGATCAGAAATGTGATTGACACATGGAGGCAGAGGGCATAGCTGACATTAAATGAATAATTTGCATCTGGCTTTACCAAGGAAGGAGATGCAACCCAGGCAATGTTGAAAGAGGAGTTAAGTCAGACACTCAAGGGATTTAAAATTAGTTAAGAGGAAGTATTAGATAGGCTGTCTGTACTTAAAGTTGATAAGGCACCAGGACCAGATGAGATGCATCCAAGGATACTGAGGGAAGTGAGGGTGGAAATCGCAGAGGCACTGACCATAATTTTTCAGTCTTCTTAGGCTTGGGGTTGGTGCCAGAGGACTGGAGAATTGCAAACGTTACACCCTTGTTCAAAAAAGGATGTAAAGATAAGCTCAGCAACTACAGGCCAGTCAGTTTAACTTCGGTGGTGGGAATCCTTCCAGAATAAATAATGAGGGACAAAATCAATAGTCACATGGACAAATGTGAGTTAATTAAAGAAAGCCAGCATGGATTTTTTAAAGAAAAATCATGTTTAACTAACTTGCTGAAATCTTTTGAGGAGGCAACAGAGAGGGCAATGCTGTTGATGTGGTGTACATGGACTTTCAAAAGACGTTTGATACAGTGCCACACAACAGACTTGTGAGCAAACTTGTAGCTCATGAAATATAAGGGAAGGTAGCAAAATGGATATGAAATTAGCCAAGTGGCAGGAACAAAGAGCGGATAATGGATGTTTTTTGGGCTGGAGGAAGGTTTATAGTGGAGTTCCCCAGGGATCAGTATTGGGACCCTTGCTTTTCCTGATGTGTATTAATGATCTAGACCTTGGTGTACAGGGCACTATTTCAAAGTTTGCAGACGATACGAAACTTGGAATCATTATGAACTGTGAGGAGGATAGTGTAAAACTTCAAAAGGACTTGGACAAGTTGGTGGAATGGGCGGACAGGTCACAGATGAAGTTCAATGTGGGGAAATGTGAAGTGATTCATTTTGGTAGGAAGAACATGGCGAGACAATATAAAATAAAGTGTACAATTCTAAAAGGGATGCAGGAGCAGAGGGACCTAGGTGTATATGTGCATAAATCTTTGAAGGTGGCAGGACAGATTGAGAGAGCGGTTAATATAGCATACAGTATCCTGGGCTTTATTAATAGGGACATAGAGTACAAGAGCAAGGAAGTTATGTTGAACTTGTAGAAGACACTAGTTTAGCCTCAGCTGGAGTATTGCATCCAGTTCTGGGCAGTGTACATTAGGAAAGACGTGAGGGCATTGGAGAGAG